>NC_083280.1:79661963-80377544 GCF_963506605.1 Zootoca vivipara
ATACCCAACTGAAAAGGCCAGTCTCCATGGTAATTAAATTTTATCCTTTGAGAGCAATGGAAAATGTCCAAGTTTTTTTTTGGGGGGGGGGTTCACAAAGCATGGCAATTTTCATACTAGATAAAGTGCAACCAGTTCAAAGCTACTCTGTGCGTAAATAAGAACATAAAGCCCTGTTTAGAAAAGTTTTTAATGTGTGACATTTTAATGTATTTTTAATCTTTGTTGGAAGCCACCCAGAGTGGCTGGGCAAATCCAGCCAGATGGGCAGGGTACAAATAAATTATTATTATTATTATTATTATTATTATTATTATTATTATTATTATTATAAACACTAAAATACTGCAGTGCTCCATGCATCCATGGTTTGAATTGGTATAAGGTAGCTTCTTACGTAATCTGCATTGTATTCATTTCAGTTCATTTTATAAAAATTAACTTCTGAGTGTATGGTGTCATAAAAATGGAGCCACTAAGAGTTATCTAAAGTTTTAGCATGCAACAGATGCTTGTACTTATTTTTCTAATGATGACTAGCAGCAGTAGCAGCAGCAACAGAAATAAAAGGAAATTTCAAGATGCATTTAAAAAAACACACCCAGAAATAAATATTAACCCAATATTTTAAATCCCTAATTACATTGGTGGCTGGATTCTTGGAGCCCATATCAAAAAGGGATTTTTTTTCCACTTTAAAAAATGTCTAATTCACATTCATATATGTGTGCAAATTTTACCCAGATTTTCTCAACTTGCATTCCTGCGTAGAATGCGATCTTTCATTCCTCAATGACAGCACACCGTTTACTAGAGCAGATAACAATATAATGTGGTGACTCATGTTAGTTGCCAGCACACTTAAAAATGGGCTGATGCAAATCTGCAAATGAGTAAGTTCATATTCATGTACAGTAATATTTGTAATTAGATTATTATTTTTTGTGTGGCAATGTCCCTCCCTCCCCGGAAATAATGGACACGACACAGTGAAATAAGGTTAAGTGGGTGAAAAGGCCACAACTTTATTGGTTAAGGATGTTGAGCGGTATTGGCTTAGGCATTGGACCCTAACCGACTATATCCGACTGTAACCCGTGTGTTACAGTCTGGGAGAAATTAACCACCAGCAAGGAGCCCCCAGTGATATGTATCTACTGGGACACCTTCTGTGGCCACCGTTGGGGGGTGCTCTCAGGCCCTGACCTCCGTAGGCCCAGGACAAAGCTACCGCCCCCGGAACCCCTTTAACGGGATTAAATCTCCAAATTTGGGCAGAGGATGACGTAATCTGCCCCCCCATTCTTGTTCTATGCAGCTTTCCAATGCCTAACCGCCAAACCAAGTTGTGACGAAATGCTATGAGGTAGGCGAAAAAACCAGATTGGCTAATCCAAGTGGAAAAAAATCCTACCCGGCCCCACGGCCAACCGAGGCGACCGACTAATTCCATAGCAGCGTCGGCCTACCTGCCTAACTGCCTAGCCGAGAGGGCGGGTGGGTGGGTGATCCGAACGCTTGCGGTGCTGTGCGACGAGAGAGGCAGTGTTCCCGCCTCCCTCCAGATTTAAACAGGGAGAAGGCCCCGCCTCCCAGCCGGCCCTATTGGTCGACCGGGGTGTGACGGAGGCGGGAACACCGCTCTCGCGAGAGGGCTGAGCTACAGCCCCCTCGCGAGGGTCGAGACGGGCCACACCCACAACACCACCTCCGTGAAATGCGGAAGTGGTTTTGTGTGGCAATGTCCCTCCCTCCCCGGAAATAATGGACACGACACAGTGAAATAAGGTTAAGTGGGTGAAAAGGCCACAACTTTATTGGTTAAGGATGTTGAGCGGTATTGGCTTAGGCATTGGACCCTAACCGACTATATCCGACTGTAACCCGTGTGTTACAGTCTGGGAGAAATTAACCACCAGCAAGGAGCCCCCAGTGATATGTATCTACTGGGACACCTTCTGTGGCCACCGTTGGGGGGTGCTCTCAGGCCCTGACCTCCGTAGGCCCAGGACAAAGCTACCGCCCCCGGAACCCCTTTAACGGGATTAAATCTCCAAATTTGGGCAGAGGATGACGTAATCTGCCCCCCCCATTCTTGTTCTATGCAGCTTTCCAATGCCTAACCGCCACTCGAGCCCAAAAGGCTCGCCGCCAATACCCTCACACCCGTAACCAATGCTCTAACCCCTTAATTATGTCAGCTAACCAGATGTCATTCCCTTGAGGTGAAAGGTGAACTCCGTCGTTCCGATACAGGGCTGCTTCAGTGCGTACTAGTTCTGGGTGGGAAATTATCTGACCATTCAAACTTAGGACCCTGCGCAATACAAATGAATTCAATAGCCTCCTGGTTCTGTTCAACGCCTTCGGGCAGAGCCCCTCCCGCCAAACGCGCCTCTGCAACAAGGCGGACCATAGCAACGTCATCCCCGGGAAAGAAGCCAGCAGCTTTTCAAAGTCCTCCAAGATATTCCATTTCAATTTCACTGCGTTTTGATACGCCAAGTCATTCTCCCCCAGCTGTATGACCAGCGCATGTGGGGGCCCGACTGAAGCAGCCCTTTCCAAGACAGCAGGCAGAAGTTCTTTCCAGCGCATACCGCGCCTGGCAATCCACGATACTTTAACATTTTTTGGAAGGCCGAGATCACTCCCAAGGCCGGTTTCCATTGCCCTTACTTTAGCCCAGTGCACAATGCTGTGACCCGCAATCCACACATTGATGCGGCGCCCACCTGAAAAGGAAACAGTGACAGACAGGGAATCAGTTGATGGCTGACTGGGGATCAGTACGATTTGCAACTACGAGGTAGGGCGCAGATAACTTCTATAAGCGTTAGACTTCCACCTTCCTATGTCTTGAATCCTTTCAGCTGAAAGGCCCAAGTGCATTGCTGAGGTTGCTGCACCGATACGGAAGGAGTGGGCGGAGTACTGGCTCGGGTCAACGCCACACAGCGCAAGGGCCTTGCGTAAAACCCGTGTGAACTGGGAGCGTGTGAGCTTAGAGCTGTCCTGGTGGACCAAGAGAGGATCTGTGCCGGTCGGTCTCTGATATAGGAAGTGCCTGAGGTCCCTTACTGGACAAGGGCCATGGCCACCTGCTGCAGGGAGGCGAATGGTGGCCCCTAATCCCCGTTGATCCGTTTTTGAGCGGCGGATGTGCACTACTGCCACCGAGCTTGATAAAGCTACATCCTGCATTCGGATCCCACGGGAGGACCCGTCTGGATGGTCCTCACAAACTACTTCTCCGACTCTGAGGGCCCCGAAGTATGCTAGCGAGAAGGCCGCGGAGAACAAGCTCGCTTCATAAGGGGACCAGCAAAGGGACGTCAATTGACTGTGAATCTTGCACAGCAGGTCAAATGTAATGGGCCTCCTGGGGTCAGCGGCTGGTGGCTGTAGCCTACGCCAACCTTCCATGGCCCTGCGCAGGTGGAAGTTATCGCAAGGGTCCGTGGAGTACAGAGATTTGCTGAAAAAGGAGATCGCTGCCGTATGTAAATTAAGAGTCTTGGTCGCGCGGCCCAATTCCCTAAGGTGAACCACATAACGCATGACCTCCCTCTCTGTGGGGGGGCCCAAAGGTGAAGGGGAGGGACCCTTGTTTCTGAATTTAGAAAATTCTGCCCAAACGCGTTTGTACGAGCTCAGAGTCGAGGGGGCAACCGATGCGAATACTCCCTTCAAGATTTCTCGCTCCCAAGGTTCCATAGGGATTCCGGGAACGGCTCTGGACACTGCTGCGCCTCCGGTGCCAGCAAGCGGAAGCGGTCCATCTGGAAACGAGACAACGCATCGGCGATATCGTTATTGACCCCAGGGACGAATTTGGCCGTGAAATGCAAGTTCAGTTCCAGGCTGCGCAGCACGAATGCCCGCAGAAGGGCAGAAACCCTCGTGGAACGGGATGATTGTCTGGACATCACGCTGACCACCGCTTGATTATCAGTCCGGAAGCAGACTCTGCGGTTCCTGAATTCCTCGGCCCACAAGTGCACCGCCACCACAATTGGGAAAAACTCCAAGAAGGTTAAATCCCGTGTGACCTCTGAGGCATGCCAGCTGGCGGGCCAAGGCTGAGCGCACCACCTGCCCCTGAAGTAGACACCGAAACCCAAGGACCCGGCTGCATCTGATTGTACTTGGAAATCTGAACGTAAGCTCAGATTGTCCTGCCAAAGGGATACTCCGTTGAAGTGCTCCAAAAAGGTTAGCCAATTCTCTAGGTCGGCTTTTACTCCCTTGGGTAAACGGGCCCTGTGGTATGGGCGCTTCAGACCTACGGTAAGTCTAGCCAGGCGGCGGCAGAAGGGGCGTCCTGGCGAAACTACCCTGCATGCAAAATTGAGATGTCCAAGCAAGGATTGAATCTGTTTAAGCGTTACTTTTTTAAGGGGAATCAGTTGTAAGATTAATTCCTTAAGAGCGGTCAGTTTATCCAAAGGTAAGCGTGATGCTTGGGCCACGGTGTCCAGTTCTATACCCAGGTAAGTTAGGCGAACTACTGGCCCTTCGGTTTTTTCAGCTGCAAGCGGCACCCCGAGCTCTCGAGTAAGGGAGGCAAAGTCTTCCATGAGCCTCGCACACTCCCCATTATTAGCCCTTCCCACGAAAAGAAAATCATCGAGATAATGCGTAACACCTGCTAGGCCTGTTTTAAAGCGGAGGGCCCAGTCCAGGAATGTGCTGAAGGCCTCGAAAGCTGAGCATGCGACAGAGCAACCCATCGGCATGGCTTTGTCAATGAAAAACGCACCCTCGAACTTGAAACCTAACCACTTGAAGTCATGAGGGTGAACCGGGAGGAGCCGAAATGCCGATTCAATATCGCATTTGGCTAGCAGAGCTCCTTTACCGAATTGTCTAACCAGCTTAACAGCCTGGTCGAAGGATGCGTATTTCACTGTGCAAAGGTCCTGTGGGATGCCGTCATTGACTGATTTGCCGGGTGGGAAAGATAGGTTGTGTATAAGCCTGAATTCGCCTGGGTTCTTTTTTGGTACCATGCCTAGGGGGGAAATGTGGAGGTCTGGTATGGGAGGTGTCGTAAATGGGCCCGCCACCCTGCCTGCAGCTATTTCTTTATTAATTTTCCTGATTGCTATATCTGGCCTATCGCGCACGGACTTTTGGTTAGGTGGGTCACCAGTTAACGGTGGGGTATTAACTGGGATTCTGAAACCCTGCGAGAAGCCGTCCCAAATGAAGGAGGAGGCGGTGGGATTAGGATAGCTGTTTAACAGGATGCGCAGTGGGGGAAGTTTTATGGGGGTGAATGCCAAGGACAGGGACTTATTAGTATCTACTCTGGCCAGGGGCAGGTCCCTGAGCGGCACCTTGGGAATTCCTGGGGCCCTGGCCTGAGCTCCCCCCTCTTCCTCCACGAAAGGGCTGCTTCCCTTTGTAGCAGGAGACTCCAGGGTGCTGGGCGAGACATTTGTCGCACTCATGTGCGTACTTACAATTGGGCCTCTGACAGAGGCCCTTGTTGTACTCCCAGCAAACCCTGCGACGCGGGTCCTTCCTGGGCTCAAACCTGGTTGACCTTTGCGGCTCCGCCTGCTTCTTTTCGACGAAGGGCACCACGTGGTTACTCCAGTAGTGCTGATTCCTTTGGTCCCAGCGCGTCCTTGAGTTCTGAGAGGCGTTTCTACGGAAATCCTCATCGTAGTTAAGAGCCGCCGCCTCCCCCGCCATCGAGTAGGCCAGCCTCACGTCTGCTATGTAGGCCAACAAATGCATTGCCCTCTTGGGGTATGCTGCCGCAATTACTGCAAGCCAAATGTGTATACCATTCTGCCAATTCTCAAAAGTGCGTTCTGCACGCGGGGCTCTATACCTACGCTTTCCGAATTGCTTCCTTTTCTCCCCCTTCCCTAACATTTGGGACAGGGGCAGCAGCGTAAAAATATCGATGTAATCACCGTTCAAAATCTTCTCGCGCTTCCGATTAGACAGATGGGAACCCAAAATTATGTCAATATCGGAATTGGTGGAGGATTTAGCCTCTGGCACCAGCGCACCACCCCGGCATTCAAGGGTGCCGTTAAAACCCTTGCGATGGGAACTAGAGCGCCTCCTGTGTACCCAAAAAGGAAGGCCCATCTGGTCTTCTGCCACCCCCCAATAATCCTCCATGGGAATGTCCGCATCCGAATCGGACGACGTACCTGAACCCTCATCCGAGTCGTCCTTCCTGCTGCGCTTCCTCTTCTCCGTCTTCTTCTTTGCTTTACCTCCGGTCTGGCCTGTCTCAACGCCCGCCGTCTCGCTGGGGGGTTCGGCCATGGAACCCGCGGGCAGCTGAGGAGGCCCGGCCTGGGCCTGAGAGGAGTGGGATCTCAAGATATCTGAAACAGACTGAGCAGACATGAGGGGCGAAACTGGTGCGCGAGCCTGACTGTGAGTGGGCTCGAATGCGCCCTGGGGGGCGTTCGAGGGGGCCGTTAGAGGGGCCTGAGCCAAGGTCTGGACCTGCTGCGCGGCCTGCAAGAAAGAAGCCGATGCGCCCTGCTGGGCACCCAAATCCTGTTGTAAACCACGGAGTGAGGCGACCTGGGGGGGGGTTACTGGCGAGCGTAGCGGCCTGAAGAAGGTTATGGGAAGCTAGTTGGGAAGCTTGCGCCATGGCCTGAGTCTGTTGAAGGATCTGGAGGGACGCAGCTGATGTGCCCGGCTGAGCACTCATGTCCCGCTGAATGAGGTTATGGGAAGCTGGTTGGAAAGCTTGCGCCATGGCCTGACTCCGTTGAAGGATCTGGAGGGAAGCAGCTGATGTGCCCGGCTGAGCATGCATGTCCCGCTGGGAGCCAGAGGGCGAGACAGCCGATGCCCCTGACCCTCCCCCCTCACTAGACTGGGAGCTGAGAAATGAGAAGGCAGAGCTAGTTAACTGACTATTGCCAGGGGGGGATTCAGGAACACAGGATTGGGAATTGCCAACTCCATTTTGTACCCCCCTGTTCGCAGATGCAAGCGAAACACATAAAGGAGCAAGCGTGGAGCACAGTGGTCCTAACTGATTACAAATGTTCTGTAAGTTGGAAGCCACTTGGGCCAGCGCCTCTGGGCTAAAGGAGGGAGGGCCTGATGAGGCGGTGCCAGCATTCGCTGCTGGGGCAGCTCCCTTAGCGGATTTGCTGCGCGTACTGCGACCCGAGGACATGTTCTTGCCTAGTTATCAGCACGCTTTAAGGAATTTACTTACAAAGCGAACCTACTCAAGGCCTGACGTTCTAAGGCTAAGTGGTCCCTTGCTAAGCAACCAATCAAGCTGGTACTGATT
Organism: Zootoca vivipara; assembly: GCF_963506605.1. Lineage (NCBI taxonomy): Eukaryota > Metazoa > Chordata > Lepidosauria > Squamata > Lacertidae > Zootoca > Zootoca vivipara. Next base: position 79,669,255 of record NC_083280.1, read on the forward strand.
GAGATTATTCCAACAGTACAATTAATTATCCGAATAAATAACTACACTAATTCGCCCTATGAACAAAATATGCTGGTTGAGCCAGGGGCCTTTAAGGCGCAGGATGCTAAGCAATCCTAGAAATTGCTGCAATAGGGACAATTAAATTACCAGCAGAGTGTGTTAGCAACAATTAAACTGAAATTAACTTGAACCAATTAAAATTGAACCAGCGTCCCTTAAAACGCAAGATGTTAAGCGAGACTAGCAACTGATGCAAAATGAAACACTTCAAATACTAGCAATTGCTGCCAAAGGAAACAAATCCGATTACCAGCCAAATGAGTTAGCGGCAATTAAAATAAAATTGACTTCAACCAATTAAATCGAACCAGCGTCCCTTAAAAGCAAGATGCTAAGCAATACTAGAAATTGATGCAAGAGGAGCCAATCAAATTACCAGGGGAATAAAGTCAGCCGAACACCAATAATGCTAAGCAATAACGACGATAATAAACACCAAAGGAACACAAACTGCTAACTAAACCCAAACAGGATTCAACAGGGGCTAAGCAATCCCCCCCCCAAGATCTAATAAGAAAAAGATGTAGCCCGGCCGCTGATCCCCAAAGTTTAGACCTTAGGTCAAAGGTAATGCGGCAGCGTGCAGACAGACCCAATTGCGGTAGTAAAATTAAAATTAAAATAAAATCACAACTATGGAGAGGCACTCAATAAGGCTGCTCAGCCGGCACGTGTGGACCTTCCTAAAATGGCCGCCGCAGCTGGCCCACGTGTCCACTCCCAAGATGGCCGCTGAGAACAAGGAACAGGGATCAGGGTCAGCCTAACACCAGGACAATAACCATGCACAGAAAGCACCAGGGAACAAGGAACAGGGAACAATAACCCTGCACAGAAAGCACCAGGGAAGAGGAATAATTATCGGAGAGGGGCACTAGTCTCAAAAGTGAAAGGCCGCACACGCGGCGAGCTCACCACCTCGTTCGGAAGCTCCCCCGAGGGCTGGCGTCGCTGGCTGGAAGGTCGTGAGGAGGCAGCCGCCTCGGCCCCAGCAGACGTCGACGACAGCGGTATGGCCCCAGAGCTTACTCAATCACGCAGGGAGGAAGCCAGCCAAAGGAAGCCCTGGGGAGGGGAGCTTCTGCCGCCGGCAAAGGAAGCCCCGGTGCCTCCGCTGTAACCGGCTCCAGGGGAGCGCCCAGGGAATGCGGGCGACGGCTCCTGCAGGCTGCGTTTGCGCCCTCACGAGTGCAGCGATGGGCGAGCCTGCTGCACGAACGCGTCCACCGGAGAAGCGGCAGCTGGCCAAGGCGCTGAGCGCCAGAACCCCGAGCCGACTTCCTGCTCGCGGCACTGCTGCGCACGCGCGCCCAACAGCTGATCAGCGGAGCCCCAGCTGATCGGCGGAGGCGTTCGCCCGCGCGAGGCCAAAGCGATGGCGCGGAGGCACGGGGAGCGCGGCGGCGGCCCAAGGAACGCGGCGAAGAAAAGCGACGATTGAAACCTGCAAGAAAAGGAGACAAAAGGCAAAAAAAAGGCAAGGATTCGGGAGCTCTAGAGGCTGATCCGAACGCTTGCGGTGCTGTGCGACGAGAGAGGCAGTGTTCCCGCCTCCCTCCAGATTTAAACAGGGAGAAGGCCCCGCCTCCCAGCCGGCCCTATTGGTCGACCGGAGTGTGACGGAGGCGGGAACACCGCTCTCGCGAGAGGGCTGAGCTACAGCCCCCTCGCGAGGGTCAAGACGGGCCACGCCCACAACACCACCTCCGTGAAATGCGGAAGTGGTTTTAAGTGCATGAAAATGCTAGGAGGGAATTTAATGCCATTGCATCACTGGTATGCAAATCCAGCCACTTACTAAATGCTGTGTTTTGTCCCTCAAATCTGCTTTAGTTGCTTCCTGGCTGGCAAATTTCAAAAGCAGCCTAATCCCCGACCACCTTCTTCTGCCACGCACACTGCCTCTTCCTTTGTGTTAACCGAATAATACGCCAGCATTCAGCACTTTTTGTATAAATGTGCCTGCCTTCATTTGGATAAACTTCAGTACATTAAGTCACTGAAGTTAATAACAGTTTATTATATCAATCCATTAGATTGTGGAGACATGTTTTAGGTTTACTATAAGAACGTAGGAAGAGTCTTGATGGATTGGGTCAAAGGCACATCTAGTCCAGCGTTTTGTTGTTACAGTGGCCCAATAATGGGACCAGAAGATCATGGAACCAGAAGATCATGGAAAAGGGACGGAACTTGTTTTTGCTTTGTAAATACATGTCTATTGGTCTATTGGTTGAATTATTTCTCTCATGCGCACATAGCCTCCCGTTTCCTAGCATCTCCATAATAGCCTTTCAATGTCCTGTCACACCAAGGCCAATGAATGGATCCAAGGATTAGGTTGTAGAGTGTTCATGGCAGATGGCCACCCAACCTCTGTTTAAAAACTTCCAAGGAAGCAGAGTCCATCATCTTCCATGGGAGTCCATTCAACTGTCAAACAGCTTTCACCTTCAGAAAGTTCTCCCTGATGTTAAGCTGGAATCGCCTTTCTTGTAACTTGAAGCCATTGATTCAGGTCCTAGCCTCTGGAGCAGGAGAAAACAAGCTTGCTCCATCTTCCATGGAACAGCTTTTTAGGTATTTGAAAATGGCTGTCATATTTCCTCTCAGTCTCCTCTTTACCACGCCAGACATACCCAACTCCCTTAACCGTTCCTCATAAGGCTTGGTTTCCAGACCCTTGATCATTTTGGTTGCCCTTCTCTACACATGTTCCATCTTGTCAACATCCTTTTAAAATTGTGGTGCCCAGAACTGTACACAGGATTCCAGGTGTGGTCTGGCCAAAGCAGAATAGAGCAGTATGTTTTTGACCAGAGCACTATACTTCTGTTGACGTAGCCTAGAATAACTTCAGCTGTTATCTCTCTCTTTGAGCCTTTCTCTGGAGTGAGGTGGTAGAGATATCTTCCACCTGGTTCACTGCACACAGAAAAATACTGCTCTCTGATGATGCTGGGGAAACTGCTGATCTGAACTGTCTTAACTTAAGTTGTATTTTCACGGCTGTCAAAGATGACGTGGTCAATTTCACCCTTCTGACAATCAAATTCCTGATCCACGGATTTCATAACTTTTTATTGGGCCCTCTTGACTTTCGTGTGATCAACTACAAGTCTTTGGTCTTCTTCAGTGATCAAGCCAGCATCCTTTATCTTATGTTTTTCCGCTTTACAGTGAGCCGGGGAGGGAGGGAGGGGGACGGACGGGAGCCATGGCTCCCGAGAGGACGAGCTGTGCAGCTTTGCCAGCACATCGGCAAAGCAGCATAGCTCCCCCCTTCCCCCGATGGCTCGGGGTACTTGGAAGTTGCAGAGGCGTAGGAAGGGGGGCAGACCACCCCAGGTGTCATCACTTAGGGGGTGACATTCAGTGCCCGCCCGCAGCTCCGAGGCCTACCCTGAGCTGTCAATGTGTGTGTTTGGGGGGGAGGGTTTGACAAAATAATTTCCACACCGGGTACCACCTGGGCTTGCTACTCCTCTGCCTACAGGTCACCAGGTCATCTTCCACATATGCAGATTTTATGCAAATTGGTTGTATTTCTTTTAGTGGTGTTTCCTCTTTGGGGTTGCGGCTATGCTAGTGTTGTGTATTGTATCTGTCTTTCCTGATCTTAATTATAATATTTCACTTTCTATTATCCAAATACCCCTGCCTATACACTGTTTATAATTTTTTAATCTCTACATATTTATGTGGCAATGCAGGGAGAAAGATGGTGCGTAGTATAAAGAACAGAGAGTCCTGTATACCTTAAAGAGTGCGCTGCTCTGCAAACAGTCAGAGGAAACACTCATTGAATAAAACACTACATTTAAAACAAATAAAGAGCCAATATTAAGGTTTTATTTTAGCTGTGAAAGCAAGGCATAAAAAAAGCAACAAAAGGAATTGGTTTTTACAGGGGGCTTAAAGATAAGAGTGAAAAGAAACACAGCTCTTGTGTCCGCTGATGAAATGGGAGAACCAAATCCAAAATGTGTAGGCATTTGTGAAAGCAAGAAAAATGGCACCTCTTGCAGTTAAGAGTGAGGAAATTTCCTTGATAAATCTCTGTGGTGGTGTGTGAGGCAGGCAGCAGCTTGGGGGGGAAATTGCATTAGAGTGCAGTTAGTTATTGCATTCGCATAGCCAGCTTCCTAATCCAATTATTCTGATTTAAAGGAAGGACGATCTATATTTCCTAATGGTCATGGTGGAGAAATTACACTTACATTGTGCCTTTTTATAATTTGAAATGTTTGGACAACCCAGGATAGGGCATTAATTTAGAATGATATAAAATGGGTTATAGATTCATGCAGGGCATTTTTTGTTTGTTTACACATCCATTTTCTCAGTGAATTGGAAACTGAACAACAACTCTGGTGCTCACTAGGCTGTAGGTCCGTTCTTGGGTTCACAACAGTGGACAATAGCAATGAATCACTGTATCCATCATCCATCCATTCACACAACCTACACACACTCACAGTGAGAATGCTGGTGTGTAGCAGGGTGGCTACTTTTGCATCACCAAAAAAGGATGAATGCAGCACATACGCACAAAGGAAGACAAAAGAGGGAACAGATTTGCATAAAACATACAAATGCTAATTTATACACATAGATGCAAATTTAGATATAATTACTGTGATTTAAATAGAAATTACAACACATCTCACCATGGTGGGGCAGACCGTGATCACTTGACTTGAATGCTTGCTCAGTTTGCTGTGCAGTTCTCCTTATGGTTGGTTCTTTATAGTTAAACTAGATTTGGACTGGACAGCACTTCCACCAGAACAATCCTTTGTCCAGTAGGACACAGAGCCATGATCGTATGTAATGGACAGCATGGTGACATTCCTTTAAGGTAAAGGTAAAGAGACCCCTGACCATTAGGTCCAGTCGTGACCGGCTCTGGGTTTGCGGCACTCATCTCGTATTATTGGCCGAGGGAGCCGGCGTACAGCTTCCAGGTTATGTGGCAAACCAGAGCAGCGCACGGAAACGGCGTTTACCTCCCCGCCGGAGCAGTACCTTCCTTAGAAGGCTTCATTTGTATGTTAAGGGCCCACTCTGTGCAGCAGAAAACCTCAGAGTAAAACTAGTCTAAATTTAGCACCCCCAGAAAATTCAATGAATACAGGAAAATCTCAGATATTTTGCCAACATGTATCAACAGTGTATATTTGAAGAGCTATTCATAAATTCATAGAATCATAGAATTGTAAAGTTGGAAGGGACCACGGGGGTCATCTACTCCAACCCCCATGTGAAGCTTGAACCCACGACCCTGAGGTGGCTCTACAAGTTGAGTTATCCCTGTCTATTTTGAAAGGCGCTGGATAGATATAGATCTTAAGATTCTGTGTCTACGTTGTTTTTAATATGGTGGCTGTACACTTTGTGTTGACAGAAGTGACTTTCATGGGGAAAGTGGATTATACATGTTGTAAACGGGGTTCTACCTGAAGAGAGGTTGAGAGACCGCCTCAGGCTTGCATCCCCCTTCCATTACTGCCGCCCTGCAGGGACGGGGGGGGGGGAGTGAGGGAATGAGCTGGAGAGCAGGCCCAGAAGCACATAAAAATGAAGGCGAGGAGAAAAAGGTCTGTGTCCCATCATCTGAACACACCCACTGAAAGCAACAGTATGATTGAACTACTTGCAGATTTGGGGCTATTATGGCATGGAGTGAAATGGCTGCACCACATTGTTTTGCGTGTGGAGGTCCCCAAACCACCCCTAAATAAATCACAACGTACACAGAATTAAGTTTAATGGTTTTTGGCATGAATTTGGCCACAACTTTATTAAAATCCAAAACAATGTGTGAGTGGTTGCGTAGGCATTGGTTCCCAACTGTCACCTAAGGACAGAACTGATAATAAGATAAACTTGCCTTGTCAACACGGGGAAATCCCCACAGGGAGAGACGGGGACCGGGTGTACAGAACTCTCCCCTCTCCCTTCAGGCTCCCAGAGGCTTCAATATGCCGTCCTGGCCCCTACCTCGGGGTTACGGACACAGCATAGAGCCACTGTATACCTGACCAGGATTTCCCCACCACAATAAGATAAACTTGCCTTGTCAACACGGGGAAATCCCCACAGGGAGAGACGGGGACCGGGTGTACAGAACTCTCCCCTCTCCCTTCAGGCTCCCAGAGGCTTCAATATGCCGTCCTGGCCCCTACCTAGGGGTTACGGACACAGCATAGAGCCACTGTATACCTGACCAGGATTTCCCCACCACTCAGGCATAAACTTGGGGCCAACTAATCTTTAAGACCCTTAATACAAACATCATAACCAATGCCTATCCGCCACCAGAGCCGAAGGCTCGACCGCCAAAACCACTCACAGACCCAACCAAGACTGCAAACAGCCTCTGATTGATTCCAACCATAAAACATTACCCATTGTGGAAAGATGAACCCCATCGAGACGATAAACCTGGGCAGCGTCAAAAGAAATATGGGGATGAGCAATGATCAGCCCTCCCAATTCCCTGATTAAGTTAACTACCGCCCAATCCACCCGTCTCCTAGCCCGTCCGGTGGCAGCGAGGGATCGACTCCCCCGCCACTCTCTTCTCTGGAATAGACGGGACCAAATTAATCGTGTAGCTGGCAGCAGGGCACTCAATTCATGGATGTCATCACAAATTGAAAACCGCAATGTGTGACAGTCCATGGTAGGCAAATCATTTTCACCAAACTGCACCACAATTGCCGAGGGGAGTCCATCAGCGTGCAACTGCTTGTGCATCAATGGGAGAAATTCGCCCCACAACATCCCTTTCCTGGCCAGCCAAGACACATGCATGTGCAACGGGCGTCCGAGACTGGAACCAAGGCCCAACTCCTGAGCTCTGGAAATAAATTACTGGAGGAGCTATGACCCCCCCCCCCCGCAAAGTTCCTGGGCTGTCGTATTCACTTCTTTAGTGGCAGCTGGGCAGCGGGTACCTTGCCGCACATTTGGTCGCCCAAATTAAAATTAAATTTTCTTTATCCCGGGGGCACTGCCAACAGCTCATCCAAGTCCGCTTGCTGCAGGACGCAAACTTACTCCGGGCGGAGACGGCAAAACATTCCCACCCAGAGCATCACTAGCGCTACGGGAGGACCGTTACAGGCCACTCAACCGCCCAGCTGCCCATCACCGCTGCAGGAGGACCCTCGCAGGTCACACTCGACTGCACCAAAGGAATGAAATCCTCCTAAAGCATTCCCAATCTGGACATCCAAGATACACTTGCAAAGGCAAGCGGCCGAGACGGCACCCCAGTCCAGACTTGTCAGCAGGCTTGCCAGCCCCAGTGCATGAAGCTGCGGCAGACAATCCAGTTCACAGCGATGGTCCTATGAAAACACAAGGAAAATAACAGACAGGCATTAGCTCAGGCATTACTACGACACTTCCCAACTTAAACCTTTATCCGTGTCACCCTTCCAATGAACCGTATGCACAATCCTGTCCCCTGACAGGTCCCCAGTGCCCAACCTTTGTAGCAGCCCTGCTTGGAAGGAATGAGGCACGTTCAGCGAAGGGCAAGCATAAAGCAGAATAACTGCCACCCTAGGTGAGCAATAATGCCTGGCTAACGGGAAACCTTTTAATCTTCGCACTGGGAGCAGGCCAGTCCCCCCAAGAGGATGAAGAGCGCGATATTTCAGGTATCCCTAACTGGGCAAGGGCCCGCTCCACCTGTGACCAGAAGCCTGATGATGGTACCCCTGCCCGCTAGGTCTGTCTTAGAGCTCCTGACTCTTAACGGCAAGCTCCAAGGCTGTGAAGGAAAGTCCTGAAGCAATAAGCCTCCAGACTCTCAACCCCGTGCAGGCTCCGACACACTTACCCCAACCCTTAATGCTCCAAAATGCAATGGCATGAGAAGGGGGGGGGGTCCGCCTAGATACTTAACCCACAGACAATCTTAGCTATAGCTGTGGGATACTATAAAGAGGACAAAATGACTGGCTTCCCATCTGACGTCTAGTGAGGTTGGAACCTATCCCAACCCTCCAAAGCCCTGCGCATGACAAACCATATGCAAGGGTCACTGAATAAAAGCCGCACGATAACAGACATAGCAGGGCTGAATATGGGTAGTCTCCTGATCACCGCCATTCTGCAGCAAGTAAGCCATGACTTGCAGGACCTGCTCAGAAGGAGAGGACAAGTACCTCCGAATGTCCGTGGACTGCCAGCTAAATGCCATAAGAGCAGTTCAGGCCTTCATTAAGACCTTAAGCTGAAGGGAAAATGGAAGCTATACCTTGTAATTAGTAATTATTATCAAAGTGACACAGGTAGGTTGGAAATTACAGCAATAACTGAGGGACCTGAGCCCAGGATCCAAGGCGCTTCCTAAGCAGGCTGAAAGGAATACCAGCCATATCATTAGAGGATCCTGGAATAAAGCGAGCAGCAGCACAAGAAGTATATGAAAGGCAGTGATATTCGCTGTAGCGTGAGGGCTGTTAAGCCAAAATGCTCACCACTACCAGGTATCGCACCAAAAGCGGACCGCCAATCACTGGGCTCCCTGGGTCCAAATGTGCACTGCTACTACAATGGGGGGGTTAAGGAAAGTTATGACAAACGATTATGTCACCACCCCAAGGGCGAAGCCATACCTGCATCCCCCCTAAAATAGGACCAAAAGTCAAGAACTTAGCATCATAGTGAACCTGAAGCACTGAGCCGGTTCAAGGCATAATGCCATGGTGAACTACCATAGCATTAACATAGGAATTGCAACCTGGGCATGGGTTCCACCTCGACGTTTCTTGTAAAACAGAAGTGGCAACCAGGGGCAACCACACTCATTGCAAGATACAGACCACCCAGCCAGAGCAGATCTGACAAGCATCACTCGCTACAGAGGAAGTATTACAAAATAACTTCCTCCAGGGCAGACAGCTCCTCCAAAGGCAAATGGAATATTCAAGCATTGATGACCCATTGGTTTCCTAATTAAAAGGAAGGTCATCGGGCCCTCTGTCTAACCGCCGCCCACAGAACCCCCGACTCCTCAGTGGGGAAGAAGAGGCGACCAGGGAGGCTGTGCCGATGTAGGTGACACCTGATCTAGCCCAGAAAGCAAACAAACGCTATAATGGGTCACCCCAGTGAACCAGGCAAAACTTGAGAGGCCCTATGAAGGAAAGTCCCAAAAGGACTAGAATACTGCACAAGCGATTGCGCAGCCCATTGGCATCACCTTACAATAGAAAAGCTATGTCCCACTGAGAGTGCCGTGTTGCCTTGAATGTGCTCAACCACCTGATCCAAGGATGTATATTTGAGGACTTCCACTGGAATGGAGTCGGTTGGGGGGGGGGGCTGTGCGATGCAATCAATAATGGATCCGGCAAAAGGCAGAAGGGATATACTAGGTATAATCCCAAAGGGGACAAATAAAATCAAAGATGAATAAAATCAGTGGGGTGCCACCAAGGGCAAGGGATATTAACACATGTTTATCAACCTCGGATCAGCCTGGGGAGGAGGTGATTTGGGTTGCTGCAGGGGGGGGGGCACTCTATCAAAAGCATGGTGGGGGCCCTGCTGATAGGGCAAGCAGTGTATGACTGATACCCAAGGGCACCTCCCACACAGCTGCGTATGTATATATATATATATATATATATATATATATATATATATATATATATACACACACACACACACACACACACACACACACACAGGGCCATGGCTAACAAGAACCGCTATTGCAGACCCAAATTCTGCTGCTAAACCGGCTTCCAGCACGTCTGCCTCACTCATAATGCTCAGGGGAAGCCATTCAAGAGGTGGAGCCCCATCGGAAGTCCACCCAACCTTGTCCCCAAGACCCCTGCAGGGCGCGTTTTGAGGAAAGTAAGCGTAACCCTGTAATATTTGAAAGCCATTAAGCCAAGACTTTAAAGATTTCCCCACCTGCGATGGGCCTGAAGGGAGGGGATGGCCCCCCCAGACCCCTGTAGAGGTCCAAGGTACCAACTGAATCGCATCATAGCCCATGAGGGATATACATGCCAAGGTAGTGGAATCGCCATCCCCACCCCTCATTATACTCATCTTGGATCACCGACACCGCTGCCGCTTCCTTCCCGAAGATGGCACCCGGTGTACCAGCAAGCATCCTCTTCTGGGATGCAACCTCTGGAGATGTCAGTGGTTTCCACCTGGATACATTCTAGCCGGGACTTGGAGACTGTCAACTGCCAAAGGCTCAGATACAGGATCCTGTCTGGAGGTGCCTGGGCAAGAGCATGTTGGTAATTTTAGAAGTCGGCGTAAGAATTGGCTTTGAAGCGACTCTAAAGGTGAGAGATTTGCAAAGGCCGCCCATAAAGGTGCAGCATAGGCCATTGTGGCCAACACTTTGATGCTATACACTTTCAAGGTCACAGGGATGAATAAGGACTGGGCGAGAGATTGCATTTGCTGCCCGAAAATGTTCTGGCCGGCACTGGCAGAGTGTCTTCCGCCAAAGACCCAGATCCTTGATCCCGTCTCAACATGCCAGGGCAAGATGACACTGATGCCACTTCCCTCCAGAAGATGGTGCCCGGCGGACCAGCAAGTCATCCTCTGCATGAGATGCAACCTCTAGAGACCTGGGAGAGACTGGCACAGACTGACGATGAAATGGAATCATCGTCCCTGCTCCTCTTTGCCTCCTTCTGGATCACTGCCTCCGATGACGCTTCCTTCCTTCCTTTGGGAGAGGCAACCTCTGGAAGCATCTGAAAAGGCCCCGCCATAATCTGCAAAGAACTAAAAACATGTGAGGAACCAGCGACACCAACCCTTCAATGCACCACTAGGAGACGCTACCTTCCTCCCTCAGGGCCTAGCTGGGTTCTGGAAAATTAAAATTAAATTGTGAATCAGAAAAAAGGGGGCCAAAAGGAGGAAAATCCTCTCCCTCTTTACTAGAGATGGAAGGCCCCTGAGCTTCTAATCCTTGTTGGAAGCCGCCCAAAGTGGCTGGGGAAACCCAACCGGATGGGCGGGATACAAATAAATGATAATAATAATAACCATAACAATTATTATCATTATTATTACCACCACCACTACTACCATTATCATCAGGGCAAAACATACTTTAAGAAAATAAACTGGTTCAGAAATAGCATAGTTAAAGAGCATACACAGAGTGCTCATAGTCATTGAAGGCACAGAGAGTCACTGGTTCCACTCTGTCTGCCACAGATATGCATTAGCAACAACAGCACATTCAGGCAGTTACACACACACACTGAGCCTGCAAGCAAACAGATACATTTTAGAGAGAGCACAGTAGCAGGCTTAGGCTTGAATGATCTGTATGGGCCGTGTAGGCCTCACTGCTTCTGCACTTAAGAATCTTTGTCTCATGACAAGCCTCACACCCAATGGCGATGGCTGCGAAAAGAAGCAGCCCAAAATGGTACTCAAGCCCCAAGGCAAAATTAAAATTCAGCCAACAAATGCTGCACACACCCAAAATAAAGCCAACCTTAGGAATACTATAAACAAAAGAGATTCCAGCCAGGCTTGGAACAGCCCTGACTAGCCTACAATTATAAAACGGGCAAAATGGGGGGGGGCACCTTTTTGCAAGAAAGCCCCTATCAGGAAAGGCAAGCCAAGGAGGGTAACGCATGGGTAGTGCTCAGAGGTACAGGGAGAATCTTCCCAAAGGCCAGGTAAGAGGCCAAACAGCCTCCTGGGGTGACAAAGACCCCACCAGGGGAGGGGTGGGAAATCAAGCAGAAAAAAGGGGGGGAAGGGGAGTTAAATTAATTAAGGGACTGGAGAGGATTAGAACAAAGGGGAAAATAAAGAAATGTAACCAGACAATGAGAAGATTGCTCCGCTGTCCTCCAGAAGTGCTCCGAGTGAGCAAGAGAAGAGGAACCAAAAGGAATTAAAGCAGAGAGAAATAAAAGGGGAATAAGGGAATCAGAAAGAAGAAGGCAAAATACAACCCGAATATCTCTGGAGCTGAAATTGTCACAGTTGTGATCAGAAACGCAGCCAAAGAGAAGGGTCCAGAAAAAACCAACGTTAAGCTTAAATACACCCCAAGGTTTGATTCACAAAATGATACATACCAATTTGCCCAACAACAGCCCTTAACCAATCAAACGGTGGCCACTCATGCCCCCACCTTTGCCATAGGCGTGGTTTTCAGCCCCCACCGCAAATCGTGCTCTCTGTAATGGAGAACCCGTCTTATCCAGTGTATTTATTTCTGTGAGAGCTACAAGCAGCAATATTCCCTGTCATCTTGCTAGGTTAACAAGGGTTTCTCAGGAGCGATGCTGAAGAACAGCTTATCCACTTTAAAAGCCAATGGGGATTGGGGTAGACAAAATAGAAAGCTCTCGCTAGAATTTGGTCTCATTCGTTCCAAAAGTGCCATGGGGATCTTTAATGAGCACACGTGGCTGGAGCCAGAGCTTTTTAACATCCCACCCGGTTTCAAATTGAAATGGCAAACACTTCAGCAAATGGGTAGAAATATTTTGTTTAAGGTCGGATCTGCTGCAGGGAATACACACATCCTCTACCCTCCCCTGGCCAGGCCTATTTTGGAGGAACTGATACCAGCTTTCAACTTTTCACCCTTCAACTGTCATGAACCATATATAAAATAAATCAGAACAGGAGTTACAGAAAAGGTTTCAGCAGAAACTATAATTCCTGGGGGATGTTCAACATTGATTCTTACGCATGGAGTAGAAAATAAATCCAACCTGAATCTCATATAGCAAGGCGGTGGGAGAGAGACTTCATGCTTGCAAGATCTACTTTGATATATTTTTATTGGAACCCTAAGCAGAGCCAGATGCAATAGTGGCTTCGGAGGTAGATACATACTTAGAATTATTATTATTTCCATATAATATTTATTCATTTATAAGAAACAAAAATATTACAGTACAAATAAAAGAAACAAACAAACACAAACAACATATGCAATTTCTTATATAAACCTAATTTTCATTAACACCATTAAACGACTTCCTTCGGTCCTTTCCTTCTGAATTTCATTGTAATACATCTTGAGCAGTTAATTCACCATTATGTATTATACAATTTGTATTTTTAATTAAGCCATTATCTAGCAATCTTTTAAAAAATTTACTAATCCATATTCAAATATTATTTTTTTACTCTTATATACTCTCTTCACTAAGGAAAATAACTTTCTATACATTAGAATATTTTTTCAGATATACTTTACATTTTTTCCACTCTTCTTTCACCCTCTCTTCCTTCTGGTCACGTAGCCTCCCAGTCACTTCAGCGAGTTCCATAAAGTCCATCATCTTCATTTGCCATTCATCTGACGTTGGTGTCTCTTGTGTCTTCCAGTTCTGGGGAAGTAATATTCTGGCAGCTGTTGTGGCATACAAAAAGAATATAATATCTTTCTTGGGGATTTCTCCCCGATACACACTTAGAATTAAGGAAAGAGGCCAGGGATTTACTCCCAGTACCAAACCTGAGCTCATCGTCTTTTCACACAAACAGCCACTTGGGGGTTTCTTCAATTTGGTAGCCTCATTTAAAGAGGGAAGTGTCTTTGTGATTCCAAAGGCTTAGAGTTGGTTGCTGCTTGTTACTCTGCAATGTTACTCTAAACATCCCCTTCTAAAAACAGTCCATTTAAAAACAGTCGAATCTCTGGCCAGCCTCACTAAGATTTGCTTTTCCTAAGCTGCATTTTCAAGCTCTGCCCTCTGCCATCCTAGAACAGGGTACAACAGGGTACCATAATGAAGACAGACTCTGCATATGTGGGCAACCACAGGTGGAAGACTTCTTGCGCTGTTTACTATATTGCCCACTATACATTGGACCCAGGAGGTGATTTCTCACCCTACCGTTCATACAGGAAAGATGTCTCCCACCAGCACAGAAGGTCCTATGGCTTCTTAGAGATGTAAACTCAGAGCAGTTACTTTATAACTGGCCCTGTCACACATTGCTGTGGCTCAGTCTGTTAAATGGAGGCTCAGAGTCCCCCCTCACCTTCAGAGTCCCCCTGTTTTATGTGTGTTCTGTTTACATAGGCGTACCCCTGTGATTCCCCCCACACTTTGACGATCCATGATGTATCCCCCCTCCTCCCCCGGCTTATCCCTGTGATTCCCCCCTTCCTGTCCCGACCCATGATGTATCACACCCCATTCTCCCCCCCCCACCCCCGGTTCATCCCTGTGACTGGTCCCACCATGTCCTGACCTATCCCGTCCCCTCCTCCCCCCAACCCCTACCCAGGCGAGTCATTACCTCCATTCAGCCTAGTCTGTAAAGGCTTCAGCCTAGTATGTAAACGGGAGCCGAGGTGCTGTTGAGAGGGAAGGTTTTATAGGTGCAGTACCAGTGTAGCTGCTGCTAGAGGGCGGTGGTTTGCAACCTAGTTCTTTTCCCAGCATGCATTTTTGTCCGAGTGGTGTGTTTTGAAACACAGGGTTTTTGGGGTTTTACCTACCGCAGGTGTGACATCTGTCTTAGCAAACTTTATAAGAGCCTTTGGACATTCGCTTGGGACATTGTATCCAAATTTGAATGCAATTGGTGAAGCGGTTTTGCAGAAAAGTGGATAATAACCCACATGGCCAGTTTACATTTTGATATATATGTTGTTGTTGTTGTTTAGTCGTTTAGTCGTGTCCGACTCTTCGTGACCCCATGGACCATAGCACGCCAGGCACTCCTGTCTTGCACTGCCTCCCGCAGTTTGGTCAAACTCATGTTGGTAGCTTCGAGAACACTGTCCAACCATCTTGTCCTCTGTCGTCCCCTTCTCCTAGTGCCCTCAATCTTTCCCAACATCAGGGTCTTTTCCAAGGATTCTTCTCTTCTCATGAGGTGGCCAAAGTATTGGAGCCTCAGCTTCACGATCCGTCCTTCCAGGGAGCACTCAGGGCTGATTTCCTTAAGAATGGATAGGTTTGATCTTCTTGCAGTCCATGGGACTCTCAAGAGTCTCCTCCAGCACCATAATTCAAAAGCATCAATTCTTCGGCGATCAGCTTTCTTTATGGTCCAACTCTCACTTCCATACATCACTACTGGGAAAACCATAGCTTTAACTATACGGACCTTTGTCGGCAAGGTGATGTCTCTGCTTTTTAAGATGCTGTCTAGGTTTGTCATTGCATTTGATATATATAGATGTGCTTAATGGTCTGAAACTGACTTAACCCTACCTTATGCAACCCTTGAGAAACAGGTGTGTTTTGATCAGAAATCTAGGGACAGTTCAGGAAGAGAGGCAGATTTAGGGCAGCATGAACAGTTCTGCCACAATGGGTGCCAATGCTAGGGGGCGCCATAGGGCGGAGCAACTATGACCTAGTGAACTGAGCAGGACAGAAGGCAAGAGGTCAGGGAGGGGAATTTTGGCCTTGCGAAGAGTGCTGCTGAAATTAGAAAGACCAAAGTTTGTCCCTGTTCCCACTGATATGGAAGACATCTTGCACTGTTTACTACATTGCCAACTATACATTGGACCCAGGAGGTGACTTCTCATCTTACCGTCCATACAGAAAATATGTCTCTCCCCCGCAGAGAAGGTCCTATGGCTTCTCAGCAATGTAAATGCTTCAGTGATAAAGCCGCCCTTTTTTGCTTTGGTGGCCAAACCCTGGCCCTGACCCTGGACAATATAGCAGTGAACTGAAAGGGAGACACAGAGATCTAAACAGAGACCATTATTTGTGGTGTGATGCCCCTTTTGCTTGTATTTATTTTTGATGCAGATTTGTCATGGCCAATGGCTAGTACAATAAAGTTCTTTGGATTGGATCCTAAACATCTGGGTCACAATTTGTTCTTCCGTGGGTACTGCAGGAAAATGAAGTACATTGTTTACAATGGGGAATCGTGCATGCCTGATTTACAGCTTTTCATCTTTCTCTCTTGTTCAGTGGCCCATGCAGTTATTTTAGAGACTGAAGTTTATGGTCTTGGGGGCCGGGGCTTTACATGGCCATTTACAGTTGCTTCTATATTCCACATGTGCTAGACTCAACAAACAAAACACTTTGCCATGCCCATTCTTTAAAAGAAAGAAAATACTCAAAAAAAAAAAACAACCCAGACTGTTTCACATTTTTAACTCATTTAAACTGTGCACACTATCGGCACCTCTTGGAAACAATTGAAGACATTTTGGTTCTGTCAATCCTTTGGCAGCTGGGTCTGTGTGAGAGGCGTCCATTTTGTATTGTTTTTTAAAATCATCTATTATTTCTGTAACTGTTTTAAGCTGTTTTTATTGTCACCATAGGGCATATGTGGAAGGCAATAAATAATCTAATTGGACTACCATGACTACAGGAAGAAATTGGAGTTTGCCTCTGCTGCCTAATGCTAAACATATTTACTTGGGGATAAGCATGATTTTGTTGTAAAAAAGGATAATATATATTTTAAGTCAAAATAATAAAATGGGAATCTGAGCAATATATCGTCCTAACCAGCAGCCCTCAACCCCAAAATGCTGTTGTTGATGTTACAAGAAAAAGAATTTTTGAGATGACAGCATCATTCCTTTTGGGTGACCCAGCATACCCGTGTTGGCCCAGGTTCTGATGCAGGGCCTATCTGTGGTGACTGGTGAAAGTGACAACAGTCTGGTTCAGGCATCATCCCCAAACTGAGGCCCTCCAGATGTTTTGGCCTACAACTCCCATGATCCCTAGCTAAGAGCACCAGTGGTCAGGGATGATGGGAATTGTAGTCCAAAACATCTGGAGGGCCGAAGTTTGGGGATGCCTGGTCTGGATGATCATTTGTGTTCCCTCTGGGCTGAGATGTCTTGAACTTTAACTCCAAAATCCAGATCTAGCTGCACTACTGGTCTCATTCCCCCAATACTAGTGGGTGGTGCTGTGGTCTAAACCACTGAGCCTCTTGGGCTTGCTGATTGGAAGGTCAGTGGTTCGAACCCGCACAACGGGGTGAGCTCCCATTGCTCTGTCCCAGCTCCTGCCAACCTAGCAGTTCAAAAGCACGCCAGTACAAGTAGATAAATAGGTACCACTGCAGTGGGAAGGTAAACATCATTTCTGTGCGCTCTGGTTTCCATCATGGTGTCCTGTTGTGCCAGAAGCGGTTTAGTCATGCTGGCCAAATGACCCAGAAAGTTGTCTGTGGACAAATGCTGGCTCCCTTGGCCTGAAGCAAGGTGAGCGCTGCAACCCCATAGAAGCCTTTGACTGGACTTAACCGTCCAGGAGTCCTTTACCTTTCCCCTACTAGCCTGCAAGTTATTCCAAGGTTATTGCAAGTTATGCGCCAGCCTCCCATTGTTAATAATGCTGGTGAGTTGTAATCTGCCTATACATTTGTGTGTACTAAAGTACTGAAAGGGAGAAGGATAAGGCGCTTTCTAGGACTATCAATTTCCTTAGTGTGGAATTCCGCCCATGCCATGCTTTTTTTAGTAGATTTTAACATATTAATATGCTGCAGAATCCTTCATTTAAGAACATATTGTTTTATCTCAGCATGCATAAACCCCGCCAGTTAATACAGTATATCGGGCATCACAAGGCTCTGCCAAAATACTACAGTAAAATACACAGTAAAATATCTTTGGACAGGGTAACAAACAGAATAATTAAAGTCATCAATACAACAAAAAATGATCAACAGTGCAGCTTCTAAACTGATTGTTGGGAAAAGCCGCCAGAAGCTGAGGAGTGTCTGGTTTGGGATAATTCATCCTTAAGAGATGGGGTTGGAAATGTTTATGATTGTCCAAATGGGAGAGGAGTAAAACTAGGCAATGAAAGAACAGAGAGACATGATAATAATTCAAAGAGGCCAAAGTTATGTAAGCTAAAAATGCATGTATCAAAGAGAGACACTATGAATTGGTGTTTACTTCAATTACTACAGCATTCTCACCCTGGCACCTGGAACCTGGTATGAAATGCAAGCATTGTTTAATCGATTGGGAACAGCTGTTGTCTATACAGCACCTGAGAAATGTAGTAATAATAATAATAATAATAATAATAATGTGCTTTTTCTGGGGAGACACAGGGGTACGCATATCCCTAAACATTTTGTGAATCTTTGTACAGGTACTTCTGTCCATTTACTGTATTTATTTTTTCCTGATTTGAAGTAAAAAATGGTGGTTTTTATTGAGTCAAAATGAGAGTACTCCTAAACACACACGTGTGTGT
This sequence comes from Zootoca vivipara, assembly GCF_963506605.1. Lineage (NCBI taxonomy): Eukaryota > Metazoa > Chordata > Lepidosauria > Squamata > Lacertidae > Zootoca > Zootoca vivipara. The sequence goes on from NC_083280.1 coordinate 79,687,533, forward strand.
GTGTGTGTGTGTGTGTGTGTGTGTGTGTGTGTGTGTGTATATATATATATATATATATATATATATATATATATATATATATCACTGATAATAATAATTCTGAATTTGTATATTCACTTGCTTTTGGTCGAGGTGCAAAGCAGCTTTGGGCATGGCAGAGTTGCATGATGGGAATAGGAACTACCAATGACTTGTGCCTCCTATGTCAGTACTCTGTTTCATCTAAAAGAAATGCTTGTGAGATATAAATTCACACCTGTTGACAAAGCCTGTGCATCTCACCATGTGAAAACTCAGCTTCGGACATGAGTGTGGCAACAGGGAAAGTGAGTGTAAGAGACGAATGAGTATAGAAATGACTGATAGGGAGTGATGGGGTGGTGGGTGGAGTCAGAATGAGTGGCAGGTGGAGAGAGTCAATTGAGAAAGGCGACATACACAGAGAGAATGAGGGCATAGGGAAAAGGCTGGGGATTCTGTTAGCTGTGTAAGGAGGGAGTCAGGCATGCTAGGTTGGGAAAGCAAAACTATTTATTATTTTTTAAATGACTATTTGTTCTGAGTGTTGTTTTCCATAAATCAATCAATGTGCTAATGTTCAGATTTATGTATGTGTTCTGGGGGAGTCTAGATTAGAGATGTCACTGCACGTGACGCTTCTGAATTATGGCGACAAGTACGGTAAACAGAGAGTTCCGCTGCTCTCTGTAAACCACTAAGTGGCAGCAGCAGCAGGTTATTTCGAGGACAACGAATGGAAGCCTGGATTCCATAGACCAGCTGAGAGACAGGCCTAGTGCCTCCGGGGGCGAAGGCCTTGTAAGGAATGTCTAGAATGGCACGGTGAGGGTTTTGTGTTGATTGCCACCTTACCATTCCTGCGGCGCGCTGCAAGTTAGAGGGATCTCTTCATAGCAAGCGATCCATACCAGTTTGGCATGTGGAATGACATCATCGCACGGAAATTGTTCACGTCCCCGTTCAGTATTCGGTGTGTGTGTGTGACATCGATGAAGGTGCAAAGACTGTCAGAATCTCACGCCCTGTGAGTAGCAAACCCAAATGCCAAGTGTAAGGTGTAAATCAGGCTTTGATGTGTCCACCAGCCATCAAAGAACCAAAGCAAGAACCCCAGATTAGGATACAGTGGTACCTCTACTTACAAATAACTCTACTTACGAATGTTTCTACTTACGAATGGAGCTCCGTCCGCCATCTTGGATGTGGTTTAGATAGGATTTTTTCTACTTACGAATTTTTAGATAGGGTTGCTTCTACTTATGAATTTTTTCTCCCAATGCATTCCTATGGGATTCAACTTACAATTTTTTTTTAACTTACAAATGTGCGTTCGGAACGCATTAAATTCGTAAGTAGAGGTACCACTGTACTGCCTAGAAGGAGGGAAACTCCATGAAACATATTACTAGACCTTTCATGCTATTCTCACCCTGCACGCCAGGAGTTTCCCTTCTCCAGCAAGATTTTGCCTGAAAGAAGGGCTAACTCCACTTAGCTTTCAATTGATGTATATAACAATGGTTATCCCATAACTGTTTATATGCAATGGCCACACTCTGCAGGCTGGCCACGACAGAAGCCATTTCTAGTGCAGAAGGCTGTCCGAACTGCCACCCAGAAGCAGCTCACCACATGGTAAAGTGTGCCACAAGAACATGTTTTTAAACTGAGGGGTCTCATCCACACTTTCCTTGCGTCCACACTCTCCAGGCACGGGTCCAAGATTTCCAGGACTGACCTGCTTAACATCATTAGAACAATATTAGATATATTGTTCTAACATGTCACAGGGCATACCTGTAAAATAAAGTGCTTGTTACCTCCGTCAAAACGCTGTCTCCCTACTGCTGGTTGCTCTGCATCACCCTCTGGTGTCACATTTTAATAACACATTATGAACGTTCCAAGTAGGACAAAAAAAAATCCCCTGGGGAAAGCTCAGGGACAAAAAAAATCCCCCACTCGGATCTGGATCTGGAAATCCCAGACCTATTCCTAAGAATGCTGCACAAATGGAAGTGTACATGAGCCCTAGGTTGGCTTTCATATGGTGGCTTACCCATGGAAGACTTGAAATTCCATGGAATTTAACTCAGCTCCAAGATTGTGAAGCTGCCCCCTGCAGCAGAAGATTTCTGCTTTCTTTGTTTTTCTGACAATTTCTTTTTGCTTTACAGCCTACTGAACCTAGACCCATTTTCTAAACACCCCAGAGTGGCAGAGATATCGGTGTCACATATTAACCTGCTCAGATTTCTGATGGAAGCTCAGTCAGCATACTAAAAGCTCCTCGACCCAGGGAGGCAGAAAGTACTCAAAAATGAAGACAGGCTCACTTAACGCAGCACGCTGATGTTGAGTGATGAAGACAGAATAAAAATCTGACCAAGACGTCTGCTGCACATAGAAAAGATAAATACTGTTCCACAGAGGGGAGCATTTTCTGAACTGAATGCTTCGTGCCTGTGTAAGCATATGTAACTGTAATTTCAAAACGGTCTAGCTTCAGATAGTTCTAGCTTTCCTTTCTTGCTTCACCAATCCCAAACCCCAAAAGAAAACGCTAAGCAAGCTATGTAGATTACATCAGTGTCACAATTTTATATTTTATATGCACAGAGAGGGGGGGATCTACAATAATGTTACCTGGGGACAGTCCCTGGTTTTACTAATTAGTCCCCTGACAAAATCCTATCATTCCCATTGAAGTTGAAAAGTGTCCCAGGATTCATTGGGGGGGGGGAATCTGGCAACCTTAATCTACGACAATCTACCTATGTCTGACTCTAATCACTATTCCCAGTTCTAAAGAGTGAGTCAGGAAGAATTATCCCTCCTATCAGTTTTGGCTGATACTATGGCTCTATGCCTGGGAAACAGAATGTAACCTGAGACAGCTGCTTGCTCCCTTCCTTCTTTGTCCCCCTTCCTTTTCCTCTTCCTCTGCCCTCATTAGCTTTTCCTCCCTCCCTTCCTCCTCCTCCCACCACTGCTGCTATTTTGGACCATCTTTACCCCTCAGTGTATGCTCTGAGGAAGGAAGCTCCTGGCAGCACCCAGACCTTTAAGTTGTTGAGTTCCCCTTGCCCTTGGGTGCTGCCTTGCAAGTGGCTGCAGGAGAGGGACTGTGAGCATCACCACAGGAGGGGGGCTTCTAGCCCTGAGGTGAAACTGTGAAGCCCTCTTGTTACTTTTGCTATAGGATGTGTCCCATTGTTTATGTAATCTGGCTATATTGATAGTACGGAAATCTATTTCTCTTTTGGTATGTTATATTTGCTATTGCTTTGCTACGTTATTATGAAATTTTCACTGGGTTATTGTTTTGCTGTGTTGTGACATTGTTTCTATAGTGCTTGTCTGAAATGCATTGGGGCAGGGGTAGGAAACTGGATCTGGCTGGCAGGCCAGATTTTTATCTCCTCTTTCCCTCATAGGCCAATTTGACAGGACGGTAGGGTTGACCACACCTGTAAATCACCTGACATCATAAGGGCATCAAAGAAGAAGAAGAAGAAGAAGAAGAAGAAGAAGAAGAAGAAGAAGAAGAAGAAGAAGAGGAGGAGGAGGAGGAGGAGGAGGAGGAGGAGGAGGAGGAGGAGGAGGAGGAGGAGGAGGAGGAGTTTGGATTTGATATCCCGCTTTTTGAGACCCGAAGGAGTCTCAAAGCGGCTAACATTCTCCTTTCCCTTCCTCCCCCACAACTAACACTCTGTGAGGTGAGTGAGGCTGAGAGACGTCAGAGAAGTATGACTAGCCCGAGACCAGCAGCTGCATGTGGAGGAGCGGAGACACGAACCCGGTTCACCAAATTACGAGTCTACCACTCTTAACCACTACATCACACTACACACAATCATAGAATCATAGATTGTCGAGTCGGAAGGGACCTTGAGGATCATCCAGTCCAAGCCCCTGCAATGCAGGAATATGCAGCTGTCCCATACAGGGATCGAACCTGCAACCAACTGAGCTATCCACTTGGTCATTCGGATTTCAGAGCACTACTTGCAGGGCATGCAAAGAGCTGTATGTGATGCACTGAAGCACTGCTGATTAGCCGAGCCTTGGAGTTTCTGCCTGTTAGATTACAGGCAGGGACTTCAAGCCTGATTTCTGCAGGTATTGGCTGTGCAATGAAATGGCCCATGGGGAACATATTTCCATAGCCAATCCAACAGGCATCAAGCACATCAGCTGACTGGTGGTGACAGCAAGCTTCCCTTGACAGTGCAGTCAGGCTCATACTTTAAGGCAACTGCATCTCCACTTTCCCTGCACCTGATGTCATGTATGACACCAGGTGTGGGACAGGTGGGCATGGCTGGTGAAAAGCAATCCTGCAGGTTACATTAGGACTTGTGCCAGGCCTACCCATTGCTGCATTATGGTGCAACATAAACTGGTATTCTTAAATGACATCTCACTGTGCATTCATTTAAGATGCCGTTGGTGGTAATCAATGTTAGTCACGGTGTAGACCCTTTGAAATCAATGTATTGAAGTAACTTCATTCTTCTCCTATGAGTTTGACTTGGTTGGAGTTCATCCAATGTGAATAAGCTGTCAAATCTTACCGGGTGAGTTTTCTGCAGATTTATTTATTATGTATAGGATTTATGGTCTGTTTCTATCCCAAAGACACCCAAGGCAACGTATACCTTAAAAACCCCATAACTATAAACTATAAAATCCTTGGAAGTCCAATAAAAGCCAGCATAATACTTTACTGATTCATCAATTATGGATAGACAGAGTGGTCAGCAATATGAATTTGCATCATCAAATGGTTACATTAATAGGAGCATCTATTGGGTCCTTTTTTTTTTGGCAAGAGAGGATAGACAAATGCAGATGATGAAGAGTTTCAGATATCTGAAATTCACAGGATTTGTTGTCTTCACTGTTATAAAAGCCAACATGTGCATGTACTGATTTACAATATATGAAAGATACTATGAACTTCAGGACTTGGTCCTAATCCCCGCCAAGTCAACCCTGTTTGGCTTTAATTAACTTATAGATAGTGGGTTTTCATTGGCTAACCCTTGAGCTGGACTGAAAAAACCCCTCCCTCATTTCACAGTCTCAGTTGTATTCAACTTCCGTAGGAGGATGAATAATCTGGCATATGGGAATATTGAAAGAACATCTGGAGAATACATGAAATCAATACTCAAAAGAATTTGTGAGGGGGAGCAAATTGTGTTGCGTGTCAAGACCCCGAGACCACCCCCCTCGTTGATGAATAAGACACCAGGACACAAATATTAGGTTAATGTTATTGGGCAAATTTAGGTCACAACTTTATTGGTTACAGAATGTGAGCAGTATTGGCTTAGGCATTCGTCGTGGCATGGCCCTAGCCCAGCCCCGGACTTCGGACAAGATCCACACCCCCATATCCCCTCCCCCATCACAAGATCAACCAATGCCTAACCACCACAAGAGCGATTGTAAGTGACTGTGGAGGCCAATTCTGGATCCACACGTCCTTCCACAGCGGGGACACTGGTTTCTGGGTGGGAGGTGATCACAGTAAGGGTTTACAATATCCAAGGCGACCCTTCCTGAATCCCAGAATTGTTTAAGACCTTCTAGGGTGACAGTGGGCATCATTTTCACTGCCCGACAGCTTCAAGAAAAATGCAGAGAGCAAAACCAACACCTGTATATGGCATTCACTGACCTGACTAACTAAGGCCTTCGACACTGTAAATCGTAATGCCCTTTTGGACTGTCCTTCTGAAAACTGGCTGCCCAGATTCTAAGGTTAAGCCAATCTTGAACACTTTCTTAGCACAACTGCATCCGTTGCCAGTTCCCTGGCAACCTGCAGCAAACCATTATGACATCATCAGTGAGCCTGGCACAGTTCATGCTGCAGAAGAAGAAAGATAGCTGTCTGAATATATGAGCATCTTCCTCTTCGGCTCCAGGAGTAGTGGGAGGGATACGCTCTCTGAACAGTAGTGGAATGCTTCTTTATGATTGTAATTAAAGAAGAAGGTAGAATATCTTAAGAGACTTAAGGAAATCCCTGTGTGCTTGAGAAACTTTTAAATACATTCTGGAGTGAAATCTGCAAGAGTCTTCACATCCCTGCATTGAGATAATATGAAAGTTCACCTAAGAGATTTCCAAACATATGTTTGTATGTGATCTCAATGCAGCTTGCCCTCTTTCCATGACCTAGTTCCACCTCCAGCCAGTCACTATGAAGCAAGAGACTAGATCAAGAGAATTGGTAAAAAAGCAATGTTATATAGTATATGTCGTTGGGGGAAAAAATCCCAGTAGACAAATTTATTTCTGTAGCTCCTCCATAATGCACTCTAGGGAAAGAACCCTCCTGCTCTTTGCTGGTTCTCTTAGTGTTTTACTCTTGTGGCAGAGCATCTGTAAAAGAACATGCACTATATTCCCTTTTAGCAATGGTTCACATAATCTGCAGCAAGTCAAGCAGAAGGAGGAAATCTCCATCATTGGGTTCTTGAGAATTTGGAATTGTTTCCCAAGTAGGGTTGTGTGCTCTCTGGGTTTAAAATGGGGCAACAATGGGTGGGGTACAAATAATAAAATAGTTATCATTATAAAATTATTAAACCTCAATTTTGGGGGTTTTATACTCCTTTTTCTGGTGTCTATGAGGAGGACTTGAATTTATTTTATTTATTTATTTATTTATACCCCGCCCATCTGGCTGGGTTTCCCCAGCCACTCTGGGCGACTTCCAACAAATACCAGAATACATTAAAATATCACAGATTAAAAACTTCCCTAAACAGGGCTGCCTTTAGGTGTTTTCTAAATGTCAGGTAGTTGTTTATCTCCTTGACCTCCGATGGAAGGGCGTTCCACAGGGCGGGCGCCACTACCAAGAAGGCCCTCTGCCTGGTTCCCTGTAGCTTTGCTTCTCACAGTGAGGGAACCGCCAGAAGGCCCTCGGCGCTGGATCTCAGTGTCCGGGCTGAACAATGGGGGTGGAGATGCTCCTTCAGGTATGCAGGACCGAGGCCGTTTAGGGCTTTAAAGGACAGCACCAACACTTTGAATTGTGCTCGGAAACGTACTGGGAGCCAATGTAGGTCTCTTAGGACCGGTGTTATGTGGTCTCAGCGGCTGCTCCCAGTCACCAGTCTAGCTGCCGCATTCTGGATTAATTGCAGTTTCCGGGTCACCTTCAAAGGTAGCCCCACATAGAGTGCATTGCAGTAGTCCAAATGGGAGATAACTAGAGCATGCACCACTCCGGTGAGACAGTCTGCGGGCAGGTAGGGTCTCAGCCTGCGTACCAGATGGAGCTGGTAGACAGCTGCCCTGGACATAGAATTAACCTGTGCCTCCATGGACAGCTGTGAGTCCAAAATGACTCCCAGGCTGTGCACCTGGTCCTTCAAGGGCACAGTTATCCCATTCAGGACCAGGGAGTCCCCCACACCCGCCCACCCCCTGTCTCCCAAAAACAGTACTTATGGATAGGGGACAAGGATCATCCACTCCTAGTCTCTTTCCTCCATTCCAGCATAATTTTTACAGTTCCCAATGTTTTTTGTTTTGTTTTTCACTTTCATGAAGTGTGACTAAGAGCGGGACAGCTTTTCACGCATAGCCATTCCCTGTGAAAACACATGGGGAAATGGGGAATGGTTTTGCACATGAGATCATCTAGGAGAGACTTGAGATCTCTTCAAAACTCCTTGGTGAAAGCAGAAGTAGGCTGAAATTTATCTGAAATTTCTCTCCCTGTCCCCACTTTCTCCACCCACAATTTGGGGTCAGCTCTACCATTTTTATTTTAAATTTCAACCCTGTTTCTGGAGCATTCGAATTGTGGAGCTCAAGGTTTTCCATGCGGTGACAACTTAACAGAGAAAGGCAGTTGCAAATTGGCATATGTTGCTGTCAAGTCTGTCAGTCTTATGGAGAGAAGGAAGGCAACATTAAACTTACTTTAACATTTATTTTACCGACACTGCATCTCCTCCACACAAAGACTCACTTTCCTCCATCTCTGCCTGGCTACATAGAAACAAATGCTGGATGTCTTCTACAGCAGAGCAGAAATGTAGGAAAAAGTGCTGCAGGTAAAGAACTGACTTTTTTCTCTTCTTCTTCTTCTTTTTTTAACCTGGGAAATTTGAATACAGCATGTGCTGATTTTTCAAGAAGGGACGTCTCCCATGCATTAATCCACTGCTGAGTTAAAGCATGGGGTGCTACAGAAAGAAAGACAGACTTAACAGTATAATGAAGGGACCAAGCCAAGAAGAAAAGTGTGTGCAGCTGTCAAAGTTATGCAGCTAAGAAATCCGTGAGGCAGGGAGCCTTCTGACAATGGCAAGTGGGGAACGCAACTGAGGGCTTGATGTTATGAATGATAGGTTAAAAAGTTTCTGGATGTGGAGGGGCTGACATGGAACCACATCCCTGCAGTGAAGAAATTACCTAGCTGCAGAGTCCCAGTCGCCCTGCTATTTATACAAAATTGCTTTAATAAGGCCGTAAAAGAGGAAATTACAATGGCACAAAGCAGAACAATATGTATAGTTCAGTGGGAAAGCCATAAAACAAGCAATAGGGAGTATTACTCTCGCAGCTTGGTCCATTATTTTAAGGGGCACTGCTGCTCAGCAAGGTATGCTGATGCTAGAGATGATTACCAAGGCTTGAAGCCAAGGAGGGCCAAAGATGCTAAAGCTCAGCTGTGCTAGCAGGTGATGGCACAAGTGTAGGTTCTATGGCAGAGATTGCATGGATACCTGAATATTGGCTAGATGGAGAAGTCAGTCCATCAATTCTATGATGGTTTGTTCTAACAGCTGATATTTCACAGTCATTATTTGATGGATGGTGGGTGGCGCTGTGGGTTAAACCACAGAGCCTAGAGCTTGCCGATCAGAAGGTTGGCGGTTTGAATCCCCGCTATGGGGTGAGCTCCCGTTGCTCTATCCCAGCTCCTGCCAACCTAGCAGTTCCAAAGAACGTCAAAGTGCAAGTAGATAAATAGGTACCACTACAGCGGGAAGGTAAACGACGTTTCTGTGTGCTGCACTGGTTCTCCAGAAGTGGCTTAGTCCTGCTGGGCACATGACCTGGAAGCTGTACGCCAGCTCCCTCGGCCAATAACACGAGATAAGCGCTGCAACCCCAGAGTCGGTCACGACTGGACCTAATGGTCAGGGGTCCCTTTACGTTACCCTTTACCTTTATGTTATACTTGATATGAAATTGTCTTTATTTAGCTTTTCATAATATTTTATCAGCAACATGCAACAATGTTTCAGACTTGTCAGAATTCTACAGTTGGCATGCAGTGTTTCCCTTAGGACCCAAAAGTCTGTTAGTCTGTTATTTCCAAGCAAGATTCATGATGAGAGGTGAGCATTTGGAGTTTTTATCTGAGTATGTTGTTTATAACAACAACAAGAAAATGCTGAGGTGCATTCTGTCACATGATCCTCCGCATGCAGACCAAAAGGGTGCACTCCTAGGAAGGTTGTACCGATTGATTTGTCTGTAGGTGTCAAGCAGACCTCAGGCATCAACATATTGCTCTAGATTGCCCCCAGTGTTTCTGGCAGATAAAGAAAGAGGCAAAGAAAGTTATATTTGAGCTCTGCGGTGTTTAACTTCTTTATTGGTTGTGGTGATCCAAAGCAACAGACCAGGCTCAGAATCCATCTTCTCCATGTTTGACCTGTGCCCTAAGCTTTACTGCTTTTAGTGATGAATGCTAAGCACTTTCCTATTCAATTCTGTTGGGCAAAATGTAAACATGACTTTCATTGGCAATCTTTTACGAAGGAAACCTATACACTCTCTCTCTCTCTCTCTCTCTCTCTCTCTCTCTCTCATTTGCTTTGCATCCTCCTGCAAATTTATTCTTATTCTTTTCAAACATCTCATCTGGTTGAATTCAGGAAAACAACAACTCTTCATTTATAAAGTGTCACAAGGTTGGTATCGCTTCTTGAGATAATTGTTACCATGCAAACTGACTGTTCACTTCATGCTGTAAGAAGCCATGTAACTGGCTATAATTTTCCTCTGGTTTTTCCAGTAAATTCCAGAGATCTTTAAAGTTAAATCTAAAGTTGCCTGATTTATTCAATGGTGGCTATCTAGTCTTTTAGATATTGTATGTGTTTGGATTAACGTATTTGAATGACTTTGTAGAATTGTATGGTTTTATTGTTTAAATTTATGCCAATAAAGGCTAATAACAATGACTAGTGCAGCTGGGCTTCTAATACACTTTTTTTTAGGGGGGGGTGCAAATAGCAGTCGGAGGGAAGCCTGAGTGGGCCTCTGGACCATTGGCAGTGGGTAGATTGGGGAGAGAAAATTAAATTTTCTCTCTCTGCCACAAGGAAGCCCGACAAAAAAACACCTCTTCAAAATATCTATTTGCCTTTCAAGGGACACTCCCAGTTTATTTAAAAAACAACAACCCTGTCAGGCCCATGGTGCAGTAATGCTGGTGGTCAACAAAAGAGGTTTAAAGACTGTCTCAAGGCAAATCTTTAAAAGTGTAGCATAAACACTGACAACTGGGAAACACTGGCCTGTGAGTGCTCCAACTGGAGAACAGCCTTTACCAAAGGCATCATGGGCTTTGAAGAAACTCGATCTCAGGACGCAAGGGAGAAACATGCTAAGAGGAAGGCACGCTTGGCAAATCCACGCTGTGATCAACTCCTGCCCGGAAACTGATGTCTCCACTGTGGAAGGACGTGTGGATCCAGAATTGGCCTCCACAGTCACTTACGGACCCATTGTTAAAACCGTGTTTATGGAAGACAATCTTACTCGGCTAGGAGTGATCGCCGAAGAGAAGAAGAGAGTATTAAATTCCTCATCCCACATAGACCCAAGGCTGCCTCCTTGCTGAGCTATTTATATAACAAAAATGTGCACATTAATTGTTGTCATGCAATTAGCATAATGCACACCCTTAGACATGCGTAATTACTCTACATCAGGCATAGGTAAACTCAGCCCTCCTGATGTTTTGAGACTACAATTCCCATCACCCCTGACCACTGGTCTTGTTAGCTAGGGATGATGGGAGTTGTAGTCCCAAAACATCTGGAGGGCCGAGTTTGCCTATGCCTGCTCTAGTTTAACTTCTGACGGGGAAGGGCTACAGATCAGAGGGTGAGGCATCTGTTTTATTTGCACATGGTTTCAGATTCCAAGCCCTGGCATCTCTAGGCAGGACTGGCCTGAAACACAGGAGAGGTGCTGCCAGTTAATATCTGCAGTACTGAGATAAGTGGACCAATGGACTGGCTCAGTATGAGGCAGCTTTCTATGTTTCTGTTATGCCGCATTTAGGTTTAACATTATGCTGCTGCAGCAAGGTGTGCACTCTAGGAGGAACTGCCTGGGACACAAAATTGATGTTGACCCCTCCCCTCCCCCTCCGCCCCCCCCCGGCAAACAACAACAACAAAACAGCTCCATACTCACTTGTTCTCTTTTCCCTTTAGAGTTTAGTTCCTGGAAGACATAATGTGTGTTTTCTCTCTCTCACTCCTCCAGGGAGTGTGGGCAGGGAAACACACAATGTGATTAATGTCATGGGAACATGTTTCAAGGACAGAGCTGGAGAAAGGCTTCCTGTTTGCAGAAGCAAACCAGTGCTTGGCATCACACCTAGTTGTGTTCAGAACAAGCAGAACCATGACCAATCAAAACTCTCTGAAAAGTATATCTATAAGATTTTTTTAAAAAAAAAATTGTAGCATGTTATTCCCTTTCATTAACCATAATTTCAGAAGCAAAGGAGATAAAAAATAAAAAATAGAACAAAAATGTTTACGCTTTGAAAAACAGATATATTCAGAGACATTGTGCCATTGGGTGAAAATGTTGGTTACATTCACACAGGGTTCATCTACACTAACATTTGTTCCACATTTCTAGGCACAGAATGAAGCTTTCCATGCTTGTCCGAGCACTTTTTGGTGGTGGCCCCAACGCTTTCCCCATGAAAACCCATTCCTTACTGCTGAATCAGAGCAAATGGCAATCCATGGAATATGCAAATTTCTGTTTGTTCCGATTCAGCAGTAAAGATTGTGTTTTCCTGGGGGAAGTGGTGAGGAGAGGTGGGGGGGGGAGTACTCAGACACAGCCCCAGAAAAGCATGGGGCAAAAGGTATTAGTGGATAAGCCCATATGTCTACATTTTTAGGCTTACATTTTAATCCCCTTAGAAAATGTAACTTGTGGTGAAAGAATGGGGCTTGGAAGAATGGTGCTCAGACATCATATTTCATGGATCCGACACCCCTAACGGGGTTTGGCTTTGTCAACAATCAGGTCTCAATCCTGCCAAGCCTCTTCAAAATAGGTCCCCCCCCCCCGATGGAAGACTCCTCTGCCTCCCCCTGCCCCCCACTCTATCTCAAACCCTCTCCAGAGAAAAGAGATGGCTCATAGTGAATGTTGAACTCAAGATTTAAGAGCTGGGTGCTGCTGTGAGCATGCACAGCACAGTTAATTGGCTCTAAGGAGCATGGGGACTTCCCAGAACCAATACATGCTCATAGCAACACCCAAACCTGAAGTTTATGGTTGCCACAAACCTTCCTTGTGATGCCCCACAATCTCTGGATGCTTTTAGAAAGGGGAGAGGATGCAGCAGGGACAATTTGCAGTAGAGGTTGATGGTGGGGCAACCCATTGGCAGAGTCCCCCAAAGCCCCAGGCAGCCCCCAAGCGGAATGATGACACAAGACCACGTTCTATGGGATTAAAATTGGCCACAACTTTATTAAGAATTCAGATGTAGGGAGACCTTGGCTCAGGCATTGGACGTATATCCTTCCCAGCCCCCAGCTGGGGATCTGGGTAATTTCAGGGTTATCCAGCATGTGTGTGGGGGGGGGGGGTTGGGCTAGCTCTGGAGAACATATGTTCAAGCAGATAGCCCGCCCCTCCCCCCTTGATCGCAGCCGCTGGAGAGGGAGGGCAATGACAGCCTATTGTGTATGGTCAATGCCTCCCCCTTAGCCCTATTTACAGGAACCTGTTATCGTCACCGCCCCACGCCCCCCCCCATTTATGTAGATTACTAAAGGATTCCACCCAAGGCCTGCATCCGCCAAAGTTGTGACGAATTACTACGGGAAAGGCGAAACCTGCCAATGCAGGGAAAATTCCTTTCTGGCCCTTCAACAGCAGCCTTGTCGTAGCAGCACCTGCAAGCATGTACGCCTGTGGAAGAAAATAACCTGTAATGCAATCATTAATTTTTTTTGGGAGTGGAGAGTGGGTAAGCTCTGGAGCTGTCGACTGCTTCCCAGGAATGACTCTGCTTCAGCCGTGTTCAAGGTAAGGTTACCTCCTCCTGCCTGGCCAACCCCCCCTCCCCGCAACGCCTCCCCAAACTGGATTGGACAGGTAACTGTGTGGGCGGAGACCACCAGTATCCAGCCCGGGAAGGCAGCGCCGGCCTCCGAACTTCCAGGGCTGCCCCAGGGATCCCAGCGGGCTGCGCGTGACTGCGCAAAACGCACCTCCCCTTTTATGTGGGGAACGGTCATTCTCACTATGTTCCTAATCTGTTTTTACAGTGGAACTTCGTGTTACATTCCGTCCCCCTTGTGAATGCTGCAGGTTATGAGCTCTGCTATCCCGGAAGCAGATGCTCCTGGTTACGACCTGGAAGTCGCGCGCCGACAGCGTAGCAGCAGCGGGAGGTGCTATTAGTGAAAGCGTGCCTCATGTTACAAGCGATCTCTGGTTGAGAACGGACCACCAAAATGAATTAAATTCATAGCTGGAGCTACCAATGTACAGTGGTACCTCGGGTTACAGATGCTTCAGGTTACAGACTCCGCTAACAGAGAAATAGTACCTCGGGTTAAGAACTTTGCTTCAGGATGAGAACAGAAATTATGTGGCGGCGGCGCAGCAGCAGTGGGAGGCCCCATTAGCTAAAGTGGTACCTCAGGTTAAAAACAGTTTCAGGTTAAGAACCAACCTCCAGAACGAATTTAGTTCTTAACCAGAGGTACCACTGTATAGGGCCTATTGGTCATCGGGGAATGTTCACCTATCACTTGGAACGTGTGAAGTGGCTCTCTGGTTTTCACTGGCCCTCAAGACTGTTCGAAATAGGCAACTTACAAATCCATGGGATAACACAGAAAAAAAAAGTGATGCCTTATACACAGGGCATCCAATTTGCCATCTTTGCTTAAAGAAAACCAGCAGCTGCAATGCTGGCCTAACAACCAGGTCTCCTCTTTGTCTCCTTCCATTTCGCAGTGCTTTCTAGAGTGGCCACTGTCGGAAGCGTGTCATTACTCGAGTGCTAATGAATTTTCATTTTATTAAAACACTTTAAGGCTAGAAAGTGTGCCCCCAACTCATTACTGTAGTAATTGAGTATACATATTTATTTCTCTGCCATAATAGCTAAAGTGCTTAATAAAATTGCTCCAGTACAGGAAAGAGGCTGTAATCATTGAGGGGCAACAAATAAGAATTGTGCAAATTTACCAATTGCACTCTCTAACTGCACTCTGATGGTTCATAAAGGAAAGCTGGCTGCTTGTATGCACTCTGGTTTATGGCCGAAAATATAATTCCTTTTAATAAAACATACAGCACATTACACAGTGGTAAGGTCGGTTCTTTGCTGCTCCTCTGCTCTGAATATAATACAATTTTATTTTGGGATTATTCTCTTTCAGGACTGCTATGGCCACAAGCCAGAACGATGTGTGTACTCAATGTTCTCAATGTCAGGCAGGACAGACAAGACTCCCAAATGCATTCAGTCCTCTAATAAAAGTATTGCCTTGCCAGATCTGACCAATCCCCAGTGAGGCAAACACCCTGTTTCCAACAGCAACCAGCCAGAGGCCCCCAGGGAGTTCACACACAGGGCATGGTAAGCAATGACCATCTCCTGGTGCTCTTCTCCAGCTTTTGGTATTCAGAGATATCCTGCCGCTGGACAGAGAGGAGCTATGGTATAAAGGCATCGTGA
The DNA here is from genome assembly GCF_963506605.1 of Zootoca vivipara. Classification (NCBI taxonomy): domain Eukaryota; kingdom Metazoa; phylum Chordata; class Lepidosauria; order Squamata; family Lacertidae; genus Zootoca; species Zootoca vivipara. The sequence continues at coordinate 79,702,564 of NC_083280.1, forward strand.
CTCACTGCTGGTGATAAGACCTAGGCTCCAAGAATTTGTGCAGATTTGTGAATGCAACTCTTTGCCCTTTTATGGCTAGCAATCAGGAAGTTCCACTTGTGCACACAAGGTACCCGACCACTGACAACATTGCAAAGAATGGCTTGCAATATTAATGGAGGTGGGGAGGGGAGATGCTAGCCAAATTTGATGGAAATAAATCCTACTGCAAGCTATTCATCAAGTTCTCTCACATGACTCACTTTCACTGCTAAATCCATGGTAGAGACCTTATGACAGTCCAATTCAATTACATACTATCAGGAGTGTGTATGGCTATTATTTATATCATTCATGCAGCAGTAAGGGCCGAGGGGATGAAACAGCAAGATGCCTCATCATATGTAAAATCAGTCACCTAGTTATACATATCGGTATATCATCTGTTGGCAGAGGCAGGGAAATGCACAATGCCATGATGCCATGATACGGGGTTCGTGATCTTAAATATTGTGGGGTGAGAGGAAACTCAACCTGAAGGTGTCATTTTCAGCAGCAGCCTTGTGTCCATATATAGAGAGAAAAAGAGAGTGTGTGTGTGTGTCTTACCTTGGAAGCAGAACGGAATCCGTTCTGGAAGTCCGTTCGACTTCCAAAATGTTTGGAAACCAAAGCGCTGCTTCTGATTGGCTGCAGGAAGCTCCTGCAGCCAATTGGAAGCCGTGGAAGCCCCGTCGGACATTCAGCTTCCAAAAATAGTTTGTAAACTGGAACAGTCACTTCTGGGTTGGCAGCCAAAACTTTTGAGAACTAAGCTGTTTGAAAACTAAGGGGTGTGTGTGTTTGTGTGTGTGTGTGTGTGTGTGTGTGTGTGTGTGTGTGTGTGTGTGTAAACTTATATACTGCCCTTTAGCCAAAGATCCTAGGGCAGTGTACAACATTTAAAACTTAATTTACACAGAATAATAATAAAAACACAACACACAGCATAATAAAGTAATCATAAAGTAATCATAATAACAGTCTCTCTCTCTCTCCCTCCCACCCCCTATTTACCAGATTATTTAATAGCCAAAGGCCTGGATAAAGAATGCACCGGGTGAATCTCTCTGAGGAAAGCATAATATATAGTTATAATATGTAGTTCCACTCACTCTTATGAAGTCCCTCACTGGTCTTAGGAAACCCACTATTTCTCACACAAGGAAATATAATCTATATTTGTTATCTTCTTCTTTTCTTTTAGTATGTAAACATTACATAAATCATACCATTTTCAGAATCTTTTTTTTAATGTTTCCCTTCCAACGAAAAGCACTGAAGTTGATTACATGATTACTTATATTAGTTTCAGCCATAGCTGATAAAGAGACAACCTAGGTTTTAGCAGAAGCTGAACTGTAGCAGAAAGGAAACAGTGCCAGGGTTCTGATCAAGACATGACGGGAAGAATATCGCTACCTCCTTACACGCCTAGTTTCACTACAGTCCTAGTGTGAGCATATTGACCTGGAATTCCAAAATATGTCCTGATCAGCAGAGGAAGTTAATATGTTTGCGTCCGCTTCCCATGACTGTGTCCAAAGTGCGAGAGTTTATGAACAAAAGGAGACAGGAGGCATGAAGAGTGTAATCATGGAAGGAAACTTGACCACAAATTTTTGCCCCCCTGGGGAATTCAAAATTAATTTCCAGGTTCAGAAATTTTATGGCTGTGGGGTAGTTTACGATAAATAAGTCTAACCAAATTTGGTCAGGAGAGGTCCCACATATTATAAAATACTTGGCACCAATAGAATTATCTTCACCTGCCCTACCCCACCTGCTGAAATTAGGCTTGCAAGAAGCATTCTGTTGTAGCGGATACACTAGGTTATGGTGACTGCTTGGTTGTAGTGTGTTTGTGTGTGATGCCCACAACAGTTGCTCTAGTTTACAAATGTGTCCACAAATCATGGCACCCTGAAAAACCTGAAGCTGATTCAGAGAAGGGAGACTTTAGGAGAGGTGTGATGTAAAAAAACCTCAACAAAAGTAATAGGAGTTGGAATATATGGCTGTTACATTTATTTCCCCCTATTGGTTGAAAATAAAATTAGCTGCACCAAACTAGCAAATAGGAACATCTTTATTTTATACAAAGAGATATACTGAGCTTGCCAGTTGGGTTATCCCAAAATCTCAGTGCTATTATTATTAATTACCCAGTTTAAACTTCAGTGGTAATGAAATTACTCTGCAGCCTCTGTATCCTTACAGTTGAAAGACATAGTGTGCTTAAGAAGAATATATTGTAGCACTTAAAACATCATTTAAAAATCATTTCACAAGAGGCGTTACCCTTGAGAATACAGGCAGTATTCCAGCTAAGTACTTAAGATGTGCTAATGACTCTGCTGGACCAGGGCCACAGAAACAATGTTTCAATTGCTAGCCTACAATAATTGTTTCTTACACAAACTAGAATTATCATTCCTCCATCTATTTTAAGGAAGACCCTCTGTGAGGGTTGCCATATGTTGAGGACACATTTGCCAGTGACTGGGGTGGAGGAAGGGGCGAGGGAGCGGGTGCATGCCAGAGCATGCTGTAGGCGGGGCGTGTGTCAGAGTGACATCAGAAGGCACAAGGTGGCAAAATTCGTGCATGCAAAATGGGGGCACAGGAAGGAAGGAAGGAAGGAAGGAAGGAAGGAAGGAAGGAAGGAAGGAAGGAAGGAAGGAAGGAAGGAAGGAAGGAAAGCTGTCTCCCGCTCTTTTGCATGTGTGTGGAGCAGGGGGCAGGGGGCGGAAGGCATAGAAATTTTATGAATTAATAAGCCCAGGAAAAGCAATGAAGCAACATGGCAAATTTTTATGTAGAAGGAGGAGAAAAAGATTGAGGAATGTCCCCGGGACATTTTGTCAAATTCAAAAAAATCCACCAGGACAGAAATTTCCTCCCTCAAAAAGAGGACATGTCCGGGAAAAGGAGGACTTATGGCAACCCTACCCTCTGTGCATATCAAAGCTGACACCAGAGTCATGGAATCCCTCAGTAGAGAGCAACATGGGCTCTTCTTTCCTACCTGGGTGGGTTCTGTTTCCCTCAGCAGTCACAGCTGTGGCTGTTATCTTTCTTCCCCGCCACCCAGTATAATGAGCTGAAAGATCTGATGCATTGTGGGTGGGGGGGGGGAATGATGCCACAAAAAATGGCACCAGTTTTTTTTCTTCCCCATTTTGTTTTATGCAGAATATATGCAGAATATAGTGAAAGGGGAGCTTCTGGTGCAATTCCCACTGGAAAATATGGTAGCCACAACTACAGCTCCGAATGGGACACCCCACAAGCATCACCCAATTATGCTATGTGATGGTGCTGAGGCTGTAGCCTTTTGAAAAACGTGGGTCTTTAATAAGGTCCCAAGCATTAACTGGTAGATTGAGCTGAATAATTATTGGAAGAGTCCACTTTTAACTAGTGAGGGTGAACTTTGGTTAGCAACTCTTGGAGTTAAGACAAAGCTTGTTTGTTTGTTTCATCACAACTATTTTATTTTGGTGTGTTCATGTTAATAGTGAATGTAAAACTATGGTACCACTAGTTTATTAAGTTGTAAATCTTACACTTCCATTGGTAACTTGTTTTTGGTGTTGGTAACATATGAGCCAAATATAGTACATTAATAAATCAATCTGTTAAAAAGTAGGGGATTAATCTGTTATTTCCAATATTGCAAGTTGCTACACAAGATTAGAGTCACCCAATCCCTTCTGTGCTGGGCATGGTCTCCATGAAACACTAAACTCCTGGTTTTTCTCAGAGGGCCTGAAGAAGAACAAGAAAGTACATTTAGCTGCATGCTATTTTATTTAGAAAGATTTATGGACCACAAAGTCTTTTAAGTACAGGCCTGTACCAGCTGACATACTCTATCTGGGAATGGAACCTCCCTACTTTCTATTGCCTTCTTCTGTGTTTTTATTTATTGCCTCTCTATCTGGGAGCAAGAAGGTTCTCAGCAGTCATGTGTACCTGTCTAACTCTCTTCTGACGTCCTGCTAGCCTCCTCTTTCCACTGAATGGAAAAGCCTTTGCTTCTCGATCACCTGTTTATTTGATTTTAACGTAACTGATTATATAGTATTATTCTGTGAGCGATTTTATTGTTAGTGTATTTCATTGCTGGTTTTAATGAGAACATTTTATAGGTCTTTATTTCATTTTAAACTAGTGAGAAGTGCCCAGCACTGCTGAGGAATTCAAAGAAACGAAAACAAACAAACCACAAAGTAAGGTTTAAATGGCTAGTGAGATTTAGGCCTGTGTAGTTTATGTGTTCTGGGGCTCTAAGCCAGGTATCCTCAAACTGCAGCCCTCCAGATGTTTTCGCCTACAACTCCCATGATCCCAAGATAACAGGACCAGTGGTCGGGGAAGATGGGAATTGTAGTCCAAAACATCTGGAGGGCCGAAGTTTGGGGATGCCTGCTCTAAGCTGACCCATGGAACATCTGGCATGGTCCTGAATCAATGGGGGGGGAGCTAATATTTTATTGGGACACGGGTGGCACTGTGGTCTAAACCACTGAGCCTAGGGCTTGCCAATCAGAAGGTCAGCGGTTCGAATCCCTGCGACGGGGTGAGCTCCCGTTGCTCGGTGCCACCCGCGTTCACGAAAGCATCACGATGTGAAATAATACGCCTTTGTACTCAAACAACTTGGAATTCAAATACTACAAACTTGGAAGTAAGTGTTCCGGTTTGTGAACTTTTCAGAAACCGAACGTGCTCCGTTTGGAATGTTAACACTTCCAATTTGAGTGCCACACTTCTGTTCTGAGTGTTACGCTGAGGTCTGTTTTTGCTATTTATTTTTTGTTTCTGCGGCTTTTTTGTTTTGTTTTTGTGACTGTGTGGAACCCAGTTCAGCTACTGATTGATTGATTGATTGATTGTGTGACTGCAGTACATTGTTTATTGCTTTCATTTTATGGATCAATGGCCTCATTAGATAGAAAAATTCATGTTAAATGGCTGTTTTAGGGGTTGTTTTTAAAAATCTGGAAGAGATTAATCCATTTTGCATTACTTTCTATGATAAAGCGTGCCTTGGTTTTGGAACGCTTTCGTTTTCGAACGGACTTCCAGAACCAATTAAGTTTGAGAACCAAGGTGCCACTGTAGTAATATTCTTCCAACTTTCATTTTGTAAAACCTCTGCTTTAATGCTTCTTTCCAAGTTGACCAGTGATCGAAACAGTTTGTGACTACGTTAAAATAATAGCCAATGGTACAATTAAACATTACACTCAGAAAATAAAACAATCACAAAACAAAACAGTTGTAGCTGAAGTGAAAATAGCCCCAGTACCTGCATTTCATGTGTCTGCAGAGTCACCTGGCAGTCACCTGATTTGGTACCCACCGAGAAAGCATCTTCTTTTTCCTTGGATGTCCAAAGCAAAATGAAAGATATTTCCCGAGATCTCTGTATATTATGGGGAACTTGAGTGGGTGGGTGTCTCTGACTTCATATTAGCTATGAAAGTTCCACCCTGCCTACTCTGAATCTTCTGGCGTAGACAGAGAATGCAGATAAAAGACAGGGCATCATCTTTTCCTTTCTGCCCAGGTTTTGGAGAATGTTAGATGCAGAATGAGTCTCTCATGTTGCTTTCAGTAAAACTCCCCCAGTCCCTTGCACAGTGACAAGCACGTCACCATCTAAATCACAAAAGTAAGTAGCTATTTTAAGTCTGACGTTTCTAGTCACATTTAACAGTTCTGAACGGTGTAAAATCCTTCAAATTTCAAATTGTGAATTTGTTTTTGGCTGCAGTCTGGGCTGTGTTTCAATCAGCTAACATGCCTGTTTTCTCCATCCGTTCTTTTATGTGCAATACATTATCTCTCCATTTAAAGTTGAAGACATTTGTAATTAACCTTCAAGTGACATAATTTTGCTCGAAGCCACAAATGCTTGGAACTGCAGAGTTTTTCAGTGTCCCAAATGAAGAAGAAAGTGTATTGTGAAAGATAGTAGGGGACAGATATACATATGAACTGTTTCATCAAAGCAAAATGGAGATTTGTCATAGAGTAATTAATAGCATAGTGTTTGAACAGCCAAATCTGTTATTTCTGTTTAAAAGAGTGAAAATGGGTTCTTTGAAGTTCAATGAAAAGATGTCATAAAGGGATGATTGTAAATAAAGTACATGGGGGGGGGGGGAATAGTTCCTCCATTGGATGCATCAGAGATGACTGACATAAGGATGGATGAATCAGTCCATTTTCAGTCCATGGCATTTTTGCATGTTTACCAATCCCATTTCCTCATCAATCTGCCTGGATTTCCCTTTAAGCAGACACACAAACGTACATTAAATATATTTCTTAAATTCTTCTTTTTAAAACATATTCCTCAAACAACATAGTTTCAAATACACATTCTCTCAAAGTACATATTTTAAACACTTTTGCAAAATGTGAAATCTGGTGAACAAGTCCAGCTCCAGTCTGAACCTTATTCCAAGACATGCCAACCAGCTCACTTCAATCCAGGACTCAAGCATCCCTATTGGGGAGGAGGCTCACCGATGAAACCTACTGATCAGGCCTCCCCATTGGAGCAAAAATCGAAATGAGTGATACAGATGAAGTCATTTTGAATTTCAAAACTTGAAAAATTAACAGGATTGGGGGTTTGGGGGTTACTTTGGCCGTCGAGAATGAATTGAGCACAGGTGAGTCAAATTTAGGCACGAAGTCTCTCGTTAATGGGAAAACTTATTGTCACCTGCCTAATCCTTCTAGTGAGGAAAAAAATGTGCAAAGCACTGGTGGAGCTTCATGCTCTGGTATTGGGGTTGGGGGCGGGGCTGGCGCGCGTTCTGGGGGTGTGGTGCACATTCTGGCAGCGTGGCACGTCGCCCGTAGGGGTGGGGCACGCGTTCTGGGGGCAGGGCGCCCAGTGCAGGTGGGACGACAGCCGCCATGGCGCCCTCGGGATTGCACTGCCCGGAGCGGAGTGCCCCCATCGCCCCTCCCTTCCTACGCCCCCGGCACAAAGGGTGTCTCTGGCAAGGATTTTCAAACACATTTAAAAGGATGTTTTTTTGTCTGCTTCCTTCTGGGCAGAGGGCCTTCTTGGTAGTGGCGCCCTCCCTGTGGAATGCCCTCCCATCAGATCATAGCTGCCAAGTTTTCGCTTTTCTCGCGAGGAAGCCTATTCAGCATAAGGGGAAATCCCTGTAAAAAAGGGATAACTTGGCAGCTATGCATCAGATGTCAAGAAAATAAACAACTATCTGACTTTTAGAAAACATTTGAAGGCAACCCTGTTTAGGGAAGATTTAATGTTTGATGTTTTGTTGTGTCTTTAATATTCTGTTGGCAGCCGCCCAGATGGGTGGGGTATAAATAATAAATAATAATAAATTGTTGTTGTTGCTGCTGCTGCTGCTGCTGCTTCCAAACATGTCTTTATTGTGGGATGGCTGCTCCTCATGCATGCAAGTTCATTGAAACATCCACACAACATGTTTGCCATCAAAATGTTAGCTCCTATTTTCTTCACATTTAAGCTGGGGGAAATGAAATAAGATGGAAGGGGGGGAAACATTCCCAATAACCCATTTGTGAACTGTCACTAACCTGTTTACAATATTAAATTTCTTTCTGGAAGCACCCTTAAACACTTCTTCTGCAGAATTTTAGCCTATATAAGGTAGTTCTTTCCTCTGATCATGCCTTTTCCAGAAGGGAAATATACGTAGATCATCCCTCAGCTCTGTTAAGCAAAACAAGCAATGGTTGCAAATTAGTCCCTTAGCATATCGTGATTCCTCTTAATAAGTCTAATTAACTAGTCCCTCTAGTTAATAAGTCTAATTAACTAGAAGCTACTGTAAAATATATAGCGTGCATCTGTGAATTATTTCACGCAAACCTCAGCTGACATGCAAATAAGGAGCTATTGCACAAAAATAATAAGCAAGTTTTAAAATTGGGAACGTGGCTGAATTCCATGCCATCTAAATTCTGTTCCAAATATTAGGATTGTGTGTTTTTTTTTTTGGTTGTTTGGCAGAATTGCACCCCAAAATGCCATTTTGGCATATTGAAAGTTTTCTTTCAGTTCATCTCCCTCCCCCCACTGATATACAAGCACCCACCCACCACCACCACCAAAGGTTTACTGTCAGAGTTTAAACAAAATAATAAAATTCCTTCCAGCAGCACCTTAGAGACCAAGTAAGTTTATCATTGGTATGAGCTTTTGTGTGCATGCACACTTCTTCAGATACCTTCAGAGTTTGTAAGAGTGAAAACTAGCCACCCTCAGAGAAGTTTCTTCATGCGTCACTGTTCTGATAAGAAGGAGGTAAGCTCAGATCAGTGACTCACAAAGAGGCACAATAGTCAACATTCTCCAAAAGCAAATACCTTTGCTTCATATCTATATTGGGAGTTCTTTGAGTGATCCAGATACATTAAATGAAGAACTGGGATAAATGTATTCTCCTCTACAGGAGGCTAAAGGAGGTACAACCAGAGATGCAATTCACAAAGAAATGCATTATTAGACAAGATTTTGGTCCCGCCATAGCCTTCAATATAATTTAAATTTTTTTTATTAAAAAAATATGATTTGAGGTACACCAGCACTTCTCTAGCAGTGACACACTGATGTCCCCATCAAACAATTTGTGAATTACTGGTCTTATGCAGGGGAAAAAAATTCTAAGCATAAAAAAAAAAGAGTCTGTTAAAACCAGCATTTTTTCTTTCACTTTTGCTGAAAGTACAAAAGCTGCCTACTATTCCTGGAAGCCCCCCACCCCATGGGAACTTGTTGACACTAATTTCCTCACATAAAGGTGGGGGGAATTGGCATGGAATACTTTGCAGCTGGCACAGGCCTATTTTTATCTAAAACATATTAAAAGCCGTTGAAATCAGCCTCCTTCTCCTCCCTTCTGCCCTTCTCAATCCCATCTGCTACAATTAATATTAACACAGTTGTGGGGTTTTTTTTAACTTCTGATTTTAAGTAGCTGCATTTTTAGAACGGCAACATGAAATCTTAGCAGAAAACGTGGCAAACATGCCTTCTACATACAGTTCCATCTGTTGGTAGGAAGCAGGTTTCTTTGAAAAAGGGAAGAGCCCATAAATGTTTTTTATGGTGCAGCTGTCTGGACAGCTGACCAAGAAGGAGAATGAAGCGAAGCAGCTAGTGGGTCTGCGATGTAAGGACACTGGGGCCCAAATCTGGACCCCTGTAAGCCCTGCTGGGGTGGGGGATGACTGGGACCAGATTTAGGTTTGATGAGGCCCTAACCTACTGAAGGTAATGGGGCCCTTTATATGTTCTTTGTCAACAACAAATTGTCACTGTTTTTTTTTGTTGAATACATGCTATATGGTAATTGATGGACCTAATAGGTATCTAAAGCCATTTGCACATGTTGCTCATACAACCAGTCCATGAAGAATGTAGGCACCCTATATATAGAAATGAGCAAACCAGTGATACTTTAGGGAGCAGGCTAGCAGGCGGGGCCCATTACTTACATCATAGGAGCCTACACAACATAAAACACTGTTGTTGTATGTAGGTTTTAGTTTGGATGTACATTTCCAAAATATAAGATAAAAAAACAGATTTTTTTTTCCTTTATTTTTTGGGGGTGCCCCCAAGAGAGTGGGGCCCTAAGCCATAGAATTGCTCTGTGTTGGACCCAGCATTTTTGACTTGAAATATTTTTTGTTAAGAATGGCCAAAGAGATGTTTTAAGGGTGGAAGCTGTACTCTGGCTCCCTCGGCCAATAATGCGTGATGAGCACCGCAACCCCAGAGTCGGTCACGACTGGACCTAATGGCCAGCGGCCCCTTTACCTTTACCTTTATGATGCTTTCAGTAAGCTCCCAGATGCATAGTGAGTGGCATTCAACTAGGTATTAATCAATTAAAACCCACTGAAATTAATGGACCTAGCTTAGCCATGTTCCTTAATTTCAACTGGTCTACTCTGAATAAAACATAGTTCAATACCACCCTGGGATCTTACATATTCATTATCGTATAGCTAGGTATCCTACAATATACCACTAACTGTCCCTATAAGCAAAAGTACAATAAACACAAATAACTACTTAAAGTAAGTGCTGCCAAAATGCGTAGACCAAGGATAGGGAACTTGTGTGCCGAGACCCCATAACCACCCGCTCGTTGCTGAATAAAACACCAGGACGCAGATATTAGGTTTATGTTATTGGGCAAATTTTGGCCACAACTTTATTGCTTACAGAATGTGAGTGGTATTGGCTTAGGTATTGGATTGACCTGACTATATCTGACACCTGCCCGTCACGCAGGGACACCCGTCACGCACGTAAGGGTAAACCACTGGAAAGGAGAGTCCCGTAGATGCAAACCAACTCGAGCTCCTCCGGGGTTCCTAACGGGGTCGAGGCATGGCCCTAGCCCTGCCCCGGGCTTCAGACAAGATCCACACCCCCAGATTCCTTTAACGGAATACCCTTAAGCTTGGAGAGGCAAGTGATGGCCACACCTCACCTCCCCGATCATAAGATCAACCAATGCCTAACCGCGAAACCTTAACAAAGTTGTGACGATTGCTATGAGGTAGGTGAAAACCAAAGTGGAAAAATTCCTACCAGGCCCCTCAACAGCGACCAACTGAGGTCCATAGCAAGGCCAGTTATGAAAACCTGCAAATTAGGGAGGGAGGGAGGGAGACTGAGGAAGCGAGCGGAGAGGAAGCTCTCTGGCTAGCACCCTCGTGGAGTGGATTCCTGTTCTGCCAGATGTTGTTAAACTCTAGCTCCCATCAGCCCTAGCCAACATGGCCAATAGTCAGGGATGATGGAAACTGTAGTCCAGTAGCAACCAGAGGACCACAGGCTTCCCATCCTTGGTCTAGAAGAACCACCTGTCAACTCAGAAATGCTGTTATGGAAGTGCAGTAGCCACATGCATGTATACTATTTGATTGCTTTAACTGAACGCTTGCATACCCTGCAACATTTATCCAATGAAAATAGAGATGTTCTATTCCATAATAATAATTTTACTACTTATACACCACCCATCTGACTGGGTTGCCCCAGCCACTCTGGGCAGCTTCCTAACAACAACAACAACAACAACAACAACAACAACAACAACAAACATTTAAAAACTTCCCTATACAGGACTGCCTTCAGTTGGCTCTGGGGTTGGATAACTCCCTACCCTCTAGCATTTATCCGATGAAAATAGGACACCCTACAACATCCTAAGGAAAAGCGGGACGATCCAGAATCAAATCAGAAACTGGGATGGCTTCTGTAAACCATCGGTGGCGCCACAGTCTCAGCAGGATTCGGCCGACTCACTGGACACTGGTACTGGTCCTCAGCGTTCCACCAGGGTCACCAAGCAGCCATCCTACTTAAGGGACTATGTTAGTAATTGCATTCGAAATGTTGCATTGTAAATAGAAGCTATGTACCTTGAAACCGTTATGCTTTTGTACCTATTTGAAACCATTACAAATGTAACAAATGCCTTATCTTGGTGTATTGTTAGTGTATATAGTTTTCCCTCCTGTCCTTGGCAGTTGTTTTAGGAGGGAACTTTAGGAGGGCATTGTAGGGTCTGCACTTGATCCATTTTCATAAATTAATGTTGGGTGAGGGAGGGGCAGAGGTGGATTTTGGGCAGCACAACTGGTTCTGCTGCACTGGGTGCCAAGTCTAGGGGTCACCACAGGGTGTCAAGGCAGTGAATTGAGGAGAACTGGAGGTGGGGTGCCAAATTTTGGCCTTGCATAGGGCACTGCAGAAATCTGAAACACCAAATTCTGCCCCTGGGGGGTGGAGGGAGACTAGAGTGCCCTAATCTACGTCCATTCAATTGATAACATGAAAAGACCTTAGGTACAAACAAGTCTACATTTGTACAGTCTGTAGGCACACGGAATGTATTCATGCTTTGGGGGCATGGCCTGCCACTGTGATCCTGCCATGTCCCTTTTGCAGAGTCATTCACCCAAGCTTGTCTGAAAGGGGTTTGATGACTGGCATATGGATGAAAAAGCATTGTGTTCGAGATGACATGAAAGTTCTATCTGTGGTGTTTGATCACACTTGAGTCACCACTTCGTTTCTGTGCAAACCAGCCCACAGAGCGCCTAATGAAATCCACCTAGCACTGGCCGCATTTTTATTATGTTGTGGAATGCTCAAAGCACTTCTCACATATTATGTGGAGAACATATTGTCCTTGGTAATCCTTGCAATAGCACTATAAGGAAGGTCAGCATTGTTATCCCCATATACCAGCCTTTCAAGGTCATCCTTAACAGAAAATGCCCCAATCCCTTTTATTTCAAGTAAAAATATATATATTTATTTCAGTGAGGTGTCCCTACTTTCTCAATAGCCATGACACAAATTTGTTACAATAACTGATATAGCATAGTAGAAAACCAGAAATTGTGATCTGTGAGTCCTCAGCTCAACTCTCACCTCAGCAAAGCTCACTCAGTGGCCGCAAGCAAATCCCTTTTCTCTCACCATCACCCTCCAGTATTTTGCACCTGCAGTATGAGGAAATAATTTTGGAATACCTCACAGGGCTGTCATAATTAGTGACATGGCATATGATTGTGAGGTGTGGTGACATGTGTATAATGCTATTACCATTACTAGCTAAATTATGCCAGGTTTGATAGACTAGGAGAAGGAGAGTTCCAGTCTTTTCCCCAACTCCATTCCTTTATTCTTCCCTCATTGTGGCAATTCCATCAAGTAGAACAAGGGGTGAGGGTCAACCCACCTTTCCCAAACATGTTCCTGCTGCTGTTTCCCAAAGCTGAGTACTGCCTTCAGGTCATGGGGAAGAGGTAAGGAACACTTCCCCATGCGAAGAAAAGGCCGAAGAACCTTGATCTTTAAGAAGAAGACCAGCTCATTTGACCAGGGGAATATTCATTCACTGACATTCTGTCACTCCCAGTCATGGCTTCAAACTGCAATTGAATCCATTCTCCTGAATTAACAGAAATCACAAATCCATTTTTTTCCCTAGGAAAAGCTGTCAGTTTATGGATAATCCTTAGCTGCCCCATGCATTCTTCATATGTGAGTATTAATACTGAAACCTAGGTGCTGTTAAATTGGCCTTTTTTATATAAAAAGATGATTCGATAGCAATACAAACAATACAAAATTCAGTGATATGCAAACATTTAAATGGTAACTCTATTAGGGGATATTTATATAGTATGCTGGTCTGCTCACTTACCAACTATATGGGTGAATTAAAAATGGTCTTTTTCACTTTGGAATTCTGTAACTAACCCATTTACCTCAGTCTTATTCCCCCTTTCCCCCTAATCAAAACAAATATTTATGTAGGTTTGGATTTTGACTGCTGGGCTTTCTAAACTCAAGGAAAACTCTCTCCCATATTACAGGCAGCTCTTTCATGTTAAGAAGCACACATTAAAAGCAAGGAGGAGGACGAGCTGATTCACCTCTTGGAGATGAGGGAATTCGGCTGGCTGGCAATTGCCTTGATAGGGAGTTAAATTGGTCCCTCCATGAATCCTCCTGTCTCTAATCAGGAGATGATGGCAAGTCAACAGCAGCACCGATCCATCACAACCCATTTCAAAGTTGTGCTTATGGCGGAGGCAGAGAATGAGGAGACCTCGCAGAGCCACTTACTGATCAAAATGTCCTGGGAGATAAATTTATACTTCTCATGAGCCTGTTCTGCAGGGGCGAAGATTTGGTTTTCCCATTCTCCACTGCATCAAAGACTGCAGCCCATAGAACTCAATGAGAGCCATGGACAATGAGACCCCCTTTCTTGGTCATTCTACAGTGGGATGGAATGTTGAGACACGAGATGGAAACTTAAGACACAATATACAGATGGATACGAAATTGAAATTCCCAGAAATGCTCACATGCTGAGCCCACGCACCCACGTATCACACATTTCAGCAAAGATTAAAAACGGAAGATGAATTACTACACTAATCAAGTTATAATTACAGCTTATGCATACAGTGGTGCTTGAGAGAAGGCGAAGAGGCTGGCATGTGCTGAGCGGGAATGGAGCAGGCACCAACTGTTGTATGAGTCATGGAACTTACAAATGACGAAGTGGAGACAGAAGCCCAACTGCATTTCAAGAAATGCTCCGCCCATCTGACTGAGTTTCTTTAGCTACTCTGGCTGGCTTACAGCACATATAAAAACATAGTAAAATGTCAAACATTAAAAACTTCCCTATATAGGGCTGCCTTCAGATATCTTCTAAAAGTGTAGTTCTTTATCTCCTTGACATCTGATGTGAGGGCATTCCACAGGGAGGGGGCCACTGCCAAGAAGGCCCTCTGCCTGGTCCCCTGTAACTTCACTTCTCGCAGTGAAGGAACTGCCAGAAGGCCGGACCTCAGTGTCCAGACTGCATGATGGGGGTGAAGATGCCCCTTAGGTAAACTGGGCTGGCGACATTCAGGACTTTAATGGTCAACACCAACACTGTGAATTGTGCTCAGAAACGTACTGGGAGCCGCCACTGAAGATCCTTTAGGACCAGTGTTATATGGTCCAGGTGGCCACTCCCTAAAGAGCATCCTCAAGGTATTTCAATCCCTTAAAAAGGGAATGCAACTGAGAAAGGCAGTATTGTAGGATGATCCTGCATTGGCATAAGCCACATTGTGCACAGAATCTCTGAAGGGAAAAATCTGTATTAAAATCTGTATATTTTAGTATTGCTTTGTTCTGGTAATGTTGTGCGATTCACACTTGTTCTCCAATTAGCCAAATGCCCAACATTCAGACAGTGTTTACACAGAGCAGAACTGGGTTGCCTATAGCCCTCCAGATGTTGTTGGACTCTTAACTACCATTAGCCAAAATGGGCAACAGTCAGGGATGATGAGAGCTATAGTCTAGCAACATCTGGGAAATCGGCGCCTCTGATAGAGGGAGAGGAACTGAACTTCTCAGGGCACACAGAGAAACCCCGCAGTGGGTACCTATTGGTGGAGGCAACACAATTGCTGCTATAGGTGGTATGTGCCATATACTCCCACCTGTTGTTATTGCTTCCATATCACTTAAATGGGGGAGGGTCCTGTTTTGGCCCCTTTTCGAATAGTAATCCATTTACACTCTCCTACAGAATCCAACCGTTGTCGCTAAGAACTGAGCTAGTCTTATTGGCCCAGCCCACTTCAATCTCAATGTCTCCACCTTGGGTTCAATTTCCTGTTGCAATGCTAGAGAGTGCAGCAGATACAGTCAAACCTCGGTTGTCAAATGTAATTCATTCCGACTTCTGAAACGTTCGACAAGCGAGACGCGGCTTCCAATTGGTTACAAGAGCTTCTTGCAGTCAAGCAGAAGCAGCATTGGCCGTTTGAGTTCCGAGAAACATTCGAAAACCGGAGCATTTATTTCTGGGTTTTCAGTGTTTGGGAACCGAAACATTTGAAACGGAGCCGTTCGAGAGCCGAGGTTTGACTGTATATTGTAACGACCGTCTTAAGATGGCATGTTTTCTGGGCAAACGATGTACAACCAAACCCAATAAAGAACATCTCCAGATTTCAGTATGAGAAGAGCGCTTATCATTGAGACCCATTGAAGAAAGTTCACCTAATTTAACCAAGCATATGCATATGTTTACTCTGACAACAATTGAAACGGCTTTTCTGACAATAATCGTTTTATAACATGCTGTTGATCTGACATTTTATCAAACAGTTTCTGACCTTTACCTTTTGAAACGAGACAATTCGGAAGTGAGTTTTTTAATTAGAGATTAAATGCTGTTTATTCCTTCTCTTAATGTAACTAGAAAAACCAACTAGCGTTTTAAAGGACAGTGCCATAAAAAAGGGAAAGCAAAGCTTGATTTAGGCTTCATGATCTAAGCCAGCATATATGCTATATGGGATATACGAAACACACATTTTTGCTGCCCCGCACTATTAGTCTAGAGTCACCTAATAGCTGCCATGGTAATGACCTGACTCTCTTGCTAACTAGCCAGGCTGTCCAAGTTCAGCCTGCCTCATCTACAGTAATGAGCGCAACATGTGG
Organism: Zootoca vivipara; assembly: GCF_963506605.1. Lineage (NCBI taxonomy): Eukaryota > Metazoa > Chordata > Lepidosauria > Squamata > Lacertidae > Zootoca > Zootoca vivipara. The sequence goes on from NC_083280.1 coordinate 79,718,669, forward strand.
ACAGATGGCCCAGCAGTGAGTTCACATGTGCTGATAGCAATTACAAAGATTTATACATATTACGTTGATGGTACCAAACTACGGCAAGCATCCTAAACAGTTTTTTTTAAAAAAATAGGACGAAGAGTCAGACTTTCGAATCACACAATTCATCAAGGGTTTGTTCTGGGTTCCAGAAATCCCACCAGACTGTAGCGACAACCAGGGTTTGAGATCAAGTTCGCATTGTGCCAATCCATACGGCTCAAGCTGTGGGAATAGCCAAAGGTAGGCACAGGGCAGCCAACTCCAAGGATGGGAAGAGAGAGAAACAGGTTCACCCCAGTGTTTCAAGGGGTGCTTATTTTGCTCTTTGTAAGGCCACATGCTATGTCATCTCTCTAAATCTCCCCTCAGCCTGTCTGCAACATATATTTTTAGTTGTTTTTATCTTATCTGTAAACCACCTTGAGTACCTGTTAGGGATAAAGGTTAATAATAATAAATTGCTATTTTTCTAGAAAAAGAGGTGCCTGAAATCACCATGAACACCTCCCTCATTCTCTTAGAAGGAGAGGTGCCAGAATTGAGTTCCAGCTGAAAAAGTCCAGGTTGTTGTTGAGGATAACATGTGATAAGATGAGATAAGATGTGATTAGATGATGAATTAAATGAATATTGTTCTGCTAATATGAGGTACCACATGAAAATAAAATAAATTATAAAAAAATGAATATTTTGTGTGCAAACGGCTTTTCATCCTAGAGGAAGGAGCTCATTTGCTCTTACTATTCCTCTCTACGAATCTAATTTGTGCATAAAATGGTTAGAAGTGACTGTGCAGTCTATTTCTGAATTCTGCTACTGACCATGTATGTTGTCATAATCAGAGAACAAAAAGAAAGAAAGGTACACTGTGGCAGTAATGTCCTCAGGCAAGGAATTGTTCAGCATATAATCTGAACAGCTCAGGCAAGTGAATCAAGCAAGACAGTGCAAAGAAAGGTTGAAAAGCCTTTGGGACTACTAATCAGGAAGAGCGGCAGAATAAACTTTCTTGACCCCTAACAACCCATCATAAAAATTGCAAGTGCAAGCCAACTCACCCATCAATCCCAATCCCCTGTCATCAACTACTCTGTCTACCTTTAATACTACTCCTAAAGCAGGCCGGGATGTGGAGAACCCCACTGAGCAATTTCACTACTCTTCAAAACTCTTTTTGCTTTCCTCAGAATTCCTTGGCTCTTTCTCTCAGGCAGGGCTAAGAGATAAAAGGATTGGCATACTGGTAAAATGACTGGTTTGTGTTCCAAGATCTGTTATTTGTGAATTCCATTATGAACTGACCTGATCCACATTTTCTGGACTAATGTGTGCATTAAAAATATAGCTCTCCACTGGATTTTGCTCTTCTCCAAATTTTGTGATGCAGTTGTCAGGCCAACTCAGAGATAAAATAAAAATAAAAATGCAGCGCTGAAATGTGTAGAGCAGGCACCCCCAAACTCGGCCCTCCAGATGTTTTGGGACTCCAACTCCCATCATCCCTAGCTAACAGGACCAGTGGTCAGGGGTGATGGGAATTGTAGTCCCAAAACATCTGGAGGGCTGAGTTTGGGGGTGCCTGGTGTAGAGCAGCTACTTACTTTGGAATTAGGTACATTTAGAAATAGGTACTCTGGGAGAAAATATTTTTAGAAATGTGTGTTTTGTGAGAAAAGATGTTCAAAAATACATTTCAATACAAATGTAAATACAATGTTTTGTTGTTGTTGTTTTTAATCACAGATTAACATGTGTTTTGTTTATAATGTTTTGTTGTTATTTTATTTATACAGATTAATATGAAAGTAGGATGGAATAAACATGTATGAAGGCATGCAAAACTGGCACAGACCAGAAATAGACTGATTCAATGGGATGTCGGTGAATTCTGGCTAAAACAGAAATGGGAGTGGAAATTGCTGGTGTTCACTGATTTGTCACGTGTGGCATGGAAATAAATCCAGTGAATACAATTAGTATTTGCTGAGGTTGTTGCTTACAGTTTGCAAACAGTATGTAATTGAATACATTTCCCCCCATTTGTATTGTGTTTCCTTTGGATTGAAATGGATGGGGTGGAACGATAAAATGGGGATGTAATTTATGTAACTACATAAATTTCAGCAGTTACATAAATTTCATCAAAGCAGGCAACAAGTTGAATAACATAGCTTTTGACAGAAAGCATGCTGCAGCAGAACAGAAACACTGCTGCATGCAAGACATACAGAGTGGAATGGAAAATGATGTCGGCTAGGTAATGCGTACAGGGATGCACATACTAGGTGTCCAAAATATGCATATATTAGTGAAAATAACATCCAGACATACTTTCTATCAAGGAAATTATAAACATTAGGGAAATACGTTTTGCAAAAATGTGCATGTTAGGCAGAAATTGCATACCAAATGTGTATATTAGGAGAAATCTGAACTACAACGCTGATAACCTTTCATGAGGACTTCTTTGAAAAAGAAAATGCAAACTGATATGGAAATATGAAGGAATGAAGTGGAAAAATGAAAGACAGTGAAAGACACCCTCGAGGGTGATATGCCAGGGGCCACATATTGCTGATGAACAGGCTGACGTCAAAAGTGGGTGGAGCTAAAGCCAAGGTAAATGGGATTTACCTTTTTCTGTTACCATTCTCTCACTTTCTCATTTGATTCCCTTCTTTTCCTTTCTTTCCCCTCTCCATGCCATACACAGGAAGTTACATCATGAGCCACATGCAATTGGTCCAAGGGTCACACCCTCCTTTGGGCTGCAAGTTGCCAAGCTGATTTCTTGTATAATTTTTATCCCTCCAAGCAAGAAGATACCATGGCAACTAATGGCAGTATCTGAATTTTATATATGGATCATGTCCTTCATAAGACTCCACGTTACGTGATCTTCATAATACAGTCATACCTTGGATTTCGAACGCCTTGGCTCCCGAACAAATCAGCTCCCGATTGATTGAACCCAGAAGTGAGTGTTCCGGTTTTCGAACGATTTTTGAAAGCTGAACATCTGATGGGGCTTCTGTGGCTTCCGATTGGCTGCAGGAGCTTCCTGCAGCCAATCAGAAGCCGCGCTTTGGTTTTTGAATGTTTTGGAAGTCGAACAGACTTCTGGAACGGATTCCATTCGACTTCCAAGGTACGACTGTATTCACATGTAGAGTCTCACAACATCACTGGGCCCTAGACAGTGTGCTAGAAATATATTTCTCCTGCTCTGATTGGTTTATTTTTTCTCCCATCTGAGTGTGATTCAGTTGTACAGAAAACCATTTCAATCATGTAGCAGAAGGCTCCATTTCAAGTTATGCTGTCCTAGGAAAGATCTCCTAGGGAATGGAGAGCAAATTCAGCTCAAGTAAGTGAAAATCCAACCCCAGAACAAGGACTAATAGCTTATGTTTCTGAATTCCTCCACTGTAATCAATCTTGCTAAAATCTGTATTACGCTGAGCGCAGGAGGTGGCTCTCCTAGGGCTTCAGCTATATATCAAAAGAGCTCAGCTTCATTCCAGTGACTCTGCAGGAGCTCCAGAAAAATCCTGAAAGGCATGATTAAACAGAAATGCCCTATTAAATATTATTTGGAGTCTCATTTGTACTGCAGCTTCTCTATAGATTTATGATTTTTAAAACAGAAGGCATAAAGGCGGACAAAGTGAAGGAATTTGATTGTTTTAAAAGGGCTTAAACAGCCAGAAATTCGGGACATGCTTTGCGGCACACCTATTGCTGTTAAGCCTGCAAACCTCCTCAATTATGACGATAATATGTGTACCATATAGGCAGGCAGCATGGTGCATCTCATCCAAATTGATATCAAACCACTCCAGAGCACTTTATTGATTTCCAGCTTCTGGAGACCACCTTTGATCACTGCTAAGTGCAGCTGATTCTGGTGGATGTGTGACGAGAGGTAGCAACCCCTAGCAAATGTTCAGGGCAGGAAGTGACTCTGATTAGAGTCACAGGAGGATAGACCTTCTTCTTTTTAAGCTGTTTTGCTTGGTCTGATCATGTGTCCATATCAGGTACAACATATTCTCATGCGCTGCTGTGGGTTCTCATGCCCAAAGAAAAAAACAAATTTGCAACTTTCAGTTGTTAACAGTTTTCACAGATCTTAACAGAAAGAAGAAAAGCAGCGAAGCATCTTGCTATTCCAGACAATTACATAGCACAGGGAAAGGGGTGCAATAGGCTGATCTCTTGAGGAGTAACCCAGAACTAAATGCAGTAAAAAGCAGACCACTTAGGATGCAAGGTAACTATTCAAAAAAAATAATCCTACCCAATCAAAAAATACATATAAAAAGTATTTCAAGTTACAATAAAGGAAATTGCGACAAACATCAGGGGAAACTTTCAGACAGTAACAGCTGTTCAACATTGGAACAGTCTCCCTCAGAAGGTAGTGGAATCTCCTTCCTTGGAGGTTTCTAAGCAGAGGTTGGATGATCATCTGCCATGGATGCTTTAGTTGAGATTCCTAGAGGACCCTCGGGATCCCTTCCAGCTGGGGATCCCTTCCTTGATTCTATGATTATACACATTTGCATTTCAAGTTCCATGTTTTGAGCATGCAATGTCATTATTATTTATTTTATGTTGGGAATATTGCAAGGAGGAGGAGGAGTTTGGATTTGATATCCCGCTTTATCACTACCCGAAGGAGTCTCAAAGCGGCTAACAATCTCCTTTCCCCTCATCCCCCACAACAGACACCCTGTGAGGTGGGTGGGGCTGAGAGACTTCAAAGAAGTGTGAGTAGCCCAAGGTCACCCAGCAGCTGCATGTGGAGGAGCGGAGACGCAAACCCGGTTCACCAGATTACGAGTCTACCGCTCTTAACCACTACACCACACTGGTTACAAGGAATAATGACAGTTTATTTACATCCTCATGGCCAACAGTTGAAACTCAACAGAATTTGAGTGCATATATAGACCTTGCATCTAAGACAGGGCTGTGTCACCACATTGATGCCCTTTTCTTGGTAACATTCCTGTCACAAATGTAGCTGGTGGTTGTACTCACTAAAAGCTGGAAACTAATTAGTTTGGGGAAGAAAGGGGTGACATGAATAGAAGAGTGTGAAACACGAACTTGAGAAAGTGTGAGCACCATATGCAAATATTTGTATGCACACAATAATAATAGTACATTTGTGTGCAGCTGTCTTTAAAAAAAGAAAAGAAAAAAGTATGTGCCCGAGCAATTAAAAATATACAAATAAAGCATGTTTCATGTCTTATTTTGCATTGTTTCTTATGGTTTCACTTGTTATAAGAAGCAGCTATGCAGGGCACAGAATGTCAGCCTCTGACCAGTGACCTCTGCCTGATTCAACTATCCCTCTAGTTTCCAAAATGTCAGCAGGTATTGCCTGCTTGCTGTCAAGCACAACCATAATATTTAGAAACTTGATTTTTGAAAAACCCAAAGATTCTCAGAAAGCTGGATTCCACGCCCAATACAGCATTCTGAACATTGTCTGCACTCCTGCAAAATGGCAGCTTGCACACAGTCCTGTTTGTGTTTTATGCGCATGTTTTCTAACATTGGTTGAGTTAGAAAAATCCACTTTATTTCTAAAATGTTTCCTGTGGTTTGTATTGTCTCTCCTCATTTGCTGACGTGACAGGAGCTTGGTACTGATTCTTCAGGATCAGCTGACCAACAACAGTGCGAAGACACACACATTCATGATATCCTTCACCGTATTAGAGGCGTTTTAGAAGCTATCTGGATAAGCAGAATCTGTAGTTTCAAAGCACAGGAAACCCTCTGGTTTAATCAACAGTCAAAGCATTTTGCGCATTGAGAAATTGCAACCCTTTTACCTCAACATGACAAGTATTGCAACGAGCAAATTGCAAATGAACTAAAAGCAAAACAACATTAAAAAGGCTCCCGGGGACCGATGAACAGACTGTAGGGGAAAGACCTTCACATCAAAATATCCAGGCACCATTTGCAGAAAGGCATGGTACAATCATTCCCAGGGAATAACACTGCCTGACTCTAATTGGAAAAGGTTAGCAGTAATCTTATAAAACATGAAAAGCATTTTGCATTGCTGTTGATGTTCCCTCCAGGAGAGAATCATTATTGTGTTGCTTCTCTACCCTTGTTGTTTAGGATTTTCGTATACAGTATATATGGGGGGGGAGAGTACTACACAACAGTTTCTCTTCTTCAGCAAAGTCTGTTCTTCAGCTCAAAAGGCTGCACAATTAAAACACAGATTGAGTTTCTATCAGGAGAGAACCAATAGCAACTCTAAAGCGACTTTGCTGGGGAAAATAACCCGCACGTGGGCAAAACTGCTAGTTCTCCTCAGAAAGCTATCATTTTCCACCGAGATGATTGATTTATCCTGGACCCATAATTTCATTCTTTGAACGGATAGGCTGATAATGCATTTTTAATTTCACACGATGGGTTTTTTCCTCTGTGCTTGTAAACTGATAACCACAGGCAAGGGCTGAGTATTCAGCCAAGGGATAGACTGATGCAGTTTACGAAGAGTATTATAACCTCCACGCTTCACAAAAATCGATACGTGTATTTCTTTTCTCTCTCTCTCTCTCTCTCTCTCTCTCTCTTTTTAAGCAGGTGGAATTATAAACCAAAACAATATTAAGCAATTCAGCCATAGCCTCAGTGATCTGCAGAAAGGGATCAGGACAAAGATATCAAAACAAGCACATTGGAAGAGATGTTTGTTCCTACAATGTAGCTCTAGATGCTGATAATCACCCTACACCCTTTTAAATGTGTTTATGGGAAGTGGTGATGGGGAGTGGGCTGTTGGTTTGTTTTTGTTTTTATTATTTTTGTGTAGCTTTTGTCTTGAATTTTTATGTCCTGAGATATACGGATGAAGGGTGGTATACACATTTTAAAAATGGAATGGGATGGGATGGGATGGGATGGGATGGGAGAGAATAGTAGAGAATAGAATATAAATGTTTCTGACTGGAGGAAATAAACCCTAGTATATGAGGAAGACAGGCCTGGACCAAGACCTCTTGGTACCTGATGCCAGACACGCCATCAATGCTTCTCCCCACCACAGATCCAGGCCCATGCCTTCATGGGCTGGGAGGAGCATGCCGCCCAAGGTGGGTTGCCACAGGTCATCTTATTGGTATGCTGACCATGCTAGGGCAGCAGGCTAGCTTAGGGACTGTAGATTAGACGGCATGGCACACCTTTCTACCAACTTCCCACCCCTCAGAATTTGCCAGCTGAAGTATGGCCTCCTAGTAGGGCTTGCCGTGAAAGGAGAATATAAGTCTTCTCCCCGACCTCCTGTTTTCTGTGTGTAGGTTTATTTTGTATGCGGGAACATTTAGTCCTGTGATTCCTTCCTGCTCCCAAATCGGAAGTGATAGCACCCAGGAAAGAAATAGTCACCTTGTCTAATGCTTGCATAATCCAAGGTTTAGTCTTTTCAAGGGGCGGTCTTGCAATTTTAAGTTAACAAGTAACCCTGCTTCACAGTTAATGCAACTGCTTTGAATTCAGTGGACGTAATCGATGGGTGGTATTCAGCTAGCTTTTACTCGGAGTAGACCAACTGTAATTTCAGTTGGTCTACTTTGAGAAAAACCTAGTTGAATGCCACTCTATATGACAATCGTTTTATTGTTCTCGAGTTGTATGGTAAGCTGGAAATTGGAAGAAGTGCCTTCGTATTACCTAGACAGGGTTAATAGTGAAACTAACATTAATATTCATGTCCCTATATTTACTAAGATGGTTTTCTAATTTGATCTTAATGACTGCAAAGCACTCAGAGATGTTTACATGAAGGGTGCTACATAAACACAAGTGACTGATTACATTGAGGATTTTTTAGCAGGCATGTTGATTGAGAGAGAAAGACAAGTGTGGGGTTATGAAGGAAGGACAGAGGCAAAAACATAGACGTGAACTCTTTGGAATTCTTCACAAGGCAGTGTTGATACTTCATGCCAAGCCAAACAAGAAAAGAAAAAAGCTTCCCATTTACATGTGCATTAGTATCTCTGCATTTCCTTGTGTTGTTTCATGCTTCTGGGTAAGAGGCTGGAGCTGCAATCCTTTATAGTATTTTGAGAGCACTGTTTGGACGCAAATATTTAAAATAGCTCTCTTAGGTAAAAGAAATGAAAAACAAACCTGATACCACAGTTGTGATGCTGTAAGACTCATCTCCTACCAAAACCCAGAGCAAGGCCATGGGAATGTAGCCATTCCGGGATGCAGGAAAACAAAGGTGGGGGGGAGGAAAAGGTGAAAAGGGGGAGACATGAGGAAATGTCACCAGTCATAGAATCATAGAATCATAAAGTTGGAAGAGACCACAAGGGCTATCCAGTCCAACCCCTTGCCAAGCAGGAAGCACTATCAAAGCATTCCTGACAGATGTTGACTCATGTCAAGTTTGTCGTCTACTAAGACTCCTAGATCCTTTTCACATGTACTGCTCTCAAGCCAGGTGTCACCCATCCTGTATTTGTGCCTTTCGTTGTTGTTGTTTTGCCCAGGTGTAGTACTTTACATTTCTCCCTGTTAAAACTCATCTTGTTTGCTTTGGCCCAGTTGTCTAATCTGTTAAGGTCATTTTGAAGTGTGATCCTGTCCTCTGGGGTATTAGCCAACCCTCCCAATTTGGTGTCATCTGCAAACTTGCTCAGGATGCCCTCAAGCCCATCATCCAAGTCATTGATAAAGATGTTGAATAAGACTGGGCCCAAGACAGAACCCTGTTGCACCCCACTAGTCACTTCTCTCCAGGATGAAGAGGAGCCATTGATGAGCAGCCAGCCAGTTACAAATCCACTGAATGGTAGCATTGTCTAGCCCACATTTTACCAGCTTCTTTACAAGAATATCATGGGGCACCTTGTCAAAGGCCTTGCTGAAATCAAGATAGGCTATATCCACAGCATCTACCAGGCTTGGAATTCTGTCAAAAAATGAGATCAGATTAGTCTGACATGACCTATTTTTCAGGAACCCATGCTCACTTTTAGTGATCACAGCGGTCAGTCATAGCAAACCCCTTTCCCCCTCTCAAAATTCATTGAATGTTTCCTCCAAGCAGCAACCTCCAACTTCACTTGAACAGGAGACATTTAGCCCAGACACTGAGGTGCAGCTCCGATGGCCTTCTGGTGGTTCCCTCACTGCAAGAAGTGAAGTTACAGGGAACCAGGCACAGAGGGCCTTCTCAGTAGTGGTGCCCACCTTGTGGGATGCCCTCCCATCAGATGTCCAGGAAATAGAAGACATCTGAAGGCAGCCCTGTTTAGGGAAGTTTTTTATGTTTGCTGTTTTGTTGTGGTTTTAATATTCTGTTGGGAGCCACCTAGAGTGGCTGGGGAAACCCAGTCAGATGGGCAGCATATCCCCATATCTGGGGATACAGAAATATATATAGCTTCACTGGAAGTACTCCATTTTCACGTTTCAGTTCTGATTACATGGATATCTGGGGCAGGGCCAACAATACGGCAAGGTTGGAGCCAGAAGCATTTACCATTGACAGAAGTGCCCAGGTGTCAGGAAAACGTCTTTATGTATGCCACTGCTGCAGCTCCGTTCTTGTTAGCACACAAATGGAGGGTGAGTGAGGTCCCTAATAAAGAGGATTGGCAATTAAAAATGATAGAATATGCAGAGTTAGCAGGTTTCACTAGTAAGATAAGATAACACAAGGATCAAGTATATCAAGAGGAACGGAAAAGCTTTGTGGAGTATTTGGAAAATAATTGTAAACATGTGAAAGCATTAGCAGGATTATGGTAAATTCAACAGTATAATATAAAATTAAGGAATAATAAAGAGGAAAGAGAACTAAATGGTTATATAAGCATATGCAGGAATGGTGGCGAAATCAAAGGAACCAGGGAAGGGGAAGAAGAGAAGTCATAAATGATTGTTTTATTATAAAATAATATAGCAATGAGGGAAGTGTTGATTTCAATGTGAATGTGGTTTTGGAAATTGTAATAATGAACAAAATATAAATAAAATTCGGGGGGGGGCAGCATGGCCCCACTCCTTGGTAATCTTGTGATGCGCCTTTAACCCATCATGACAGGCTTTCTCATATGAGAAATTGCCTACATATTCTATTTTATTTAAAATTTCTTTTTTGGTCTAGCTAGTTTCCATATTTTACTTTCTGCGGCTTTTGTTTCCTTTGAAAACATTTTTAGAACACTCGAAAAAAAAATCTCAAAGTGGCTTGCAACAGTGAATTAAAACATTTCACTATAATGAAACAATTTCCTCCTTTGTGCTGGTGTTCAGACTGAATCCCTGCCTATTATTCTCCAGATTCCACATTCAGGATTCACAATGGGATTGAATCTTGAGGGGAATCAGCTGTGGCACAACAAGCTTTCACTGGTGCAACTGTTTCATTGAATTTCTTTGTGGTGCAACTTTTAAACTCTGCCATCCCCTAGCCTAGCACAAGGGCTGTTGTGCTAGCATATAGAGAACATGGCATATGGTCCTCTAATTTTAGAAAATTGCTCCCCACCCCCAACTATCTTCTTCCTCCTCCTACTTCTCCTCTAAATCCTTGGACACTTCTCCTTGCTACCTCCTCTTGTGTCACAAACTTATTTCCTATTAAAGCAGGCTGCAGAGTTAAACCTTCTTGATTTTCTTTCAATTCTTTCATTGTTTGGACTGTTTGCAAAATCAATTCACCTTTCTCTTCTGCTATCTGTAGTCTTTTTTCTGTATTATCTGTTTTCCTATCTAAATCCTTCTTTGGGCTTTCTAATTTCTGCATTGGTCTTTCTACACTCCTTTTACAGAGTTGTGTCAGAATAGGTCTAAATACATTGGCTGTTCATGCCATCTCTTCTTTACTTCCTTTTACGTTTCCCTTCATTCACAAAAGAAGGCAGGTGTTACAATTTTCCTAACACATCTAATTTCACTAGTTTACACTCCAAGAATTAACATCTGTCTTGTATTACCTAATACTTGAAACTGATCAATCAAATATTCATTGCTTACACAATTATATAAAATCTATTCCATATTCGAACAAAGCTCTATTTAACACATTTACCTAATTCTCTCCATTAAATATTCTAGGTTATCACAAAATAATTTGAAAAATATATATCTTCCAATGTGGTGTTAAAACTGAATTATTCATGATTATATTTTTTAAAAAAACTCTAAAAAAATCTTCTCAGATTTCTAAACTTACACATATGTAATCTATTATTATTTGTCTATTAACAATACAAAGTAGAATATCTAGGTTATTATTCTGAATAAATTATTGTGCTTGATTAGTTTGAGTTGTCAAATTGCTTGATTGGCAAGGTCAGCAGTTAACTAAAATGAAAAGAAACGTAGATATGAAAATCTTTGTTTTTATCTTGCATTATTGGGGTGTTTAGGAGGCAGGATCAACAATTATTTAACCAAGTATAAAACTGGAAAGAAGGCAGCCTGGATCTTGAATTCTTAATTCCTAGCTTTTAATTCATGCTTTCAATATGACAGACAGACACACAGACAGTTACTTAATGAACTGCGAAGTGGAAACGAAGGTACGTAGTGCAGCTTTTTAAAGTCAATAGTTTGTTAAAGCTGTTACAAGGTGTTTGAGAAAGTTAGTGATATAGAGCCAAACTCCCCTTGGCCCAATATGTCACAGTTGATAGCTTTAATATGTTCACTTTCTCCATCATGCTGGAAGCATAATCCTGTTAAAAAGGTCAAAGGCAAGTTCTTCTCAATGTTCTCTTACTGCTTTGTGTCTAGTTTTCACTCTCATCTGCCTTTCAGGCTCTCACTATTGGCTGGGGATTTCTGGTCCCACCATAAGTAGGACCTTCCAGATCAGAGGGTCAGGCTGTACCTGCCACTTCCTAATTTCATCCTCCACTCCACGCCTCTGCTGATGTAGATGTAAGGAGCAATCAGATCCAGAGGTCCCTCCCATAACTTCTGTTACTAACCTATCCACTCCTATTGGACTGGGAGATTCTGTTCATGTAATCCTTAAGGGGATGGTGGAGGCTAAATCAACAGTCAACTGTACCTGCCATGTTCTTTCCTTCATCTCCCATTGTAAACAGTAAACACACCTCTACAATCTCAAAACTGCGCTCAACAAATCTGTGCTTTCCCTTGATCACGGGGCCCCAATCCCCTTCCTCTGCAAACTGGATAAATACCTTTTCAGTTTGTTTGAAAAAAAAAAACCACAAATCTTTACTGTGAATATCAGTTCCCTGATATTCTGAGGGCAATTCTTGATCTCAGGGTGATGTCTCCTCCTGGAGCATATAGGATTGGTCATAAGAACTAAAAACCACCCAACCGAAGTCCGGAGAAGGGAACCTGTGGATGGTCAATGATACACACTACACTTAACAGGAATTCCCTGAGATGGGAGTGAAGGAAATATCCCCTTTCTCTGACCACCTAAGATACTGTCAAAGCAGCTGTGTGATGGTTAAAGTATTTAATCTTAGACATTTGTCTGTACCTGCTTAAACAAATCCAGCACCTACCTAGCAACATTGTAGTTCAGAGTCCAACCTATTTCCTTATTCCATCAGAGGAAGACCTACCAGAACCTGTTGCAGCCTACATTAGAGAATGCTTCCTGGTGAGAGCAGCACTTGCAGATTGACCCATGAGTAACCCATCAGCAACAGCTACCTCTGCTTATCCTCCAGAGACGATCATCCAGGAAGTATCACTGGGCCTTACATGCAAATGATTCAGGAGACACCTACTTGACTTCTATCTTCAGGAACGACATGATAACTGATGTTAATGTTTTCTTAATGTAGTAGATGTATGGTTAGCTTTTGTGCAAGGGGATGATCTTCCTTCCTTCGTTTCCACAAGGAACATCTTTGTTCAGCAAAACTCTGGCAGCCATGCTCCCAGGTTGCTAGAGGGACCCACACCATGGTGGGGTCTACCTTCCCAGAAACTCCTTTAGTTATGGCTAGGGTTGCCAGACTCAATAGAGGACAGGACTTCTGTCCCTTTAATTGCCCTGCTCTCTTTTGCGTCTGGAAACCTTAAAGAGAAACCAGAAAACCCTTTGCTTGGAATTTAAACAAAGGGTCTGTTGGTTTCTCTTTAAGGTTTCCAGACTCAAAAGAGAGCAGGGCAATTAAAGGCACAGAAGTCCTGTCCTCTCTATTGAGTCTGGGAACCCTAGTTATGGCAGGTGGTGGGCTGGGAAGTGATATCAGCCAACAGTCAGGCAGCCCAAGGGATAGTTCCTTGTCCTGTATTGTGCCAAACCAGGGATACACTGATACCAATAAAGCTGTGGTCGTTATTGACCCACCCTTCTTGCCTATGGCTTGGTCTTGCTCCCAGCCCCCTGCTTTTGGCATAGATATGTCCCTGACAAATGCCACATGGGGCTGTAAATAACCTTCCTCATTATCAGCTAACATACTGCCTTTGTGGTAAAATAAGAAATACATTCTTCCCTTACCAATTAGTTAGAATTGTTCACTGGCCCATCCAGCTGACATTGATTTTTCTGTTATCTGGTAAGTAAAGAGAAGTTTATTATACTGAAGGCTGTGTTGTCTCCAGAGGTGCTGTTAAGTTGTGTGGCAATGTCCCTCCCTCCCCCATAAGAATAAAGACACATGATACATCAGATAGATTTAAATGGGCAAAAAAGGCCACAGCTTTATTGGTTACGGATGTTGAGCGGTATTGGCTTAGGCATTGGACCCTAATCGTCTATATCCGACTCCAACCCGTGTGTTGGACGTCCGGGAATAATTAACCACCAATAAGGAGCCCAGTGATGTACATCAACCAGAATTCCTCCTGTGATCACTCTTATGGGCATGCCTTACGGCCCTAACCTCCCTAGGCTTCAGACCAGACCACGCCCCCAGAATACTCCTCCATTTTCAGGGCAGGTGGTGGCGCTACAGCTGGTGAGTGTGGTGAAACAGGGTGGGTTCCTGCCCTTCGCCTGCTTAAAGGAAGCAGGACATGGCCCCCCGGCCGACAGGATTGGTCAGTCCTCTCATGATGCGGGCGGGAACCCCCAATCGCTCAGGGGCTGAGCTCTCAGCCCCTGTGCACGAGGTCGGGTCGTGATGCCCACAACTCCACCTCCGACGCATGTGCGGAAGGGGTGACAAGAATAGCTTAATAAAAATATTGGTTGTGGTGGTATGAATTGAGTTTTTACTCACTTGTTAATATTTTGATTGTTACAATATTTGGTCATGGAAAAACATGTACTGAACTGAACACAGATGCAAATCCAAACCACTGAACATCTATGTTATCATTTTTTTTGGTCCCATCCCTGTGTGAGCAATGTCATGGTCACACAAACCACCAGCAGGAAATGGAGCCTGTCAGCAGATAAAAGCAGCTGATAGCCTTGTAGCACCCTGAAGACTAATACAATTTAGTATGGCACAACCTTTCATAGACTAGAGTCCACTTCATCAGAGAGACATTTTGTGTGTGGGAATTTTGCGCTTATATGAACTAGCCCACGGACAACACTGCTCATCACTTCCCCCCAATGTTTTCTTTGGAGGAAAGCTGAATGATTAGTTCTTTTGAGGCACAAAATCACTAAGATATATCCACTACATGCACTATCAAGTTAGAAACAGTGTCTGCGTTGTAACCAGGGGAATAAACCGCACTCCGTCACATAACTTGCTGAGTCTTGCTTCTCTGAAAAAAGTCACAATTTTACTTAAGCTGTGTTTTTACAGAGCCAAAACAAGCATGGCAGGGAAAGCTTTCACAATATAGCTTCACATTGGGTGACGCTGTCATAGAAAATAGCTTTCTTCTGAGAGTCTCTCGGTAGATAGTCACAGAGCTGACACTTGAAACCATTTCATGTAATTCCCACAGACCTTCATTCACAGTCAAAACCTAAAATTTGCCCTGGCAGCCTCTAATTCACCTTTAACCTTCTCATGTGCAAACACAGGGTGGAAGAACCTTATGCACTGAGAAGCTACTGCCAAAGAAAGCCTTCCCTGTGTCTCAGGTTCTCATCTTCTTTATGTCAGTGTGGTGCCAGTGTGGTGTAGTGGTTAAGAGTGGTAGACTCCTAATCTGGTGAACCGGGTTTGCGTCTCTGCTCCTCCACATGCAGCTGCTAGGTGACCTTGGGCTAGTCACACTTCTTTGAAGTCTCTCAGCCTCACTCACCTCACAGAGTGTTTGTTGTGGGGGAGGAAGGGAAAGGAGATTGTTAGCTACTTTGAGACTCCTTCGGGCAGTGATAAAGCGGGATATCAAATCCAAACTCTTCTCTTCTTCTTCTTCTTCTTCTTCTTCTTCTTCTTCTTCTTCTTCTTCTTCTTCTTCTTCTTCTTCTTCTTCTCCTTCTCCTTCTTCTTCTTCTTCCTAATGTCTTACCCCCAAATACCCCATGTCCTAATGTTATTATGCTAGGGACAGGCAGATTGACCTATTTCCAGTCCATTTCAGTTTTTCATGTGTTCATTCACGAATTGGTTCCCTCCTGTTTCTGCATCAAACCACTATTTATTTATTTTTAAAAAGATCCACATGGCAATTTGTATTCAAGAGGGTATTTTCTCCAAAAAAAAGTAAAAATGCTTCATTAAACCTATTTTGAAATGATTTCAACTTTGTTTTAGTCTATTGTTGTTTTAACCTTTTGTATGTTTTAAATTATTGCTACATATAAACTTTTCTTGTGATAATGGTTTTTTTTAATCTTTTCCCTGAACTGCTTGGAGGTTTTTTTTCCCTACAATCAAGCGGTGTATAAATTTTATGAAATGCATAAATATTTTATTTCCATGTCCTTTCTAAACGTGCTTTGTCTTAAAATGCACACTTTTATACTTCTTCTTTTTTTCTCTCGTGGAGAACTGCAATGGAAAACAGAAGAAGTGCAAACTCCGAAGGATAACTGCATTATGATCCACATGTAAGTCTGGGAGCCACAGAGTGGGTCAATCTGAACCACAGTGGGCAAAGAACAAATTCCTCAAGTTCGCATACATTATGCTAACTGTTCCTCTGCCACTGCCAGCCAACAAAGTGGAGTAGAGGAATAATGATGCACAGCATAAACAATTATATGGGGTGATCTGTACTATTGGATGCAAAGAAGGGAGGAAATTGAATACAGGTTTATTATGTTCAGAAGACCTGAAACACTGCAACCCTATGTGTGTTATAGTTTTAAGTTCCACCCACAGATCTTCACTTGCCACTGGTCCAAGTCATATGTGCTGCTTTCCTGTGGCATGTATCTCAAGACCAGAAGCACATGCACATGACTAATGTGTAGATTAAGGAAATCAGCCCTGAGTGCTCACTGGAAGGACAGATCCTGAAGCTGAGGCTCCAATACTTTGGCCACCTCATGAGAAGAGAAGACTCCCTGGAAAAGGCCCTAATGTTGGGAAAGATTGAGGGCACAAGGAGAAGGGGGTGACACAGGACGAGATGGTTGAACAGTGTTCTCGAAGCTATGAACATGAGTTTGACCAAACTGTGGGAGGCAGTGCAAGACAGGAGTGGCTGGCGTGCTCTGGTCCATGGGGTCACGAAAAGTCGGACTAAACGACTAGATACCATTGTTGCCTGGCCAGGACAAAATGATCATGTGGGGAGGATGCACATGGCTGGACTCACCAGCATGGCTTCCACATTCACCTACATGTCACAATACTGTGATTACACTACAGAGAATTGCCTCTCCATGGGATTTACTGATTGACATAGAATAGGATACTATCACTGCGGAGCATCTACATGCCACCGATTCCAAATGAATGTTTAATGACAGTAATAGTAACCTTACAACCACTTCTGATGAGCAATGTCAGTTTATAGCAGGGGGGGGGGATATATCCCTTTCAGTAAATCACCAGCCTCAGCCTACAGCTATGACAGATGTACAGCCACCAAATGTCACTGATGGGATCTCATTAATAAAATCAATGAAATGCCATGGAGGAGATTTTCAATGATTAACTTGGACGCAAAAAAAAAAAAAGTATGCAAGGCATGAAAGCCTAATCTTCTGACATTTCTAACTTTGCGTCAAAATAACTTTGTATCAAAATAAGTTACAGATGTGTGAAATTACTGGGAGCTGCGTGTGAACGATGCACGGTCTGTTCTGCTCTCGCTAAAGGATCAGGTGTGCCAACTGGGGTTGCTCATTGAGTTATCTCTGATGCTAGAAGTCCAATTGGTTTCAGTGGCGGGCTTTGGGAAAAAGGCGGGAGGGCTCTTGGAGCCATCAGAGCATCACACTTCCCTCCCTAAGCCAAGCAGAAGCTTCCCAGACTTTGGGAAGGAGGTGCCAGAGGAACATTTACGGGACTAGCCTAGTCTCCCTAGTCCACTGGTTTCCAGTGCATCTCAAGGGCACCTAGATCACCATTTTCCATCACCTGGGACAATACTGGTAGTGGAAGCAGTGAAACAGCTAACTAGAGCCAGATAACTGTAGACTGGCATCATTTTAAACCTTATAATGCTCCGATTCTGTACAGAAATAAGGTTCTGGACTGAGCAGATCGGTTTTTTTTATTTTGTCATACACATCTGTATGAAAACCCTATTGTCTCTGTTCAGTTGTGTGAATGATTGCTTTATATTCAAAACAGAGCACTACCACGGTCTCATTTCCACATCACAAATGATCTCAATACTTTGGAGCGACAGGAAAATGCATGCATTTAATCACTCGATATGAAAGCAGGCATATCATCGACTTGATTTGATCCATGCTGCTGAAACACTGACACATAAGGGTGTCAAATATGGGTAGAATCAATACCTTTGTGTGTGCTTAACCTAATTTGGGGTTTATAGAATAGGTTGTCTGTAAGATTAGGAGAGCTCGTGTGCATATTTGGGGGCATGTTTTCCATGCAATATGTAAAATTTCAGATGCATGTCAAAGAGACTGAAAAAGAAAGAGCTAAACCAGGCGAATTTGAGTGGCAAAGAAACTAATATCCTCTTTTTATTTCTCATTAATCCAGCAGTATTAAATATTTGAGAAATACTAGATAGCGTGTTAGCTTGACTTGCAACCTCACTGAAAGCTCTTAGGGGAATCAAAAGAGATGTTGACATATTAATCTAGATTCTCTCCTGTTGTCAGAGGTTTGTTGTTTTTAATTTCTCTGAAATGCAACTTGTCACATACGTTTTTGCCAGCTTCTCTGATATGACAGTCCTCTGATTTGGATTTGGAATAAAATTGATGATACGGTATTGACAAGCATATCCAAGTGAAGATATTAAAACTGTCTGAAGGGCCAGGTTTTTTGTGTGCTTTTGCAATCAGCAGAATCAAGTAGCAAAACTTTTCCTGGACCGAGTCATTACAGGTTGGGGGAGGGGAATGTGGGCTTGTGTATTTGAATTCTCCTGTGTGCAAGAGAAGATCCCTGCACACACAAAAACCTAGACATTTAGAAGAATGTTAAATTAAATTATTTATCTGACATGCTAGTATGTGTGTGTCTGTGTGTGTGAGAGAGAGAGTGCACATTTAAACATGGAACTTCAACTGTACACGGAAATGGTAGAGTTCAAGAAATGTGACCTTTTGTTTACATCATCATCATTATCATTATGCATCTGAATAGGTTGCCCCTGCCACTCAGAGCAGCTTCCAGTAAATTAAAACATAAAACACAGTAAAACATTCATTAAAAAATTCCTTCCAGTAGCACCTTAGAGACCAACTAAGTTTGTCATTGGTATGAGCTTTCGTGTGCACGCACACTTCTTCAGATATCTAAAGAAGTGTGCATGCACATGAAAGCTCATACCAATGACAAACTTAGTTGGTCTCTAAGGTGCTACTGGAAGGATTTTTTTAAAAATTTTGTTTCGACTACGGCAGACCAACACGGCTACCTGTAAGTAAAACATTCAAACATTTAAAACTTCCCTATACAGGGCTATGTTCAGATGTCTTCTAAAGGTCAGAAAGTTGCTTATTTCCTTGACATCTGAAAGGAGGGTGTTCCACAGGGTGGGCGCAACTACTGAGAAGGTCCTCTGCCTGGTTCTTTGTAACCAAGCAATAGAGGAACTGCCAGAAGACTCTCAAAGCTGGACCTCAGTGTCTGGGCTGAATGATTGGGGTGGAGATACTCCTTCGGGCTTCTATTATATAAGCAGGTTGTAAAATACATGTCTCAGCTAGTGAGGGGCTGGAGATCCCAAACGTCACAGAGCAGTGGGGCTAAAATCTTATAAAACAGAAAGAATCTACTGGTAGATCTCTGAGCAATTTGCAGTCAAATGGCAAGACTCTGAATTGCTTAACAAGAACAAGAAAGTGAGTTTTCCTACCCTGTTGAAAGGAAGAAAGTTTACTAATAGTGGACTTTTCTGCAAAAGGACTGTGAGCTCAGTTGAATCCCAGTATTGAGAAGAAATGCCTAGGGTAAGAATATGTCTCTCTCGTTCTCATTCTCACTTTCATGCCTTCTGCATCTGGTTCTGGTTGGTAGAACTGGGCGTTCTAGTGAAAAAGCAAAGGAGACCTGACAAGTCTGAAGTTTGTCCAGCTGTGCTGCAGAGAAGAGCAGACCCACACAGCCCCAGGGAAGGACAGTAGAAGTAGCAGACAGTCTAGGAAAGAGGAGCTGGAAGACATTGTGTTCCACAAAGAGGGAGGGGAAGAGGAGAGAATAGGAGATGGCTTCTGAGCGGGAACGTGTGGAATAACCAACATGCTTAACACTAATTAATGCATGATGGGGTTAATGCCATAGAGTAAAGTCGTTCTGCCAGACTAGGTCACTCACCCTCAAGATAAGTAATCAAGCCTATTGTTGTACCTCAGTCTATTTGAGAAGTTCAGCGTTCAAAGATGTCTGATCTGGTTGCTCCAAGCTCAGATCAAATGGCTTTTACAAGCCATCTTTCTGTTGTTGTTGTTGTTGTTGTTGTTGTTGTTGTTGTTGTTGTTGTTGTTGTTTGAATTTATTTACTGCTCTATACCCAAAGGTCTCAGGGCAGTTCACAGAATAAAATCAAAATATAAAATCACAAAAATATATTATCAAAATAGAAAACAACAATCCAATACCCCAACCCCCAAGCTTTAGCACAAACACTGGAGAATGAGATAAATGAGTGGGCCTTCAAAACACCAGAACAAATAATGAAGTAAGAAGCATTTCAGCTATTGTTTGCTTGATGTTCTTCTATTGGCATCCCTTGCCTTGAGAAGCAATCATCCCCTCTCCTGAAAATATATAATACAAGCCTATCTATCCTACTTACGCCCACATTATCTCTGTGGAACAAAATTACAGAGCATTAATTCAAGTGTCTCTCTAATAGCATTAGCTCCATAAAAGTTCTGAAACTTATAGGGCAAACCTATATAAGCTTACTCAGAAGTAAGTATCACTTACTTCTTTACACCACTTCCGAGTGGTGAGAGTGTCCCTATCTCCCCACCAGTATTAACAGGAATGGGCAAATCTGTCAATTTTGGTTTCTCCCCATTTCTTATTTTTCCACCCTCAAGGTCAGTCCTCCACATCAGTTTTCAATTAAAAAGAAATCCGCCTGAAAACACAGTAGCATTTTACTGCAAATTTCTCCACATCTTTGAATGCGATTTTGCCCAATATAGGCATTTTTGCATAGCACTTTCCTCTTGCATAATGTCCTTTTTTAAAAAGTAAATATATGCATTTTAAGCATTTGTGTGCACATTACTTGGCTGGAGAACTGCATTGCAAAATTCAGAGAAGTGTGAATTTTGAAGGCTGTCTCTGTTTCAGTCTGCATACTGTTTCAGAAAGTGCAAATTACGCAGGTTTCAAGGTGATCTGCCTAGGATTTCTTCCCCATCCCTAGGTGTTAAAGAGAATTTTCGGACACCTTGAGTGGAGACATCTGCTAAAATATCTGAAAAATAAAATTCAGGTTACATCAAGCATAGCCAGTGTGATGTAGTGGTAGGAGCATTGGACTAGGAGAGACCCAGGTTCAAATTGCTGCTCAGCTACGACACTGATCTCTCAGCCTAACCTGCCTCACAGGCTTGTTGCAAGGATAAAATGGGGAAGGCGGGAAAACTATCTAGTCCACCTAGAGCTCCTTGGATGGAAGGTGGGATATAAATGTAATAATTAAATATGAAATATTCACTAATTCCAATATTAGTTTTGAAATAAGTGTGTTCTATGCAGCAGAAAGTGGACATAGTTCCCTTGTTTTTTGAAGTGTCATTAAGAGTGGCTGAGGAATCTGTAGTCTCTTTGGCCATGCCAGCAGCAAACTGCAGAAACCAACACAGTCTCTGTGGCCTACTCTAGAGTTTTGGCAGAGCAGAATGATTTCATTTTGCCCTCCACCGAAACTCCACTGGCTTGAACATATGGTTCCAAAAACGTTAAGATTAGGGGTTGCCAAAAATTGGAGATGTTCCTCAACAATCCCAAGATGGAACAGAAAAGGAGGTAAGGAGTTTTGGCTCATCCCTAATGCAATTTTTTATGGTACTTTCACAAGAGATGAAAAACTCACACTCAGTGTACTGTGGATGAAATCCAAAACACTATTGTTATTAGAATTAGGGTTTTTTGACATCACGTGTACTCAAAACAGTGGCCAGCGCTAAGCAAAGCAAATCACAGATGCCATAGAATGGAATTGTGTTAATTTCTCTATTTACTATCTATAAAGAGACCGTGCTACATGTTTTTGTTACTGTGTACATGCTGTGTATTTCAGATGACAATGTTACCAACATTGATTGCTTCGGTACAGTAATAACAATGTGACTAGGTTCTTGCTGAGTAATAAACTCCTGTGATTCATTTTGTTTTAAGCTCTTTTGGACCACTGAACAAATTGATGGTGTTATCAATAGTTGCTCACACAAAAGCTGGACAAACAAATTGGTGGTGGAGAGCGGGGAAGCAGTGCCAAGAGTATAGAGCTAAAATAATATTCATAGGGAAATCCAATATTTATCAGATCCATCCCAGTTTTAAATTGGATGCAAATGCATTGACTGGATAAACATATTCACAAACACAGGTATGCAGCATGTAATTAGTACATCATGTTTAGTCTAAAGGTTGTAGACAACTAAGTTCTAAGAGTAGACCCATTGAAATGAATGGATTCCCCATGATTTCTTCCCTCCCCTCTCTCTTTCAAAATGCAGCTATAGGGAGAAACTAGATGGAGGGCCCTTTTAACTCTCCCCCCCCACCTCACATAATTTTCCAGCTGAAAATCACCCCCAGCTCCCCACCCCAAGAAAACTGTTACTTACTCTGAGGATACAATTAGCAGGGAAATGGTGACAGTGAAGGTATGCAATACAAGACAGCAGGTTTTAAATGTGATGACAAAAGCAAAATGGTGAACAGCTGCGATACAAGGCTTGCCCACTCCAGCGCTGAATGTGTATTTGAAGCTGCTTGAGTTTCAATCAAATTAGGGTTTTCTCTTCAACATCACCCAAACCCCACTGCTAACATGCTCACTTTGCAAAATAAATATGCACTTAAAATATGAAAAGGTTTTTAAAAAAAAAAAAAAAAAAGCTGGTACAGGTGCTCTTCTTCAGTGAATGTATCAACTCCCCCTTCCACACACTCTCATTCCTTTGTGCTTTTGCACAAGTGGCCTGAAAGTTTTAACAGTAGTAGTAGTAGTAGTAATAAACCCCACTTGCATATAAAAAATAACAAGGGAAAGGAGATTCCTTCCCCCCTGCTCATCTCTGGGAGAGGAAGCCCGATGAGTCTGCTGTGGCTCTGAGCTCTGCATGGAGGGCTTGGGTGTATAGCAGATGCCTGCAGAAAGTTGGCAGTTTCCCTCCCTCTTGGAGAAGAATGCTGGATCATCAGTAGAGCAGGAGAGACTTTGCCTGCCTGATAGGATATCCCTATCCCACCCCATGGGATGCGAGTGGTGTTGTGGTCTAAACCACTGAGCCTCTTGGGCTTGCTGATTGGAAGGTTGGTGGTTCGAATCCCCGCAACAGTGAGCTCCCGTTGCTTTGTCCCAGCTCCCGCCAACCTAGCAGTTCGAAAGCACACCAGTGCAAGTAGATAAATAGGTACCACTGCGACAGGAAGGTAAACAGTGTTTCCATGCGCTCTGGCTTCCATCATGGTGTTCTGTTGCACCAGAAACGGTTTAGTCATGCTGGCCACATAACCCGGAAAGCTGTCTGTGGACAAACACTGGCTTCCTCGGCTTGAAAGCGAGATGAGCGCCGCCATCCCATAGTCGCCTTTGACTGGACTTAACCACCCCAGGAGTCCTTTACCTTTACCTTTTGCTCCATGGGATGCTCATGTGAGAGCAGGGAGAGGAATCCTACTGGATCTGCTTCAGATCTGCACCTCACCAGTCAGCTGTTGCGTGGGACACCCCTTGCCTGCCGGATCTGCTGTGCCTGTTAACTGCCCCTGCCCAAGCTGATCCCATCAGTACGGAGTTTGGCCCACCCACCTGTCGAATTTGCCATGCTCAGATGGTCTGCAGTGAAGGGAGGGGTGTGTGGTGTGGATGGGAAACAGCAGCTCAGGAATTCAAGCACAAAGGCTCTCACACATGTGTATGCATGGCAAAGGTGAAATACATTCTAAGGAAAACGTGAGTTTTTAAGTGAGATAATGCAAACATGCGGATGAGTGACATATTGAGGAGCTGAAGTTGGAGGAATTCACAAGAGTCAGATTTGGTTGCTTGCATTGGAAAGTGAGAATCCGCAGAGATTAAAATGCCACTGATTTACTAAGAATCCCCGAGAGGGCAATTTTTTAACTCTGTAAATAGGAAGTCTACTGAAATTAGAGCTTGGTTTATCTTTTAGTTATGAGCCAAAACCTAAAGTGGGCAGTCACTGAAGGGGTAGGTGGAAAAGATGTTTTGTCAATTAGTGTTTTAAATCTGTCTTTAGTTCTGTATTTTATGCATCCTCCTAGCCCTTCATACACAATGGAGGGGGGCAATGGGTAGGGTGTCTGTGGAGAGAGGGAGACCCTCCACAAGGCACAGTGCATTTCTGCCTGCTCTGTGTAAATCATTATTTTAAAAATGCCAGTTTTCAGAACATAGATTATTCCCTGTTGCAAGCATTTGTGAGAGGAGATAAAAAAGCTACTCCCCTCTGGAGCCAAGCAAATTAGAAAAACAATTTCTGAAACAATTTCAAAGAAGGTTGGTTCTTAGAATCTGGGGGAAACGCATTGCCACTACCCAACAAGCCTTGAGGAAAGATGCATATTTATCAAGGAAACAGCTCCAAAAGTGGAGTTTATTTCTCCTGTAGACGTGGAAGGACTGATTATGGCAATGCATGATCAAGTCATAAAACCACAATTGTAAGTAACTGAAAACAAGCAAGCATGCTGGAGATGCCAACAGAATGGCAAAGGCTTTGAACACAGGGTTAGAAAAACCTCAGCTTTGGTTATCACTAGGACTGCATAAGAGACTTTCAAATTCTGATCATTCATTGCATGCCCCGCAGTTCCCTATATAGGCACACCAACACAAGTATTTAGGGTTATGGGCTGAAACTGGCCACAACTTTATTGCTTACAGATGTGAGCGGTTTGGCTTAGGCATTGGGTGAAGCCAGGCTATATCATGACTCTTGCCCATTTGCAGGGAGCACAACTAAGGGTAAACCACCAATAGGGGCACCCTGAGGGGTACCCGCTGGGGTTGTGGCATGGCCCTAGCCCATGTCCAGGCTTTGGAAACGATCCACACACCCATATCCCTTTAACAGGATACCTTTATAGAGGAGGGACAGGTGTAGGCTACAACCTCCCTTCCATTAAACAAAGGCTTACTCAGTGCCTAACTTTACAAAGTTGTGACGATTGCTACAAGGTAGGCGGAAACCAAATGGCTGGTGCCAATTTGCCAAGTGGAAAAATTCCTACCCAGCCCCAATAATATGGTGGCCATAGCAAGGTCGTGTCATACCAATGCATAAAGGAAGCGAAAGAGGGAAGCCCCCTGGCCGTGCCACAGTTTAAAACTCCCGCAGCCATGCCACCCTCCGGCATTGATTGGCCGGGCAGGGCATGACACAGCTGGGGGTTGGTGCAAGGGAGGGGCATCCCCAAGCCAGATCACCACGAGAGCCCGGATGCCCTGCCGCAATGACACCCACCGCAAAAGATGATTGAACCTGTGAAAATAGCACATTCTTTGCAACTTCCAGCAGCTGCTCACCTCAAAAGATATGGCATCCTTTGGTTGTTCTGATTGTAGCTGCTTCTTGGTGTTTTATTTCCTACTTCATTTTCCCTCCCAACTCTGAGACTCATTTGCCATTTAACCTTAGTGGCTGTAAAAACTCACAGGATTTTGCTTATAAGCATACATGGCATCAGCTGTTGTATTGTGACATCAGCCATCAATGTGCAAGCTGTAGTACTGTGACATCAGTCGCTGGCAAAACTCCATTTGGCTCTCTCCACAGCAAACATGGGTAAATGTGACTGAAGATTGTAAGGGTAAAGGAAGAGGAAGAAAATGGCACCAAGAAGAAAAGCGTCAAAATAACTCAAGTGAGTTCACACAGAGAAAGAGGAATCTAAAAGTTGAAACAAGGTACGTGTCTCAGCTCACCCTTGATAAGCATCAATTAACTGAGAAGACATAAAGAGGCTTCAGAGTTAATATATGTACATCTGAGTAGCAAAAACAGGTGTCCTGATGTAGCAGAGGCTGGAAGCAAGTTTTGAAGTGTAGCTTCCATGTCATAAAATTCTCCCTGCCATCTCTTGTCAGAGAACTCCTTTCAAGATGATGCAGAATTTGTTACCCTCCTCCCCCCCCCCAAAAAAACCCAAATCTCCACCAAGCCAAATGAAATAAACATTTAATAAATCAGAACTGAAACTTGCCTATACAGTGATACCTATAGGAGCAGTTGCAGATATATATTCCTAACCCAAGAGTAACTCAGTTTTAGACTAATAAAGGTAAAAGTAAAGGGACCCCTGACCATTAGGTCCAGTCACGGACGACTCTGGGGTTGCGGCGCTCATTTCGCTTCCAGGTCATGTGGCCAGCATAACTAAGCTGCTTCTGGCGAACCAGAACAGCGCATGGAAATGCCGTTTACCTTCCTGCCGGAGCAGTACCCATTTGTCTACTTGCACTGCATGCTTTCACACTGCTAGGTTGGCAGGAGCAGGGACCAAGCAATGGGAGCTTACCTCGTCAAGGGGATTCGAACCGCTGATCTTCTGGTCGGCAAGCCCTAGGCTCTGTGGTTTAATCCACAGTGCCACATGCACCCCAGTTTTAGACCTATAGTCCTAACCTAATGTGGAGGATGGAATCCCTCATTGCTCAACAGACAGCTCTACTGCTGCATGGGTTGATGAGCAGAAACCCTTGCAAGCAACATCGGTTTATAATAATGCTTAGTGTGGAGGGTGCTGGTGATGTACCTCACACATGCCTTGAGTGAAACTGTTTGCACAGAGCCTAAGAAGGAGGTGAGCTTGCAGCTATGCTCCATTGTCTCCATGTTTCCTCTGATGTGGAAAGAATTTCACTGAACTCTTCAGTGCAGCTTCGCCAAGCAAAATCTATTTCATTTTCCATCCATCTTCAGGCACACTAGAACTTTGCTTCCAAAGTTCTTTATTTCTTGCTAAAGTCTCTGCTCCTCCCGGGAGATTATTGGGGTGGTGCATGCTTCCTTTCTGCCTGGTTGTCTCCCATAATTACATAGCCACAGTGAGCCTCTGTTACCTTTCCATGTGCCCGACATCTCATCCACCCTCTTCCCTTGGCATGGACCCTGTTCCTGTACCCCAGGGCTCGATGTGATGGAGATACCTCCAACCACCACCCCTCTCACATTCAATATTGATAAGATGTTTTCTTGAGTGCTCAAAACAATTAAGAAATACAGCTGCTCTGCTTTTTAAACCCACCTAAGCAACTGCTTACCACCCTAAAGATTGTTGGCCGTATCCAGCTAGCATATTCCATTAGTGCAAGGATTTCCGCTTGTGCAATAGAACTTTCTGCACTCTTCCCAAAGCACAATGTGGCAACGGTGGTGGCCAGGTTAAGCCTCAGCTGCCAGAGAGAGAAACACTCAAAGTCTGGAACTTCATCCCTTGCAAATCTCTTCTGATATACCGGTAGCTGCCTTGCCCTTTTCTTTGGAGCTAGCATTAGGTGCAGTGCCAAAGGTGGTGGATGGTGAGAGGAAGGCTCCACATCCACTTCCTGGCTATAACTGCACACACACACACAGGAGTCCTATGTCACTATCTGGAGGAGAAGAGCACCTAGTAGTTAGAAAGAGAAAGAGGTGTCTTAGGCATCAAATAGCTCCAAGGATATGCGTTCATGTGGTCAATAGTGTTTGTCAATGACCTGTCTGATCCATGTGATTGCATCATCCAAATGTTGCCATGGTCGTATGGTGAGATATACCTCAGCAGTAGCATTCAAATCAGATCTGAGAAGTAAGGTTTTCCCCAGGACTGCTATAGATGAGCTGGGATTTAAGCCCAGTCCTCATAGCTAGACTAACCACCAGTCTGCATAATAAATATAAAGAAGAAAATAAAATGTAGATTAAAGAAATCTGAATGGAAAACAATGGATATATCTACTGCTTTTTCCTCTTGAGACCACTAAAAGATTGTCCAAAGCTGGTTTTCGATTTGCAGAGAAGACGTTCAGGCAGGCGGAATAACTTTAAAAATAAATGAATAAAGCAATCCCGCTTTTGCTAATGGCAAATAATTCAGGCAAGCCGTCTGCTATGAGAAGAGACTAGCATTGGGGGACCAGCCTTCAGAGACTCTGGCTCGAAAAAGCAGCAAGCCATTGCCACCCCCTGCCAGTGTAGACCAGCTTCATGCAGAAGAATGTCTGAGAAGTACCTCTGAGTGCTTTACCAGAGGCCGGCACTTAGCTAATTAAAACTAGGAAGGCAGAAGTGACACAAAGCAGGATGTTCTGCTCTAATTTACGGCTGTGCACAGGGATGAGCTTGTGTGAAACTCAAAGCTGGGCACGGAAAGCATCCCTGAGGAACACCTACTTATAGCGCAGAAAGCTGTGATGGGACCAAATATGCTGGAATTGAATCATTGTCACAGATGCCGCCACAATGACATGAATGTGCAAGCGAGTCCTTTATCTGTTTACTTCTGCGGGCCAGAGACTCGGAGGGAAGGAGAAGGTAGCTTTCCTATGTCCAATGCAGCCCCTGCCTGTGCACACGTATGCATCTATTCAAATGTTGCAAGGAAACAATCAAAATCCTTTGCCCGGAGAGCTCCATTTATGCAACATAAATGTTATCGGTTTGTTTGTTTTACAGTCTTTCGAGGACACCTCTCTGGGTAGTTTATATTATATGGAAATGGAAAAGTCATCACTGCAACATAAGATAAAAAGGTAAAAAGCAGCCGCAACTAAGCAAATACTTAGCTTGACATCTAGAAGACTGGCTCCCACACCCCCCCTCCCAGTCACTTGAAAATTTCTGAGGGTCTTGGCAAACCACATAATGATGCTCTTTGCTAAAGTGCTCTCTCTCTCTCTCTCTCTCTCTCTCTCTCTCTCTCTCTCTCTCTCTCTCTCTCTCTCTCTCTCTCTATATATATATATATATATATAATATGCAGAATTCAAATTTTAATACAATAACGTAGGTCAGATTCAGCATTCATCCTGCTTTGTGTTTGGATATTTTATTTATGAACCGATAACTCCCACTCTGACTCTTTCTCTTTCGTGCATTCTCTCTTAGCATCTTTTCCACTTTCTCGCTGCTCCCTCTGTTAACATGTATTGACTCTTCACTCCTGCTTTGTCACCCTCTCATGGCCTTCCCCCATTTTGTCACCAGCCATGGTTACTTCTGATCTACTGAACTGACCTTCCAGGCAGAGCATCAGGTTCTAATGACAACAGAGCAGCTAGTTCACCCGCCATTCTTCTCTCACAAGCATAGTTGTGCTGCTGCTGCTGCTGCTGCTACACAGAGCTATTGCCATGAACCATGTGAATGAACCTTATGGACCATCAGTGGGCCATGGTCCACCTTTGATCTAAAATGTTTCATCCCTAGAACCAGCAGCTAATCATGAATTGTTGCTGTTGGCACCCATCTGTTTTGAGAGACAATAGAGTGCACTTCTGGGGGTGAACTCAAACCGCTGTGCACAAAAATGACCTCCCCAGGGCACAAGCCTGGACAGTTTATACGGAGGTCGGTCCAAAGGAAAGCAGAGCAATATGCTTGGGACCAGCTTGGCTGCAGGAATTCCCAAAAGGAGGTGTACAACTTCACCATCCAGTCAACATAGGGACTCTATTCCTGATTTTTGTGGGGTTTACTTCTTAGCCTTTCTTCTCCTGAAGATATCCTGCAAGGCAGTGGAGGTTTAGGACCAGGGTTTTCCTTCTCCTAGATGGGTGACTTTCCCAGCTTGATGAGCCCTACCTGCCCCTCACCTTCCTCTACAGCACGTGGAGAAACTGCCTTCTTGACCATCAGACCCACTATTGGTCCTGTCCACTGAAGCCTTTCTTCACATCCAGGAAAAGTTCGAAACTCTTGGAGGGTTTGAGACCCATCGGCTCCCCTCACCTGGTTTAGCCAGTTAATTGAAGCCATTCCCAGGGTGTGGCTGTTGTCACACTCTGACAGCTTCTAGGAGCCACAGCTGAGGGATTAGGTGAGATTAGGTGACAGCTGAGTGCAGGATGGCAACCAAAGGTGGACAAACAAACCAGAAGGAGGACAACATGTCTCCCACCAGAGGTACTAACCCTTCCTCACACCCCATGCAGCTGAAAATGATGTGTCTTCAAAGTCTACCAAAATTAGTGCTATCACTGGGTCCTCTTCCTAGAAGGGTCCTTCCAGCTCCTCCACATTGCAGCTGTTGCCAGTACTCATTCACTTTCCCCTCTCTCTGTGCCCAGTCTGGCCACCTCCCAGAGAGAAAGAACAAGGCCTGTAGAGGTTACTGCTCTTTCTTCTTGATCCTCTCACTGCTTAGTCACTTGGGACCCAGCTACATTAGTCAAATTACAACATTATAAATGTGTTTACAACACTGTGAAATCAGATGGTGCTGTAGAGCTGAAATCACAACTCAGTGAAAATTTTCAATTGTAAGCTTTAAAACAGTTGTTTTCAGAATGTTTTCAGAGCGTTTTTTTTTTTAATATATAGCTGTGCAGATCTAGCCTTGGAAAAGGCAGGTGAAGGTAGTGGAAGGAAGAGAAATTGGAAGCTCCAGGGAATGGCAGTGAGCTCCAGCTGGGATGTTGGTCTTGGGAGGCGTCTAACAATGACACCATCTCTGAGTGTGCCTCTAATTTGAATTCACATAAGAAAGTATCAGCTATCAAGTTTAGAATACCATAGCTCCTGCCTGTTTCCAATAGATTTTCATGTACTCTCAGTCTGAAATCCAGAACCAGTGTGGTGTAATGATCAAGGTATTAGGCTAAGACATAGAAGACCCTGGTTCAAACCATGATATTGCTTGAGTGTCTGTTTGTTGTCTCATATCTCAATATCCTCTGGGCATGAGAACTGAGGCGATATATATTTGCTAGAAAGTGTACTAATGATAGTCAGGGCTTCTCCTGGAGGAGAATAGATCTTAGAAAGGAATGAACCAAAGGATCAAGGATACATCCCCGAGCTTATAGATGATGAAACTAAACTGGACCATTCCACCAGTAGCAGACTTGCTTAAACCACTGTAGTTTTCAGACTTATGTTGGTGTGACATTTCTCTCATCTTGGCAGTAGCAATGATAATGGATTCCTTAAAAATTGATTATTAAGATTCAGTAGCCTCTTCTACTGTCAGCCAGGATTGTTTCAAAGTGGCTGCAATTTGTCATTAAGACACAGAGCATGATGAAAGAAATTATACGTGGAGCTTTTTTGCAAAATGGGAATTGCAGACAAGGTGGCCACACTCACACAATTGTTAGAAATGGGAACAATAAACACATTTGACACTCTCAGATGGGTTCTTATGAGTCAGAGGTGGGGTACCTTGGAGGGGGGAGAATTTCCTGGATTTCCCCTTTCTGAATGTTTGGATGTTATTCTATGAGTTGTATCGTATGACATCTGTTTGAAGTGAAACTTTACCAAAGAAAGGAGGGAACCAGCCTTGGGGATCACTTACCAACATGTTTGTTTGTTTGTTTGTTTGTTTGTTTTCCACCCTTCCACCTAAGGTCCCAGGATGGGTTACACAATATAAAAACATTTTAAAACAACTTTAAGAAATGGAGAGCACAAAGCAGTATCAGCTCCAATGTACACAGTTATGATCTTCTTATAAATATTAATCTTAAAAGTACAGTGGAACCTCGGTTTATGAACACCATGGTTTATGAATTTTCAGTTTACGAACGCCGCGGACCCGTCTAGAACAGATTAATCCACTTTCCATTACTTTCAATGGCAAAGTTCGCTTCAGTTTATGAACGCTTCAGTTTATGAACAGACCTCCGGAACCAATTGTGTTTATAAACTGAGGTACCACTGTATTAATTGTTATAGCACACCATTTAGCCTTTCCACACTGTTTTGGTTAATCTAGAACCTTCTTCCTTTAATAGACCAGTCAGTGTTGAAGAAAAATGAAAGTTCTTTGCTCATATTAATTCAAAGGGTTGGAGGGATATTAGCTTCCTTAGCACCCAGAAAGCCAAGGTGAGATTTCACCTCACCTTCACTTCCAAAAAGAGCACACTATTTGCCTTGAATTTTCACAGGTCCTCTGATTATTATTTCGAGCACAAAGAACCAAAGGACGTTCAGTGCTGGGAGATATTAGCTGTCTGCTGATGGCAGACAGGCAGAAAGAGGAACTCAAACCACGTGGTGAAAAAACAAACCCAACTGATTTATTTCAAGCACATGGTCCTCTAGTTCTAATAGCTACCCGAGGCCTCCTGAGGCTCTTTAAACAGCTTTGCATCTTACAAGAAGCAGATTTAAAGGATGGCTGTGCAAACTCACTTGGGGTATTTGCCATCCATTTTGTCCGACGGGAAGTATCATGCTGGGAATATTCCGCTCCCCCTTCCATCATTCCCCAGTAAATATCTGTAGGCTTAATAAAATCTTTAATCCCCTCTGAAAATGTTCAGATGTTTTGTCCAAGCAGAACTGCCAGATTCATCCCTATGCATATTTGTATTTCAATAAAGACCTGTCTTTTCACTTGGGACCTGCATCCTTTGTTTGGGGGTTCTGGGAGGGACACCTCCAGTCTAGGAACCTCTTTTTTAAATTTCTCCAACATTGGCATCCAGCAACTTCTGCTGGACTCCCCTGCACTTTTTACCTGTTCTAGCAGGGCTCCTCTATTCTTCAGGGAATAATGAAAGAATTTGTCAAAAGACCCCCAAATATCTCTTTGATGTCTGCACTCTTATTCCTGGTGCAAGTTTCATCTTCCTTGGATTTATTTATTTATTTAAAGCACCAAGCATTCCTTTTGAGTCATGAATAAGCCTAACCCACCCTAAACCATGGCATGAACATCCAGTCGCTGTGCGGAAGCAGAGATGAAGGCACTTGAATATTTTTCACTCCCTAACAGGCAAGAAAGCAGGTTCTCATTATTGAAGAGCTGGAAGCATACACTCTGGTAATACTCACCAGGGGCTCTGTAGCTAAGTAAGCAAAAGAATTACAGTTGCTAATCAATAAGAAAATAAATCTGGAAGGCCTGAAGACGTGATATTTGAATAAAATTAAAAAAAAGTGTTTTATTTTGCCCTGGAGAGTAATACTAAAACACTTTTCCTTTTGAAAAAGTTGGTCTTCTTCTCTTGAGTTGGCCACTGGACAGTAATTGTAATCCTCACCACAGGTAGGTAATGGAATACTAGCATATTTCCTATATCCATTATATGCATGTAGGAGTAATATTTGATCTTTTTTTGAACAGCATCACCCATGAGAGTTTGTTCAGTTCATTATTTCTTCCAAACTATGCACCAGGTTCTGTCTGGCGTTTCTCATGCTAATGATGATTAATAACTGTGAAAGATATTCATCTTTAATTATTTATCAATACAATGCCTGCCCTTGTGGAAAACATGCTAATATGTTATTTCTCTTCTTTCAAATAAAGAGAACTTTCATCAGGGGATAGGTAAACGTTTGACATCTGAAGATCAAGGGAGCTGTAGCGGAATCTGCTACTTGAACCGGACATCTTGTGGTCATGGCTGGGACAGAGCCTAGTGATCTCCCTGGAAATGTGAATCCTTAGACTTTGAGCACAGAGAGTAATAGGGATGTAAGTAATCAGCTTCTGGGTATAGCAGTCAATAGGAAGGCTCTGGACCAGCCAGGTCTGATATACAGTAAGTACTAGGAATCTGGTCGTCAGCCATTGCCTGATCAACATAGTATGCTCCATATTCTACCCTCTGTTTTTCATTTCTCACACTAGTTCAAGGCTTCAACTCCAGCAAAGGACGGAAAGGAGGTTGGGTTGAAAAATCTTTATTGGAAGGCTACTCAAGGCTAGGGTAGCTATGAGTTCTACCCTACAGTTCTACGTTTGAAAGGCTATCCAATCCAAATCTGGTTGAACAATAAAGAGTCATAAGAAGGTAGAGAGGGAACCTTGAAGTTGCCCATCATCAAATTGACATGGGCAGCAGATTGAGCAGTACACAGGTTGCAGTCTTCCCTGCTATGCTCAGCTGCATTGTGTTTCTATTTAGATTATAATTATTATTTCTAAATTCCCATCTATCCATACAAAGATACATTTCAACTGGGCATGAGTTAAGTGATAGCCTTCTACAAGGCCCAGGTCTGGCCCTAACAGGAGTAATGAACTTAGCATTGTGTTCATATTGCGCCCAGATTTATGGAAAGAGCTGTGTTATCTTTGTTTCTAGCAAATATTCCATGAAGTTATAATACATCAGATTGAGTTTTATTAGTTTGAAGTATATGGGGAAATCACTGAAGAGTTGCCCACCATGAAAATGGTGAACAGACACATTTGAAAACAGCCGCCACATATCTCTTGATCGTTTCCCACTACTTTGTGTGGCAATGTCCCTCCTTCCCGTGTAATAAAGACACAAGACACGGTAAATGAGTTTAATTGGGTGGTTAAGGCCACAACTTTATTGATTACGAACGTTGAGCGGAATTGGCTTAGGCGTTGGAACCTATCAGACTATATCCGACTCCAACCCGTGTGTTGGAGCCCGTGAGAAGTTGACCACCAGTAAGGAGCCCAGTGATGTACATCTACCAGAACTCCTCCTGTGGCCACCAAAGGGGCGTGCCCTATGGCCCTGGCATCTTCCGGCTCAGGACCAAGCCCCGCCCCCAGAATCCTTTAACGGAATTACTTCTCCAAATTTGGGCAGTTGCTGATGTAACCTGCCCCTCCCCGTTTTATTGTTATGCAAATTTCCAACACCTAAGCGCCTAGCCTAAGTTGTGACGAATTGCTATGAGGTAGGCGAAAAAACCCATTGCGGCTAACCCCCAATGGGAAAAATCCTACCAGGCCCCCTGGCCAACCAGGGTGACCAACTGAAGTCCATAGCAGCGTCCCCTACCTAAGGGGTGGGCGGGCGGGTGAACCGTTCGCTCCAGTGAACAGGGGGTAAAAGAGGCAAAGTTCCCGCCTGCAGGGGGCTTTAAACTCAAAGCCCCGTCCCCAATCGACCTGATTGGTCGGTCCGGGTGTGATGCAGGCGGGAACCTTCCATCGCGCAGGGGCTGAGCTAGCAGCCCCCTGCGCAATGGTTCAGTAGGGAAGCCCACAACCCCACCTCCGTAGCAGGCGCGGAAGTGGCTTTCTCTTGCTTGGCAATTATTGGTTCACACACAAACTCTCTTTATTGACTGTTCAATTTTTGAGAAATCTAAAAGTAAATACCTCAGAGAGTAGTCTTAGACCCTTGCTATCTCTAACACATTCTTTTAGTCGGGCCTAATTATTTCCGGTCTTTCCTTTATCTATGCCTCTTGTGACTCCTGCTGTTACTTTTTTCTTTTGTATTACTTACTGATGGGATTCTTCTATTCAATGTGTGTTCTTATTGGGAGGGAGGGGGAGAGAAAAGAAAAAGAAGCTTTCTGAACATTCACAGCACAAATGTTTTCTGCATGAAAATGTTCTCCAGATTATTATTTTTATGTTCTATTTAGTCTTTCCTGTGTTCAAAAGAACTTTTAAACCCAATTGTTTGTACCCAGCTTGGTTCACATACTGTATTAAATCCATCCTTCTGGTTCCATTGATTTAAAAAGCAGTTTGGGGACTAAGAAAGCACAGGTGCTGTCCTGGAAAGTTGTAGGAGAACATTCTGCTGATGGACCTTCTATTGGGGGATTAAAAAATACCTGTTCTTTCCATAGCATCGCTTCTAATGGAGAGGGGGAAGCATGACATGACAGGAAAATGTGGAAGGGAAAAGAAATATCTATGCCTCCATCTTTGGTTAGAGGATGAGACCAGACACGGGGAATATTTATTTAGCCTGAGGGCCACATTCCCTTAGCAAGTAGCTTCTAGGAACCACATGCCAGTGATGGGTGTGGCCAAAGACAAAAGTGGGTGAAGCACTGGCCCTTAGCTTTGTACAACAGGCTACATTCTAGCCAGGCAAAAGTCAAAGGTATCTCCCCAACACACATATCTCAATCCTTTCAGACAAGCAAAAGGCCTTATCACAGTTCAAAGACACATTCAAGCCAAGCATAAGAGAAGAACATGGAGCAGGAAAAGTGAGGGGTGTTTCCTGGTGAGGTAAGTGGCCCGTGGGTTCCATCGAGAAATCTTGAGGCCCCCATTCATTCTCCAGGCCAGAGGTTTACTACCCCTGGTCAAGAGAGAGCCGTGGATATATTAGGCTAAGCTTTAGCCATTGAGGAAAATCAATTCTCGGCCGCACACTAGGGGCCTGTTAAATGTGTAACTTGCAGCATTCATTGGGACTACAGCACAAAAATCAACCTCCATACTCCAATAAAGAAAAAAGCTTTTTGGGAATAAATTCTTAAATGGTTAATAATAATAAAAATACATCTCAGCTCCTCAATTCCATCACATATCATATAACTAATGTATCTCAACAGGCCTTTTCCTACCCTGTTTCTCCTAAAATAAGACATACCCATAAAATAAGCTGTAGCAGGATTTCAAACATTTGCGCAATATAAGCCATACCCCGAAAATAAGACATAGTGATAGGCGCAGTTCTGGAGGGCACCAAGAAAGAGGCTAGGCTGGACATGTAATTAAAAAAATACATCCCCTGAAAATAAGCCACCGTGTGGTTTTTTTGTGGTTTTTTTGAGGAAAAATAAATATAAGACGGTGTCTTATTTTTGGAGAAACACGGTAAGTTACTCACTCTCCAGTTATCCCTCTTCTACTGGTCAGTCTTGATAACACTCTCTTCATTTTTCACTCCTCTCTGTCCAGTCTGCTCCAGAATTCCATCCCATCTCCTCAGGCATATTCAACATGATGGTACCTTCGCATGCAATACCGCTGAGCTTTAGCCTGACGGAATCATAAACAGACGTGGACACATTTAACTTAATTTGAAGCCACTTGGCTTCCCAAGTTTGATCCATGAGACTTTTAAGGACCACATGCTCTCTGGCCAAAAAGTACTCATTCAGCTTCCTTGCTGATTTGGAGAGTTGGCAAGCAGAAGGGGAGAAAGAGCTTCTTTACCTCGGCTCTGAACTTTAATGAAAAGGATTCAGCCTCAGGCTTATTATAGCCCTAACAATTCTGTATAATGCAGAATAATATCTATTGGGTTGTAATACCTATAGTACTTTTTGGGACAAAAATAATCATCTTTTGGAGCTTTTGAATACTCTAGGAATTCCAGAATTGTGTGCCACAGTTTATTAGTGTGCTGAAAGGGGCTATAAAATGTGCCTTGGAAAATTAAGCCACAGCACTGGGTGCACCTAACATTCTAAACACAATAGGGAGATCCGTGAAGCATTGATTCTCTCTCTCTCTCTCTCTCTCTCTCTCTCTCTCTCTCTCTCTCTCTCTCTCTCTCCCTCCCTCCCTCCCTCCCTCCCTCCCTCCCTCTCTTTCTGCAAATCTACAGACACTGACATCATCCTGAGAGGGGAATACATTGGGATTCCTTAATTTAGACCACACCAACTGAAAAGTGAAGGGGATTCCACAAGTATCACTGTTGCTCACCCCTACATTATCCCACCCCTAAGCCATGACTAATTGAACAAAGGAAAGGATAGGAGATAGGAATATAGAACATGCTTCAATAGGCTCTGATATTCATTTGCCCTTTCATCTTTTTCTTTTTTTATTATTATCCCATAATATCTTATTTTGTACTCAGACATTCAAGCAACACAACAAGCCATAACATGAAGATGAGAACAAAAAATTCAAAAATTTACACATGTCCTCATTTCCAGGAGAGGAGCCACAACTGCTCATTGCATTTCAAATGATGCAAAGGAGATTGAATGTAATTATGGCCCATCCGAGAAGAAAAGTTACAGTCATTTATTTTGCCAGATAGGCCACACCATTTCCCACAGCAATTAGTTTATTTTGCACAAATCTGTTTTCTGTGTTGTCATTAGCTGATGTGGAAACAAACCTATTTTAAAACACTTTTTTCAGCCCACTACTATGCATTAATGTTCAGAAATGGACTTTTTATTTTTAAAGTTCCACAAAGTTCCACAAAGCACACTCACCACTGGCATGTTTATGCCTTTTGATTGCCCTCCGGAAAGTAATATTTAAAGGTCATGAACATATTTGGCAAAGCTTCCAGTTCATCTCAACAATTAAAAAAATAAACAAATAAAAAAAGAAGTTTCTAATATTCATTTCAGCTCTAAAATCAGCTATGGTTATTTGGGGCTGCTTCTTTTTAAATGAGGTAACTTTTGAGCTGATGAGATATTTCTAGCCACTAAACCTGTTGGGTACAACTTTTCCTCCCATTTCCACCCACCCCATCCTCTTCAGCATGGCGCAGGAACGATTTGACATACGCAACAGCATGCTCTTCACTGCAAGCTGTGTTCTCATCCTGCAGATCTTCTCATTGAATGTCATTACCCAAACACTGGTAGCCATGTGTGGAAGATGTGTTTTATATTTCTCCCTTCCCCAAGCATCCAGATAAGTTCCCCATCCCTCCTACTTCAATATGATTCAAGCTATAATTAAGAAAGCGCCACTCATTTGCCTGGTGCTGGGGAATGCTCCTTGCGTCTGATGGACAGCAACACATCATTGTGTGAGAGAGACACAACGTATGTCTGTATGTCTGAGGTTGGGATGTCTGAGGGCTAGGGGATGTGAAGTAGCAGTGGCATAATTTTGTGTTATGTCATGCCCCCACAGCAGCCATATTGCGTTATGCCATGCCCCCATGACCGCCATTTTGTGACTGGTGTCCCCAGCACTTTCTTAAAATTCAAAATGTGTCTGCTGGTCCAAAAATGTTGCGGCCTCTATTCTAAGCTACTCTTCTAGGCACGTGAAACCCTAGCACATGAAAGACGTACTCAAGAAGACAGGATGTGAAGTTTTACTTATCAAACCTTTATTAGGCATTTTGCAAATAAAACCATAGAAGAGAAAATAACATATAAAAGCCTTGAAATATATATAAAAAGGCAGCAGTTGTGTGTGTGTGTGTGTGTGTGTGTGTGTGTGTGTGTGTGTGTGTGTATATATATATATATATATATATAATCTGTGGTTTTCCTTGTTAACCTGCTCCTTGGAGGACTGTTACCAAAAACTCGGCTACCCCCGCCATTCAACGTCAGATAGGCAGAATCAACGTCAGATAGGCAGAATCCCACACTTTCACCTTGCTGGGGTTCCAGACCACCCAAAAGAGGGGACAGCACACATTGACTGAGCGTACTGTACAATGGGCAATGAAAGAGAATATGCTCTACAGTGTCCGGGACATTCATAGAACATCTGCAAAATCTCCTGTTTCTAGGAATGTTTTGATATCTTCCCCTGACAAATGCCGAGGGAAAAAACATTCAAACGGGCCAGCATAAAAGCCCTACGTTGGGCTGGGATTATTAACTTAGTGACGTAATTGGCTCTGCTATCTAAGATATTTAAATCATAGAATATAGGGGAGCAAATTTTGTTTACAGCTGCCATAATATTTTGTCTCTCGAGGATGTGAAGTCAACCACAGAGTAAGCGCTACAAAGCATCAACATCTGGGCACGACTATAAAGATTCCCTCAGCAAGGGATGTTAACTTCCAAACTGGTTTGAGCTTCAGCCTCATAGAACATAAGCACTGCCTCTTCAAGTGGCCAAACTCCTAAATAACTATTAAATAGAGATGGGGGGGGGGCTTTGACCAATTCCCCCTTGCAGTTAATTGAGCATTTAAAGGAAGCAATTTCTCACCTTCAAACAAAAGATGCTCTTTTCAGCTCCAGATCTCGCATAAGTAATGTTCTCAAATGATACATTCATTTATAGTAGTTTTCCATTTCACAGAGGCTCCCATTGAGACAATTCAATCTTTTGCGAATCTAGGGAAACTTGGGGGCGAGCTTTGCAGCATCCCTGTGGGGTTCCCAGTCTAATGTGAATGTTTTTGCAGAGAGCCACAATTCAGTGTCACAACATCCCTATCAAATCCCCATCATTTTACCTCCATGCCATGCCAGGCTTCACGTGCTTAATTCTAGCATGTGAGTCTGCTGTGAAATACACAAGAGCAAGTCGAGACTAAACAAGGATTGCAGCAGTGAATGTCATTGAAATCACGAGAAAGCTCGGTCCATTATCTGCCTTCCCTCACAAGAAAGCCACCGCAGGGTAGTTGTACTTAAAGATTGATGTTAATTCATTGTCATCCCCGCATGGCACAAACTAAAAGGCATAAAGCCGGATATTTTTGAGAAAGCCCCGTCCTTTTATCTAGCTTTGCACAATTGTTTGTAACAGCAGCTGCTTGAGTAATGGCAAAATTGCTGTTCTCCTAATTATACCTTCAATGATCTTCCTTAAGCTGTGGTCCAGTCTTCCTTAAGGTGTGGTCCTTCTCATTACAGAGGTGAAATGGTGAGACCTTCCTGGGTTTTAAGTTCCATTATGGTTCCTGGGCTGCCCTGTCACCTATTTTGAGTTAGTATTCAACTGGCCAGGCCAATCAGCTCCAATATGTGGGATGAGGGAGAGGGGCACATCTTGTCCTTCAGCTCAGTTAGCCAAATTTATTGGGCCTAAGTTGGTCTGGCAGTCAAGAGTAGAGGTTGAGCAGCTTTCAATGCCACCATGCTAAAGCTGTCTCTTCATTTCATGTGCATAGCTGGGTAAGGAAAGAGAGCAAAGGCCAGTGGGCGGGGCTTCCCTTCATCCTTGTCCATCCCCACCTCACATTGGGAACCTGACAGGTGCTAGAAGCCGTGCCAATGTAGAAATTCTGGAAAAAAGGATAAATTTCAGTGTATGGCAAATGCCTTCTTAATTCACTCATCTGTAAATAAACTATGGTTCAGAGGTGAGAAGTCCATTGGTCACCATGGCCAGCTGAAGACATTTTGCTACTTGAGGCAAGGACCACTGGCACCAAATTGTATGGGAAACTGTCCTACTAGAAAAGCTAACCAACAAATTGAAATTAGCATGGGGATAAACAAAAGAGGATGCCTTCACCCTGGTGTGGCTCCTGTTTATTACATATACAGCCCAACAAAGATCTAACCCCACCAATAGCTTTTAAATTGATACCGCTAATTTGACCCAACAACTCTCTCCCCCTCTCACACACAAACAAACCTCTCTGCAATCAACTGAATGCAACAAAGCACACCCTGGGCTCTCCAACCTCTCACATTGCTGACAGACATACATACATAGCCTAGTGATGTGACAGTGGCACAGAACTCTGCACATACACTATGAAAAAGAATTATTATTATTATTAGTAGTAGTAGTAGTAGTAGTAGTAGAAATACCCTGCCCTACTGGCTGGGTTTCCCCAGCCACTCTGGGCGGCTCCCAACAGACTATTAAAAACACAATAAAACTTCAAGCATTAAAAACTTCCCTATACAGGGCTGTAATGAAATATCATTATCCCACACATCTGTCTTCCCTACAACCTCACAGTGCCTATGACAGCAGTATCTCACACTGAATATAACTGGCCTGTAGAGAGGACTCTATGAATTGAAAACAGAGACATTAAATGTACCTTTATTATCCATGAAAATATTTCAATCACAACACACACACACACACACACACACATATATATATATATATGGTAATCCCCACATTCCAAGTACCGTTATTGGGGATGACTAGACTGGCAGCTGAATCTTACTTCAATGTTGATGTTGGAACAGCATCAACCATCCACACCTGAACGCAGAAGGCTGGCATAAAGCAGGCATCCCCCAAACTTCGGCCCTCCAGATGTTTTAGACTACAATTCCCATCATCCCTTACCACTGGTCCTCTTAGCTAGGGATCATGGGAGTTGTAGGCCAAAACATCTGGAGGGCCACAGTTTGGGGGTGCCTGGCATAAAGGATACAGGGCAGATCATGTGCCATGCACATCTCTACCCCACACTGCCACTTTCTGTGCCCTGCCCTACCCCAAACATTTGGCATAAAGGCAGCTGCCTCACTCTGCCTAATATAGCACCAGACCTGCCCAACAATTTCCCAAAGTTTTCAGAGCCATCTAATTGTATTCATCAGAATGAAAGTAAACCTTAAGGTTTTTTTTCTTCCCTTTTTAGGGAGGTGAAGGTTTCACACCTTTCTGAGTACACCTCAGTTGCTAG
Organism: Zootoca vivipara; assembly: GCF_963506605.1. Classification (NCBI taxonomy): domain Eukaryota; kingdom Metazoa; phylum Chordata; class Lepidosauria; order Squamata; family Lacertidae; genus Zootoca; species Zootoca vivipara. The sequence goes on from NC_083280.1 coordinate 79,760,600, forward strand.
TACACAGTTCAATGAGTTGCTAATTAACACCCAATTATAGAGCAATCTGCCATCTCAATCAAGGACCTGAATCAGAACATAAAGGATTATGAAACTGGATATTATATGGCCTAACTTAGCACCTGGTTTTATGTGGTCTGCATCAGAGGCCCAGAGCAGGGGGTTTTTTTACACTGGGTTTCAGAGAACCTTGGGATTCCTTGGAAGCTGAGCAGGAGTTCCTCCATGAGAACAATCAGTAACGGCATACAGTGCCGGATTTATGTATAGGTTAAGTAGGCTGAAGCCTAGGGCCTCTAAATTTAGGGAGCCTCACCAGCCTGCCCTCTCCCCATTGCCGCAGTCTCCCCTCTCCCAAAATTGCAAACTGAGACTTCATGCAAGAGCAGGGCAACTCAGGCCCAGCAACTATGAGACTCAGGGCTAGCCAGTGGGGCCCAATTTGAAGCAGTGGGGCACAACTTAAATTTATTTTTTTGTAGGGCCCCAGTTCACAGCCAAAGTCTGCAAAATCTTATAGATATAAATAAAATCCATCTAGATTGCCCTGGTGCGGGGCCCCCCTTAGGAGCAGCACATGGGCCCAATTTGGCCAAATTGATCCAATTGCCTTAAGGTCAGCCCTGATGAGACTGTGCAGGGGTTGGACTGACAAGCCTTGCACCTTCTAAGTCCCTGTGTCACTATTCAGAGCACAGACTCAAGGACTTGTTATGGAAATAAAGGGCGGGGCACTTATTGGAAATAAGTTTTGTCACCTCTCCCCCCCCAAAACCCTGAGACAATGAGCCGAGACACCTTTTATTCACAGTGGCATAAGCACTATGCTACAGCATGGCCATAAACCTGTATGTTCAACCGCTGAAATATACACTCAATATGTAGCAATGGAGATTAATGTTATTGCTTTATGAATGAACACTGTGTTTTATGAATGGACTCTGTATTTTGTGAATTACCTAAAAGCCACCAATAGGGAGATTTAGAATCTGACAGCAACCAATTGGGTACTACCAAACAGCAACCCCTATTGCTGAAAGCAGGTAACCAGCAGGAAACGCTTCAGCTCAGCCTTTGCATTGTTGACTGAACACCCCCTGCTGTGCAGATAATGAAAAAAGCTTGTAAATTGTATCCCTTCTGGCATCCTGGCCAACTCTATTATGCTAATGTAAACCCTGGTGCACCAGAAGCCCAGAATAGCAGCAAATAAAATCTGCTCATACGTCAGCGACTGATAAGACTTGTCAACCAGTTCTTCCAAAGTCTTCCTAAATTATAAAGCTCCAAAATATAAGCCAAAAGAGAGCAGCTCTGGGAAGAGTGAGGCATACAATGGGCACCACCAGTGAAAAAGCCCTGCTCTGTGTAGCTCCTGCCCTGTCATTTGATAAGGTGCTCACTTGCCCTCCTTCTTGACATGGAATGCTCTCTTACTGGAGTCTCCAGGTCCAGTACAAAGACCTTAAGAAGGGAGAGCAGGGACCTTGAAGTTCCCAACAGCTGTTAATCAAGCAAGCAAGCACAGCAGCCAATCAGAACAAAAGAGAAGAAGCAAGAGGCGAAGTCTTAGGTTATGAGAGAGAGCTGCTATTCAGAGATGACATGGATTTGCTCCAAAAACTTGGTGAAATTTCATTCTAGTTCCATTTCTATTGCATTCTTTGAAGAATGTTCCTTGAATTGCAGGAAGAAATGTTTGTGATTTTCAGTCTCATTTGATTTTGACATCTGTTGCCATGCAACTCACCCTTTTTTTTCTGACTGCCCGGCTTTGTGAGGGAATGAGGTAAGAGATAGAAGTTCATTTTCCATATTAGCTGAGAGAGTGTCTTATGCTTTCTAGGGAGGGGGCAAATTTCAGCATGCAGACAAGGTCAGAATGTTGGTCAAATGGGTCTTCTGTCTTGCAATCTATTATAACTTGGCTGATTTCCAGGCCTAGTTACCACGTTATTTTTAAAGTCATCAAAACAGTTATTCCCCAGTTATTTCAGCATGGAATCCTAGAGATGCCACCAATTCCATGTCAACTGAAATTTATCCTAGATTTTGGGCTTCCAATTGGAGCAATGGTGTTCTCCTGAACTAGAAACCCAACTTCATAGAGCATGGGTGAACATTTCTTATGAAGCTGCCCTCATTTTGAGTGGCATTCCACTAAGTCCTACTCAGAGGAGGGCCATTGATGTTAATGAACATGACTAACATAGATTAATTAAATCCAGCATTTAGTCAACCTGTCAATGGGAAACAATTCAGCCCAGCAGCAGGTTAACCACCTTAGTAGGAACTGGACCCTGGTTTCTCCCTGAAGTGCTAGTGTTGAGCTGCCCATTCATGAGAGATCTTGAGAATAGAATCAACTAATTAATGATTGTCAGTATTGTTCCCTGATATTTCCAGCTTCTGTCATGTTAATTCCATCCCCCCCCCACACCATTCATTGCAGAAGGAAATGATCAGATTCACTTAACCTGCTTGATATGCTGCGTTTTTTGCTACGAAAGGTCTACTTTTCACAGTGGCTGTATTCAGCACTGTATTATTCTCAGTGCAATGCATGGCAGATGGAATCTACAAGATATGTTGCAACGGCACTGAGAACGTTGTCTTCTTATTCATCTTACTATGTCAACCTGACTTTTCCAAATGACGATCATGTGCTACTGATGACAGTTTTAATGATTTACTGCAATAATCCTCGAAATAATTTCGTAAAACCTATGCACCAGAAACATCAACTCTAAATTCAGCCTTGCTGAACACTAAATACTGATTTCCTCAAAGATCCCATAATACTTGATCAAATTAAGAGTGACATTAGAAACTCCACAGAATTTAATGACTTGCCTGCATCTCCTGTGGGAAACAATTAACGCAAACTCCCATGACACATATATTTCCTTAATACACCCCTGGGGAGAAAACGATCGCACAGATGTCTACTCAGAACTTCACAGAAGTACAAATTAAATTCTTTGAGAAGATCTGCAGGCTTGCTTAGTCCTCTGACATGCTCCATGAACTTGCTGCCATTGCAGGAGACTTAATAGCCTTTTGATTAAAACAATGGATTATTTACTTCAGCTATGTGTGCAACATGACTATAAAGAGAGCAATGCAGCGAGTGGAGTGTTGAGCTTATGCAAACAGAAAGGTGATATTTCACAAGAGGGAGACAATCAAATAATTAATGGCGATAACAAAGTGTTAGAGATTGGCAAATGGCTCAGTGGGAACATACTGTGATAAGTTAAAGACTTATCAGAGTGATGTTGATACTGCATACTCCTGAAACAATATAAATGTTTTGGCTCAAGCTGAATGCAAAGTCCCAGTGACTATGAAGCATGAGTCTGCACTTGTAGTGTGTATGTTTATTAGCCTGTAAACTTCTTTCTTTCTTTCCTTCTTTCTTTCTTTCTTTCCTTCTTTCTTTCTTTCTATCCTTCATTCTTTCCTTCTTTCCTTCTTCCTTCCTTCCTTCCTTCCTTCCTTCCTTCCTTCCTTCCTTCCTTTGCAAGTTTGCTCAAGCAGGAACTCCAAATTTGCCTTAGTTCTGGGGAAGAGTTCTTTAGTAACTGGGGAGATTTCTTTAGTATCTGTAAATTTCATTAGATGCACGAAATCCATTGGAGAAATTTGACTGGTCTTATTACTAGCCTTTTGGCTTATCCCAAAATTTCTCAGATGTTTCTCCATAGGAAGAATGGCACGTTTTGCCTTGTGTGGAAAGGCCCCGTGACCACCTTGTTCCCTAAAATGCAAATAACCAGACAAGACACAGCATATTGGTCCAATTAAGGTCACAACTTTATTGGATACAGATGTGAGGTTTGGCCATAGACATAGACATTGAGATAAGCAACTGTGCATGTCACTCCCACCCGTCCACTGGGAGTGTTTCTAAGGGTGAAGTCAGGGGGGGGGCACCATATGCCCTATGGCAAATCAGGGTGTCCCCCAAGCAGCCCCCATTGGAGGAGTGGACAGAGCCACTCCTCCCAGATCCTTTTAACAGGATAAACTTTCACATGGAGGGGCAGGTGGAGGCTACAACCTCCCCTCCAACCAAGGCTAGGCTTACCCGATGCCTATCCACCTTACAAAGTTGTGACGATTGCTATGCGGTAGGTGAAAACCCAGATGGCAGAGCCAATTTGTCTGTAGCAAGGATGTACCATCCACAAAAAAACCAAACAAACCCTGAACTAAGGGAGGGTGGGCAGGAGAACCGGTGCAGCAAGCATGAGGCTGAAAGGCGCCAGAGCCCAGATATTTAATCTTCCTCTGGAAGATTGGCAGCGCACCCAGGGGAATGCTACTGGTCAGTTGGCACCGCACCCAGGGGAATGCTCCCTGAATTCCTACCACCATTGGACAAATCAGTGTCAGGAAGACGATCCTGCCTGCTATAGGCCAATTCACAGGGAAGACCCGTTGCCTGCCCGCAAAACCTGAGATGGGAAAACGGACTTAGACAAAATTCAGGGTTGTGTCTTCTGTATTGGAGTGTGGCACCACATGCTGAATGCACATTGGACCTGTCAATATTTAGATCTTCAGCAATGCATTGTTGATTGTGTCCTTTAGCTCAGAAACCCCTCGTTTTTCCATAAAGAATCCCAGCATGCTAGAAGGAGGAGAATAAACCTATGCAGTGCACAAGAATCTGCTCTGTTGCACAATGTAGACTTGACTGAAAGAATAGGCCATGAAAAACAGGAAAAAAATAGACCACTGTAAATTTCCTTGAACAATCCTTCCCCTAACCCTTACTCATATATTCTAGTGCATAATATAGCCCCACTGGTCTCAACAGTGGTAACATTTTACCACTACAGCACCTGCTTTTATGTCTATACAACACTGACAGCTAATTTCAGCTTTGAGGAAGAAATATTTTTAACTGAGTTTCACTATTGATCTTACCTTAGCAATTGAACTCAGCTTTTAGTTACAGAAGTACAATCAAACTTGGTTAAAAAACATTTCTTCATATATCACAGTCTCTTTCTTCTCACTCCTAAAACTTAGAATCACACAGTTGGAAGGGTCATCTAGACCAGCTCCCCTGCAATGCAGGGATCTTTTGCTAAATGTGGGGCTCGAACCCACAACCCTGTAATTAAGAGTCTCATTTTCTACCAACTGAGCTATGTAAGTCCTAGCTTCAAGATATGGAACTTCTGTATCTTCAACAGAAATGTTTGTTTATTGAGGAAAGCTAAAATAAAATTACACACACAAAAACACAATGAAGCAAAACATATGACAGTACAATTTAACACCATGCAGATTGAGCATTCTTGGGGCAGAACAAGCAATCCAGGGCATAAAAACTTGTATTAAGAATTTGTGTTTTTTTCCTCCATTAGTTTTCCGTTTTCTAGCTCATCTCTCTCTCTCTCTCTCTCTCTCTCTCTCTCTCTCTCTCTCTCTCTCTCTCTCTCTCTCTCCTCTCTGCATTCAAACAAGCATCTTCATTTCAGCCAGGACAAATCTCTCAACTCTAAGCCTTGACTCAAAAATAATTTTGAAGTCCCATCTAATGTACCTAGCAAGTGTGAAAATGAAGAGTTTGTGGTGATCTCAGAGGCAAAGCAGGATGTCCTGCCCATATCTGACCATCTTTCAGCAGATGATAAATATCCCCTCCCCCCAAAAAAAACTAACCTTTAATCAGTGACCTCTGTTACTTTTCATGATGTTTTGCTGAAGTTTTTATACCAATGTCTTTGGATGTTTTAACTATCATTTTAACTGATATACTACATGGAGGTTTCGTTTTGTTTTCCTCTTTGTGATGTGTTCCAGGAGTCACCAGGACAGTTTCTGCTTTGCATACCTCCATTCTAGGGACCAAGAGCCAGGCAGATTCAACATAGAAGATGGCAGATGAGCTTGTATTGCCTGTTGCCGTATTTCAAAAAGTCAAAACCAGGACACCCCAAAAGGTGTTGAGTTTCCCTCAACCCCACTTGGGACCAGAGGCACAGCATTCTGGAAAACAAAAGATGGCGGACGTAACTATCTGGAGCTTCACTTGTTAAAACATGTCAGATAAGCTTGTAAAGGCAGCTCTTTTTAAAACAGCCTTTTTTCTGTTACTAAAAGTCTCCCACCATTCCTCTGCTCAAGATACTACAGTTTTATATTATTTTTATTGTAAGCTTGTTTCAGCTATTGTTTGAATAGATAAGCAGAGCACAAATAATAAGTGAACTACGCTAACCTACGTAAAAAAGCAACCACAAAGAGCTTTGATAAGATAAGGCTGGAAAATTTCCTCCGCAGGCAAGGCGCATTGCATGTCCCTAGTGAATTCTAAATCTAGCATTTACAGGAGCACAAATTCTGCGGGTTTTTGGATAGATGGACTTGCAGACAGAGGCACAGGTTTTCTTTGTTGATGACTAGTTATCTTACACTATTCTGCTGGCATTTCCTTTGGAAACTTGCCTGTAATACCACTGTTTTTAACCTGAAAGGACCGCTTCAAGTACTCTTATTAGCATAAAATCCTCTGCTACCTGGGATTATTTGTTCAGTGCTTGACTTGATTGTAATCACTGGCTATGATGCTCAGGTTTTTGATATTCTGAAAATTTCAACATTCAGAAAATGGCTACTTATGTGTGTTTTTTGCAACTAATGTAATAACAAAAGAAATGTTGATGAGTGTAAAAATCATTTTAAAGTTGGCAGATACAACCTACTGACTTGAAGTCCTGTTTTTCACAACAACATGAATTCTGAATTTCTCTCATCAAAATCATGTAAATAATAGACATACTGCATATATATATATATATATGAATGAATGAATAATTTATTACAGTTGGAGACCAGCTTGTAAAAACACATTTGGGGGAACAAACCCGGAGGACAAAACATACATATAAAACATTGAACAATGGTAAAATTAATGTTTATACATGCCATAAGCATATAGATACTTAAAAACTTTAAGATAAGCTCCCGCAGAGAACTGACCCTGGGTCGCGCGCAGAACCAAGTTTAGGGATTTTCTGGATCAGGGGAAGGTCTAGGCCTGCAGATCTGAACACAGAATCTGGCGACCATCCGGGTTGTCTTCTGGTCTTTGCCTAACAGGAGCAGGTCGAATTTTAGCTTTTCTGGTAGGTCAGCTAGCCTCACCAGCATGGAATCAATAATCTCACTACGTGCCTCTTCGTAGAAGGGGTATCTAAAAAGCAGGTGCTATGGGCTTCCTATTTCCCCCAATGAACAGGCGCAGAGTCTTTGAGCGTATGGGACTTTTTTGTAGGATCCTTCCAGGACTGGCGAGGACAGAGCCAAGCTTCTGGCGAGTGTAGAAGCCCTTCTTGCATTTTTGGATAGGAGAAAGAAGAGATAAGCTGCCGGAGCAGCTATATATCTCAGTTTCTCCAATTTACACTAAAGGGCGGTGTGAGTTCTGTTCGGGTGTGGGGTTTTTCCTCAGTGTGCATTGTTGGTGCGCGTGAGTTTGTGATTTTCTTTCGGGGAAAAGAAGTCGGGTTCTTTGTTGTTATATTCTCCAGCAGCTTGAAGAGCTTTTGGTAATCCCCCCCCCCGGGGAGGTTGGGGTTCCCATTCGGCCTCCCAATTTGATGTTTTTAGACTTTTTCTCTATTTTTTGCATTGGGCGTTTTCTCTTTAAGGCCAGTTTTTTGGGAGCAGGGGACCCTCCCTCTTGCACTAGTCGATTTCTGGTTTTTTTTGTGTGTGTGTGTGAACTAGTCCCGGCTTGGATTCCCCTCCATTAGACCTGCTACTAGATATCGCGTGGGGGGGGGGGTAACAACCTAATGGCTCTTAATTAATTCAGTTAGAGTGATGAGCAGGTTTAAGCTTTCTAATAGGAAATTTTTGATTGGCTCAAGTTCTTTGCTTATCTGTGTGGAGTGGCTTTTGAGTAACTCTTCATACATCCCTGATAAGTAAAGGCTAAAGTTGTCTGGGTGCTGTAGCCTTGAGCTGCTTGGCTATTCGTCCAACTCAGTCAGCTCAGTTGGGGGAGAGTGCCTTAATTTCTCTCCTGATAGAGAGGATATGGGGGTCTCATTTAACTGGTTTGTAGTTTTTCCAGGAATAACTCCTGTTCTGAACTTGCTTCAAGGCCCTCTTTGGCTAGCTCATTTTAGTTCGGTTGCCAGGTCCACTCCCTCTCCTCCGTCGTTTGTTTTTTCCTCCCTTCCAATCCAGGTATGTTCAACAGACCATTCATGGGAGTGGTGATTTCCTTGATTATTTGCTTCAACAGCCTTAGGTTGAAAGTAGGTAGAAATTTTGTGCTGCTTTTTCTTTGGAGGAGTTGTTGCAGGTTGTGTGGGTAAAATACCCAGTTCATTGCAACATTGTCTTGTAAGCACCATGCTCGTGCTCGGTAAAAGTTAAAGCAACTTTATCCACCCTCCAGTTTTGAGTGCTTTGCAGGTGTTGCCAGGGGGGAAGTTCAGAGTTGATTTAAGTAGCTTCAAAAGGGAGGGGAGATTTGTAGGCTCTTCCAACAGCTCCTGGGGTCTTTTACTGATAAAAGTTGGCAGTTATTTTCCTAAGTTGAGCCTTTTTTATCAGAGTAGTTTGATAATAAGAGCTCCTACTCACGCAGATATATATATATATATATATATATATATATATATATATATATACCCAGGTGGCGCTGTGGGTTAAACCACAGAGTCTAGAGCTTGTTGATCAGAAGATCGACAGTTCGAATCCCTGCAAAGGGGTGAGCTCCCGTTGCTTGGTCCCAGCTCCTGCCCACCTAGCAGTTCGAAAGCACGTCAAAGTGCAAGTAGATAAATAGGGACCGCTCCGGTGGGAAGGTAAACGGCGTTTCTGTGTGCTGCTCTGGTTTGCCAGAAGCAGCTTTGTCATGCTGGCCACATGACCCGGAAGTTGTCTGCGGACAAACGCCGGCTCCCTCGGCCTATAGAGCGAGATGAGAGCCGCAACCCCAGAGTCGGACACGACTGGACCTGATGGTCAGGGGCCCCTTTACCTATATATATAGTTTTTATGTCATGGCAGCTTTGCTAAGCCAAGTGGCACAGAAGTAACTCCAAAGTTGGACCACAACATTTTTAAACAAGTTTTCAGGGAAGAATAACACTGTTTGGAAGGGACAAATTGGCATCCTGACCAGAAGCAGAATCACCATTGATCACAAGACCCTTTTACTCCCATGGTAACAAGAGCAATTCCATGTAATGCCTTTTTCACTATGGACCTGAAGACCACAAATCACTTGGATTATATTCATGTTATAGAAAAGAGAGTAATTGAAGATGAAAATTGCCCTGAGGTCACAAATGTTGGATAAAACTGCCAGCGAGGTGGAAGCAGACAAGACAGAGGTGAAATGAAACAAAACGTAGGGAGGAAGAGATTATCAAGCTGAAAAGTTACTCAGAGTGAGTTTGGGTGACTTCAAAAGAATCTGGCCGTATCTCCTGACAACCGCTGGCTATTGCTGCTACTTCTTGATCTTTATTTATCTCTTACCACATTTATACCCTATCTTTCCTCCAAGGATCTCAATGCGGCATACATGTTTCTCTCATGGCCCAGCCCAATTTTATCCTCACAAAAGCCCTGTGAGGTTGGTTCGGCTGCAAGAACGCAACTGGTCCAAGGTCACCCAGTGAGTTTCATATGTGGGTGGTGATTTGGACCCTGGTCTCCCAGTCTCCAGTCCAACACTCTCATCTTCAAAACACGGGCTCTCTTAAGAGTCTTCCTCACTTGTCTGGTCAATCTCCCTGCAGTTCCTCCAGCACAGGCATAGGCAAACTCGGCCCTCCAGATGTTTTGGGACTACAACTCCCATGATCCCTAGCTAACAGGACCAGTGGTCAGGGATGATGGGAATTGTAGTCCCAAAACATCTGGAGGGCCGAATTTGCCTATGCCTACTCCAGCAGATAGTAGTGCACAGGCTGAACCCCCACCTGACAACCACACATAGGTTTAAGACCCACTTAAGTACGGATTTCTCCTCCTTAACCATAATGTGGACAAAACTAAAATTCATTGGCTCCTCCCATCATTGGCTTTGACTCTGCTTGTCATTGGTTCTGGCTACACCTTCTGTTGACCTACCTGTTCCTAACTAAATCCAATAAATAGAGTAAAAAACAGCAACAACCACAATAGCAAAAAAATTCTCATTCTTATAAGGGTCCTGTGTTAAAAGTTTAAACTTCATACAAGCTGTATGTCCAGAGCCAACAAAATGAGGGCAATGTACAGTATAAGCCACTTTAATCTCTCTCTTTTTAAAAGCACTGTTTTCTGCCTCAAGACTTGGCCTACTGCATTTCCATTGACTTCATTAACATCTCGTTCAACTTCATTGCTGTTAGCTCCAGATGAGATTGACCGACCAATATTTATGGCCTCTGTTGAATTCTTTTCACCCAATGTTGTTGACAGGTGTTTTTCTCCACACAGACACAGACACACACCCCTCTGGTAAGAATTGATTTGTAATCATTTGAAAAACAAACAAACAGATTCACCATGACCGATTGAGTTAATGATAGGCAAGGGATTCATTTATCAATCATCAAGCCACTAATCTAAATCTAATGTATCTCAACAGTTGTAATTACATCTCATTGAGAAAGCAGTAATTCTAGCCATTGTTGTTTCCTTTTTTTTCTATTATACAATGGAAAGGATGTCTGTGTGTTTAGGTAAGTGAGAAATGGTAGGCATTCATTTTGCAAATTAAATGATATTAACATGAATGCCTGCAGAACACGAAGAGGACCAAATGGGAAAGTACAAAGATATATTGTAGGTTGTACCAATGGAACAATGAATGGGGAACACTATGCAGTTAGGTCAATTCAGGAATTGCAAAAACCATGGCAAGGTGAAAATCAACAAGTGTTCTATCAAATTTGCAAGGTGTGAAACCTTTCTCCCCTGGTGAGTCCCAAGCATCCTCAAAACCCTTGTGTTTCAAGCAAAGATACCTGGTGAGCCCATTACACACAGTAGGAACTCTTTTTATCATAGGAATAAACATTTTAAGCAATGCTGTAACACTTTAAACAGTCATGGCTTCCCCAAAATAATTCTGGGAACTGTAGTTTTTTTTTAATAGTGCTTCGCGTTCTTAGGTGACCCCTCTTCCTCTTCCAGAGGTACAATTCCCAGAGTTCCCTGTGGGAAGAGAGACTGATTAAACTGGTTAAACCACTCTGAGAATTGTAGCTCTGTGCTAGGGAAACAGCGGCCTCCTCACTATTCTCTGTTCCATTAACAAACCACAGTTCCCAGGATTACTTGGGAGAAGCTATTACTATTTAAAGTGGTATGATACTGGTTTAAATTATAGTGCAGATGGAGCCTTACTTTCCTTCTCGTATGTACCTTCACACATCACTTTTCTCACCTTTATCTCCTCTTTCATCCTCAGTTGTAACAGGCTGTTGGTTCTACTTTTGCTTGCTATGGTTCCCTCCATTTCTTGCTACCATCCCTCTGTCTTGGTGTACACAGCCATGCCTGTGTTTCTTTTATTGTCCCACCGTTCAGGCATATCCATGTCTCCAGTGTTCTCCCTCAATTGCCTTACAGTCAGACCCTTCTCTCCTTCTGAGAAGATTGCTAGTGGCATCAGAAGATGTCAGCCCAGCTCCCACTCCTCACTCCGGTGTTCACGAAAGAAGCAGCACCTGCAAAATCAGGTGCTGGTTTGGCATATCCATATCCATTACCAGCTGAATCTTTGTTCTTTGTGCCTCGGACTTTCATTATTTGTAGAAAGAGCTTATTCTGGTCTCGTGGCTAGCAATCCATCTTTCCCCCACCCCACCCAAATGCTTCACCCAATGGTTTGTTGGTTTATTTTTATTTTTACCTCCCAGGTCTTTTCATTTTGGGTGTTATTTCCTCTAGGTATTGCAACCCAACACTTCTTGAAAAACTGAATCATCACATGCCTCACCAAATTTGCACATGAAATTCTGCAAGTTTCATTCTTCATAACTACATTGTAAAGCAGTGTGGAAAGGTAGAATACTATGCAGGGAACATTCCTTAGCAGACATAGAGTTTTTACCATTTAGCAACTCTCTTGCCTTTGTTCTCCCCTTTGGATCATTTTGTTAAAAGCCTACTTTTTATATTTAGTGGGTGTAAGAAAGATAATATCTCCACTTTCTGAATCCAATATGTCCCCAAAGAATGTGTATCTTATTGCTGCTCACTTTTCGATTCCACAAACGATGACTATTTATATTGCTTGAAGCAGACTCTATAACCGAATTACATTTTACAAGCTCTCTTGATAAGCACAGAGCATGCAGATCAGATAAGCAAAATACATTAACTACAGGCTTGTTGAAACAAAATATTTAGAAAAGTATTTCCATTTTGTACGTCAGCCATACATTGCCACAGTTACCAGAAAAAAAAAAAACCAGCCGTATCTATGACAATGGGCTAAGATATGTTGCACAACCTCCAACATTCCTCTGATGGAAACTGAGATGTATGTCTTTGGGTGCCATGTTCTGTAATAATAATAATAATAATAATAATAATAATAATAATAATAATAATAATTTATTATTTCTACCCCGCCCATCTGGCTGGGTTTCCCCAGTCACTCTGGGACGTCGGTCATTAAAAACTTCCCTAAATAGGAAGCTGGACAATAAAGAAGGCTGATCGCCGAAGAATTGATGCTTTTGAATTATGGTGCTGGAGGAGACTCTTGAGAGTCCCATGGACTGCAAGAAGACCAAACCTATCCATTCTTAAGGAAATCAGCCCTGAGTGCTCCCTGGAAGGACAGATCGTGAAGCTGAGGCTCCAATACTTTGGCCACCTCATGAGAAGACCCTGATGTTGGGAAAGATTGAGGGCACTAGGAGAAGGGGACGACAGAGGACAAGATGGTTGGACAGTGTTCTCGAAGCTACGAACATGAGTTTGACCAAACTGCGGGAGGCAGTGCAAGACAGGAGTGCCTGGCGTGCTATGGTCCATGGGGTCACGAAGAGTCGGACACGACTAAACGACTAAACAACAACAACAACAAATAGGGCTGCCTTCAGATGTCTTCTAAATGTCATTTAGTTGTTGATCTCTTTGACTTCTGATGGGAGGGTGTTCCACAGGGCAGGCGCCACTACCGAGAAGGCCCTCTGCCTGGTTCTCTGTAACCTCAGTTCTTGCAGTGAGGGAACCGCCAGAAGGCCCTCGGAGCTGGACTCCAGTGTCCAAGCAGAATGATGGGGGTGGAGACGCTCCTTCAGGTGTACTGGGCCTGGAGGATGCAAGGAGGATGAGCTGGCATTGAAGCCAGGGCTGGCGTTTTTATGTCTGTTACTCAGAAGCAAGTGCCACTCCAGTCAGAACACGACAAGTAGTTTTGATCAGCCAGTCTCTATGACCCTTATTGACTATTACTGCATGCCTCTTTAAAACAACTGGCTAGCACAAACCTCATTTCCATGTGATTGTACTCATGGCATTTGTTTGTTTATTTACATAACGTTCCAAATTCTCAGAGCACCCCAGTATTAGAAGCAGAATAAATTGTGTTATTTTGCTTTACTGGTGCCATTTGAATCTTCTTGCTGTAGAATTTGAAAGTAGAGCACATTCGATCACACATACCTGTGACAACAAGGATGAAAAGCAGTGTGTTTTCTTCTTCTTATGGTTGGTAGGTGTGTGTACATATGCACATATGCATGGGTTGACCCTTCTTCATCAAGGATCTCTATGAGCCTAACACTCATCAGTTTCTCCCCACCCCCATTGCACAAGTTATTCCATCACTGGCATCCAAGAAGCTCTGTGAAGTGTTGATACGATACACCCTATTAATTTAATTTGATAAATTCCTCATGCATTAGCAACCTTCAGACTGAATTAGCAAAAATGAACAATAATACCCAGCAAAACAAGTCTACAAGTGGAATTCCTTAATGTAAAAAGACTTTTGCACTCAGTAAACATGAATGTGTGATGATGAAAGAGCGCTCATACAAGCAACCTTTCACTTCTTGTTAGCACAGCACCATTGTTTTTGTCTTTCAGAATCCATCCCGGGGGTGCCAACCTGAATAAAATATTGGGGGTGGGGGGCTTAGGTAAGCCCTGTCCCACTTAACTGATCACATGATGTAGTGCACTCACACCATTTGAATGGCATTGTCTGTCAACTTTTGGGGGGGTGGCAGACCAATCAAATATTTTATTGGGGGACCAAAGCCCCCCCAAACCCATAGGAGTTGGCTCCTATGATACATCCTGAGTCACATGGTGTATTAAGCTAAGCCACACAGTGTATCAAGCATTGAGCAACGCTTCCCAGTTTCACATAAACCACCTGTCAAGAAGAGTGTGGCTGAATCGGATGCCAGGGAAGAGTCAAACACTGATGACAAAGGAATGCCAGTACCGAGAGAGCCAGAGTCTGACTCTGGAGATGAAAGAATGTGGACAAAGCAAGAGTGGGTTAGCCTGCCCCCCCTTCACCAAGAGTTCTCAGACATGGACAGCTTGCAGGCAGGGGGAGGGGAAGAGATGAGTGGGTTGTTAGGTTTTGATGAGGCTTATTGTGATTCTCTTATTAGAAGCACAGGAAGTTGCCTTAAACAAAGTCATATATCATTAGTCCACCCAGTTCGGTTTTGTCTACACTAACTAGCATGGCTCAGAGTCTCTCTCACGAGAAGCACCTGGAGGTGCCAGGGAACCTTCTGTACCGAAAGCAGATGCTCTACAAACCTTCACCAAATATGTATTTTATGAGTCTGCTTGGGTTATTTTGTTGTAGTGGATAACAAGTTCTATCAAAGGTGGTCATCTAGCCTAGGAATAGTCAGACCTTCTGTCCTTCATGTTGTGCAGATACTCGTACCCTCGGCACATTGACTGGAACCATGTGATGTCACTATGTTTGCAAAAATGTTAAAGACGGAAAACTATAAATAGTTAATCACGAGATTTCAGTCAGCATTAGAGCAAATGACAGTTTTTGTTTCTCTACCTATCCATTTTCTCTTTATTCATTTAAATCTATAGGTTTATGCAAACTATGTATTTAATACATAATCTGACATTATTTTGCATGTTGAAAGTCCAGCGTTGAGTCTTTGGCATCTTTAGTTGTGTTATAATCTTAGGTGGCAAGACTGAAAAAGCCTTAAAATGTCTGGAAACTTTGCTTCCACTCATTTCTTCTGTTTATTTTTTGCCCTGCTCCTTTTCTGCCTTTCCAAAATCCTCACCTGTACTAGACCCTGAAAGGTGCACAAAGATAGCAGCCCATCCTCTCTATATCTGTCCGCATTGCTTTAGATGTGGAGATGGAAAGTAGCCTGCTTTGTTCAGGAACTACACTGGAGAAGTTCATACCTTTTTAAAATAAAATAAAAGATAGCACTTAAGACAAACATATGTGCACACCTTTCCCCTTGTCTGTTTCATGCTATGTGTGAGTTGAACGTATCTTCATTCATGTCTGTTCATAGCATTTCCTTGGTAATCTCTACCTTTTTTGTTAAGAAGCCTAATAAAAAAATACCAAATTTTAAACATATTTTCTCACAAAACAAGCATTTCCAAACACATTTTGATACTTTTCTGAGGTGAGCACTGCATTGCAAAATTCAGAGAAGTGCAAAATATGAATTATAATGACTCATTCACATGTAAATTTGTCTAGGAGGTCAAATTATTTTGGAGTTCAGAAAAATAAATTTCCTCTAGAATCCCTAATAGCATTGTTAGTAAAATGTGATCCACAGACATCTGCTTTGTTTGCACAACTGGCTAAGCCTTCAGAATAGAAGAAAAATAAACTGGTAACTTTTCCTTCCAATAGGTTATTATACACTCTCACCATATTTCCACCAACAGCAATTGCGATTCTAGAGTTAATATAATTTATTCTCTCAGCAGTGCTGCTCCACCAAGCTATTATTCCTTCTTCATCTTTTCTCGCCCCTCTTGGCTTAAACCTACATGAGAATCCTCTCTTGCAATTAGAAATTTCTTTATCGCAAACTATCACAGCCTCTTCCCACCCAGTCATATTGAATATTGATGCCTTCTGATATCAACATTTCTCTATGAAATATTCATGTCCTGGTAGGAATAAGCTCTGCATTGGAGATTAGTCTTCATGCAGCCCTAGGTGATTAAGCCAAGATAACTGGCAGGGCTGTTAGTCAGAGGAGCAGACTTTTACAGACAACAGAAATTACCCACTTCCATCTCGGGGGCTAGCTTGCCCATTCAAAGGCAATGCTGAATGGTTGCATGGCAACTGCCTCAAGGATGCATGGATGGATCCCTCACTATATGGAACTGCAATCACTGAAGGCCATTCATCAACTTCACTGGGGAACATGCTCATACATATCAGTTAAGCTCAGCAACTGCTGCCTTGTGCAAAGTGCTGGCAGATGATCTGTTAGTTCACAGCATCCACCAGAACCTAATGAAACACTAAAATTCTCAGCATGGCCTGAAGAGTGTGCAGATCCTCGTTCATCTCCCCCTGCCCTTGCAAAATCCCACAGGATGCATTTTGAAATTGTAAGTACGTAGCATTGAGAGTCTTAAAGCTTTATAGCCAAGCTCCCCTTGCCCCCCGCTGGTAAGCACAGGAAGAAAACAAAATATGACTGGTCTCATTTCTCGCTTTCTGATGGCAACACTTTAAAAACAAGAACACTTTTCTTTTCTTTTTAAAGGCATGTTGTGTTTCAGATTTCAGCGCTTCCTCTTCCAAAGGCTCATCCAGATGGCAGCTTTCCACTCTTTGATTTGATTCAGTGGCACTCACTCAGGGACCCATGAAGTGACCTGGAACAAGTTGGTACATTGATCCCATGAGAAGCTAGCCACGTCCATGGAACATTTTTCCAGTGCAAGTTCCCTTTGTCAACTTTTTTAGCAAACAGAATTCAAACAGAAAATTCCACACCCCTAGGCTGAATAGCATTCTCAGTCCCTCAGATTAGGGCCACCCCAAAAGTTACCAGTTTATGTTTTGATGACATGTGATTGCATACAGTTTCCCTTAGCCTTATTAGAAAAAAGTTGGGCTAAGACACTCATGCATAAAGTGTGTAGTACAGTCCTTCTGGGATTATACCACTTGAATAGGAAAGGGGTAGGTTGCAATGGCACAGCTAAATGTTTTCTTATTCCTGTTTCTTTGTGCTTCTCTACGTTGCATTTTGGTAGTATGCCTGCAGATATGGCATTGATTCCCCACCTCCAATTATCATCATCCTCAAATCGGAGAGGGCGCTTCGGAGCCAGACAGTCAATAGCCCTGGTTAACTCCACATTCCAGCGGGCCACCAGGGAATCAGCTGAAAGGCCATCAACATGGGATAAAACATCACCTACCACTCTCTGGAAGCCAATTGGATCCATTAAGTGGCGGGGGCGGACCATCCAAATAGGTCCCACCTCCCTGGAGAGGGGAAGGGTCGCGGAGAGGTCCAGTTGCACCAGGAAGTGATCTGACCATGACACTTCATTTCCCGGATTACGTGGAAACCTAGTGAAACCTTGTCCTTCTGCTGTCTTTGTAGTGAGGCTGATTTTGTAATGCTGTGCCTTTTTTTAAAAAAAAAACAAAATGCATTTACATTATTTACTTATTTACTTTTTTGTTAAATGTAAAATTACAATTCAGGTTTACTGCGGGGTGTGTGACAGAGAGCTCTCCTCGTGGGCCTCCTGGGCAGAAAATTGGAGCGAAGAGATTTGGGAACACCATTTTTCAAAAATCCTGCTCCTACACTTGGCATGTGTTATATGCCTTTCTCTCAGCCCTATGACATCGATGCAACAAGGTTCTGCAAGTTTTGTCCCTTATACTAAATGACATCTACATAAAACTAGTAAGATAGTTCACCTGCCAATTTGGAGTGAGGTGTCTTCGGTACTCTGATGACGCCGGACTCCTGCCCTCTTCCATGCCTGTAAGAGAGACTTGCTACTTGAACATAAAAAAAGCTGCCAAATATGACCTCATATTGATGCAGTCTCCCTGAAAGAGGGAGATGCTACCTGCCTGTAAGAGAGGCTGTACATTGTGACCTCAGGCTGATGATGTCACCTGCCCATAAGAGAAACTGCTATTGTGACCTCATGGTGACGCTGCCTGCCTGAAGAGAGGCTGGACATTGAGATGCTGCTGGTGCTACCTGTTTGTGAGAGACTGGCTACTGTGTCCTCAACCCCTGTGGAGCACTCTATGTTGTTTTTAGGGGGCTGGGCCCCCTATTGTTCAGGGGGGAGCCAGATGCAGAGTGACATCAAGACATTATCATGTCAGGTCCCCTCAATGTTTTTTAGAAGATGGCATCTTTGCCTCAAGCTGATACTTCTTGCTGATAGTACTTGTCTATAGAAGAAGGACTGGTGGTTGTGATGTCATGCTGTTACTGTTGGGATGCGGGTGGCGCTGTGGTCTAAACCACTGTGCCTTGGGCTTACCGATCGGAAGGTCGTTTGTTCAAATCCCTGCGACAGGGTGAGCTCCCGTTGCTCGGTCCCTGCTCCTGCCAACCTAGCATTTTGAAAGCACGAAGTGCAAGTAGCTAAATAGGTACCGCTCTGGCGGGAAAGTAAACGGTGTTTCTGCGCACTGCTCTGGTTTGCCAAAAGCAGCTTAGTCATGCTGGCCACATGACCCGAAAGCTGTACGCCAGCTCCCTCGGCCAATAAAGTGAGATGAGCGCCACAACCCCAGAGTCGTCTGCCAGTGGACCTCCTTTATAGGAGAAGGAATGGTGGTTGTGATGTCATGTTGTTACTATTTGTCTGAAGGAGAGTTAATGACCTTTTGACCCTATGCCAATGCCTGAAGGAGAGATGAACTAGCCAACAAGCGAGGGATGATCTTTTCCCACAGGTCTGGAAAGGTGTCCCTTGTTAACAGTCCTGGGATGCCCCTTTAGAACTAACCAATTCATGCCACAGTTCTGCATGCGTCAAGGGAACCATACCCATGAAAAAAAAAACTGTAATAAATAATGAAGATTCACCATCACTTTCTTCCATGTTGTTGTACCAGGGTAAGACTGGAAAACACTGTTCAGTCCACGGAGAAAGGCGGGTTCTGTAATTTGTTGGTGGTTTGGGGCAGCTTCTCTGTAAGAAGTATGCACAACTATGGGTGATATTCAACTAAGTTTACTCAGAGGAGACACATTTAAATTAATGAACATGATTACATTAGGGCCATTAATTTCAGTGGGTGTACTCTGAGTAAAACTTAGTTGAATACTGCTCCATTTGTTTGTTGTGAGCACTTGTCCAGGGTTCCCAGTAAAATTTTATAGGAATTTATTTTCTGTTGTTACTTTGGTGGTTCCCCCAGTCACCCAAAGCAGTTTGGCTTGTTTGTTTGTTTGTTTACATTGGCAACTGCTATTGTTCTTTTTTTGCATTGATGACTGTGCATGTGTATGTATATGGTAACTGAAAGCAGGACTATATATTTTATTTTCTAGCTCTATTCTAGAACAATTATTGCCAGCAATAGGCAACACAACAGGCAGAACATCTTGGGCTTATTCACCTGCTCATATGCCAGCAAAGCTCTCAGGACTGATAAAAGGAAGTATTCTTCACACAGCGCATAGTCAGCTATGGAACTCACTCCCACAGGAGCCAGTGATGGCTGCCATCTTGGATGGCTTTAAAAGAGGACTGAGCAAATTCATGGGGGAGAGGACTACCAGTGGCAGAAATGCTTCCAAATACCAGGTGCTGGAAACCACAGAAGGTGTTAGGGACTGAGCAGAGGAGGAATGGTGGAGACCGCCACCCCATCCTGACCCTTCCAGGGAGGAGGAAGAGGAAGACAGTATAGCTTTACAACAGTGGTTTGAGGGAGGTCACAGCTCAGAGGCAGATAAGGGGGAAAGTTGGGGAAAAATGGGAGAAGAGGAGGCAGGACTGGAACGGCAGCTAGCTGACAGAGTGTCTTTAGAAAGCATTCCAGACCCTCCATCTCCCAGAACCTGGTGAGTCTTAAAAGTAGGAGAGCAAAGAGCTCAAAGACAACACCCATAGAGGAGATGATGACGACGACGACGAATGAGTAAGTGGGAAAGATGGGGGGGTGGAGATTCACTGGGGACAACATCGTTATTCAAGAGGCTGGGTTCTATAGCCTCTTTCTTTAATGTTGAAATAAAAAAGGATGGTAAGAAATTTTCTCTGTCTTTATACTTTCCTGGGCAACCAGCTGGGAACCACTGACAGCATCCTGACAGGAGGGGAGAGTGTTCTTGTATTTGTGTTCTGCCAGTGAAGTCATCTCTGTGTGCTGGGCAGGATGGATAAAATGAAAGCTAAATCCCACTGATCAGAAGAAGGAGTAGGGGGAGAAAGATTCCAAACTTCACTCTCCCTCCTGCAGTGTTGGTGGCTAGTATTTTAAACTTTCTTTTAAAAATGACTTTTATTGTTTTCAACCAAAGGACACTCGAATTAAGATGTAACCAAAGAAACATAGGGCAGGATTCACCTAATGTGCCCTGTCAGGAGAAGCCCTGCGCAAGGACTTTATTTTGCGCAATGGGGCGCTCCTCCTCTCTGATTAGTGACAACCTGCCATGCAGAATTTAGTCAAAAAGAATGAGGTAAATATTTTAACGACTTTGCATTTTTATGAATGTTGCATAAAGGCTTCGTGAATTAAATTATAATGGCAGGGAGGGGGGAATCTAAAAACTGAGAAACAGAATGAAATGAATGCTTAGCTGCATTGATTGCCAATGTTCCTAACACCTTTGGCTCACTATGTTTTCCTTTATAGCTTGATACTATGTGGGGGGTAGAGAAAATGTGCCAAGTGAGAGTTCAATTTAGACTTATGTCATATAGATGTCATCGGGGCAGTGTTGTTGTTTTCTGGGGAGACACAGGCGTACGCATACCCCTAAACATTTTGTGAATCTAAGTTTGGCCTCATTGAGATGCAGTATTTCAATGACTAGGAAAATGATTTTTTTTAGAAAAAAAGCACTGCGTCGGGGCATATATATTTTTTCACACTGAGTCACATCTGACTCAAAACACATTTGAGCAGAGACTCCACCCCACCTGGAATATTCCAATAATTAATAATAATAATAATAAATTATTATTTATTATTTATTATTTATTATTTATACCCCAGCCACTCTGGGCGGCTCCCAACAGAATATTAAAAACACGATAAAACATCAAACATTAAAAACTTCCCTAAACAGGGTTGCCTTCAGATGCCTTCTAAAAGTCAGATAGTTGTTTATTTCTTTGACATCTGATGGGAGGGCATTCCACAGGGTGGGAGCCACTACCGAGAAGGCCCTCTGTCCTAATTGCCCCTGCCTGTCAGCAGTTGCCACCACATTTGTCATTTTTTATTTTTTTTATTTTGCATCAAAATTCAAGTAACCAGAGAGTTTGCATGCCAAAGTATCCACAGAATGAGATCCCAACCCTTCACTGCTTGACCAGCTGCTTAACAAGTTTTGGGGAAAATCCAAGCCATTTATGCATTACACATCTATGTCATGTAGGCATAAGGACTGCACCGGGTCAGTCTTGACCGACTGGCATTCCACCCATGCCTGATTTGTCTGCTAGAACTTTAGCTTCCATGCCTGTTTGCCATTCCTGGAGAACTGGAACCATATTCAGCCAACGCTTTGCCTGGCATTCCAGAAGTTATGTGGGCCCATCCTTTTTTTTTTGGTGCACACTCAAAATGATAAAGATTTACTTGGTCCATTTATAGCAGGCATAGGCAAACTCGGCCCGCCAGATGTTTTGGGACTACAATTCCAATCAACCCTGACCACTGGTCCTGTTAGCTAGGGATCATGGGAGTTGTAGTCCCAAAACATCTGAAGGGCCGATATGCCTATGCCTGATTTATAGTTTCATATTCTACAACAGGCTATGCTCCCAGAGAGCGCAGAACAGACTGAGAAACATAGCTGCCAAGTTATCCCTTTTTTAAAGGGATTTTCCCTTATGCTGAATAGGCTTCCTCATGAGAAAAGGGAAAACTTGGCAGCTATGCTGAGAAATGGAGGCCCTCCAGATGCGGCTGGACTACAGCTCCTATCATTCCTGATCATTGGCTATGCTCCGGGGGGGGGGGGTGATAGGAGTTGAAGTCCAACAACTAGGAAGCTACAGATTTGCCACCCTCCCACAGAGTGATAGAGGAATATGTAAGGAAGAAGGAAGACGATACTATGAGGCGGTTTTTTTCTGGGAGCCAAGATTGTTCCAGTTCCTTTCCACTCTGTGACCATCCTGGGCTTCCGTCTCTATAGGTGTCCAATAATTTCCCATATCTTACGCTCCATATGCAACTGGTAGTCAAAATCACATCAACTTCAAAGAAGCCAACAGGAAATGCCTTCATTATTGAATATAAGGGTGAGGAAAAAGATAGCGGGTGAGTGGGTGTCAAGTTGCATTATTTTTACATTTTACAATTCACCCATTTTCTGGCAATATACTCATTTATGCTAATGAACGTCAACTATCAAGTGTGCTAAAGAAGGATAATTTTAAAGTCCAAAATTCATTTGTGCTTTGCTTTGTCATATTTTTAATAACCAGATCCATCAAGTTCTTTGCAGAATTAATTATGAAACAGAACTTAAGCCTGAT
The DNA here is from genome assembly GCF_963506605.1 of Zootoca vivipara. Taxonomy (NCBI): domain Eukaryota; kingdom Metazoa; phylum Chordata; class Lepidosauria; order Squamata; family Lacertidae; genus Zootoca; species Zootoca vivipara. The sequence goes on from NC_083280.1 coordinate 79,783,295, forward strand.
TAACAAACACCAATTTTAATAATGAAAGGCTTGTTTGTAATTGTTAAACTGCAAACTATTAAAATGAAAACATGCCGAGCAGGAAGCGTAATCTCTTTTAATTTTCCATCTCATTCATTTGTTGTGTTAATATTAAAGCAATGCTTCTGGACTGCAGCACTGAGGATTTCTATAAAAATAAAAATGAAGAAACTGAAGGTTGCTTCCCCCCCCCCATGTTGACTGAACTTTTAAGGACAACAAAATTCATACTAGTGACTTCAGAAGTTTACTTACATGGTGTCACCTCTCTCTCTTCATATTCACGCAGAGTTTTCCTTTAAAATAAATAAATCCTATCCTTGGGAAAGCATTTTTGTAACCTTGCATAGGGGTCAAACAGACCCCAATTAAAGTCTCAGTGTAACTGCAGCCAAAAACAGAAGATGCACATTAAATCCCCACTTCTGTCACCATAATGTTGAGGACAGTTCCCCCATATCCTAATAAAGTATGTGTTTCCTTACCCCCACCACCGAGAGCCAGGAAGGTTCAAACCAATGTTACTTTCATTGTGTGGTTCACAGTCAAGTGTTGTTGCTGTTGTTAATGCAATACTCCACTGAGTAGAGGTGATTCTCACCAGGGCTGCAATGTAAGGAGAGGGGAGGTTAAACCCTTCCCTTCCCAGCTGTGATCCTGACAAAAAACACCCCTGTGCTGCAATTGGCCTTAGAGGGGGGGGGGAGCTTCTAATACAATGGTTTCCAATTAGCTAAGCACAGCAGACCCTGTTTTTCAAAAGCTAAGCCATGGACACCCTATTTTTTTGAAAATGTTGTTATCTCTATGGTAGCTTTGGTCTTTTGAATGGTGACACAGACCCCGTGTGTGGGTTCTGCAGACCACTACCTGGGGGCTACTGATCTAATAGATCTTTCTTTGGATCACAATGCATCCCATCCACACTGTAGTGCTGATGAGACCCCCCCCCCCCGAGCTTTCTTTTGCTGTTGGATATGTATGAGATATTTTGAAAAGTTATTAATGCACTTGGACTGAATACCACGACCAGTGAACGGAGCTTAGTGGGTTCCCAAATGGTCGCCTGCTCTGGGCAGGAAGCAGTGAGGAAAGGGATCGGAGACAAAGGACTGGGCCTGGAGAAAGGCGGGGAAGGCAACAGGACAGCTGTGGGAGGGCCGTTGTGCTACAGATGTCATCTCAGGAAATGGGCGGCCCTGCCAATTGGCGGCGCCTATGACAGCAGGGGACATAAGGGTTGGGAGAAGGAGAAACAGTGGGAGAGGAGAGACAGGGAGGAAGGAGGAGTGGAAGCCAAGAGAAAGGGCTTACACTTCCACACGTAGAAAACCTGGAGAAGGACTGATGGGCCGACCCAGCTGAGCTTGGGCCATGATGAAAAGCAGCAGCCTCAAACAAGGGTGGATTTAGTTTTGATGAGGCCCTAAGTAAGCTACTGAAGGTAATGGGGCCCTTTATACGTCCAGCTGTCCTTCGTCAACAACAAATTGTCACTGTATTTTGTGTTGGATATATGCTATATGATAATTTATGGACCTAATAGGTATCTAACCAGTGATATTTTAGGAAGCAGGCTAGCAGGCAGAGCCCATTACTTACATCATAGGAGCCTACACAACACAAAACACTGTTGCTGTATGTAGGTTTTATTTTATTTGTTTTTATCTTCTATTTTGGAAATGTACACCCAGTTTTGTTTTTTTCCTTTAAATTTTTTTTGGGGGGGCAAGGGAGTGGGGCCCTAAGCCAAAGCTTATTTAGCTTATACGTAAATCCGGCGCTGGCCTCAAAAATAACCCAGTTGTGGGTTATAGGCAACCCTTTGTCCTGGGGCTTACAAGGAAGCGGAAACTCCGAGGAATGGCTATGCATTGTGCATAGGCATTGTGCATCATTCGGTCAACTTTGAAGATGATCAGTACCACTCTCATGATAATTGTATTTGCAGTGGAATGAATATTTTTAAATGTATTTTCTCTCAAAATGCACATTTCAAATCTTCCCTTGAAAAAATGCATTTTTTTACATTTCTTGAGCTGAAAACCAGTCCCCAACATTTGGGGGTAATGTGGCATTTGATGGGTAACTATGTTCTAATCCACACATTAGTTCAGGAGATGCCAAACAGGGTCAGTTCATATTGCAATTCACGAATACTGAACTCAGGCATCCCTATCTATATATAGGGTTGCCAGACTCAATAGAGGATAGGACTTCTGTGCCTTTAATTGCCCTGCACTCTTTTGAGTCTGGAAACCTTAAAGAGAAATCAGCAGACCCTTTGCTTGGAAGTTAAACAAAGGGTCTGCTGGTTTCTCTTTAAAGTTTCCAGACTCAAAAGAGAGCAGGACAATTAAAGGCACAGAAGTCCTATCCTCTATTGAGTCTGGCTACCCCAGGCATCCCCAAACTGCGGCCCTCCAGATGTTTTAGCCTACAACTTCCATGATCCCTAGCTAACAGGACCAGTGGTCGGGGAAGATGGGAATTGTAGTCCAAAACATCTGGAGGGCCGAAGTTTGGGGATGCCTGGGCTACCCTATCTATATATGAGAGCACTTTTGTCATGGAAATGCTCACCTGTGTCTCAATATAGTTATAGCAATTGCTGATAACAATGGTGGTCATGTCAACAATGCCAACATTACAATATAACTAGTGGGACAGCACTAGTGTTACAACTATCGCACATTTTTTTTAGACAGAAACTAAATATTTGCTGTAGTGGGTGATATGTCCTTTATTGAGACTTATCTCCAGTACTTTCATAGTATAAAATGGATGCTCTAATAGCTTTTATCTTTCTCCAATATTTATGAAGTGCAATTGCTTTTATTTTAATTTATCACAAATGCAAACTCTAGTCATTATTCTGAGCGCTATTTTGTGCGTTTCAAAAATAGATTGGGGAGCATCAGGGTGCCATTTGTATTTGTTAAAATGAAAAATATCTCCTAGTTATTCCTTTTGATGAATCCAGCCTTTGGAGAAATTAGCATGAAAGGAGACCAGACAATGAAAAACACAGACATGAGCAATGAATTATGCAACAAACAACACAAAGCACAACATTACTATTTATTAGGAGTCAGGGTCTGGCTCTTTTGCATACAGAAGTTTGGATTCTGGAAAGTAAGCATCATCAGCACAGGAATTGCTTTTTAAAGTGTCTCAAAACCCACACCATAGAGGTGTGGATCTAATTTGAGTTTGTATCCAATGGAGTTTCATATAGAAGAGACAGTTTCACAGATGGAACTTTTCATTAAAATCAAAATTCCCTCTGATCAGTTCTTTTGGGGGGGAGGGGGCAAGGAAAAGAAGTCGGTTGGGGTTGGCGGTATTCATCCCTTCTGTTCCCTCTCCTCAAGAGCCGTTTGCTAGGACTGCTGGCATGGAGAGGGAAATCACTTCAGCAGTACTTAGAGTATTTGTGCATCAAATATCTAACCAAGCTAAGCATACACTCATGGAAGCCTTCTTCCAGTCTGTGTAGCTGGATTGGGGCACCGGCTACAAAACAGGTCACATGTCACTTTCCTCCATAAAATGTGGTAAATACTGTATATGAATGTTTCCAACTGTATTAGAAGCAATGAACCATTATGTTCCATGATGGGTCCTAAATTCACAGACTTGTGCTTGTCTTTATGCAAATTGCCTTGATGCAAATTATCCCTATTAGAATCACAGAATCGTAGAGTTGGAAAGGACCACAATGGTCATCTAGTCCAACCCCCTGCGATGCAGGAATCTTTTGCTCAACGTGGGGCTCGAACCCACAACCCTGAGATGCCTCATGCTCTACCAACTGAGTTATTATCCAGAGTTAACTGGTATTAGTGTTTTTCCTGTGCAAGCATTTCTCAATCCATAAAGAAGTTGTTGTGGGGTTGTTCCTTGTTCTTCAGAATCACCTTGACAAACATTTGATATGGGTTGGCATCCCTAGGAGGCTTTTGATTCTACTTTCTGCAAAACACACACACACACACACACACACACACACACACAGGAAACTGCAAAGCCCCAGAACTCTCTGAAACTCTAATAATAGGCTCCAAATACTTTATTCTCTAAGACAGTCTTGCAGCTTTTGAGAGAAAGGGTCTGCTGTCCTGCTCACTGTGGCAGTTCGTTGCTAGCACTGCTAATATCCAAAGAGTAGCATTGCAATAATTAACCAACTAAACAGAGGTCAGATGACAGAAGGGACCTATAGGGTTCATATTGATCCTATAAAGTTGTCGGATCTTTGGGCTGAACTGATCTTGAACTGCCCCTCCTTGCTTGATTTTCCAAGCACCCAGACTCTCAGTCTTGTCTGACATTACTCAAAGAATCTGTTGACTCGCTCTTCACATCTCAAGCTGGTTTAGTGTTCAAAAGCTGTAAGCACCACCATGCTAATCTATCACCATCCTTTAAGGAACGATTTCAGAAAGTGCATTCATTCCGCCATTATGACCTCATATCATCACAGAGCATGTGACCTTAGTGTCATGTGACATCAATGTTGTTAACTAACTTGGACACCTGTGACAGGGCACAGGTTGGACTAATCATACATTGGCACCCCAAAAACAGAGAGATAAGTCACCCCTGATTATAAAATATTGTTTGCTGCATTTCTTCCCATCCCACAAACAGTCACTTAAGTGTTGATGGTATTGAAAGAAACTAGTCATTTCTTAATTATTTAGTGTATGATAGATGTGTATAGATTCAATTTACGGGCTTCCGGAGCTGATGTAGCAAATGTTTGTAATGTGGGGTACAGTATGTATGCTAGGCTTCCTCACAGGAGTAAACTCCAAAGCATGCCTTTCTGACAGCAGGCAGCAAATAAACTGACAACAGCCTTGTTGTCTTGGCAACCCAACACTCTCTAACACTCAGGGGGCAGCCCTATGACAAGCTCCGGGATAAGCAGCTTAGGATTCAGTGAGTCTTTGGCTCAGCTGGCATTAGGTCTCCATACCTGGCTCAGCCAAAGATAAAGGTAAAGGGACCCCTGACCATTAGGTCCAGTCATGACCGACTCTGGGGTTGCGGCGCTCATCTCACGTTATTGGCCGAGGGAGTCGGCATACAGCTTCCAGGTCATGTGGCCAGCATGACAAAGTCGCTTCTGGCAAACCAGAGCAGCACACAGAAACACCGTTTACCTTCCTGCTGTAGCGGTACCTATTTATCTACTTGCACTTTGACATGCTTTCAAACTGCTAGGTTGGCAGGAGCTGGGACCAAGCAACGGGAGCTCACCCCTTCGCAGGGATTCAAACCGCCGACCTTCTGATCGGCAAGCCCTAGGCTCTGTGGTTTAACACCAGCATAATATGCTCATCCTGCCCCAGTCAGCTGAGACATTTCTGGCGGAGCCTTGTTTGGTGCAAGTCCCCCAACAGGGGCATGGTAGGGCTGGATCCCAAATCCCATTCAGATTGGTCACATGACCAATCTGCTCTCTACGTCAGGTCTGGGTAATGACAACAAAATATTCCCTTGCAAAACAGTGGTGGCTTTGTGTCACCACAGAATTCAATCCATACACTTTTTATCTCACGAAATGGATCACCTTCAAAAGAATCTGATTTCAGCCACAAATCCATTCCAGGGGCAAAATGTCTTCCCCATGAAAGCAAAATTTATTCATTTTGTTAATAATACTTGTGGAAACTATTGCTACTTTTAATAGTCTTGTTTCTTAAGCTTTGCTGGGCCAGCATATACATTAGAAGTTGGAGTTCTTGGGAAAGTCCAGAAATAAATGATAAATTACATGCAGAGTTTATTACAATGCGGAGTTTAAATGGGAATCAATCCAAATGTTGAAGGCAAATAATGGTAAATTCCAGTAAAAATCAGGACAAGGCCCTGTTTCGACTATTCTTCGTCAGCAAAGATTCACAGGTCAAAGTGTACCAAATATATTTATATTTAAACTCTGCATCACATCAATAAAACCTTGTCAAGATTTATTTGAAATCCATCTTCTTTTGGCCTGAGTTCATGTAATTTATCGTTTATTTTGGGCCAGCATATACCCCATACTTTTTACAAGCATGTTTCAAATATATGACTTACCCCCAACAAATAATGGCAACTGTAGTTTGCTAATGGTGCTGGGAATTGTAGCTGTGTGAGAGGCAAATTAGAGTTCTCGGGATTCCTTGGGGAAAGTCATGTCCTTGAAATGTCCTTGAAATGTATGGTTTGTAGGCAGCCAGGTCACTTCTTCCAGTTTCTTTCTTTTAAGGAGAAGCAGTTTGGGAAGAAAGTGCTGGACAGCAGAACAACTGGAGGGGAGCTGTTACCTTTTCCCACTCCTGCTGTTTTGTTCCCAAGCTGTCCCCCCCCCCCCCCGCTCCTTCCCATGTTGCAAAAGATACAGGATTATAATGCTCTAACAACAGAACAACGCCTTGAACTGCTGGCCTAAACATCTCAACAAAAGACTGCAGAACAACTCTGAAGATTTCAAAGGGTTACTTTCTCATTATATCTTGAACTGCTCTGAAACCCTTCAGCTCTAAATAGCATCTAAACTCTAAAGGGAAGTAGGCAATAAATTACTGCATTGATATCCTGTCCTCCTTCTGTGGGTCTCAGGGCAACACACATGGATCTCTCTCCCCAATGCACACATATTGGATTCAACAGGCTCTTCTTAATTTCTTATTAAATTTGTATCCCACCCTTCCTCTGAAAGGAGCCCAGAGTAGCTATCACCAAAGTGATAAAACAACAGATAAAACAATACAATTGTGTGTTTTTTTTAAAAAACAACAACAACACACATTTAAAGCAATTAAAACATATATGGAAACATTAGGATCGCATCCTCCAAAAACCATATTTCTTGCACGCAATGCTCCCCCCCCCCCATTAGTGTGTTCCAGATTTGTGCTTCAGCCTTGGAAATGTTCTTTGAAACGCAGTCAACTTGCCATCATTTCCTTTCTTTCACGCTCACCTGTTCTATACGGTGATTAAATCTTCCAGACTCAAATAGATTTCTTGGGAGAAGCTTCGCTAAAGTCAATGGGGCCGCTCCAGTGTAAGTGGTTGAAAGACTGTTGTTTTAATGAGGTTCGATACAGCCGCAACCTGCTGAAAGCAGGCAATAATAAAGAGAGGATATTTCAGAGATATGCAAACATCTCCCCCATCAAAAGGTCAAATATACCAGAAATGAAGGGAGTCTTTCAAGCAGGCAGGAGGTTTGGTCTGACATCATGCAATGATTTATTTATGTGTTCGCTCTACGCTTTCACTGTTTTGCAGTTATTTTCGGTGATTAGTATTTAAGGAAAAACACACAGTGGAGTCTTACTTTTTGAGGTATGGACTACAGAGGACAAAAAAAATCCGTCTTCTACTCCTCAAATGTTCTCCTCTTAAAATAAAATCTCCTACAGTCTCATGGGACTTTATAGACACATACCATGTAGCATTTTGTATGAGGAGAAAGACACATTTTGTACAATGAACACCCACATCCACACTTGGCCCTCAGTTACAGCTTCACTCCTATGAAAGTGGAGTGTCACCTAGCTGTACAATCGTCAGGAGTACGTCAGGGGTAGTAGCCCATATGGTGTCTTCCATATGTTGCTAGCTGACAGGAGCTACAGCCTAGGCCTAGTGATCGCAGCAACTCTTCCCAGTAGGTCTTGCATCAATGAGGCGCTTCCCACCACTCTCTAAGGCAGGCATCCCCAAACTTCAGCCCTCCAGATGTTTTGGACTACAATTCCCATCTTCCCCAACCACTGGTCCTGTTGGCTAGGGATCACGGGAGTTGTAGGACAAAACATCTGGAGGGCCACAAGTTTGGGGGTGCCTGCTCTAAGGCTCCTTTCTCGGTTCCTTCCCCAGCAACCGGAGGCTCCTTCGTCTTGTCCAGGCATAGGCAAACTCGGCCCTCCAGATGTTTTGGGACTAAAACTCCCATCATCCCTAGCTAACAAGACCAGTGGTCAGGGATGATGGGAGTTGTAGTCCCAAAACATCTGGAGGACCGATTTTGCCTATGCCTGATCTTGTCTCTCTTTGCTCCACCCTCTTCATTCCTCTTTTGTTCTGGGAGACTAGACGGGAGGAGAGCTGATCACAGCAGGATGGGGAGCCCCCCTAGCTTCTTCAGCAGCCTGCCTCATCTTGACTGCCCCCCTTGTCTCTAGCCTCCAATTCTGGATTGCTCTCTGCCACAACCTCTTCCTGCTCACTAAACCCTGTTCCCTCTCCAGCTTCCAACACCTCCTCCTCCCAGTCTGCTTCCTCTTCTCCCTCTGAACACCAATTGCCATCCCATCACCAATCCCCTCTCTCTGAGATTTCTTCCCCTGGGGATTCCCTTGGGTGTTGGCCAGCTGGTGCCTCCCACCTCTCCCCTGCATTTAGTAGTCCATGACACTTGGCTCCAACTCCCATCATCCCATGATGACTGGAGTTGATTATCAACTTGGGCCAAACAACATATTAGCTATGCCTGCATCCTGATGTAGTGCTCCTTTCCTTGTGGTGGAGTGGCAGGTCTTTCCTTCCACCACTCTGATGATCTCAAATTGAACCATTGATACTCCATTACTTAAGCATCCAGGGCCTCATCCAAAAGTGCAGCTGTGCACTTCTGTGTGTAAATAATCACAGAATCATAGAACTGTAGAGCTGGGAGGGACCCCAAGGGTCATCTAGTCCAACCCCCTGCAATGCAGGAATCTCAGCTAAAGCATCCATGGCAGATGGCCATCTAACCTCTGTTTATTTTATTTTTAAAATGAATTGACTTTATTTTCTATTTAGACAAACATCTCGTGTCAATAACATACATATAACACATCTTCGCCCATTCCTTCCCGGGCTTCCCCCAACTCCCATTTCTCGTTTGTTTCTCCTTTATCAAATACTGCTCTTTCAACCAATTCACCATATCATTTCTTCTTTGTTTTAAATGTTGTGTATATATATATATATATATATATATATATATATATATATATAGTGTGTATGTTTATTTAAGTCCTGCCATCAAGTCCATATTCTTATTTTGTTTCTGTCTCTTTTTCAAAGTCTCTGTTGTCCTTTTCTCGTAATCTGTCCATCAATTTTGCCATCTCTGCATAGTTCATCACTTTCGCTTGCCATTGTTCTTTGGTTGGAATTTCTCCAGTCTTACAGTTTTGTGCTACCAAAATTCTCGCAGCTGCCAACCTCTGCTTCAAAACCTCCAAGAAAGGAGAGTCTATCACCTTCCACTGTCGAACAACTCTTGCTGTCACAAAGCACTTCCAGGTGAATCTGTGACAGACAGATTTTTAAATTGTAAGTTTAAAAATTCCTACTGGAGGGTAGGAAAATATGGTGGTAATCCAGATAGATAGATAGATAGATAGATAGATAGATAGATAGATAGATAGATAGATAGATAGATGATAGATAGATGATAGATAGATAATAGATAGATATAGAGAGATAGATGATAGATAGATAGATAGATAGATAGATAGATACTCTGTTTCCCCTATTTTAAGATGTAGTCATAAAATAAGCCATAGCAGGATTTTTAAGCATTCAAGGAATATAAGCCATACCCTAAAAATAAGCTATAGTGATAGGCGCAGCAGCAATGCTGGCCGCAGCGGGAGGAGGGGGGAAAATAAGACATTCCCTGAAAATAAGCCATAGTGTGTTTTTTGAGGAAAAATAAATATAAGACGGTGTCTTATTTTCGGAGAAACACGGGTAGATGATAGATAAATGATAGATACCGGTAGATAGGTAGATAGATAGATAGATAGATAGATAGATAGATAGATAGATAGATGAAAGATGAAAGATAGATAGCAACCCAGCTAAAATAGTGGTTCCCTGTAAAACCACATTAAAAAACCACTGGAATACCTAAATGCTTCTGACATGAATGCAAATGCACTCTGAATTATGCATGGTGATACGTCGCAATTGTGGATTTACCCAAAATGCATTGGTGCATCATTCTATTTGTGCATGACCTTTTGGTGGTCAGGGTGGTCATATATATTCTGCCAGAGAGAAAAGAAATAGGTATTGCATGCATACTAATCCAGGGAAATCAGGAAACAGGCACCACTGCCATGGGGAATGCACCGAACCTACGCAGACAGTACCTTAATGATGAGTGAAGTCCCAAGGATTGAAAAGGGAACAGGGGACCAAAGGAAAGTCATACAAGGTAATAAGGTGACTTTCACGCAGCATGCGGAATAGAAACAGAATTTAAGTACCAAAATAAACCTGCAAGAATGTTGAAGACCATAGATGTGCAGAAGACATCCACCCACACCCTTTTAGAAGTTACCAGAAAATCCACAGTTTCATTTTTTTTAAAAAAAAAATATCTTTGCTTGACTGCAGCTGTTAAATCTAGTTGTAACAAAGAAGTGAAGTCCTTCTGAGATCTGGAGCAAATGTCTGAATGCTACATATTATCACACCTGTGCCACTGATGGTCACATCCACAATACTCTTTTCCCACTTTAACAGTCATGGCTTCCCCCAAAGAATCCCGCGGACCTTCCCTATACAGGGCTGCCTTCATATATCTTCTAAAGCAGGCATGTCAAACCTGCGGCCCTCCAGATGTTTTGGACTACAATTCCCATCTTCCCCAACCACTGGTCCTGCTAGCTAGGGATCATGGGAGTTGTAGGCCAAAACATCTGGAGGGCCGCAGGTTTGACATGCCTGTTCTAAAGGTTGTATAGCTAGTCATCTCCTTGGATCAAGGATCACATAACTCCATACTCGCCAGCATTTCTCCAATGAAAATAGGGATGTCCTATCATACTTTCCAACATTTCTCTGATGAAAATAGGGACGTCCGAAGGAAAAGTGAGACATCCCAGGATCAAATCAGAAACCGGGGTGCTTTCTGTAAATCTGGACTGTCCCTGGAAAATAGGGACACTTGGAGGGTTTGTAAAGGGTGCTGGGAGTTGTTAGAGCATGAATAAACTACAGCTCCCACAGTTCTTTGGGGGAGGCCATGACTGTTAAAGGGGTACAAGTGTGCTTTCTATGTATGCTGTGGATTTCCTTCCTAACCCCTGTTCCATTCAAAGCTGTCTTTAAACATTCGTTAACAACCAGTGCTCTACAGCTCTGAAGTCTTAAGGGTAAAGTAAAGAGCAATATCTTTATATAAAGGGAAAGAACAATTGCAGCAAGGTGTTCACTGGAGATGAGCCAAACCTTAATTAGCTGTAACAGATTGAAAGAAACGCGACAAATTTGAAACTGTGGCTCACTTCTGCTAACTCAAATTACTTCTTGACCTGAGGACGTTAACTTAAGCTGAGCTCTCCTAGGTGTCATAATGACAATTTAATATATATTTGTGCCATCAGACAAAGACTGATTAGAAGGGAGAACTGCTCTGATAGCACCCTTAGAGGAACAGGTGGAATAGCTTAATGTGGCTTATTAAAAAAAGAAAAGACTACTGATATTATCCTTAAATAGGGGAAACAAAGAACACCCAGCAGGAAGCTGGATGCAGGTTCCAGGAACAGGAAAAAAGAAAGAAAGAGGAAACAGCAAGAGCAATGTGTTAGTAATTGAAAATTTCCTTCTCTGGAAAAGAACGTCACACTGAGATCTAAATGACATAACCTCGAGGATACATTGAACTCTCAATTAGCATACTTTCTCTGACCCCCATTCACTTTTTAAAAAAGAGTAAAATATATTCACTGCAATCTAAAAGTGTCAGGAACATGGACAAGCCAAGCCCTTATTTCAGCCTAGGTCTCAAGCCTTAGGTTCACCTTAGGTTTAATTTGTTTCATTAAGCATTTATGCACCATTCATAAAAGTCCTTTACAATCTGTATTTCATTCTTCCCAACTAAAAATTTGCATGATAGGTGGTGATGGTGGTGGTTATGGTGGTGGTTAGGAAGCGGGCAATCAGTATTTTATCCAACCCCACCCACTGGGTTGACGGGTTAACTGATATTTTAACCCAGGACTCCCGGGTTTGATATCTTGCGCCCCAGACAGGGCAGGGAAGTGCAGGAAACTTTCTTTCCATCCATTTTATTAACTTAGGATCCAAGACACGTTCCCAGTATTCCCAAAACTGTCAAGGAAGAGGAATAAAAATGGTAGTAATGGGATGTTCTCGCCCATGCATATGAGTGGGACTCCAAATCCAAATAACTTTATTGTACTAGTCATTGGCTATGACGGATCGGAATCAAAAATAAATACAAGCAAAAGGGGTCTCGCGCCACAAATAATGGTCTCTCTTTAGATCTCTGTCTACCGTTCAGTACACTGCTGTATTGTCCAGGGTCTCCTTTCTGATCTTTTTGGCTGACAAGGCAAAAAGGGGTGAGTTTAGGAGTCACTGAAGCATTTACATCGCTCAGAAGCTATAGGACCTTCTGCTGGAGAGAGACATATTTCCTGTATGGACAGTGAGGTGAGAAATCGCCTCCTGGGTCCAATGTATAGTGGGCAATGCAGTAAACAATCCAAGATGTCTTCCATATCAGTGGGAACTGGGATGAACTTTGGTCTTTCTAATTCCATCAGCACTCTTTGCAAGGCCAAAATTCCCCTCCCCGACCTCTTGCCTTCTGTTCTGCTCAATTCACTAGGTCATAGTTGTTCTGCCCTGTGGTGCCCCCTAGCCATGGCACCCAATGCTAATGAAACAACCCCTGTGTTGCAGACTTGAGTCAAAATACTAAACACGTCGACCAATTCCAACGGGCGAAATATATCTGTTTTTATCTTTATGTGTATGACCCCTGTTCCGCAGATTGTATACAAACACTAAGTTAAAAAACTGAAGAAGACGGAACAGTATGATTACCTTGGATCACTGTCTCGCATGTCGTTATAGTTTATAAAGATAAAAACAGATCGCCCGTTGGAATTGGTCGACGTGTTGCCTCTTTTTTTGGTATTATGGCACCCAATGTGGCAGAGCTGTTCATGCTGCCCTAAATCTGCCTCTCTTCCTGAACCTTCCCTAGATTTCTGATCAAAACACGCATGCTTCTCAAGGGTTGCATAAGGTAGGGTTAAGGCAATTTCAGATCATTAAGCACCCCTATTATAAAGGAACTGCTATGAAACTGCTTGGGATTAGAGTCCAACAACAAGTGGAGGGCCACAGACTCTACAGCCATGCTTTTGTCATTTAGGGATCAGAACATGACCCCCCCCCCAAAGAAGCTTAAGTGAGGGACATGATGATGGCAATCACTTCTTGTGCAACAGCTTATACATCCAGTCACTTGTTTATTTTCTTTTTGGTAAGGTATATGCAGTCAGAATCTGGATCTTCACTAAGTCTAATACTAATAACAACAAACAACAACAACAACAACTTATTTGCACCCCGCCCATCTGGCTTGGTTGCCCCAGCCACTCTGGGTGGCTTCTAGCATACGTAAAAAATAGGGTAAAACATTAAATCTTAAATAGCTTCCCTATACAGGGCTGCCTTCAGATGTTTCCTAAATGTTAAAGAACCTCATATGCTTGATATCTGCTGGGAGGGCGATCCACAGGGAGGGTGCCACTACCGAGAAGGCTCTCTGCCTGGTTCCCTGTAGCTTCACTTCTCACAGTGTGGGAACTACCAGAAGGCCCTCGGTCCTGGATCTCCTTGTCTGAGCTGAACGATGGAGGTGGAGACGCTTCTTCAGGTATTCAGGGCCGAGGGCATTTAGGTCTTTAAAGGTCAGCACCATGGACAGCTGTGAGTCCAAAATGACTCCCAAGCCGTACACCTGGTCCTTCACACAGATCATTATTTTTTTGTATGTATAAATTAAAAGTGCAGACCCTGTTTGTTAATGGGGTAGGTCTTTCATTTCTCAATGTGAAATCTTGGTTGTTGTCTTATACAATGGAAAATCACTAAAAAAAAATAAGGGGGAGGAAAATTCTAGAAATAAACTTCAGGGCAAGTTTAGTGAGCCCATCTGGATTTTTAAAATCTTTTACAAGACTTTGCTCTGTATCAAATTGTCTTCTAAAGTATACACTCCTGAATAAAGCAGTGCAATCGATACAGCAACTACTGTTGGTAATTTGCACAAGTTGAGGGCCCAATGGCCCAGTGAAAGGCCCATCTACGGCCCTTTACTTGTGTAGATTTCTTCCTATGGTATGTTCTACCTTAGCACATATATACCTTGTTTCAATAGATACTGTGACTTTTCTCACAAGGGCAATAAATGTCTTGTAAGAATAACCATGTACCTTTATATTCTGTTGCCTGTGCTGGGTGAGGGGAGAGGTGCTTTCTGGGTCCCCCCCCTCCTGCCTAGCAGTGGGACTGTGCATCGTCTCCTCCCTTCAGGAGAAGCTTATACAGTACCCCTGTCATACCGCCAGGACAGAGGCAAAGCTATGTGGCAGAATGCCTCCCCTCTCACTGACTTGGCAAGATGGGAGGCATTCAACAGAGCTTTTCCACCAGTCCCTCTCGGTCTCTGGAGACCAACAGCAAAACTGGGCAGTGGAAGGGGTATACACTCCTTTGGGGTGCCCCCTGAGGCAGCCCCCTCACCCAGCCTCATGAGTGAGCCAGCTGTGCCTTTCAGCGGCTTTCTTGAGTTTTCTTTCAGCCTCGGACTGTGTATATACCCTGCCACCATTTCTTTGATAGCTTTCCTGCATCCATGCTATTTTTGAAACATGTGGGGTGCCGGCATATGTTGGCACGCAGCCACTACTTCAGCTAAGAGTAGGCTAATTACAGAAAATGCATCTATCATCCTTGGGCTGGTACAAAAATAGCAAGAAAACAAAGGAAACTGTCTATTTCGCTGCCCTTTCTCGGTTCATAAAGAGACGGCAGTTAACCACGGAAGTCTTTTGCTTCATGCAGCTACAATTGTGGCTGTTTCAAAATCACATTAAGAATGCAGTTCGGTACATTTCATTGTAAAGACAAATGTTCCGGAGATTTCTGAAGCAGGTGAGTGTGAGAGAGGGGAGACAAGATGATTGTCGTTGTGGGCTCAGCAGAATGGGCTGGATCCAGACTTAATTGTGCTTAGAGCAAACCCACAGAAATCAGTAGGGTATTAATTAGTCGTAACTAACTTAAGTTCAATTTATTTCCATGGGTCCCCTATAAAATAAGCCTGGCTCCAACCCTAAGCTTTGAAGGTCTACTTTTGGATATATTCAATATTAAACTGAAACGACAGCAGTGATTTCTACATGCCTTGTCAGTGGTTATTTTCCTTTTTATAATTCATAATATTGATAATAAGGTTATGAATGTAGGCAATGCTCTTTTTTTTCAAGAAAATTGGTGCCAGAATTCACCATGAAATTGTTACAGCCCTGAGGCAGCCCTGAGCAGATGTTGTTTGGACAACAGCCATGTTCGCCGCCTGCAGAGACGCTAAAAACCATAGCAAGCTGTCTCCCTAGCTGGTTTGGGAGTTATCCCTGGTTGTGGTGCAGCTCAAATAAATGTGTCCCTGCTTCCCTTGTTCTCTTAGAATCAGGTGCATGACTAGGGGAGATCAGAAAGGCCCTCATGCAAACACATACACATTCAATGGTAGAAATCTGGCTGGAAAGATTAAAGTCTGCTGCCACTACATGGGAGATGGATTCAAGAAAAATAAATACGAATTGGCCCCATCCTGAAGCTTGCGTCATAGACCTTTTTCTTTTTTTAAAGTAGACTCACACAGGCTGGCCAGCTTCTGTTTTGAATTGAAAGGTTCATTTGGGGCTTCTCAGAAGTACATAAAGCCAAAAAGCAGGTGGGAAGGCAGCTGGCCTGCAATGGGGCCTACCTGAGAGGTGCCAAAACTGCACTCCGGAGCACTCTGGCTGGGAATAAAAGCACTGAATGTAAGTTAAACCAACACTCACTGTTAAAATAAAGGGTTTTGAGTCTTTGGCATGCCTAAGCCTATTTAACTGAGCAAAAGTGACTCAGGATGACTCAGCATTCTGAGCAACAGTGACTCAGTATGTGAAGCCAATGAGTCAGTCAGAAATACAGGTGTTCTTCAGTCATAATCACATATAATCTGATACACGATAGGCAGAGGGTTGCTCTGTTTGCTTGATCACATTGACTCCCCTTTTCTTAACCTTTCTAGCTCTATTATTACTAATAATTATATTTATATTTATCAAATTTCTATACCAACCTTCATCCAAAGATCACAGTATTACCAGGCAGAGGGCCTTCTCGGTAGTGGCGCCCACCCTGTGGAACAACCTCCTATCAGATGTCAAGGAAATAAACAACTAAAAATGAAAGAAAGACAGCCCTGTTTAGGAAAGTTTTTAATGTCTGATGTTTTAATGTATTTTTAGTCTTTTGTTGGAAGCCACCCAGAGTGGATGGGGAAACCCAGCCAGATGGACAGGGTAGAAATAAATAAATACATACATACATAAATACATAATTTGTTGTTGTTGTTGTTATATAAAAACAGAAAAATGTAGACCATGTTAACAAACAAACAATAATCCCCACAGTATTTAGTATTTATTAAATTTCCTTTTCTGAGGTGAGGCAACCAGAACTGTGCACAGTATTCCAAATGTGGTTATACCTTAGGCTGGTATAACAGCATTATGATATTAACATTTTATTTTACTTTCCAACCCTTTCCTAATGTTCCCTAGTGTGGATTTTACCTTTTTCACAGCTGCCATGTCCCCTAATTGCTATTGGTTCAGCAAGTCACATGGCATTTTTTATATACTCGAAATGGATTAGCAGAGACTCGTTTCTGAAAATGGAAGCCCAGGTTGTAGCTCTACAGCCTCACATTGTCCTGGTTTTATCACCCCAATGTCTATATTTAAATTTTAAGTTGTGCCTTGTATAAATTGCCAGTTAGATGCAAATGGTCGGTATTGGCTGGACACTAACCAACTTTAGAATATCTCTACACAAATTCTGATGACCAAGGCCCAGTTCTCAATCTAATTTAAACATCACAACTAGATGTTTGTTAAGCCAAAACAGCAGTACTGGAGTCTGCTTAAGTAAATATGCTATGTAAAAACAAAATAAAAAGCTCTATTGCGTTAACGTCAGCCTATAAACTATCTTGCTTTATTTGAGTTCTCAGTTGCACATTTTAGAACATGGTCCAACCTCCGTTGACCTCTGTGAGATGTTTTGTTACACTGCCTTTTATAACTTAGTGTTGGATGTAATGAGGCTTCACAGCAAAGTCAGCAATATTGTGATCGCTACAGCAATCACCAGAAAGCTGCTTCATAGTGGCTTTGTGAGTGTTTGGTCAATGCACTACTTAAAATTCTGCGGATGCCCACAGTTGTCCTAGGGAGAGTATCGGTTTGTGTAGGTATTCCACGTTTGCATGTTCAGACCTTTAAACCTCCCCCTTGAATAAATTCAAACAAGACTCAAATTTTGGTTTGGTTTTTGGCAGAATTTAGGCCACAACTTTATTGATTACAGCAAGTGAGTGGTTGCATAGGCTCTGGTTTGACTAGCTCCCTGCACCCTTGCAGGTAGCACTGATCCAGGGCACTACCATAGGTCAGCCTAGGGTGAACACCTGGAATGGCGGGGAGCCAGGCATATGCTATGTCCACCACCTAGATGTCCCTCTGGACTCAGGCATGGGCACAACCCCTCTCAGGGTTGACCAAACCATTGAGTCCCTGGAGTCCTTTAACAGAATACCCCTTCGCATAGGGATGGCAAGTGTTCCCCCATCCCTATCACCTGAACCAGAGCCTATCCGCAACCTTACAAGTTGTGATGATTTGCTACGCGGCAGGTGAAACCCAAATGGCACCAGCCAATCAGCCAAGTGGGGAAAATTCCTGCCGTGCCCCTGTCCCAATGACAGACGACACATGACGGCATAGCAAGGTCAAGCACGCAAGCCCTAAATATAGGGAGACGTGGGCGGGTGTTCCGATGCACTGACCAAGAGAGAAAGCTCAGGGTCATGTGCATTGGCATACAGTGGTACCTCGGTTTATGAACACAATTGGTTCCGGAGGTCTGTTCATAAACTGAAGCATTCATAAACTGAAGCGAACTTTCCCATTGAAAGTAATGGAAAGTGGATTAATCCGTTCCAGACAGGTCCGCGGAGTACTCAACCTGAAGTGTACTTAACCCAAAGCATAGGTGTAATTGGTTCCGGAAGTCTGTTCATAAACTGAAGCGTTCATAAACTGAAGTGAACATTCCCATTGAAAGTAATGCAAAGTGAATTAATCTGTTCCAGATGGGTCTGCGGTGTTTGCAAACCGAAAATTCGTAAACCGAGGTGTTCATAAACTGAGGTTCCACTGTATATAGGTCCCTTGATCCATTTTGGCTACCACCCATTGGGACCTAGGGACCCAGGTGGCGCTGTGGTTAAACCACTGATCCTAGGGCTTGCTGACCAGAAAGTCGGCGGTTCGAATCCCTGTGACGGGGTGAGCTCCCATTGCTTGGTCCCAGCTCCTGCCAACCTAGCAGTTCGAAAGCACGTCAAAATGCAAGTAGATAAATAGGAACCGCTACAGCGGGAAGGTAAACGGTGTTTCCATGTGCTGCTCTGGTTTGCCAGAAGCGGCTTTGTCATGCTGGCCACATGACCTGGAAGCTATACGCCGGCTCCCTCGGCCAATAATGCGAGATGAGCGCGCAACCCCAGAGCCAACCAAACAGCTAGAGGGGAGAAGAAGAAATTGATAAAAGGCAGAGGACCACAGCTGAGAATCAAAGTGACGGATGTGAGGAGGTCGCAGGGGGGATGCAGAAAATCAGGAAATGGTAACTTAAGAGAAAAATAAGGAATCCCTTTCAGGCTTAGATTCAAGCCCAGCATCACTCTCCCCACCTCCCTCCCCCATGAAGTTTGTTGCCAGAACTGGGAAAGGGACAGGGCAGAGAGGATGAGCAATGGCAATGCTGTGGTTTTGAGCTGCTGGAAACTATCACACTTTGAACAATATTTTACACATCTTTGATTCCTTATAGCTTTAGGGAAGCAGTGAAATGATCTACTTGGGGGGGGGATCCTGCTGCTCATTTCAAAGCAACGTAAGATGCTCAATGGAGTTACTGCAATACCCTCTATGGCTCCCCCCTCCCCCAGTTTATGTTTCCCCACTTCCCACTTGCTTTGGAAGTTTAATTTAGACAGCAGGAAGTACTTGGGGAGGACACCTGGGAAGTGCTGGGCAACCCACAGTGCCTTCCTCGTTGTGTTCTAGCACAATATATTTTGCTCAATGAGGGCATGGACCAATGTTGAATTCAGATCTCAATATTAGGGCTCAGCCAAATTTAAACATCTACTTTGGCAGCCATGTTTGTCAACCGTGAACCAATTGTTATGGCCCAACTTCAGCAGGGGGCATGATGTTTGGCCCTAACACTGAACTGCTGCCCCCTCCTTATGCCCTTCATGTGTTTTTGTGGTTGTCTGCAGACTTAATTATCTTTGTCGTTTTGGCTTTTCCAGCTCTGTGTTCTGTAGCGCACTGCTGGGAAGGACAAAATGGCTGAGACCATTACAGCTACAAACAGCCACAGCAGAAAGAAACTTTAAGCTAAATTGGGATGAAGGAGGATTTCCATCCCACAACTCCGACACACACACAAAACTAATAATAATAATAATAATAATAATAATAATAATAATAATAATAATAAATCCTGAATTTTCTGTTGAACCATACTTTATTTCAGCTAGTGAATCTGACCTTTTTAGTTCCTCTCCATTTCTCAGTTTTCCAGTCTCCAGTTCCACACATTTCCCAAGTAGCTTGTGATTTTTCTTTAAGTCCTCATGCATATTCATCAGAATATTCAAAATATCCATCAGTGCCTGTTTCTCCTAATGCACACATTTATGTATGCTATTTTGCCTCACACAAATTTTCCAAAGCCATTTCCCCTAATATAATGCCTTTTAAAATGTTATTCCAAAAATGCATGTGTGCTTCTATGCACACTTTACCCTGGTATGCACATTTTTGTACTTATTACTAGGCTGGAAAACTGCATTTCAAAATTCAGAGAAATATATCTTTCAAACGATGTCAATATTTCAGTTTGTCCATTGTTTCAGAAGGTGCAAATGAGGCAGGCATGCCTTTAAATGTGATCTGAATGAGATTTGTCCTGCATCCCTCGTTTCAGCACTACTCAATGTGTGGGTCAGGCAACCTGGCAGGAGGTGGAAAGGATGCTCTTTGCAACAGCGACACTGGCTAAAATCAAAGTGATATGAGTCTATTTAAAAATTATACAGCTGCCAGCAGAGGGGCTTAGCTGTCATGAAAAGGTTTATATTTCCCTCTTATCATCTTCCATGCCTTTGATTAGAGAGCTTTGTTTTACAATCTGGCTGGTTATGTGAACTTATCAAAAGGGGGGCATGACTAATGCTTATGAAGAGAAAACTCCTTGGATATTTTTACCCAGCTATGAACTTCCAAGTTTACTTCAAATTGATCTTTAGGTGAAATTCAGTAGCAACCATAGGAGCATAGCTGCCAAGTACCCCGTATTTGATGGAATTTATGGAACTGGCTGAGATGACTGGACGAATCCGCAACCAGGGAGAAGAAGCGATGGAAGAAGAATGGAAAGATTTTAAAGTTTATTTTAAAAAATATGCCAAAGTAATATTTTAGATTAGAAATTAAGTGGTAAATAAAACTGTGGAATATGTGAAGATGTTATTTAAAAGGGAAAAATAAGAGAGGATATTAAAAGGCGATTATTTGGATATAGAATTTGCTATCTAGAAATGTGTATAAGAACCACAGGGACGGGAACCCGAGGAGGTCCCAATTTACACTGTGAGGAAGATAAGATTTAATGCTTTATGTTTTTGTTTTTTTGTTTTCTTTTTGTATTTTTCCATTTTGTATTTTTGTATTTGTCTTCTTTCTTATTGTTTCTAAATTCTGTTAATCTTTTGTTGGAAAATTAATAAAATAATAATATCAAAAAACAAGTACCCCGTATTTCCCGGGAAACCCCCGTTTTTCCTTACTGTTTCCCGGCGCTCTCCCGTTTCAGCTCCTCTCCCGTTAATCTCCCTTATTTTGGCTCTTGTCGGTGGCCATTTTTCTGGTGCTGCTTTCCCTATCTATGGGCACCAGAAAATGGCTGGTGCCGAAAGTCGCGTGTACGCATGTCCGGAAGTGCGTAGACGCAACTTCTGGTGTCGCTTTGCCCATCGATAGGCACCAAAAATGGCCGGCGCCGGCACCGGAAGTTGCATCTACGCACTTCCAGACATGCGTAGATGTGACTTCCGGTGCTAGCGCCAGCCATTTTTGGTGCCCATAGATGGGCAAAGCGACACCAGAAGTTGCATCTATGCGGCTGCCGATTCCGGATTTCTCCATGAGAGACTTGGCAGGTATGCATAGGAGAAATAAACAGTAGTAACAGAGTGACAGACTATATGGCTGTACAAAACAGAAATGGGAGTCAATTATTGTGGGCCCCTCCAGGCTGGTGGGTTTTTTCATTTTGCAACATGTCATTGACACAATAATAGTGGTGGATGTATACTGGACCATCCATATATTGTTCCATAGTACAAGTCATTCAGCGGCGCTCCCCCAAGGTTATTGCATTATTGCCATCTAGAGGAGCGCCCTTGCACTATAATGCAGTGAAAGCCAGACAAAAACAAAACAGTGGAACGTTTGTGGTATAAAATGTGGCAGGATTTCAGCAGGAAGCTACAGGGCAAGTACTAATTGGAAATGAAGCAGTATGACCACCACAAATCTTTTGACAATAGTATTCAAAGTGGGACCCCGTATGGTTTCATGGGAAGGAAATGCTATTTTGTGATAATTCCAGCATTCATTTGTGGGGCAGATGCAGCAGTTTTCACCCTGATATCATCATGTGCACAAATCATAATGAATGAACACAAACACACACACATTTTTAAAAAAAGATAGATGCCTGGAAGGAACCTATAACAGAGGTTGGAAATTGTTGCAGAAGTTTAGCTATAAGCAGGCCATAATAATATAGAGGTAGCCTTCATCCAACTTCATGCAACAAGTGCCACACAGGAACTAGTGGCACATTTCCATCAGTATCCAAAGATCCACCAAAGATCCATCAGTGTCCAATGGACACTGGAGTGTGGATGCAGGTGCCTCTATCCATCCACATTGACTTCAGGTGGGTATGCTTTCTTCCATATATAGATATATTTTGCTTTCCTTGGGCCATTGTGTTTAAGCTGAAGCCTCTCATTCATCAATAACTCTGACCCTTTTGAGACAGCAGCTCTTATTGCTCTTGCCTCTCTTCATATCCTTCAAATCCCTTCTCAAAGCCCAGTGGCTCTTCAGTGATGTCTGAGGCTTAACCCTTTAGTCTTTATCCTATACTGAAACTAAGCCTTTGTATGAGTAATGTATGAACTGGGTACATCTCCTTTCCCCATTGCAGTTTCCCATAGCTTCCTCTCAATGATAAATGTTACATTGCCAGCTCTTAGCAGTGCAATCGTAGACAAGTTTGCTCCAAAAGTAAGACCCATTAAATTCAGCAGGGCTTACTCCATGGAGCGTGGATATATGATTGCACTTGTGGCGTCAGTCTTCATGACAGCTGTTTTGTTATGCACCCCACCGTAAACACACACATACACAGATATTGATGGTATTATATAAATTATTACTTCATTAGTTCATTCCTTGCTCAAATATTGTCTTTCTGTACTGGAAATGATTTTAGGAATAAACAAAACATTGCAGTGCTCCTGCTCCTGCCCAGCCACCTCACCTGCCTCCCTCATTTTTCTTCCAAGTAGCAAGAGATCAGGTAAAGCCATTCTCCTGTCACTAGCAGAACACTGGGGCTATTGATATTCATTACATTTGTATCCCCACTTTCCTCCAGAAAGCTCGGTGCAATACCCAAGGTGCCCAAAAAACTACAACTGATATAGACAAGTAAAGCAATGTGCTAGTTATTTTATTTTTAAAAAGGGAAATAAGCTTCACCCACCAGTCCTGTCTATCTTTTGTTTGCTGTCTTCTAATTGCTGTCTTCTAATCTAGCTTATGTTGGAAGTTACCTGTCCGTATTGGCAAAGAAGTGTCAGACCAAATTGTCTTCATGGCCCACAAATTGAAGAAGACGAAGGGAAATGCCCCCCCCTTCAGCACTTGCTCATTTATGACCTGCCACGTTTTGTAGGCAAATGTTAGCTGTGCAAGAGAATGCCATCTTGAAAATGAGAGAGGATGATCAGCTGGGACAAACTTCTAGCAAGAGGAAGTCTTTGCAGTGTCTTCGAGGAAGTCAGGGACCCTCCATCTGTCCTTTGCTAGAGGCTTTCTGTTGACATTTCACATATGCACTGCTTTCCAACATATTAGCATCATCAAGTCAACATTTTCCATGTCTGCTTGAATTGCAGTGGCAAAGAATATTTCACTTCAGAGGCATTTCACAGTCCAAACAAAGTATTCTGCCTTGCAATGATAACAAATTGTAATATGTTACTACAGAACTGCCTCTTGTTGACAAAATTCACTGCTACCTGAATTTAAACTGTCATTCCCACATCCAATGGGACTCCATTCTGCTGGTGGAATGTGGGGATCCTTCCCCCCAAATAGCAATTAGAACAGGGGTCACCAAACGAAGTCCCGGGGGCCGGATGAGGCCCAATCACCTTCTAAATCCGGCCCGCGGACAGTCTGGGAATCAGCATGTTTTTACATGAGTAGAATGTGTCCTTTTATTTAAAATGCGTCTCTGGGTTATTTGTGGGGCCTGCCTGGTGTTTTTATATGAGTAGACTGTGTCCTTTTATTTAAAATGCATCTCTGGGTTATTTGCAGGGCATAGGAATTTGTTCATATTTTTTTTGAAAATATAGTCCGGCCCCCCACAAGGTCTGAGGAACAGTGGACCGGCCCTCTGCTGAAAAAGTTTGCTGACCCCTGAATTAGAATAATAACCATCTCATTGTAATAAAGCTCCTAGAATTCTGGGGCGGGAGAGTGAAGCCATGACAATTGAAACTGGCATAAAACTGACATAAAAGCTTGCTGACTAGATAAGCCACACCATGTTTCTGTGTGGACTCAGGTCCTTTTGCAAATCATTCTCTGTCTTGCTTTTGTTTTTAATCATGTGTGTGGTGGGGATCTTGAAAGTGAAAAGAAGAGAGCCTGAGTCAAAACAGGCTTGCATACAAACACAGTTCATATACTGCTCTTCCTAGAGTGACTTTTCTGTTCTGTTCATTGCCATTTAATCAAAATTGATCATTAAGCATATGATAAGCAATACATTTTAATTACATCCACATACCAGTTCACAGAAAACGGAATTTCATGCTTCCCTAGGTGCACATAAAAGTATGATTTTCCAATCCATTAAGGAAGCAAAGGAAGGAAAGGTGAACTGCACAGGGACTCAGTTTAACACTCTGCCACATAAGCCAATGCACAGAGAGCGGGCAAAATGTCCCGAAAGTCACCACGCAATTGATGGAGTGCAGCAGCTGGTAAAAGATTATAAGGCAATTTTCATGAGATTTACTGTAAGCTAGTAAACTACAAAATGGCAGAGGGCTGAAAATGAAATTAAACTAGGTTGTACATCAATGGTGATTTTGTTTTCGGCAGCCATGAACTTTAGAATGAATTAAGCAGAGAGCAAGTGGAGATGGCAAAAGCTCTCAGGGATAGCTGTTAGGAGTAGCCTCTGGGGAGGTATGAAGAGAAGGTGGTAGAAGCAGGAGGAGGTGATTTTTTTAATTTTTTGGCATATGTGGCATGGTTCATTTATAAGAGCTAATGAAATAAAAAAGAGAGGAGCTATTCACTGTGGGGGGTGGGGGGTGGAATGAAGTGCTGGATTTATCTGTGAAAAGTTCTTCATGGTTCTTGAAGGGACACTTCCTATGGCTAGCAGTCCTTTCTCTCTTCAAATCTATTGTTATTTATGAGTATTACAAATGTCTAGGGTTGCCATATTCCAAAAAGTAAAGCAGGACACCAAAATTGTTGAGCTTTTCTTAGACAAACTTTTTTTTTTACAAAAACCCACAATTATTCGACTTCAGAAATTCCCTCCAGACATCAATTCCGCCTTTGAAATCCTGGTAATGTTTAGAAAATCCAGACATGGAAGCCCTACAAATGTCCCACCGAGCACACCTGTGCTCATCATTGTGTCAAGATGGAAGAACTAAAAATGAGGCCTATGGCAACACCTTAGCCTTGTGGTGGAGTAGACTTTGCCTGAAGAAGGTTCCAGATACAATCACTTACACCCCCAATTCAAATAATCTCAGGCAGCAAGGATATAAAGACCTCAGTAAGATCTTGAAAAGCCATTTCCAGAAATAATAGGATGGTTATTAGCTGTGCACATATCATTCTATAGGAAAGTTCTTTATTCCAGAACATTTCACAATCATACTGTTTCTTTGGAAGGAAAGTCCGTTTGACGGTACTCAATAAACAAAATTCAGTTTGCTCTGAAGTTATTCCTTCTTTGTTGTACTTCTTTTTACCTCAGAAAAAATATTTTAGTCCTGACATTAAGGCAAATTTCCAAATATTGCCTATCCATTCATTAATAGTGGGTGCTGCTTGGGACCTCCATCTCCTTGCAAGCAAAATCCTTGCCACATCTGCCATACATAAGAAAATAATTTGACATCTTTTGTCTTTACTAGCTAGGCTTCTAAGTTTTACAACTCTTCCTCACGTTCTTCAAAGCAAAAGGCTTGAAAAATTTCTTCCCTCAATGATGCTGCTGCCTCAAACAAACTAGTCTATTCCAATGGCCAGTCATTCTTTGAGCCCCCATCAGCTGGCAGTCCTATGATTTCTGACTTTTCCCTTTGCAACCAATAAAATTAGCAGGTCAAAAAGGAGAAATATTTTGAGGGCAGGCTGCTCTGATGGAAGGGACCCTTGCTTGTGGCCTCATATATCTTGTCGTTGTGTAGGTACTAGTAAAAGAAAAACCCCATCAAATGGTGAGGATGTGCTTTTTACAGATGGGTTTAACTTCAAAATCCCTTCTCACTCTCCTCATCACCACATCTAGCTTTCCCCTCTCACATCCCTCCATCTCTTCTTCTCTTGGAATGGTGCCTTCTGGCTGCTACTTGTCTGCCTTTCCTCAAGGCCCTCACTCTGCCTTCTTCCTTTCACTTCAATGCCTCTGTGACCTCAGCAGCCAGTGCAGTGATCTCCGTATTTCATCTCAAGAGCTCTTTCCCCTTTTCCGTAGCTGTGCTTGTTGCAAGGCATGCAAAATGGACATGAGTTGATGGCACAAGGGCTGCTAATGTCGCAAAGGCATTGCCCCAGAGAAGCAAAACTACTCATTTCCTGCATGCAGTTCCTGACTAGGAATGGCCATTGAGTGGGGGACTCTCCCAGCTGAAAGACTATGGGTTCCTCAAATGCTGTCTACCTCTCAAACTTCAAGATGGTGCTTCTCTGGTACACGAGGAGATGGATGGATTCAACTGCATGCATACAATCATCTCAAGTACAACCATCATTAAAGACAGTCTGAGCATCTTTTGACCGCCAACAATTGGGGCAGCTTTGACATCCTTCAGTTGACGACTGAATCCCAGCTGCTGTAGAAACGATTAGCTCTAAATCTATACATGCATGTGGGATTGAGCATTGGGTGTAATGTTATAAGAGACAGTATAACTAGCAGAGACAAAAGGCTCTTTGAAAACGTTTAGCGCGGCTGTCAAATATATGAGAAACAAAATATGCTTCTTCCCCAGCAGTTTTCAGTGAGTTGGGATGCCTTTGAACTGCATGCTTTCCTTTTGGAATAGAAGCTATTTAAAATTGAGAAATGCCTGGGTGAAAAAAAAGAGAGAGTGTTCTTGTGTGATAGGATAAAGAACTTTCTAAAGAATGATGCTCATTGCTAGTTGAAGTCACTTAGTTTCAGAAGTGACTTCCCAGTGGTGTGGCAATGTAAATATTGTATCATGGGGAATCCATACTCCTCCAGTAATGTAACTTTATGCCCCATGACAGTATCTTCAGGAGGCAGCTCTGATTCTTGTGCTGTAATCCATGAAGCTTCAATGTTTAATGTACACTATCAAAACTTCTTCTATGTTTCAGTCAGATGTGAAGCAGCCTATGTGAATTCCTTGAAGACCAGAAGCTGGGAAGTAACTTGGTCTGAACTGAATCTTTACAATTTAGGCTTGCATTTGAGGAGCTTCAAAAATTCTGTTAAATAAAACAAGTATGCTAGAAGAGGCACTGATCTTTATTTCAATTCTATCTAATCTCTTTCTTTAATTAGAAACTCAGACAGAATTCCAATGGTCTCCCATCCAGGCACCAATCAGGAATATGACTACTTAGGGATATGTTCCCAAACCACTCAGAAGGGTCAGAATTTATCAAATAAAATATGTATTGTTCCAGTTTTCCCTATGTTCCAGAGGTAGACAGTATGGTTCAATATGAACATAGGATTGGAGCAGGGAAGATTTATAATTAAATTCCGGGTTAGCTACGTAGTCAGCTGCAGCTACTCTATGAATTCTTCCTACGATGCTCTGAGATAGTTTGGATGTCAGAACACTAAGGGCAGGGCCAATTCCACCTGGAAGAGGATGAACCAAGTCATTGGCTCACTCAGGTCATTCTTGTATGCAAATGGTCCTAAAGCGGAATGGGAAAAAGCAGTGGGGAAGTGGCTCCCATGTTGGTGCCAGATTAGTGCAAAGTGGCCTTCCATGAGACACCTCTGAAAAGATATACTCTTATTTTGTTTACAATCAGTAATCTGTGATGGCCAACGTCACAGGATTGTTGCAAGGAGGACTAAAATGAGGATTATAAATTACCAGGCACATTTCAGATCAGCTAAATAAAGCTTTGCAACAACGGAAGCCCAGCATCTCTTTGCAGTGTTCCTCTGTAACAAAAATGCTGGCTTTTACTATGCGGTAGACAGATTCTATGGCAGTTTGGACAAAGAATCTGTATTTCTACAGCAGCATTATGCTAGTTGGAATCCCAGATGTGGCCCCTATAGTAACTACTGATGCATCCCTATGTGTTTGTTTGTTTGTTTGTTTGTTTGTTTGTTTGTTTCCCACCTTTCCCCCTGATGTGCTCAGAACAATTGTATGCAGCACCCATGTGCTCCTCACTTTTCACATCTTTTAAATGGAAACCTAGAACCTAACTTACCGGTATGTATTACTTTTCATCTTCCACTCAAATAAGGCAAGTCATGCAGCTTACAATAAATAACATAAACAATGAATAACAACAGAGCAAGGATGGCACAGATTGTAGGTAAGCATCCATTTGACTGTAAGGTAAAAATAAGAACAATAACAGCCCCATCGTAGTTGAAGGTTCTTGTTCATCTTCTTTACATGAAATCTACTTTTATTTTCTGTCTCTTTGGCTCTGTTGTTTTAGTTTACTGCCTTATGATAAGAAGATGAGGAGAGCCATCCACAAATATTTACTGTTTATTAATTTGAAATGCATTCTGTGGACCATGTTTTATGGGAAGCTCATAAAGAGCTCTCAGTTCATCATAAATTATATGCCCACTACGTGGTGGACCAATACTGTGAGAAGGAAATAAATTGGAAGAGAGATTGTGATCATATTACCTTTGAAGTGAGAGACTTTTACTGGAATAATTTGAGAGGGTGGCAGAATTTGTAGAAGTTATAGTCACAGTGATGTGATCAGACACTAGGCATCTCACATGGATGTTTTAAGCCTGTTGCATGAAAAACCTCTTTAGGCTCTTTGCACGTATAGAATAATAGGGTGTTTGGCTTGCTGAACCAACTATCCATCTGTATGCAGAGTTAAACAGACCCTGGAAAACAGGCAACATCAAAGCTACTGAAGGTGTACCTTTGACTGAGCATGGTTAATCACTTGGGCACATGGTTCACGCCATGTTGCACTAATGGGGAAAGACTGAAGGAAGTGGTCAAGACAAGGCAAGACAAATTACAGAATGGTGTTTCTGTCAATAGAGGAACATCTTGACGTCAATACAGGGGGCCAGCCTATCCACTGGATAAATGAGGCAATTGTTGGAAGAGCAAGAAGCGGGTAGAAAGAGGATTACCTGGATTATCGTCTAATGGCAGGATGACGGTGGAGAATCAAGGCGTGCAGAATCTACGGCTACCTGTAGAATGGTTGAACGAGAGTAATTGCTCCCAGAAGTTGGCTTCGCTAGACATATCTAATTTAGGATGACATGCAGCCAATATGATCAGTGCATCCTCCTTAACATGGGTGCAGTGTGACGTAGTCATTAAAGTGTCTGATGAGGACCTGGTGACCAAGGTTCAAATCCACATTCGGTCAAGAAACTCATTGGGTGGCCTTGGGCCAGTCACAGTCTCTCAGCTTATCGCACCTCACAGGGTTGTTGTGGGGTTCAGTTAGGAAAGCGAGAACCATGTGTGCCACCTTGAGTGTCAGGTTCGGTGTCTCTCCCACACAAGACCTGACCTCAGACAGGTAATTATTCCAGATTTATTGGTCAATTACAGAGAGCTCCGGTCACAGCTAAGTTAACTCATTCCTCGCTTGATGATCCAGTTGCCGAAACTGGGCTCTTCCTCTTCCGGCCCCAACAGGAAAAACCCTACCTTCTCTTTCTCCCAGGCATGTGCTTTTCTGCTAGCCACGTTAATCTATGAGTCCTTGGAGATTCTACCCCGCCCCCCCCCATTTCCTCCTCTCCTTCCGTTGTGTCATTATCAGAGCTAGCAAGTTGCATTTCTGCGCCCTGTGACTCCCTCTCATTCTCTCTGCGTACAGGAGTTATAGGACATATGGGGTAGCTGTCCTGTGTTGAATTCCACCTCCCTCTCCATAAGAGGCACAGAATAATACCAGTTGTATTTACGAACTCATTCCACACATGACTGGGAAGGCCGTGGGATCCCAGATTTGCAAGTATAGAACAACACACCCCCACACACAAATTTTGAGTATGCAGACACTGTACTGCGTTCCAGCATTTGAAGGGTTAAACTAGAAATGGGCGCAAGGGTGCACACATGGACCCCACCTCACAACATCCCCAGGGAGCATACAGGCTGCTTTCTAGATCTCTGTGTGATTAGCATGAGATATGAATCATTTTTAAAAGTGTTTTCAATTGAATGCACTTAGAAACGGTCCCCCTGATGGGACACTGCGATAAATCAGGGTTCATTCTCGAGGGGAGGTTTCCATGTGCGCCCATTCAAATGCTTTTTTTTATTTGTAAAAAACATGCTTCAGACTCCTTTGTGTTAAATGTGCAAAGATCTAAAGAGGGGAAGTTGTGAGCATATCCTGTCCCCGGTTTAACCCTTCACATGCTTAAGCAAATGCCTGAACACAGCTTCTATTCACAGGAGACTCAAGCATCAAGTCTGAGGGCAAAGACAGGAGCATGACACAAATACCCTGACATGTGAAGGGCATGAGATTCCTGAATATCTGACCGGCACTGGCTTATTCCTCTGTTTTTAAGACAACTTCCGTCTGCTCCAAAAAATTGTGGATAATTAATGTATTGGATAGATGTGCTGAATTATCTATTCTGTCCAGCTCTGCTTAAAGTGAACAGCTTTTTACCCATTTTAACTACTTTGACTCTGAAAGACAGATTAACCTTTAATTTCATTGTTATTGTACAGCCCTTTGGGATGCTTCCCAATGAAACTGCACTGTGAGGCACACCGTTGTGATTTTTAAGACCACCAAAGGGGGCTGAAAAGGCCCAATTCCCATTAATTTTAATCACGCAACAAAATCCCCTTTGGCTTTTTTCTTTAATAATCTCAGTCTGGAAGTTCAACAGCTCTTGTTTACTTCGGGACACAAGACCAAAAGGAAAAGAAAAGAGAATCTGCTAAGATCCTGATGCACAAGACATTTCAATATTTATTTATTTTTGTTAGACATGAAAATATCTCCTGGGCTGTACAGGACCTCTGGAGAGTGCTGAGTGTGTTATGGGGATTGGCAAAAAGACTAGAGAGGCTTTTCTTTCCATTTAGGAGAGAAAAACAGCATCTTCTGCTTAAAGCACAGTATGTTCCTACAGATAAGAGAGACTGCTGTTAAAAGAGATTCCCATGGTATTTCCTGTTAGAAAGAGAGTTTGCTTTAATCATAGTTCATCATCCTTTATCTTGGCTTTAACTTTACGGGAGGGAAGCAAATCTTCCAAGGATACAGCCCTTCCAAGATACAGCTCTTACATCCCTAGAAATGGGTGTGTGTGTGTGCTGCCCTTTGGCCCACAAACCTTTCTTATTTGAGGAGGAGGAGGAAGCTGAAGCTGAAGAGTGAAGTTATAAAGCTGCTGTAACGATTTTGTGTTCAAAAGTCAACGATTCTGCTAAGAATGTGAAGTTGAGTGCAGCTCATTGTTAGCTTCAGTATAAAAACTGTACAGAATTGTGTATAGGTAATGTGATTGGACCCAGGTGGCGCTGTGGTTAAACCACTGAGCCTAGAGCTTGCTGATCAGAAGGTCGGCGGTTCGAATCCCTGTGACGGGGTGAGCTCCCGTTGCTTGGTCCCAGCTCCTGCCAACCTAGCAGTTCGAAAGCATGTCAAAATGCAAGTAGATAAATAGGAACCGCTACAGCGGGAAGGTAAACGGTGTTTCCGTGTGCTGCCCTGGTTTGCCAGAAGCGGCTTTGTCATGCTGGCCACATGACCTGGAAGCTATACGCCGGCTCCCTCGGCCAATAATGCGAGATGAGCGCGCAACCCCAGAGTCGGTCACGACTGGACCTAATGGTCAGGGGTCCCTTTACCTTTACCTTTAATGTGATTGTAGGGAGACATGTAATCTGATGTAAGTAGTAGCTGAATGCCACTACTGTTAGATTTTTAAATGCTGATATTGTCAAATGCTCAGGCATATTTAATGGTTCTTTAGATTCAGTGACAGCTTGATTTTGAGCAGAGTTAAGAAAAATGGTAGCAAAATTGGTAGTCAACATTGTCTTGCATACTATTGCATTGTATTACTAAAATACATAAAGGCAGCCCTGTTTAGGGAAGTTTTTAATATGTTATATTTGATGTATTTTAATGTTTGTTGGAAGCCGCCCAGAGTGGCAGGGGAAGCCCGGCCAGATGGGCGGGGTATAAATAATAAATTATTATTATTATTAATTATTATTATTATTATTATTATTATTATTATTATTATTATTATCAAATCCACACCATGCAATTAAAGTGCCTTTAAATCACATGCTGTTCCCTCAAGGAATCCTGGGTGCCATAGTTGAGGAAGGGAGCTGACAATTGTAGCTCTGTGGGAAAATAAACTACAGTTTCCAGGATTCTTTGGGGAAAACCTTGACTTCTAAAGTGGCATAAGTGTGCTTTTGATGTCTTGTGTGGATGTATGGTGTGGAACATGCCACTCTGATCACCTTAGATAAAGAGTAGGATACAAACATAGAAAGCTTAGTTAAAAGTTTCCAAGTTTCCAAGACACTCAATTCAGTTTCCAAGGCAGTCATTTACAATGGATGTCCGACAATAGATGTCACAAAGGAAACTATAAAATGGGCTAGCACATAGCAGTGGTCTGTAGTGGATCTGCCTTATCTAAATCCCGCTTACACTTCAGTAAGAATAGCTTCATTGGTTATCCAATCAACCAGCTTACTGTAAAGATGCTTTACATATAATTTGCTAATTTCAAGTACAGCTTTTTGGGGGGATGGGGAACAACCAGCCCAAGTTGTTGAGCTACAGAGGTATGCACAAAAGAGGTGCCAGTTGCAGTGAACTCTGGCGGGGGGGGGCAACCCTGCATGAATACAACATAAGTGCATCCTTCAATTCCACTGTTGTGCCCCATCTATGAGAGTTTCCTTCCCAATGCAAATAGCAGCCAGGGGGGAGGCACACCCCAACTGCTGCAGAGGAAAAGTATAAAACTCTTTCACCTGTCCATTGAAAACCTGATCCTGATCGCCTCCACTTCCCACAAATACTTATTGCTCAAAACTGTCTTATGCTGTATTAATTACTGTACAACAGCCCAACCTACACGGTCTTTTGAATCAGAGTTTATTTGTAAGCTGACCATAACAGCTTACTCTTTTTAACCTTAAGAATGTTCAATAGAATTTTTGACCTCATAATGGATCTGGTTCATCTTATAAAATAATACCAAATTCCAAGACATTCAACATTGTTTGCTATCTACGAAGGCAATTATGAAGGGGAGGGGCAGAAGGGAGGGAACATATCAGCATTTTGTGTGTCTCTCTGTGTGTTTATATGCCTACCAAATAGGATCAGGATACTTCCACCCAAAGGGGTGGCAACAATCCTACCTCTCCTCTCCATCTTTGACTCACAGCAATTGCCCAGGAAAATCCTTTCCTCCAGAAAGGAGAGGAGGAGTTAACATCATAGCCAACTGGAGTTGAAAGTGGGGCATCATAGAGCATTTATGTTGGCCCGCTTAAACGCCTTTCCGTCTTCAGTGTTATTCGGAAGGCTTAAGGGCAGACTTAAGGCTCTCAGAACAGACTCTGCCCCTGTGGCCAGAATGTGCCAGACTCTATGGACCACATGATTCTGGAATGCCCTCTTTCTAACATCTTCCATGTTGGCCCTTCGATGCCCTTTTTGTGGCTCAGGGCTCCATCTAATAAACAACACGTGGTCCAGTTCCTGTTGAGGGACAGCTCCCCTGTACTCACTAGAGTTATGGTGCAATACCTGACCAGGATTTTTGAAATCAAATCCAGTACATCTGGCCTACCCAAAAGTGACTGCTGAGGATTCCTTATCCTTCACCCTTTTCCCCTATTCATTGTGCGTTTTAGAATCATTTTATATATAGATGGTTTGTATGATTCTATTGTTTTATATATGCCAATAAAGGTGTTGAAGAAGTTGTAGAAGAAAGTGGGTTTGTCCTTCTAACTCTAGCAAGTGTTTTGTGATGCAAAGCCAGAGGCCGCATTATACTTGTCCCTCTGCCTATTTCTTTCTTTATTAAAATAAATAAAAGGAAAGGAAAATAGCAGGAAGCAAACTCTGAAAAGTTTGAACGTTTCTGAACTTCTCTCATTCCAACTTTTGAATACAATCATCAGACACACGAGGAGGCGACTGCATTTTCCCTTAACAGGACTGGAGAAAATAGAGCAGCAGATTATCTTGCCGCTGTAGAGACCCTTGTCATCAGTACCACAGAAAGCCTGTCAGCAGGAGGATGCAAAACGCTAAATAATAAGCACATAACACAGATGGATTTTTATTTCTGAAAATCTAAAATGTAGATTAAAAGACTGTTCCCCCAATCACTTGTTTTGTTTCTTTTGTTTTGTTTTTAAAAAGCGGTTAACTTAAGATTTACATCCAAAGATTTCCTTTGAAGGGAAATTCCTTGTAGGGCCCTGAAGTTTCACACAATACAGTCATCAGTGTGCATCTGAAATGACTAATTGAGCCCTGGAGAACAGTCCCTGCACATTCTCCCAGAATGCAAAGTTCATTAGTCAAGGACATGCACTTTTCGAAAAGCAAATCAATTGTCAACACTGAAATGTCTGAAGCTGGAGAGTGGGTAGCTCTGAGGAGACAAACAGGCAGCGACATACAGATGGAATGCTATAGATTAGGGATAAATCTTAACCCAAAGCATTCCTATCCAGCCACCAAATATCCCTTTATCTCAAGGACCCCCAGCCCAGCCCTCCGCCCCTCACACCATTGGGCATTTCAGCTACTTTCCTCCAAGCCGCAGTCATGGGCAAAGTGTGAAGAGCAAAAGAGGTTGGGTGGGAGTGGATTTCTAACATGTCCCTCAGATGGTCACTCCTGCATACAAACCATGAGGGCAGTAAGTAGTGCTTTGGGTACTTAAAGAAAGGGATGTGTCAAAAACATCTGTTGCATTGAGAGAAACAGGGGCTTAAAAGAGACATCTGCCTGTTTCTTGAATTGTGTTTGAGCACGTTCAATATTGCTTGCTTCCCCCCACTTCAAACTATGCCTCTGTTTAACATTTAGTTACTGCCTGAGGGCCTAAGGTGGAGGATGCTGAAATTTGGGCATCAAATCCTGCTTGAAAGGGGGGGGGGGACATATTTGCCAGAAATTTCATATACTTTATTACCAGGGGGCCCAAACACTTTTTCTCCACGGACCACTTGAAAATTGTTCAGGGTTTTGATTTTTGTACCTCCTTTAACAATTGTAATGCCTTGTGCTAGATGCTATATGGCAGAAGTTTTCAACCTTTTGGAGTCTACAGCTCCCTTGACCAACTACATTCTTTCTGTGGCATCCCTGTGGGGCTCAGGAGCCTTACGTCACCCCTTGCAGAGCTGGCAGCCTCTCACCCCTTTTCAAACACCTTCCCTTGAGTGTTCCCTCAGCCTCCTCTCTTTCTCCTCTCCTTGGGAGTCCTCTGGGCAGCAGTAGCTGCCGCCCTAGGTCTATGAGCTGCCCGCCCCAAAGAGAGGTGCCTCCTCACATAGCCCCACAGGAGCCTGGGGAGCACCTCTGGCCAGCCCCAGAGGCACCATTCGCCTGGGGAGCTTGTAGGCAGGGCTGCTGCAACAAACAGCTGTGCAAGCCTTTGGGAGACAGAGATGCAAGAGGGCATCACAGGAGGGAGGAAAGGAAAGAGGGACAGAGGCCAGTGTTGCCCGTGGCACCTCTGACCATCATTCAAGGCCCCCCAGGGTGCCATGGCACACTGGTTGAAAACCACTGCTGTATGATTTTTAATGGTCTTCTTGTTGCTTCTTTTATCTACATCTATAAAAATGTAAACCGACCATGTTTGCGTGTCTCCACTTTCCACTGAAACCACTTGACCCATTGCGTTGAAATTTTGACACAACATCACATGCGAATACGCGAAGGATCTTATCCAGTTTGCTTAGACAGATGTCACACCTGAGGCAGATAAAAGCCAATTTTAAGGAACTCAATGCAGCGCCATCTACTGGCCAATGGCTATAATACATGACTCAGACAGTTCCTTTTCCAAGGGTGGGGGCCAAGGAATGGAGATACGGGGGGCCAACACTCCCCAGGGACAACAGAGGGAGGGGTATCCTACCATCCTTCACTGCGGTATGGGGGTCCTGACTGGGCCACAGCAATGCGTGGCCGGGTCGCACTACTTGCTTATATATTGCATTTCATTGTATTACAATTAAGAGTTCCATCAAATACAATACAGGGACTATTCAAAAACAAGTTTGTCCACCTACAGCCTTAACAGTTGATTCGCCACATTAGCCAAATTCTTATATATTTGGATCACGTTTTTGTCCTGCTTTTCAAACAAATATTGTCTCCCAGAATTTTCAGGATTTTTTTTAAAAAAGAAGAGCCATAGCTCCCACCCTCAAGCTTACAACCAAGCAACATCATGCAGATGTAGATGTGTGGCTTCAGTTTAAAGATATTTCCTGGAGACAAATGGTGCCAATGACAAAAACCAAATCAACACCATTCCAATCTCAGAATATAGGTCTTCACATAATGGATTTTTAAAAAATTTAATGCAGTATTCTAAACCTTCCTTTTTCCTCTTCAAACATCACCTACTTCAAATATATGAGCAGTTCCCTGTTTTATAGAATTTAACCATAGTACACACACAGGAACACACACACACACAGAGAGAGAGAGCTCTTCTTTTGAAGTCGAATCTTTTAAAGCAGGGCTTCTGCCCTCACCTTAGCATATACATAATCATTTCACTGCCTTTCCTGAGCTATTTGCAGTTCTACTGCACCGTTATTAAGATAAGGAAGCCAGAACTGCACAGCTCCCTAGGACTGAGCACATGAATAATTGTATTAAAAGTGGAACAGGAACAAAATTCAGATAAAAAGTATGAATCAATCATGCCCAAATATTCAAATGAGGATCCACCCAAATGCTGGAATTCCTCTCTGCTTGGGAAAGGGATGTAGTGGACACTTGGAGGTTTCCCATGTGCTTCTGTATATGCAGCAGTTGGTGGGAAAAATAGCCTCTGCCCTCACATTTGAGGGGTGGGGAAGTGGACTTTGTAAAGTCCACAATGTCTAACAATTTCAGTTAAACTTGGAATTGCATTTTTTAAATGCATCTCATTTCTTTATTACATTTTTATCCCAGTTTCCCTGGCCTAGGAACACCTGGTGAGCCTTGTGGATGAAACAAGATTCTCTGTAGGCTGACAGAGAACAATATCCTTGAGGATCAAGATCTGGCAACTCATACATGCTTTGGCAAATTATTTAGCTCAATTACCTCGAATTGTTATATGCAGAGCTATCCCTGAATATATATTTTTCGAAGCTACAACCGGTACAAAATGCAGCTTGCAAGGATTCTAATGGGGGTTAAATACCTGTGCTTATAAACCTCCACTGGCTCCCAACTGACTTCCAGGCACAATTCAGAGCACTGGTTTTGATCTTCAATGCTCTAAATGGCTTGACTCCTGGGTGCCTCAGGAACAGTACTTATTTCTGTGTGATCTCTCCACTTCCTAAAATATTTGCAAAGACTGTGCTGTAAAAACTCAGACTGGGCACTGGATGTGTCCGAGGCCTGAACTAAATCAGGCTGATTTGATGAAATCTGGACTGCAGTCAAGTTGGCTCGAGACAGCCCCGGGTTGCTGTGGGTTGGGTGACTGAGAGTGGTCCAGGGCGCATGACAGGAAAAAGAAGAAACCACAAAAAAAGGGAAGGACTTGCCCGTAGCTTCCAAGTTCCTCAGGGGAAAAAGGGACATCCTGTTTCTTTGTGCGAGCTCTCGGCGGCCATTTTGGGCGCCACACACGTGTGCTGCACTCTCATCCAGAAAACATGCCTTTTCTGGGACAAGAGTGAGGCATGGGCCATGTGACTCACCTGAGAGCATGTCCCAGAAGACACACATCCCAGTTTGGGGCTTGAAAAAGCCGGGTGGTATGCCTACCTGGCAACTGCATCTTTACAGAAGAAGATAACGGGGGAGTGTGGGTGCATATATTTCCTTCTTGACCTCTCCTTCTGTCAGATCTTTTCTTCTTTTTGCCCCCTGAAGCTGCTTGTAAAGGAGCAGCACTGAATAGGATTGGATCCTCCCATTTACCAACAGGTAAGCTGAAGGGACCCATCCTGGATGGTGATGCTTGCTGCTTCTTCATGAGCAGCTGCCTTCCCTTTGTGGAATTGCCGTGTATGTTTATATGTAAATAAATGTAGATTAGCCAAATGCTGTGCTACTGAGTTCTGTTACGTGATTACGCAAATTCTGCAGATCCGTAAGTGTGCTGATGTCAGTTGGCATCAGTCGCTGTGGTGTTCGGGCTGGAGAAAGCTTTAAAAGCTCCCGAACGATCGACCAGGAGGGAGAGAACATGCCAGAGAGTAAGAGATCATAACAGTTATATGGACCATCGAGGAGGAGAACTGTGATGGTAGTGGTGATTCTCACTAGAGCTTCTGTCAAGGACAAGAAAGGTGTAGATATGTAAGTTCTCCAGCCTGCTTTCCTCCTTCCCCTTTATAGTAATGTCAGCACATTAGCGAGTCTGCACAGTGTCACTCAGAAATGCAGCAAAGCAGGGAAGGGAAACAGAGAAATGCATAAAAAAGCTCCATTTGAATTGCTTCAATAAGCTGCTTGCTTCAGCCAAAGGTGCCTGTTGGGGGGGGCAGGGAATTAAAGGGGGGAACTGTTTTACAAACACAATGCAAAATCCTGAAATGCTGCAAGGCTTGTATAATAACTCAGATTGGTGATTCCTATAATTAATTTTCTCATTAGTCTTTTATTTGAAATTCAGTGTTGTCCCAAATAAATTAAATCCCAATGAAGTAGAAGAAAAAGCATCTATAATTCTGTAAGGGTTTGCTCAGAAGATTAGGGCGATCACCTTGGGGTTCAGGTTTTCCCAGGTATCAGCAGTTTTAAAAAACAAAAACCATACAAGGATAAAATGTCTCTTTTTTCCCCCTACAGTGGGCTGCAGCAGAAAAACAGGAGGGGGGAATGGGTTAAAAATCTCCTGCCTCACCCCTGAAAACTGACCCTTCCTGAAATTGCTGTTCCATAACAGAATTCCATAAGAGTGTCCTTTGACACGCCCTAAGACAATAAATTGTTCCTAGCCCTTTAAGAAATGGAGCTCCACTCAGTATACAGTGTTACCTCTACTTACGAATGACTCGACTTACGAATGTTTCTACTTACGAATGGAGCTCCGTCCGCCATCTTGGATGCTGTTTAGATTTTTAGATAGGGTTGCTTCGACTTACGAATTTTTTCTCCCAATGCATTCCTATGGGATTCGACTTACAATTTTTTTTGACTTATGAATGTGCGTTCGGAACGCATTTAATTCGTAAGTAGAGGTATCACTGTATAAGCCAAGAATCAGAAACACCCTCCAGCGGTCTGAACAATGGCGTTACAACATCACAACTAGGAGAACTTTTACAGCCCTTTACTTAGTATTTTTCTTAGAGCAATGATATTCATTAGTTGAATTGTCCCATAGGTTAGCTAACCTTTAGTTTAAACAACTATAGTCTTATCTTGGGGAAGTTTATCCCTGACTGCTATGTAATTTTCCATTCTTTTCAGAGTTTACAGCTTCTGTTTAGTTTTTGATTATAAGAAACCTCAGCCCCTAAATATTTTCCTTTTGAGGAAACAGATAGAGATTTCCCAGTGAAACGAGTCACTTAGCCGGCACCTCGTCAAGGTTTACTTTATTTGGAGGTTACTTTGAGAAATTCATGTCTTTTCTATACGTATCAAAGTTTCTTTTGGGAGATTTAAACCTATTATGTTTCTTTAAATAATCATTAGTTGAGTTTTAGTATTATTCACTTCATCAATATCTCATTTCAGGGATTTATCACGGTATAGTTTTGTTTTTGCTATGTTTCAGATAAGCACAAGTTAATAATGTCACGCAAACCCAAAGTACAGGGGAAAGGGGGTAGAATCTGCAAATGGGTGGAAGAAAAACCAAGAATTGCAGGGACTTTGGAAGACCTTCACCTAGAGTCAAACTGGCAGCATAATAATAATAATAATAATAATAATAATAATAATAATAATAATAATAATAATTTATTTATACCCCGCCCATCTGGCTGGGTTTCCCCAGCCACTCTGGGCGGCTTCCAACACAATATTAAAATACAACAATCTATTAAACATTAAAAAGCTTCCCTAAACAGGGCTGCGTTCAGATGTCTTCTGAAAGTCTGGTAGTTGTTTTTCTCTTTGCCATCTGGTGGGAGGGCGTTCCACAGGGTGGGTGCCAGTGATCCATATAAGATGCAAAGACAATGAAACTTCACAGCTTCCCAGTGCTGGCTGAGTTTATTTAGTTTTCAGAGAGACAAATTCTATAATATTATAATATTATAGAATATTATAATAATATTATAATAATATTATACTATAATATTATACAGGAACATGCAAAACCAATCTGTATGTTCTCTTACTGGGGAGCATCACTGTGTATAGCAAGCAGTGGTGGCACGTCTCATTTTGCAGCTTGAGTTGAAACATGAAATGGTACCCTGCCGCTCCTACCACCACAGTACCTGCTGCTGCCACCACTGCCATCGCCTGCTCTGCCACTGCTACACACCCTGCCAAGTGGTGCCAATTTCAAGCAAAATCACATAAGTTTTGGGTGAGATCTCACCCCAAATGGATGCAATTTTGCCCAAAATCTCTGGTGGAAGCATAGCTGCCAAGTACCCCGTTTTCCCCGGAAAAGCCCCATTTTTACTTACCTTTTCCCAGTGGTCCCCCGTATCACTTCATCTCCCATTTTTCTCTGTTATTTTCTCCTGCCGGCGGCCATTTTTTTCTTTCCGATTTGCCCTTCTATGGGCACCAAAAATGGCCGCCGCCAGCTTCAAAAGTCGCATCTACGCATGTCCAGAAGTGCATAGACGCGACTTCCGGTGTCAGCGGTGGCCATTTTTGGTGCCCATAGATGGGCAGAGCGACACCGGAAGTTGCGTCGACGCACTTCCTGACATGCGTACAAGTGACTTTCGAAGCCGGCGGTGGCCATTTTTGGTGCCCATAGAAGGGCAAAGCGACATTGGAAGTTACGTCGATGCAATTTACGGTGTCACACGGCTGCCAGTCCCGGATTCTGCAGTCCGGGACTTGGAAGGTAAGGGTGGAAGTGCTATCTCTGGGGCTTCTGCCACCTGAGGCAGCAGCCTCACCCCAAATATTACTTATTATTAGTAGTAGTAGTAGTAGTAGTAGTAGTAGTAGTAGTAGTATACCGCCCTTCACCCATAAATTTCAGGGCAGTTCACAATTTAATGGCTGTGCGGGCTCCAATCACAAAAGAGACAGCTCCCAACAGCAGGGGGGAAAATATTAAATGTAAGTGAGAATAAAATTGGTCAGTTGCACTGGATGAATAGATCATTTGGCTTATTCTCTGCATATCGTGCATAACAAAACTAGCCCTCAAATGGCAGGAAAGCCAAAGGTGTGTCAGTCCTTCTCTCTGAAAGTGATCAAGGCTACAAAATCGAAATCAGTTTCTACAGGGCTGTGCCTTGGACTCGTGACAATTAAAATTCCACACCAAGAAAAGCTGGATTCCGTGACCTTTATCAATTATGCACATAGAGCAAATTTTCATAACATTTGGCACCGGGCTGCTATTTTCCTGGCTTTGTTCATCGTGGAGAAGGGTGAGGAGTTCTGTACCAAAGCTGCACAACTCCTTTTTTATTATTGGAAGCCTTATTCATCCACTGCCTTGGATTTGAGATTTCGACAGACATTGCTCATACACACTCCTTGTACTGTTTGAATGATCTGTAAGATAGTCGGGAAGCTGAATTCCACACAACACGTTTAATGCTCCCCCCCCCCAAACTCACAGCCTTATGGAATGCAATGAGCAAAGTTAAATCTCTGCTTACATGGGAGCAGGGATGTATTTCCATACCACACACTTATTTTGCCTTCTCCTGTAATGTGTGGCTTGGCTGGATTATTTGAATCATCTGGAGCTCTTGCTCCACAGGCTTCTTTGCAGATGGTATCCGTTCTCTGCTTGTAGCATAACCTGACCTCGATTGCACTGCTGATCTGTGGGTAGCAGGTGGATAGATCATCCCGCTTCACAGCTAGGAGATAAGTTACAGGGCTTTTTCATCTCTTCCAATATCTCAGGAATTAGTCATCTGAAGCCTGCTGGTTGGTTTCTTTAGTTGGGGAAGGGGCGCTGTATCTAATAAAAATGCAATAAAACTAAAGCAGTGAATATTTTAAAACGTTACACTGAGTTTCCGCTTTTTTTAATTTAAAAAAGTCCGTTGCTATACATGGAAAATACATCCTGCTTTGGGCACAGTGTGATGACAGCCTTGCATTTTTATGTATATAGGAAGATATAGCATTTGAGAAAGGACAGTATGGCTATTTTATACTGTATTTCAGGCATCCCCAAACTGCGGCCCTCCAGATGTTTTGGCCTACAACTCCCATTATCCCTAGCTAACGGGACCAGTGGTCAGGGATGATGGGAATTGTAGTCCAAAACATCTGGAGGGCCGCAGTTTGGGGGTGCCTGCTGTATTTTATGCTGCTTTTATGTTGTATTACAATTAAGTGTTTTAAATTTGTTGTTAGCCGCCCTGAGCCCAGGTTTTTGAACAGTGAAGGGCAGGGTATAAATAAATTATTATTATTATTATTATTATTATTATTATTATTATCATTATCATTATCACCCTGTAACTTTTAGAACTCACAGAATCATAGAGTTGGAAGGGACCTTGAAGATCATCTAGTCCAACTCCCTGCATTGCAGCAATGTGCAGCTGTCCCATATGGGGATCAAATCTGCAACCTTGGCATTATCAGCACCATGCTCTAGTCTAGCCAACTGGGAATAAGTGCTGTTGAAG
The DNA here is from genome assembly GCF_963506605.1 of Zootoca vivipara. Classification (NCBI taxonomy): domain Eukaryota; kingdom Metazoa; phylum Chordata; class Lepidosauria; order Squamata; family Lacertidae; genus Zootoca; species Zootoca vivipara. The sequence continues at coordinate 79,826,307 of NC_083280.1, forward strand.
CTATTGTTTTTATTATTTGAATTTATATATTGCCCTATACCCACAGGTCTCATGGTGGCTCACAGGATAAAAGCTAAACGTGACTTGGGGCACCATCTGAACTCATGCCCTCCACCAGCCAAACTGCAGAGCAGCAGAACCACATCCACAGCGCTGCTTCTCACAGGGAGGAAGAGGGAGACAGTGATACAGTCTGGCAACGAGATCAGGTCTGAAAGAATGGGTTGGATGCATCACACAACAGCAATTTTCCCCGCTCAGGATCTAGAGGAACCCAGGCTGGCTCAGTACCACCCCCTCCCTGCCCCCAGAACACCCCATTTCTAGGGTTTCTGCTGGATCCCACTGGCAGAGAACCCACCAGTGTGCCTCCTTCCCACTCTTTCAGTGGCCGATAGAAGAGAGAGCCAAGGAATGAGACACCCCTCCTCTTAATCCAGCCAAATGCAGGGGGGGGATAAAATGCTCTGCTACTTCTGAGTAGACATGCATAAAGGTAAAGGGACCCCTGAGCACTAGGTCCAGTCGTGACCGACTCTGGGGTTGCAGCGTTCATCTCGCTCTATTGGCCGAGGGAGCCGGCGTACAGCTTCCACGTCATGCGGCCAGCATGACTAAGCCCCTTCTGGTGAACCAGAGCAGCACATGGAAATGCCATTTACCTTCCCCACTGTAGTGATACCTATTTATCTACTTGCACTTTGACGTGCTTTCGAACTGCTAGGTTGGCAGGAGCTGGGACCGAGCAACGGGAGCTCACCCCGTCGTGGGGATTCAAATCGCTGACCTTCTGATCGGCAAGCCCTAGGCTCTGTGGTTTAACCCACAGTGCCACCTGCGTCCCTGGACATGCATAGAATTGTTCTATAAAGTCTACTGTTTAGTACACAGCTGTGACCAGGGAATGCTGTGACCAAAAAGTCAGAACTGGTCAGACATATTTAAAGCACAGAAAAAGATGAATTCTTTTTGAAACTTCTGGTGCTGATCTCTTGCTCCTGGGTGCCTCAAATCATCTCCTTCTCTCTCCCCCCCCCCAAAACAAATCTCCTCTGGTTCATCAATAAAGAGCATATAACAGTGCCACAAATTTGCTCAAATTTCCCTGTTCTAATATGGCTAACTGCAAATTAGCTATCAAGGAGGGCACCTAAAAGAGAGGGTCTGAAGAATTAGATTAGTTTTCTGCTGTTTCAGAATATCCTTTTCAGAAATGTTGAGGTGCCCTATTGTCACCTCAACAAAAGCCCATATTAATCAGTATCTATGAATAGGAAACATTTTATGCTGAAATTATAGTAACAAAACATACCAACCATGAAAAAGTAATATAAGCCACTGGGTGAAATAAAAGTCTGAGTCTTGGCAAGATACAGTATTATGCGTGGAACCTATGTGTGTGCATGACCCTGGTGCACACTGATTCCTTTTGGCGAAGCCAACACATGTTTCAAAACTAGCGCTGCCTGGGAGCTCACCTCTTCAACTTGTCTACTTGCAAATAATTGATATTACAGAAACATTACAAGTCCAGTTACCCCCCTCTAACAAAAAAAAAAATCTGATCGAGAGAAAGGCTGAACTGAAGCTTCCTACCCCACAGAGTACACAACACTTTCCTAATCCTGATTGGAGGAAACAGTCATGTTGGAATCATTCTCAAAAACATCAAAGTGAGCATGTGTCTAGCAGTGCTGCTAACCGACATATGCACACTTGCCCATGCCAATCGCACAGATAGCTGTCACAAATTGGCAGCACGCAAGCACCAACATGACTTGTTTGAATGTATTTACAGCTCACTGATCCACCGCAAACCCACAGAGGTTTGTTTCTGGCATCCCAACCCAACCACTTATTCAATATGAGAAATGAGTTTTGGTGACCTTTACAAAAGTTTCCCATCTCGTTAAATGCGTGTCTCCTGCATGCTATTTTTATGTGTGATGTATGCTCTTCCTGATGCGAACTGCTGCTTCATAGCATCTCCCCTTGAACAAACTTGTTTTAAATGTCTCTAAACCTACTAGTAAAACAAATTAGGCTGGAGACTTTAATGCACCTTGGCGTGTGTGCATTAACCACACGAAAGACACTGCATATTTTTCCCCTTCCTGTGTTTTTGGAGAATGAGCACTCACACTCTACATTGTGGGTGCCCTTTGCGGGATCACGCGTGGTGCTACAGTTCCCAGGGAGCTTACTGGCAAACAGGGGCTGGCTTGCCTCTCAGTGTCAATTTTTGGGGGTTCACGCCCAGCCTCAGTAATCAAGTTTCTTGCTGAGACCAGCCCCATTTATAAATAGGGGGTGGAGCCGACAATAGCCAGGCAGTTGGCTCTGGAGATTCACTCTCCCTCCCCTCCCCTTGTTTAATGTTTCTTGTTTGCAGGTTAACTTTTTTTTCCTGTTTAGTGAGCACTGCTGCAGTCTTTGACTGGTTGCTGTTGAAGGACAGGGAAGAAATTTCTCCTGCAGTGGCAGGTTTTGTCTTCCCCATAGCAATTCGTCACAACTTTGGCGGTTATGGCCTTGGGTGGAATCATTTAGTCTTTTTTCCCCTATATGGGGGGGGGCTAATTCTGTGGCTCACCCCCCTATGGCGGCAATTCCAGGGTCCCCACTTAAAGGGGTTTTATATATATATGGGTGTCATACACTGAAAGGTTGCCAGTGAACTACCCTGCATGCGGGGATATGGGCTTGGCTGCCTGCTACACTTACATCTCGCAGAACACCCCCATATCCCATTTACCCTGATGAGCCCCAGTCCCCCCCCCCTCTGGTCAGGGGAGTTGGGAGGGATACACGCCCAAGGCCTAAGCCAAGGTCTTACAACATTTGGAAGTTTAATAAAGTTGTGGCCTAATTTTAATTCCATATAATGTTGTCAGAGTTTTTATTCCTTCCTTATGATCCCTGGGGGCTGGGGCTGTTGCCACCTCGTCACGCAAAGGGACAAGCAGTAGACAGGACTCCTGGAACTTCTGTAGAAGGAAACTGATATGTTCAATATTGGATGAGGCTCTGCAGGGGCAAGTGACTAATCCAAAAATAGAATGGGGGTGTGAACAAGAAGGCTGGTTGAACGAGAACTCTGCACATGCCTCAAGACTGTGTGTCTATTTCATAGCTGCCAAGTTTTCCCTTTTCTCGCGAGGAAGCCTATTCAGCATAAGGGAAAATCCCTTTAAAAAAGGGATAACTTGGCAGCTATGGTCTATTTTGGATGCTGCTCTGAGGAGAGCATGGCACTTGTGCCAGTAATCAGAGGATGCTCAAGCGATGGATAAATTAAGCTGAAGCCCAGTGTCAGTTGTTTAGAGGAAGCCCATGAGCAGCCCTCCCCAGAATGGCTGCAATAGTGAGAAATTCTCCCGCAGTAACCAACATGCTTTATTAACCATGTATGCACATGCCTAATTAATCCCCCAGAATCAATGCCATATCTAATGCAGGTAGCACTTCTAATTTGGCCATTAATTATCCCTTGTGGGTATTGGATTTCCTCCAGCCGGCATATTATGCCTTATTAAATTAAGCACCCTTGTTTGCATTTCCTCTGAAGTACATGCTCAATTCCTGCAAGGGACACAGCAAATCATCTTGTAGCATGCTCTGATTGGCTAAGAGACCCAAGTGTGACTCCCTTGCCACCATCTGGCAGGGGAATCATATTCTGAGGTATCCTTTCTTGTGCAATTTTCTCCTATCCAGTCCAGTCCTTAGCAAGATTTCCTTCAATGCCAGAGCTCATGCCCATCAGGAAGTGGTTTTCCTAAAGCTGGAAATCTCTCAATCCCCAGTTCAGTTCAGTTCAGTCTTCCTCACTCACACTGTCCCATGCTTGAAGTTTCTCATAACCCTCCTGGAGGGTGTTTCACTCTACTGTTCCTCAAGACATGCTGAGCTCACAGATTGCTACAGGAGCTGGGCTTCTTATGGAATTGCAGTCCCAGCCGCAGTGCCTCCCCTCCCTGGCCCTAATACTATGGCCTTTTAAAGCCTCGCAACAGCCAATGCCCAGCCTGCCAGCAAGGCATTGCCTTCCAATCAGGGCCTCGGATTCAGTGGCACAGCAAAAGGGGGCAGAGCAGTTGTTGTCCCAAGATCAAAATTGGGGGAGACGCTCAAAATTTCAAAATAAAAATAAACTGCTTTGAGGGGTTTTTCTAAAAAAACAATCACACAGTGTAAAAAAATTCATGAAAAAGATAATAATAATCAAATGTCCCCTCCTCAGCTTCCCTCTCCCTTCTGGGAAGAAACCTTCCCTATCCTGCAGCATAGCCACCTCTGCTCAGTCCTGACAGGAACCACGGGTTAGGAGGCACAATCCTTGCCTTGCCCCAGCACCACTTCCCACCTGTTCCTCTACACCACATTTTATTGTTGTTTTTTTGTTGGGGATAGTCAGGAGCCAGACTGGAATCAGGTGTGGCTGAGTTAAGTCTGAACCTCACCAGCTCAAAAGTAGAAGCATCTTAGAATGGCATGCTGGAGGTGCCATGAAGAAAGATATTTCAGGCATTTTCCCACCCCCTTCCCTCCATGTTTCAGATTCCACTTTATTATTCATCAGGGACATCTATATCTTTGGCCAGCTGATATTAGTTGTTCTACACTGAGCAACTATAACCACTAGGCGGTCTTTATATATTATGTGGGCATATCAAACACAAAGCTGTTTGCACACATATTTGTGGAGGAGTGAGTGACCATGCTATAGCTATTCCACAGTATGTATCAAAAGAAATCAGAAGCAATCTTAAAACGCACTCCTAAATGCTGGTAGGAGAATGCTTTTTTGCAATTCAATATGAAGTATTGCAATTCAATATGAAGTTTCCGTGTGCTGCTTTGGTTTGCCAGAAGCGGCTTAGTCATGCTGGCTACATGACCCGGAAGCTGTCTGCGGACAAACACCGGCTCCCTCGGCCTATAGAGCGAGATGAGCGCTGCAACCCGAGAGTGGTCCGTGACTGGACCTAATGGTCAGGGGTACCTTTACCCAGGGCAGTCTGGAGCAGGTCGGGCGCCCTGGCGCTGAGGGGCGGAGATCGCTCCAGCGCCATGCCCTCACAGCGCGCAGCATGGCTTCCGTGCAGCTTCACCGTGCAGCGCCCTGCCTACCGGCCCGGCGCCCTAGTGCCCCGTGCCACCGGGACTCTACCTAGAGCCGGCCCTGCCTTTACCTTTACCTTTTATGAAGTATATCCAAAGCAGGCTCTGGGACCTTGCTGAGAATTTGGGCTTGACTTCTGCCACAATAATCTGAAATGGTCCCCTGTTTTATGAAACCACGGCAATTTCAGCCTCTAATATATCACTGTGTGCCTCATCTCTGAAGCAACTTATAGATATGGCTGCCACGCTTTTGATTTCTGCCTGAACAGGCCACCATCTTATCTCTCAAAGGGTCCTTTTCCATTCCATCATCTCCGAACATTCTGTTGGCGCTACGGAATTTCTCATAGCATCACTCATCATTGAGCAAATACCTAATGCTGACATAATGGTGTCAGAGTGGCGAGTCAATGGTACATTGCTTGGTTGTATCCTGAAGGGATTTTCAGCAGTGCCTCAGGCTTACCATATGCAGTGCCAGAATGTCCAAATAGATACAAAAGGGTTTCACTGGGGCAGGGAGGGGGCTGAATCCTACATGCTGCACAACGTAACATAAAAGCAGTTTGGGGGTTAATATCTGCCACAATTGCATTTTACACCTATTCTCAGAATTAATGCTACAAGCATCCTATAATTTTGACAAGCGATTGTTAGCACAGTTGAAGGATCATCATCAAGCGTCAGGCCAATATGACAAAAATCAAAGAGGCACAGAAGGTCGGGTGTAGAAAAATGAACTCCAATAATAATAATAATAATAATAGTAATAATAATAATAATAATAATTTATTATTTATAGGCCACCCATCCAACTGGCTTTCCCCAGCCACTGCTGCAGGAGCACCAGAAGTTGATAAGTGGCTTCGGAAAGAGAATTTTGGACACACACACCCCTTCTATAATTCAGGTGGTGGTGGTAGTTGTTAATACTATTTAATATTATTAATATTATTTCTGAATTTGCTTATTCACATGTTATATAACAACAACCACATACTGTTTCCACTCTTCAAAATAATAATTGCAATAACAATTGTAATTGTAACAATCAGTGCTATTTTTCTAGAGGGGAAAGTGCTGGAACTTCTTCCCTACCTGAGAGGTGCCGGAACTGAGTTCTGGTTGGGGAAAAACACCCTGGTAATAATAATAATAATAACAGCAATAATAACTTGAAACATTATGCTGTTGAATCATCACAGCATAGCTCGCACAGTGGGCAAGAAAACAACACAAGGGGCTTAAACTGGAGGCTGCCACTCATCTTGCCCTCCTCTCCCTCCAGCAGATCACCCTTTGCTTAAATATAGGGTTGTTCAAGTGCTGTCATCACTAAGTGAAGTGGCCATAACACTAAGAGGGAACAGGAAAGGCAGGCTAAACAAGAATAGGAAGATAATTAAGCCTAAAGGGATCCTCGCTTTGTTATGTCTTCAAACTTCAGCCTCCCCTTGGAGAATATAATATTGTACATCAGCAAAGAGAAAGAGAGGGAGGGAGGGAGGGAGGGAGGGAGAGGCGGGGGGGGGGAACAAACCCCATCACGGTTGCTGTTGGTGTTTTATTTGCAGAATCTCCCAGCTTGCATGCATTTCTATTGACTTGGTTAAAATTTTATAAAACCTCTGTGCTGAAAATTTCCCTAGCAGCCCTACTTTCAACACATATTAAAGTTGGTTGGCCTGCTTCTTAAAAAAACTGGCACTAAAATTTCACGCCACAACCAATTCCCTGCATAAGGGCTGTTTGCAGGCACAGCAACCCAGGAATGCCAAGATAACTGTCATTTGCAATTCAAGCTTACAGGGGGCTGACAGAATTCCCCAACTGTTCGTTATGTCACTGTGAGGACAAGCAAGCAGAAACAGGAAGACGGTGAGGGACATCTCTATCCCCAAGGGGGAATCTATATACAAATTCAAGCTAGCACCCAATGTTCTGTTCCATTCCAGTGAAATCCCAAGAACTGGAGCCAAGGATATACAAATCAAAAGGCCTTAGCTTTGTGGTGCAGCATCTGCCTTACAGTATATGCAGAAGGTCTCAGGTTCAAGCTGTGGCATCACCCCTTTCTGAAACCCTAGAAAACCACTTCTGGGACTCAGCTAGATTGGTAAAGAAAAAGCGTTTTATATGCATTGTATATACATTATGGACCCAGGTGGCGCTGTGGTTAAACCACTGAGCCTAGGGCTTGCTGATCAGAAGGTCGGCGGTTCGAATCCCTGTGACGGGGTGAGCTCCCGTTGCTCGGTCCCAGCTCCTGCCAACCTAGCAGTTTGAAAGCACTTCAAAATGCAAGTAGATAAATAGGGACCGTCTACAGCGGGAAGGTAAACGGTGTTTCCATGTGCTGCTCTGGTTTGCCAGAAGTGGCTTTGTCATGCTGGCCACATGACCTGGAAGCTATACGCCGGCTCCCTCGGCCAATAATGCGAGATGAGCGCGCAACTCCAGAGTCGGTCACGACTGGACCTAATGGTCAGGGGTCCCTTTACCTTTACCGTTATATACATTATAACACTGTGACACCAGATGGCGCTGTGGAGTTTCATTTTTGCCAACGCAATTTCTCATACAGTGGAACCTTGGTTCTCAAAATTAATCGGTTCCAGAAGTCCATTCGACTCCCAAAACCGTTCAAAAACCAAGGCACAGCTTCCAATTGGCCGCATCAGACACTCGGCTTCCAAAAAACGTTCGAAAACCAGAACACTTTCTTCTGGGTTTTCGGCATTTGGGAGTCGATTTGTTCTTCAACTAAGCCGTTCGAGAACCAAGGTTCCACTGTATAATGTTTACAATGTGCTTTCCAGAAATGCTTCTTTGATGTGTCTAGATCCAGCCCTGGTCAGCGAAGATGATACTAACTAGTTGTTGTTGTTTAGTCGTTTAGTCGTGTCCAACTCTTCGTGACCCCATGGACCAGAGCACACCAGGCACTCCTGTCTTCCACTGCCTCCCGCAGTTTGGTCAAACTCATGTTTGTAGCTTCGAGAACACTGTCCAACCATCTCGTCCTCTGTCGTCCCCTTCTCCTTGTGCCCTCCATCTTTACCAACATCAGGGTCTTTCCCAGGGAGTCTTCTCTTCTCATGAGGTGGCCAAAGTATTGGAGCCTCAGCTTCACGATCTGTCCTTCCAGTGAGCACTCAGGGCTGATTTCCTTCAGAATGGATAGGTTTGACCTTCTTGTAGTCCATGGGACTCTCAAGAGTCTCCTCCAGCACCATAATTCAAAAGCATCAATTCTTCGGTGATCAGCCTTCTTTATGGTCCAGCTCTCACCTCCAAACATTACTACTGGGAAACCCATAGCTTTAACTATACGGACCTTTGTCGGCAAGGTGATGTCTCTGCTTATTAAGATGCTGTCTAGGTTTGTCATTGCTTTTCTCCCAAGAAGCAGGCGTCTTTTAATTTATCCAACTCTGTAGAAGGCAGCTTCCTACGTTTCGAAAGAGGTGGGCTTTCGGCTCTCCAATTCTTAAATTTGGTGATCCTGCTGCATCCTCCCTCCCCCCCCAAAGGACACTAACATCACTTTCACTTTTCTCCTTCATCATGTCGGGTCTCTTCCTCGAGATTTCTTGTCCTCATAGAGCTATTTACAATACCACTACAGAAGAAGGTTGGCTTTCTGAAAGGTACGTCAGCCTTATGGAAAGTATGTGAATCCATCAGGCTTTAATGTTTGCAGCTTTGATATGATCTTTGATCATGAGCAACTTTCACAGAGAATCTATATGAAGATTAAATATTAGTGCTGAGTCGTGATTTCTGTGACCAGATATTAAGAAACATAGAAATTCCAGGTAACTCACACCTTGCCTTTTATTTGTGTGTGTGTGTGTGTGTGCATGCATATTTTCAAGCACACACAACCCTCTTAAACTACAAGAAAGAAGATTCCACCTAAACATTAGGAAGAACTTCCTGACAGTAAGAGCTGTTCGGCAGTGGAATTTGCTACCAAGGAGTATGGTAGAATGCTTTGATGGTGTTTCCTGCTTGGCAGGGGGTTGGACTGGATGGCCCTTTAGTCTCTTCCAACTCTATGATTCTATGATTCTATTATTCTAAGTCCACTCATACACATAATCTATTTGATCTCCCTTCCTTTATCCCTGCCTAGATTTTTTTTCCTGCCTTTAAAAGAACATATCACCAAGCTATGAGGACTCTTGCATTTTCCCCCTCATGCTTCTAAATTCATTCTGTGTAGCTGCTGGGCAAACATTCTGTGGTTAATTACTGATTGTTCTCTTTGTTGTATTATTGATACCCTCAACCCTGCAATGCTGTAATTCCATTATTTCTAAATTAGACCTTTGTGGGACATTGGTGAATGAGCTTAACTGAACATTTCAGAACCAAAGATCAGAAATTAAATTATGGGACACACTTTCTAATTCAAGTCATAAAATCCCAGAAGGGAGGGGAGGTGTTGTTGTTTTTAACCTCACTAGGTAGCCTGCATCAAGTAATTTGTTGGGGGAGAATGATTCAAAATTAACTGTTCTTAACATACTGTAGTCGTTTTGAAATTGCCCTGGGGCTCTTCAATTATTATGTATCTCCCCTGGATATGGCAGCAACAGCTTCCCCCTCATATTTCCCATAATTATGTTAACCTCAGTGAACATTGATTCAGACAATGCCTTCGTATGTTTGGCACTTGAAGCTAACAATTAGCTTCCCACCGGATTTTTAAATATCCATTGCTAGTTAAGGCAGACACATTCAGGCTTCGGTCCTACGGTGCCGGGGTGATGGAGCAGCCCAGAGTCCACGGGGTGTTTCAGATCAAACTTCGCAAGTGTCTGCCCCCCACTCCCAAAACCTCCTCAAGCCATTGCCTTACCAACATCAGAGCAGAAAGGGATGGACTGGAAAAGCAGTATGAATCTGAAAGATGCATCACCTTCCGATTATCTTGACGTACACTAATATCATCCTGGAGCTGAAATTAGATCTATCTATCTCAAAAGCCCAGGAAAAAAGGCAAAATATCCACTCCAACCTCCCTTTTCCTTTGCTGGTGTGTGCCAAGGAGAACATAGGAAAAGTTACTAGTTACAGGTAGGTCTGACGTAGTCAAAACAAAATAAAAATATCCTTCCAGTAGCACCTTAGAGACCAACTAAGTTTGTCATAGGTATGAGCTTTCGTGTGCATGCACACTTCTTCAGATTCCTTTCTTCAGAAAAGGTAGCTCATCTGCCTTCGGTCCACCCTCTTCCTCTCAATATTTAAAACAGTTTAAAATCACTTACAATCACAGAAATAAGGTGGGTCCTAAAAATAGGGACTGCCATAGGTCGCCATGCCCCGGGCTTCTGGGGATGGAGGAGCCAGCGAGAAGCCTCCCTCTGCCAATTCTGGCACTCGAGAAGGTTGGCAGGGAATGTGGTGATCATTTGGGTATTAAGGGCCTGAGTTATTTAGGGCTTTAAACATCTTGAAACGGGCCCAGAAACTGACAACTAGAGTAGCCTTTTAAAAAACAGGAGTTATACGAGATCTAAATGGACACCCAGCCCGTAAGCAATCTGGCTGATGAACTTTGGACCAATTGAAGTCTCCGAGTCTTTTTCAAAAATAAAATGTTGATAACATTCAAGAGAACCTGGTTAAACTGGAGTTCCGACAGCTCCTTAAGGAAACTCATCTATGACTGCTCTCTCTGTTCAATATCCCCCCCCCCACTACCCAATTTCCTTAAAGCAGGGTGAATACAAACAATCATTTACCAAGCTCTAAATTATCTCAGTATGTGTTTGGCTATCACTTGGTAAGCTAGCCATCAATATTATTCCACCAGCTAGTCAGAAAGATTCAATTTTACTACAGTTCTGCCCTGTACATTTGGGGAAGCAAAGGTCTGTAAAATTGTCCTCAAGTCACCTGCAAGTAACCTGGGGTAACCAGGGGTACTGTCGGCCAATGACTGAGGAGATCCCCAAACATCAGGTGCATGTTGTGGGGAAATGAATGTACCTTTCAGACCTAATTCTGAGATGGAGGACTGTGCACTGGAACAAGTTCAGAATGGGTTATATCTATTCATATCTGCCCACCCCAGCTCAGCTCTTCATCATCGTATGTCAACTGCGATGCGTTAGTGAGAAACAAATTTCCTCATTCTGCAAAGCACGTTGTTCCCATCACATGGGTTTTCTTACCTTTTTCTTTTAAGTGTTTAAATAAATTTTAATACAGTCTCCGCAAAAATAAACAAACACAGCTTCATGTTTATGGCTTCTCTTATCTGAACATTTCCATTGTGCCCAAATTTGGCATTATACGGGCGCACAACGCACTATTTCTGCACACGGGCTCAATTCATGTGAGCAGGCGGAATCACTACACTGGCATTAGGGATGAGGAAGAAATTCAGGTCAATTTGCATTGAAAGGCAAACCTGAAATCTTCACTTTCTGAGCCAATAGGTGAATTGAAACAGATGAATTCACAGATCTTTGAATTTTGCAATGCAGTTCTGCAGCCAAGTAATGCGTACAAAAAGGCATATACTTGGGGGGGGTGAGTGTGTGTATGTATTCATGAAAATAACATAGGGAAATGCATTATATTTTGGAAAATTGCTTTGCAAAATTGTGTTTATAAGGCAACATTGCTTATAAACATGTGCGTAGTAGGACAAGCTTACTCTAAAATGCTGGTGAATCTTCATGAGGACTTTAAAAATATTTTTAATTATCATGACTGCTATTATTCTTATTGCAAATGATGTGGAAATGTGGAGGAATTGGACAAGAATGGGGAAATGAGAAACTGAAACAGATTCCGTTATCCCTAGCTTGCATACTTGAGAACACAAGAAGAGCCTGCTGGATTGGGCCAATGGCCCAACTAATCCAGCATCCTGTTATCACAGAGGCCACCCAGATCATTCTCCCCTCCTGCAACTGGTTTCCAGTTTCCAGCAACTGGTATTCAGAAGCATCATGCCTCCAGCCATGGAAGCAGAGCATAGCGATCATGGCTGGTAGCCACAGATAGTCTTACTTCCACAAATTTGCCCAGTCCTCTTTTAAAACCATCTATATTGGTGGTCATCACAGCCTCCTGTGGGAAGGAGTTCTGTAGTTTAACTACGTACTGCAGAAAGAAATTATTTTGTTTGCCCTGAATCAGCCAGCCAAGAAGCACAATAATCCTCTTCCTGAGATAGAAATGGGGGAACATGCCGTATCTGAGCCCTGGAATGGAATTCTGACTCCACAGGAAATTATTCACAGAACTCCCACTGTTTTAAACAGGTTGAATTTCACTTCCTTCCTTCGAGGAAGGCCTCGGGTCATTGAAAGCATCAAAAGCTATGCAGGAGGAAACAAATTACCAGCCATCACGAAAAGGCCTTCCACGTCTGCTATCACACAGTTGCGATAGGCTCAAACAAGATTCTCATTCTCTCCCATGTGACAATTGCTTTCAATGAAATAGCATTGGGCAGGGCTACCAAAACAAAGCCATTGGGCCGGGTTTTAAAACAAAACTAAAAATCCAGCTTTGTATCATCTTACAAAAATAGCAAGGATTAAAATCTTGCTCCAGCTCTGGAGGATTTGGGAAATGGTTTTTTTGTTCCGTGCAACTTGGCTTTTGATACCACCAGATTGGATTATGGAAATTCTTTGTTTGCAGCTTTGCCGTGTTTACAGATATCGCAAGAGCTCCCAAAATGCAGCAGCAAGGAATTAATTCTCCCACCTGTGTGAATGGGTCCCTTTAACCTCATCACTAATCGCCGCATTGTCACCCTGCTGTAAGTCTGCACAGATTGAAGCACTTGTTTGGATGCCTGGCATGGAAGGCCAAGGTAGCAGCGCTCAGAAGATTTGTGTTCAGGTTTATAATCTTTATAATTGTATGAGAACAGGGTTTTTCATATACATCCCAATGTGTTCTGTGTGATCCTCTCTCTCAAGAGTTTTTTAGGTAATTTAGCCTTTTATAGACATTATGTGTTGGGACAAATTTTGGCATGTTTACTGGAAAATTCCTCACTTTGTAGTAAAGAGATAATTTACACAGAATAAATAGATCTTTATTTCTGAGTCTCCTAACTCAAGCAAACTCCCTCGATTTCAATCTTGATTTACACAAACCGACACGAGTAGTTGTGGAGGCACAGTTAATACAGAGGGAAGAAATAGTTATTTTACCAAAAGTGCTGCAGATATTGTCGTTAATCCTCAAAACAGCCCTATAAAATGGGCTCGTACTGTTACACATGCATTGCAGATGGGAGTAAAACCGAAAGAGATATAGACCGGCTCAGCCAAGAGCTTAGCGGAAAACCCCCAAACAAATTGCAACGAAAGCAGACCTTACACTAAATGCTTGGGTTGATGTGCTCTATCAAATACAAGAAGGCTTGCAAAGTTGCCTCCTGGGAAATTCCCCCATCCTTTTTTAAGTTCCCCCTTTTGCTTTTTGACTGGCTTCTCTATAAAACTCAACACCTCTTGATATCCTTAAGATAGAATAATGACTCAAAACTCATCTGAAAGAAGATTCAGATTGATACAAAATACTGCAGCAGGATTTTAATGTAGCACTAAGAAGATCATTCCATCCAGCATTTCGGCTTGCCAGATGGAACAATCTCCCTTCTCCTCATCCTGTGCTTTCTTTTGGGGTTCCTCCAACCTCCTCCCAAGCCAATTTGGGGTGGGGGCTCACAGGAGGATGGGGGGGAAGCTCTGCTGGACCAGCAGAAGACCTTGTATTGGCTTCCACTAGTGGGAGTCATTAGCTGAATCTGGCCTTTTGAATGTACCAACAATTCAAGATTCACTGAACATTATGGGACAGTGAGGTAGGAGCTGTTGGGAGAAGGAAGCATGGGTGAAAAATACCCCCTTTTCTCTTCCAAAGACTGTTCCACAAACAGGGGGACTCCTTCCATTCATATAAGAACACTAATAGATACAACCATCAACATTTAAGCACCCATATTTTGCCATGGAGATTTTAGGTGGTGCAACGAACCAAACAAAATTCACTTTTCTGGACATTTTGATGTAGAAAGCACAGTCCTAGCGATAACTTTTCCCAGGAAAAAAGAATACTCAAAGAGAACATCTAACACTCATGTGCATTTTATTATGCTGGATGGCTACGCAAATACATAATATCACAAATATATACTCATTCCCCTCCAAGTCTAAATGAATGCTTTATGGAATTAATTGCAATGGTAATTATTTGACCCAAGGAATACAAAAATACCACATTTAATAATAGCTATAAAGATGTGAAACAAACTGTTCTAATATCACAATTAACTACAAAAAATTATAGGTTTGATTATTCCTGCTGTGGCGTAAAACACCAGTTACCTTTACATTAAAAAATTGTTGCAAATACATACACCTATTCCTGCGGAAGAATAAAACAAAAGTCACCAAGTTAAGCTGGTTGGAATCCTATTGATTTCAGTGGGAGAATTAAACAAGTTCTACACAGTCCTTCTCAAAAGTAAGTCCTCCTGGCTGGTGAGAGAGGTTGGGGTGGCTTAGGGTGTGGTTGGTTGTCTTTGGTTGGCTGTAGTGAGAATTGTTTTGGGGTATGAGCGGGGTGTGAGTGTGTATTTTTGAATCAGGTGTGAATAGTAAGAGAACCCATTCAAGTATCGCTGACACAACACCCCCCCCCCACACACACACTCTAAGTAGAATACTGTAATGGAACCATAACCACCCCACTCCACTCGCCATTCCCCCTTTCCCCCTCTTCCCCCTTTTCTTCTTCTTCTTCTTAATTGTTTAAACCAATTCACAAACTAAGAACTTATGCATTGACCACTAAAGAATGAAACATATGTTGTAGATATTTTTCCACATTTATTATGCTATTCTTGTGATATACAAACGACATGAGAAAACTTGGTATACTTATTTGTATAACATTGTTCTTGTTTATAAAACCCAACAACAACAACAACAACAACAACAACTGACTAGGATTAATATTGGAATACAACTGGAATAAATAAGATTTTGGAAGGGGGGGAGAGAATTACTGAACCTGTTATCCAGCAAGCAGGAGGTCATCCAAACTATATAATTGGATATTTGATTAATGGTTATTTGATTTGGTATTATGATTCGATATGCATATCATGAGGTTTGTTTTGCATTTTTGTAATTGAAAACTAATAAAAATTATTATATATAAAAAGTAAGTCCTGCTGATGTCAATGAGATTTGCTCCTAAGTAAGTGTGCATAGCATTCAACCCAAACTTGTCTCCTAGGGAATCTTGGAACTCTTCCATTTACCAGGCTTCTGCCCATATTTGTTTTAGATGATTATTTAGATGTACTGAATTCCCCTCCCAAGCCAAATCTGTGTTCATTTGCTTTATAAATTACTTACATTTTGACCGAAGGATTCAATACAGTCCCTATGATTCTTGTTTGTTCCCGGTGTCACATTTGTCTTCTTCAACATCAGGACCATTATTTCTCCTTGAACATTTTATCCTCACAAGTCCGTTCACCTTTTATCTGGTGTATGGCGTTGCAGCCAGTCAGCCGAGCCTCAACAGTTTTCCGGCGTAGGGGGCGGTATGCTGCCTCCCCCCTGTGTCACAGTGGGCCGTGTCATCTGTGCTGGGGACAGCTCCAGCCAATCTGCTGCCAGGGAGGGTGTGGCCACGGGCCATTTAATTTCGGTGCAGCTAGCCAGCTCACTCTTCCTTGGGTAAGCCTTTGTTTGGTTGGAGGGGAGGTTGTTGCCTCGCCTGCCCCTCCTCAGTAAGGGTGTCCTGTTAAAGGAATCCGGGGTATGAATACTGTCCGAAGCCTGGGCGTGGGCTACAGCCATGTCACAGACCCTACGGGGACCCCATGGGGTGCCGCTATCTGACGTAAGTTATAGGGCACCCCCTATCGGAGGTTTACCCTTCCATGGACTGTTCACATCTGTAACCAATAAACTGGTGGCTTATTTGAACCCATAAACCAAATATTCTGTGTCAGTGTGATTTATTGTTCTCCTGGGAACTTTGGGACTCGGGTGCCTTGGCATGCAACAACCCTGTGAAGTAAATAAAGCTGCGTGTTGGTGACTGGCCCAGCATCGCCCAGAGAGCTTCATGGCTGAGTGAGGGTTTGAGCCTCCCGGATTCTAATTCGCCACAATGGTTTCAGATTAGGATTAGAGCATGGGGTATATTGCAGTGATCTTAATTGTTTTCAGATGGGCAGGAAGTAATAGTCACCTTCAAGTTTCTGCCCATTCAAGCCAGAGAATGGATGCTTTGTTTATTCAGGGCCTTTTTAAAGTGGTGCATATTGAGAGCTACGTGCAAAGTAAGAAAAAAAACAAATTATTTTAGCAGGGGGGAACTCTATTAATTAAGAGGCTAGCCTTTGGTGCTGTGTAATATCCAGTAAAAGGCTGCCAGGATCATATAACTTTATCTATGCATAGCTAGGGATAAGGAGGAATAAGTGCTTACAGCTCCAAAGATCTCTTAAAAGCAAATGAGAAGACCCATGTAGCAATTAGCCAGGAAGGCAAATTGCTCCAAACAGGGCTGATTGAACTTCCACAAATATCCAAAATTGTGGAGGGGGGGGTTAGGGGCAGGCCTTTAAAAGTACTTGGCATATCAGAGAAATACCCCACCCCCTCATTCCAATAAAACACACACTCATTCTCCCTAGGCTTTATTAGAATTATTAATTTTGCCCAGAGCTCACAAAATTTTAACTGCCTCAGTGAGCGAGTAATCCATTCCTCATAAGCATTATTGATCCTGCAAAAAAAAATTGTAGAACAATCTTTTCTTCGCACAATATGTGTGGAGCAGAATATGTGTGGAGTAGAAGCCCTATCCCAAAATTCCAGTAGTGCAGAAGTAACCAAAGCCAATTTGCAGGCATCTGAAAATGGCCCTATGGTTCAGACTGGGCTGGTTCATGTACAGTAGAACCTCAGTTTACGCCTACCTCCATTTATGAATGCCTCCGTTAACAAACGCCGCGGACATCCGGGTTCCGTGGTGCTCGGATGCGCAGAAGCGATCTGCGCAGCTCGCGCATGCGCAGAAGCGTGCCTTCAGCGGGTGAATGCCTCGCACACTGCCCCCCTTTTTCTTGCCTACTTCTTTTCCATTCCTTCTCCCTTGGCCCCCACATTTTTTAACCTGATGATGACACAGCTGATTGAATTTTTCTCACCCAGACAACTCTGCCTTCGCAAAAGAGATGAATGAACTCTTATTTCCAGTTTTCAGCCAGAAAACTATGCCCAGGCAGCCACCCCATCAGATAGATAGAAAGAAGACAGACAGACAGACAGACAGACAGACAGACAGACAGACAGACAGTAGAAATAATGCTGCAGCAACCAACTTCAGAACTGGTCAAGCTGGGTGTGCTCAGGTTGACTGAAATTGCCACTGACCACTTAAATCAGCTGCTCTTTGGGTGTCTGTTTGGGGGGGCTCTGGGGTCTTGGACTTGAAAGTTCAGTTCTACCTGCACCACAGTAACCAAAACCCATTCCCTATTATGCTCATATGGGCCAGCTCATCACCTGGCTGAGATACATAATGCGTAGTCAGCATCAACTAACCAAAAATTGCATTATCAAAATGTAGGGTTGCATCCAACACGGTATGGGTGGCATTCTGTTCACACAATGGGACTGCCTCTTCCTCTCTCCACGTGCCCCTCAAATCTGCTCCAGAAGGTCCCCCAACCATCTGGCTTAGAGTTTTAGGGTGTGTTGGAGTTGGAGAGGAAAGGGAAGTTCCACTGTGCAAGCAGAACTGTGCCATGAGCAGAACAGCAGCGTTGGCTAGAACCCCTAGTCTTTCTTTCTTCCTTCACCCACAAAGTTTCACTAAATCTCAAGAAGTTGTGTTTTTTTAAAAGCTATTTTAAAAGCACTTCTCTGGGGACACGTCATCCTACATGAGAAGTGAAAAACAATCATTTGCCTTCAGCTATATGGTTCCGTGATAGAAAAATAATAATAATATTATGTTCCCTATAGTTTTAAAAATAAACATAAAATATACATAATCACACACCGAGAGTGGCTTCTGTTGCTGCTAAGTACACTACACAGGAATTGCATTAGAGAATTCCACTCAGAATACGACTGAGCACATTGCACGAAGCTATTATCTCCTGTTTGTGCTTACTTTCCTTTTTTCTTTGGGGGTGGAATATTTATGGACCTCAGAAAGAGCATTTAATTGGTTCTGATGGCACAAAACACTCCATTTGATAAATGACAATTAAATTATGGCATATGAACAGGAGAGACATGAGGAAGGGCAGGCAGCATGGACGGTTTTTGCTTTTTAATTCATGGGTTTCATGAAGGAATTTATTGCACGTCATGGATCTGGATGGCTGCAAAGGATCTCAAGATCTCTCTAGAGATATATGACAAAGAGAGTCTGCACATTTTCAAACAACCTTCCCCAGCCTAGTGCTCTCCAAACATTTTAGACTATGACTCCCATCCTCTTTGACCAACGGCCATGCTGGCTGGTGCTGATGGGAGTTCATAGAATAGTAGAGTTGGGACAAATCCTGACAAAACCTATAAACCACCAGTAGGCTGTTTACCTATGCCACAACCAGGCAGCTAGACCAATACCTGAGATACCTGATGCAAGAAACAGTTGAGGGGGTGGAATTCTGGACCTTTAAATTAGTGCTGAACTTAAAGTGTGGGGAAAAATATTCGTGAATATTCTTGTTGCCATCAAAAGACACTTGATATTTCCTTTGGTGCCTCCTTCTATTGTCTAACTTTTCCAGAGTTTGGACATTCTTCCTAACACCTAACCTGTTTCTCTCCCATCCAGCAATTTAAACTTATTAGCATTATCACATTCCTGCTTGCTCTGACACGGTCAACTGGGTTGACATTTTCGTCACCATCACT
Source organism: Zootoca vivipara (assembly GCF_963506605.1). NCBI lineage: Eukaryota > Metazoa > Chordata > Lepidosauria > Squamata > Lacertidae > Zootoca > Zootoca vivipara. The sequence continues at coordinate 79,845,383 of NC_083280.1, forward strand.
TGTATTCAGCATCATCAACACCCCTCAAATATGTAACATGCAAAAGCAGCACAATTCAGAGAGACGGTTGGATGTAATCTTGCAGGGCAATCATTCTGATGGTTTGTAATTTTTAATCCCTTCTGAATTGATACAGGCTCAAAGTCATTTAGATTCTAGGAGGAAAAGGTAATACAGTAGAAGTTCTGATCAACATGCAGAAGGCTCAGCTTTTTATTTTTATTTCAAAAACAATTTAAAACAAAAACAAAAACCTTTTCCCTGAAGTCAGTTCAGGACAGAAAATATGATTCACTTCAGCAAACAAATAATCCCGAAGTAATCAGTGATAGGGAAGATTCTGTACTAAATGGTAGATAAGAGCCCACTCCTGCCTCGTGCCATAATTTGCTCAATTTTTCTGAGCTTCCTCAGACAATTCTCAGGAAAAGCTTCCGTTGCCAACATAGACTTGCAATCGTTTCCTGACCCAGCTCAAATTTATCATCCTGAAGCAAAGTTATCCCTGCCATTAGATAACAAGGAAGAAGCAAAGGGCTTGGGACCCTCTGGGTGTTATGGCCTCACAATAACCTTGGCCAGCATTACCAATGGTTAGGGGTGATAGGAATCGGAGGCTCACAACATCTGGAGGGCAACAGGTTCCCCATCTCTGCCTTTAAGCAAGCAAGCAAAACCATTATGGTTGAGCTACTGCTGAGACCCAGCTTAGGTCAACATCCCAACCTAAGTAGCTTAACTGAAATTTGCAAACATTTCTATCTTTAGGAAAGTCTTTCCACCTTGAGATATCTTCTGTGGAACTCCTAAGCATCTGCCATGGAATCCCTTCATGCTGCAAAGGATTCTGGGGCATGTATTAAGGTGCACAAGTCAGTGTGTACAGGGTACAGCCAAGACTCTTGGGGGCCTCTCTCACTGTCATCCTGCATCAGCTGAGAGGATGCCTTAGAACACCCTCAAAACTACCCTGCAAATATGTGGGGAAGCTGTCCCTCTAGGAAAGTTATCTACCATTGGTGAGCCAATCAGTGAGAGATACTTAGCTTATTTATTTTACAAGCAGGGCCTAGAACTAAACATTAAAATGTGGGGTGTTCCTGTTCATTATATTCCATTCCATTCCCCCACCAGTTTTCCATTTCTACACAGAATCAGTATTCCACGGTTCCTGACCACTCAGTCCTTATTGCCTTATTGGACTACTTTGTTCTCCCCCTTTCTTCTCCCTCTCTCCCACCCCCTCCCTCTCTCTCACACACACAAAATATTTTTGCATTTCTGGAAACCCTTGTATTTCCTTGAGATTCTTGATACTGTAGGTAAAACTGAGATTCAGGAGGATATATCAAATAAAAAAAAAGCTAAATTCTTTTCTTCCCCTCTGCCCCTGCAGCTCACTTTTAAATAATGAGCCTCATTTGATTCATCTGATAAGCAGGGAGTACTCTTAGATAATGAAAAATATGGAAAGTACTCGGGAGGCGGAAGAAACATAATGTGACAATGTAGTGCTCTCGACAACTTTATAGAAAAGCGATTATACACCTTCCTACTTGGCATTTCGAAAACCCATTCCTGGACACAGTTCCCCAAAGGTGAGAATTACATTTGGCAGGTTGACTTGGGGAAACATGGGAGCTTAAACTTTATCTCCCTGTGTTTGTTGCATTGTTTGACGATGTTGCAAAGCAGCCTGACTCAGCAGTTTCTCCTACTTATCACTCCAGTGCCAAAGCAGAGGAGTGCAGTTATCAAATGAATTCCCACATTAAAATTCACCAGCACACCGTGTTTTGTTCCCTTCCTCCTCCAGCCCCCAAATAAGTTTAGCTTCCAGCCTGCATTGTAAATGTCTGACTCACTGGACACTTTTTACAGCAGAGGGACAGCTCAGATAGGTTTGCCAGCTTCTGAAAATAAACAGTGTGTTAGTGGGCAAGAGCTGGAGAAAGAGCCTAGGATCCAGCATTTGGGGGACAGCAGGGAGAAATGGAACCCAGCATTTTTTGAGTGGGTTGGATGGAGAGATGCATTTGGGCCCTGTGCCTAAGGTTTCACACCTTACATCCTTATATCCAAGAAGTATTTTTCTGTGTGCATTCATACTCCATATATCTTTACCTCTTGGGTTTCATTAAAAGCTAATAACCTTTCCAGAAGCCTGCTTCCTTGCTTTAAGCTCAGCCTCCCTACATACTCAGTGGCAGAGACCTCTGTCTAATGTTAGGCAAGGAGATAAGGATGGAGACAGGAGGCATATATCAGGGTAGTATGGCCATTGGCAAGCTGAGAGGTTTAGGGGAGCTTTCATTACAGAGCTGTTTATAAAATGTTTAAAATCCAAAACATAAGTCACATTTCAATGATCATTTGGGGGTTTTCCTTGGCAGGGTAGGGGGGGAACACCTGCTGCCCAATGACAGTTATGCTAAAACTGGATCTCTCCATTAATCTATATATGTGCAGCTCTAACTTCTAAAGCAGGGGGTGGTCAACCTTTTGGAGGTTGAGGAACATATGATCTCAAGATGGTGGATGGGGTGAAAGCCCAAAATGGGTGTGGCACTCCTCTTCTCAACTCTCTATCTATTCATTTTCTCTTCCAATCATTCTCTTTCTCTGAGATCCTTTCTTTCTTTCTTTTTTCTCTCTCTTTCACATACATCTTCAAACCCTATACAGTGGTACCTCAGTTTAAGTACACAATTGGTTCTGGAAGTCTGTACTTAACCTGAAGCGTACTTAACCTGAAGCGAACTTTCCCACTGAAAGTAGTGGAAAGTGGATGAATCCATTCCAGACAGGTCCGCAGAGTACTTAAAGTACTCAAACCGAAGCGTACTTAAACCGAGGTATGACTGTATCCACACTTTCTTGTAACCCCATTCACACAGTTCCCCTTGTTCAAACAGCTTTCACTGCAAGACTGCTAACCACTGTCCTGAGCCACAGTCTTGGCCTTGTCCAAGGTCCTGAACTCTCCTTCCAGAATCCCTGGCCTGCTGCTCTCCATTTTGCTTGAACTACAACCTTCTCTTCATGGTGGACATTACTACAACTCAAAATGAATTGTATTTAACAGGATCCATTAACATTACTTTCAAATAGGGCATACGGCCACCATCTACTAATTATATCTAAGCCAATGTTCAGAGGGGCCTCTGCGTGACATCAGGATGTCATGCCCGGCCCCCTCAATCCTCTAGAGAAGGTGGCATCTCTGATCTAAGCTGTGTGGGGATTACATAGTTTATACTATATACTTTAAACTATGGTTTGTTAACAAGCCACTGTCAGGAACTGCAGTTGGGTCCTGGCTTGTTTGAACAAACCAGTTTGGATGTGGTGAGGAAGTCTGGTTAATTTCAAAGCAGAAGCTTCAGAGTGTCTCTTCATAGTTGAGATTTGCTGCTTCTCAGGCACAGTGCTATACTGTTACTTAGTGTTACATATGAAAAAGGCCACTCAATAAGCTAGACATGGCTAGCAGTTATGGGGAGAGGAAGTGGGATTGCCAGCTCCTGCCCCTCTAACAGCAGCTTGATCTGCAAATATCAGCAAGTGAGTTTCATGTCAGTATTATCACTTGCTACCAATCAAACTGCTGTTGAAAGCACAGAATTAAAAGATCATTGTAAAGGTTTCCAACACCCAAATGACAGTGCCCTGGCATTCAAAATTAACAACAGCTGCTACAGTGTGTGAGATGGTAGGCTGTGCCTGACTTCATGGCTTTGCCTCCATGGGCATAAACACATCCACTGGAGGCTGGACCATTAGGCAAATAGGGCACATCCCCCATCAACCTCAGTCTGCTCTCAGCCTCACAGCTGCCTGTCATCTTACTTGCAACCAGTCCAAGTGGAGGCACCGCTTCTCAAGTCCCTTCTCCATAGTCTCCATGTTGTCCTTGAAGAGCACAGCAAAGAGATTAGTTAGAGAACCAGAATTAGTTGGCTCTGCTTTTCATTGGCCATGGTTTCACTTACTGTTGGTCTCTTTGCTTGGTGCCCTACCAGTCCCAATGGGCACCCACTATCACTGGATGCAGTAATACGCCCATACATTTTTGGATAAACAATCTGGCCTCAACAAACACTTAGAACAGGGGGCGGAGAATCTGTGGCCCACCAGAGATTGCAAGACTCTCATTCCCATCAGTATCTAGTCCAGCAACAGTGGGGGGAATATGGGTTCCCCAAGTTTGTCTTGGAAATTTACAACAAAATCCTGTACAGTTCTACTCAGAAGTAAGGCATGTTGTTTTCAATAGGGCTTCCTCCCAGGTAAATGCACATAGGATTGAGGCCTTTAGTGCTCTAGTATGCATGTTGACCACCTTTTCAAAAAGCTTCTCCAAAAGATTGAGCAGGGACTATGGGAGTGCCCCTAGGCAAATAGGGATCATTGAAACACAAGTCATTTGTGTTGCATTATCCAATTCTAAAAGTGGATCAGCAGCAGGACTTTGGGTTGAAAGAAGGGTTAAAACTGAGCAGACAACAAGAAACCATTTTACATAAAAATAGGACATCTTTTATTCAACTGTACAGAGACCTAACCTTGCTCCCATCTGAGGGGGAAAGAAACAGGTAATGGATTAGTCATCCCATGATGGGGAAAAGGAAATCAAACTGATTCTATGCAGAACAACAATGATATGCATCATGGCAAAATATTTTGCTAAAATTGGATTAAGGCTCCAAACCAGTTTCAAATCAGAATTTCACTCTTTAATGTTATTTCTCTTAAAAGTTCCTGGGTCTTCTTACACTGTTTCCTGTGTCTGTGACTTCCCCTTTTCCCTCACCTGTTTCACCTGAGTCACCAGAAAGCTCAGCTAATCCAGCCTTTCCAGTCATTAGTAGCCTGGCAACCAACTTTTTCCCTTATAGAAGAGTTCTGTGCTTGGTCTACCTATTCTTTGCAGAATTTCAAACAGAGCAAGCCAGAGCGAAAGATGCTGTGTTCAATGACAAAACAAATGACCTAGAACCAAAATGGGGTTAGCCTCCTTGGCTGTCATATTGGTTCATGGATTTTCACAAAAGAACGAGAAAACTCAAAGGCATGTGCAATGTGGGGTGGGACAGGCACAATTAAAGAGGCCAAAGAAATGATGGGGAAAAGGAGGAGGAAGAGACGCAAGAGGAGTGTAGCCTGGGGAAAATCCAGAGGATCAGACAGAGAGGTCTGGAGGACTGTATTCAACCTGCAGGCCAAAAGATGCTACCTTTGTTATAAAGAGAAACCAAACAGCATAGAAGATATCAGGCTTGGCCAAATCTCTGCTGCACTGAGCCTCTTTAGGAGATATAGATGCCATATATGAGAGAACTGGTCTTTTAGCTCACGTTGCTCTGGTATCATCCTTCCAGGCAATTTCTATACATTCCGCAACCAAGAGTTGTACAATTGGTTCTTTGCGCAGATCACCCTTATGAGAACACAGCTGTTGATTGGAGTAAAAGCTTAAGCTCCAGGTTAAAGGTCTAATAAGTCATTCCAGAGACTGCTTGCAAATTGTGCCACATCATCACTGCTCCACCAAATGGGCAGTTGTGTGCCCTGTATCACAGCAGCACACCAAAACAATATTGAGAAGGAGCTGCTCATATAATGGAGCCAAACGGGAGGAAAGTACCAATGGTGTGGGAGCTTCAGGGACAATTCCCTTCACCTGTTTGATGCTGAATGCAAGAGCTTCTTGAACTACAAATATGACCTCTGATTTTGATTAAGTCAGATAGTGGCTGTGGGTGGAAAGGACCACAAGGGTCTCCTAGTTCAACTCCTTGACATACAGAAACGTTTTGCCCAATGTGGGACTTGAACTCATGACCCTGAGATTAAGAGTCTCATGCTCTACTGACTGAGCTATTTCTAAGTGGACTAAAGTAGCACAGAACTGGTGTGCATACTGCAGCAGCAGTTCCTCTTAATTGCATTTTTCAGCCAATTGATGTACTTTGAAAATAGAGGAAATACATACTTAGTGCTGCAATCTTGTGTACACTAACCTGGGAGTATGTTCCACCAAGCGCAATGGTGCATGCTTCCAAGTAGACACACATACAAGATTGTTCTGTAAATCTATCAACTAGGAATCAACAGAGAGATTGCAACTGAAGAGAGTAAGAGTGCTTGAAGATCGTGTTTCTTTTGAGCCCTACAGTTTACTAACATCACAAATAATTATTCTCATCTTGTCACAGACAATTTCTGATAATAGGCTCTCAGCAGGAGCTGTTTTCTGAATCCCTAATTGCTCTATGGAACAGAAGAAAACAGATTTACTACAATTACATTAAAAACACACACACAAACATTTTGCGGTACCACCTACCTTTCAAAAAGAAGATCAAACGGGAAAAGAACTGCCAATAATGAATTTGATTTGCAATTTAACCATCACATTAACTCTTTTAATTAACACTTGTAAACCATACTGCATTCAGATCAGAGTTATAGTCAGAATACTCCACCACCACCAATATTTGCTGCTCAATTGGCTCACTGGATACAAGAGAAACGGTCACCACCTATTGGTCTACTCATTCTCAGGTCTTTCAAAGCAATGTTTTGTCCTTGTAATGAATACTGTCTGCTAGTTTTTTAAATGCTGCGGTGCTGCTTGTGTTGATTCTTTAGCAAGAAATTGAATTGATTGGTTTTTAAAGTTCTACTTCATGTTTTGATTGCATTTTGTTTGTGTTGACCACCCAGAGGACTTCGTTGATTGAATGGTCAACAAATGTAAATAGGCAAAATAGAAATGCAAACATGGATTTCATTAAATCCATGTCCCCAAATTCTACCCTACATGGAAGGGTTCGTTGTCAGCCATCATTTTCACCTTGGAAGACAGAACCTTCCCTGATCAAGAAAAAAAAGTGGATTTCTTGTCAAAGGTAGTTTTTCTAAATATTGATGTGACTTTATTTAAAGTCATAGTCTGAATTTTAATTGAACTGAATTTGATTTGATACCTGTATACCAATTCTGAGTGCTCAAGACATGGAAAGTGGCATATAAAATGTTTAAATAAACCCATAAAGAGTATGTGTGCCTGCAGTTGAATGCTGGAGGGCAAAATGAAGATGGAAGGAAGGTTGATTTGTCACTTCAGGCAACAAGAGGGTGTGCTCTTCAATATTAGACTTGCAGAATATCTTCTGGTAGCATATAGTGCTGAGGTACCTATCTTTCTTGCCACTATTCCTCTCCTTTTTAAAGTCTTTTAAAAATACTTTTTCTTAGGCCTTTTCTATGTCTTTAGTGGCAATATGTTTATGCGGCTTGAGGGAAATCCCAAGTTTAAGCCTTGCCTCAATGTATTTTAATATTTCTGTTGGAAGCCGCCCAGAGTGGCTGGGGAAACCCAGCCAGATGGGCGGGGTATAAATCTATTATTATTATTATTATTATTATTATTATTATTATTATTATTATTCATTCACTGTTTCCTTGAAATCCTCTCTTTCTCTTTCACTTACTAGCTCTGCCTCAGTTTTCCATCTGGCATGCTCCAATGATAGTATTGATCCAGGGTCAGCCCAAGATAATTTGCTGCCTGAGGCAAGGAAGAAAATGGAAAACGGAGTGGACTAGCAGTTGAAACTTACTTCAGCAAGAGCAACAGGACAACATCCTCCATCGTACTTGAGGGCACCAAGCTTGCTTAGGAGATGTACAGTAAGCCACATGGCCAATACCTTGCAATGACACTACTTCCCTCAGAATTTGCCACCTGAGGTGGTCACCTCACTCCCTTTGGTCCTCTGCTTACCTACCTTATAAACTTCTTGTATGGATTGCTGAGATAATGTATGCGCAGAGGCTTACCTACGGTTGGCGAAACTGGCCTCCGCTGTGGCCACAAGTCCGCTGTGTGTGTGTGTGTGTGTACGCAAACACAAAAGCCACCAGTCAGACTACAGAGTGTATGGTGTATTTATGTGTGTTGTGGTATGTCAGCCCTGTAACAGTGCGATCCTGCCCTTCTCGCATCATGACACAAAAGCATGTGAATCTTTCTCTCCTTCCTCTTTGCCTTGCCCTCACTCCAAATGCTTTGAGTCCTAGGGTCACACAAAATGTAATAATTTGTTATATGGCTATAGCAGTAAAGCAATTTTTTTTCCTGGGGGCACCACTGAAACAGAACTAGGTATTCTGGGTACTCCTCTGTGTATGTGAAGTGTTCAGAATGCCATTCTATTCAAATTCTCTAACCCGCTCCTTACCTCAAGGTCATGGGTTTGAGCCCCAAATTGGGCAAAAGATTCCTGTACTGCAAGGGGACTAGATGGCTATCGTGGTCCGTTCCAACTACACTTTCACTGTTTCTATCTCAGTAAAAAGGATGGGCAAGAGAGCTCCCTTGAGAAGCAAGACAAAAACTCAAAGGGGGTGTGGCATTTTGTAAAAATCCATCTTTAGAAGTAGAAAAACACAAAGCCAATTACTTTTTCATAAACATCTGAGGTTTTTTAACAGAAATCCACAAGTGTCTGGGAAGGTAATAATGCTCTTGTGCATTTCATAAAATTGCTGTAATTACAAACGAATCCACCCACACATGTAGTTTTGGAGTTTAGAAATGTTTCTGCCATGTGCCTCGTTAAGAGGCTCCTTCCTTTTAAACTTATGAAAGGCACTTTCCTTTGTAGGGTCTGCAAATGGGGTACATAGCTCACAGGGCTTCATCTACTGCTACAAAACATGTTCTTCATCACATGTGCTTTGTCATTCTTTTTCTGAAAAGTTTGGGATGATCCTGATCTGTGCAGCTAAGCTGTGTGACAGAATAGATTTAAGATAGCCACTGTCTACAAGCATTTTTTTTAAAAAAATATATCTGTCCAAATGCCCGGGTATGAAATCTTTATTTTTGGCAAAAACACGTGAAAAAAGCCATTCTGAGTGGAAGCCTTAATCACAAAAAAGCCAACAATAAAGGAAAGAATTGTAATGCAAATGTAATCAAATTCTAACATGTGCCTGAAAATACCTGTTGAAAGAGAGAGAGAGATGGGGGTAGGAATGATTAAAGAACATAATCTCGGAATCAAACTGTGCATAAAATCGCAGTGAGTCGCATTAAATAAATACACGTAAGAGAAATAAGCCCATTAAAGGCATTACTATGTGTAATGGTATCACACACTTAGCAATGCTTGCCAAACTTTGATTTACAGAAAATTGGGGAACTAGGGGCTGGGAAATCAAAATGCTGAGCCAGGTATTGTTTTACAGTTTGTAAATTTACTTGTTTACGGTGTGCCATTACAAATTTGCAAAAAGTGATAAGGCCACATCCATAAAATGTTAGTATGGTTATCAAAAGGTAGATCTAACAGACACCAAAGCAATTTTGTAATCTTAATAAATTATTCCTCTTGCTTTGCCAGCTGTCGTTCAATACTATAATGAAATAGTATTTGCATTGCTCTATTCTGAGTTCTTCTTTCATAAAGTATCCTGCCTTCTCAGATCTTGAAGAAGAGGATGAGAAAGGGAAAACAGGGGGCTGGTTCAGACAGGCAATATTCATCACGTTGACTATAGCATCAAATGATGTATTGCTTGTGCGAATGAACCACCACAGATCAAGCTACACATATCAATGTGAATTATATTTCATTACTAAAAGCAAAATGTAAAAGGCTGTAAATTTCAGCTAAGACAATAAAGGCAATCTGAAATCTCTGCTCAAAATCATGTCAGGGTAGCTAAAAGGCTCTGTGGAATAAAAGAAGCAGTTTTCCATTTGAATGGTAGGAGTTAAGGCTAATGAATTTTCACTGTGAATTTTCCACAGTGTCAGTGCCACCACAGAAAAGGACCTGCTCCATGGGCCTAAAGAATCTAAATTCATTGTGTGAAAGAATATGTAGCAAGTCCTCATTCATAGGTTTCAAATAGCTCAGGGAGGAACATAGAATCATAGAATTATAGAGATAGGTGATGTGAAAATAAGAAGGCTGGACTTCTGATTAAGATGGCGACAGGTCAGATAGCTGGCTCTGGGGCTCCGCAGATCATGTGGTTTTAATTTACTTTTAATTGGTTTTAATTTGTTTTAAACTCAATTATTTTATCAACCATTTTTAACTTGTGGAGTTGGAAGGGGTCCGGAGGGTCATCAAGTCCAACTCCTCGCAATGCAAGAATCCTGCCCTCAGCCATTCTTGGGTGGACTTGAACCACCAACCTTCTGGTTAACAGCCAGACACATCAACCCATTGCTCCAACTGAGGGTACATGAGAAGGTGCTCCTGAGTTCAAGATCACGTGAACAGTGAGTAGAGATGGCTATGCCTGGCAAAATCAGTTATCAGGAGTAGAAAACAGATAATAAGTATTTAGGCATGCCCTTGACATCATTTGTGAAATGTACATTGTGGCACTGACAAAATCATGTCAATACAATTGAAAAATGATGTGGGCAAATGAAGCCAAATAGAATGATGGCAAAGAAGAGAGAAAACGATGCTGAAAAACATGCTAAGGAGTTTCATTTCAGCTCTATATTTTACCATCGAATGCTCAGCTACCGTCTTTGACTCATTCTTGCCTATTTATACACAGATCAGGCTTGCAATACGCCAGGCCTAATCACTGTATATATGCTGTTCTACATTTTGCCTGCCCCAATAAAATGTGCCCAATTTTTCAATGCATAATAGCCTAGGGGGGTTGTGGGAAAAAAGCTCTGAAGTTATTTTCCAGGTTATGATGTTCTTTGATGTTACGGTAACATTTCTAAATAAGTAAATATTTGCACGAGAATCAAGTCACAGTGAAAACCTCACTCTCCAAAAGATAAATCCAGAGATGGTTTCAAGGCAGCCGGTATCGCTGCCATCATTTATCCATCAAAATTAAATCCACGTGTGGGTGAAAAACCAAGCTTTATGGGAAAGATTTTACCTCCTCCAGATACATTTTATGGATATGCTAAATGTTCAATGTAGCTCGTATACCCAGGACGTAGCCTCCCGGAATGATCTTAATTCTACATGGCAGATGGCTCTGCTCTACAGTTTCATAGGCCCCTTTGGAGACTTCTAACAAAGCATCAAGTACCTTTCTAGGCTACTGCCTGATAGAAGCCACATCCATATTCCTCAAAATGGATGATGTGACAGAAGCAATGGAAGCACTGGCTTTGTGCCACCCAGAACAAGAAGAGCTCCTGCAGAAGCAGTCAGAGGAGCCACCTTCTCAGAGGTGGGTTGCTGTTGCTTACTGGGCGGTAGCAAGGAGGTCAGTGAGGTGTAAATGCACCAGCAGGAGTGCTATAAAGGCTCTGCCGATTCATTCCCCTCGCACTGAGCTCCCTGCCACCAACCCCTTCACTTCCAGGTAAGCAACAGTGACCCACCTGCTGGGAAGCTCATGGAGCAGCTCATCCTCACCCAGCCAGCCTCTTCTAGAAGTGATAGTACTGCTGCCAGTCAGTTCTTTCCATTGTTCCCAGTTACTCTCTTGGCAAATGCCAAGAGAAATGGAGCCAGAATGGGGTCGCAAGGAAAGAGATGCACCTGTGCCTTTGGGGAATCTTGTAGTAAAAACAGTGTTGGGGGGGGGTGCGACACCTCCTATGTTATGACCTTCCCCTGAATGAGGCTCCTCCAACTCCCTCATCTCTTCCCACTTCTTCTCACCTGACCACCCACTACATTCCATCTCCATCTCCATGGGACTCATGTGGAGCCTCTGTGTTTTGTGACATCACTTCAGATCAGCCAATCAGTGCCAGATTCTTCAACAAGTGCAGGGTGTGATACAGATTGCCTTTCAGCTTATATCACAGGGACCCAACAATTTCCACTGAGAGTAGCTCTTCAGCCCCCTTATTGTGAAACCAGTTGAGAAGCTCCACTTCCCTAAGATCTGTCAGGATTTTGCAACTGGCAATTCACAGGTGTCCTGTGCTTTTTTGGCTGCCACCGGGGGAGGAATAGGATTTGGTACAACCCACTTGTTTATGTCTCTCCTAAGGCCACATCTGTTTCCAGCCACATCCTTTGTTCCGGGATTAATGAAGTTTGTTTATTTCTTTAAAACAAAATTTTATATAGTCGTACCTTGGATCCCGAATGCTTGGTACTCAGACGTTTCGGCTCCCGAATGCTGCAAACCCGGAAATGATTGTTCCAGTTTGTGAATGTTTTTTGGAAGCCGAATGTCTGACGGGGCTTCCACGGCTTCTGATTGGCTGCAAGAGCCTCCTGCAATCAATCAGAAGCCGTGCTTTGGTTTCCGAATGTTTTGGAAGTCAAATGGACTTCCGGAAAGGATTCTGTTTGACTTCCAAGGTACAACTGTATACTGCTACCGGTATTCATTCAAAAAGTCAAAATGGTTTATGATAGCACAAAAAACTATACAATTCAAACCATATAAGAAGTTAAAAAGAGAGACCAGTGAACTATTGTGAAAATATGTATTCTTAATTGCCTGCATAGGAAGAGAAAAGTTTTCAACAAGCATTTAAAAGCTGAAACAGAAAGCACCTGCTGAATCTCTATTGGCAGAGTGTCCCACGATATTGGACAAATGACACTAAAGTCTCTGTTTCCTGTTGTTATCAGATGAGTCTCACAAAGTCGGGGAATGACCAATGCTACTCCTGCAGATGTTATCAGTGATAGAGCTGGGATATAAGGCTTCAGGTCCCTATGGTACCTTGGACCTAAGTTGCCCAGGGCTTTGTAAATTAACCCTGTAAGATGCAATTCACTAGCACCTGAATGGTGACAAGTTCCTTGTCCCTCATTTAGAAAGCATCTAAGTTTCCCATTGCTTCCGCCTCAAAGAACCTGGACAGTTGTAGTTCTCCAATGAAGCTGAAGTTCTCAAATGGACAATTTTTAGAGACCCCCTGCCCTACCTACCCATCACTGAAAAGTCCCAGGGTTAGTTATGGGAAGCATTGCGCAAACCCAGTTTAAAATTTGTACTGTAGGTGTTTCAAAGGGGATTAATAAGAAATATATAAAAAAAACTCGCCAGCAACAGTTTGCAAAAGATTTACAATGGAAATTGAAGCACCTGAATCAATGACCCCTGGATTTATATTACTATGTTCTCTATGATCAAGACCTGCTGATTATTGCTATCTATATCAAAAAGACATCATAAAACCTTTTCTGATTCAAATGAGATTTGGGTGGATTTAAATCAAAGCTCCTCACTTCAAACCCTTCTCAAGTGCAAAAGGGAGTTATTGATTCCCATAAACCAGGGCATCACTTCTACATCCCTTAAATTCTGGTGGCATAGAGAGACTGTTCTCCAGTCTGAGTCACTGCCAGGAAATCTTTGAAATAACACTGTTCTCGCAAAAGGGAAAATCTATTTCAAAATAATAGCAAGGCAAAATATTAGTGATCCACTCCTTGGAGTTTTGGAGATTAGAAAACCTCTTGCCCTTTAAATTCCAGCTTTCAAAGAACACTATGGAGAATTGGCTTTACTGTTTGGCTTTACTCTAGTGGCGAGAGCATCGAGTGTGCGGCTGAGTGTCAGGATGAATGCCTTTAAATAGAAGGAGCCAGACAGACATTTTGGGCTGGCTCCAAGGTTTTGAAGGCCCACAAGCAAGACCCAACAGCAAGTGGGCATGACGTGTTAAGCAAAGGACTGCTGTTATGACTGTCCACTGTCTCCTTCTCCCACACTCCCTCATACAGTACATTTACCCAGTTTTCTTCAGCTCCTGCACCCTTCCCTAGGGATGGACAAATCCCCAAAGTACAGCTTGGAGGCAGCAGCTATTTCTGATACTGGGTTACTGATTAAATGTTGAACCAAATGGTTCATTTGGTGGTAGCGGCTAGAAGCTGAAAGTTACCAGAATGTCTTCTTTAACTTCTTTTATGTTACTCCTCTTCTAAGATGTTGAGTAGTTTCCCCTGGGGAAGAACAGAAAATGTACTCGGAATGTGTCAGTAAATCTGACAACTTTGTAAACAAATCTCCTTGCAGAAATTGGTTTGCCCATTTGTTTGTTTTTCTTCCAAGTGGTACAGCCCTCCTTCTGTGTGCACCAAAACACAATAGACACAAGTCCATCTCCAGTTAGCACACACAAAAACGCCAGGCTGCCTTAATATCATTGCTTCCACAAACCCTTTCGGTTCACATATGTATGCTAAATGGTGAATTTAATGATAGAAAGTGCTGCCCAGAACAGCACAGGAACATATGGAACTGCCTTCTGATAGGCTAATTCATTGGCCCATCCATCCAAGAATTGTCCATAATTGGCATTTGTTCTCTCTCTCTCTCTCTTTTTTTTTTTTTTTTTTTGCGCAGGAATCTCTTAACTGGAGAGGGGATGAGCCTGGGATCTTAAGTATGCATATAATGTGCTCTGCTCCTGAGCTATGGTCCCCTTTCCTTCATGCACATGGGGAATGTTCTTCTGATGTTCAGGTAGAGGAAGGGACAGACCCTATAACCTGAGTTATAGGGTGACAGAGGGTGAAGCTTCTAGCAAAGGGTTTAGGCTTGAATATGGGGTGGATGAACCAGAAACAACAGCTGACTGGGATGTGGAGATTGGGGTCCATATAAAGGCATTGTTGCCCCATCCAACAGAGGTAAATGTTAATGCAACAGGTGATCGATACATCCCAGAGCTGAAAAAGCTTGAGCCTGGATTTAATAATGCCTAGATAGCTCAGTTGGTTAGAGTGTGGCGCTGATAACACCAAGATTGTAGGTTCGATCCCCATATGGTACATTTGCATATTCCTGCATTGCTGGGGGTTGGACTAGATTATCCTCAGGAACCCTTCCAACTCCACAGTTCTGTGATTCTATGAGCCAAGGATAGGCTAGACTTCTGAGTCTATGACACAGATACACAGCATGTGTGTACCTATTTGTACATGTATTTATTTCTATTCGGTTGGAGCCCATGTTTGTGGTTAGAAGGCTTCTGAGTGACTTATCAAGCTACAGTGTGAGATGACTGGCTAGATATCACACACTAGGGAACCAAAAGTTCTAAGACAGAATTATTCAGGGACCCAAGACACATGGGCCATTCTAGACTACTGAGCCCCAAACTACATATTACATTTATTCATTCATGGCTACATTTCTTTAGAAGAAAAATCACCTGTGGGACTTCAGTCCAGATCAAGGTCCACACCAGCTTTCTGCCAACCCTTTCTCCACCATCCTGAAGGCATGTTAATGCTAACAGCACCTTCAGATTCAAACACCAGACAGGGAAGAAGTGATTTTCAGCAGTAAATTGGTGCATGGCCCTGATCCATATTGGAAACCCATTCTGGATTAGGACCCAGCTGGCCGGTGTGGCTGGGAGTTGTGGTCTAAAACATCTGGAGGGTACAAGTTTGGCAAAAACTGATAGTGAATCAAACTTTAAAAGGTGGGTTCTGTTCCAGTTCAGGTTCACGAGTATATAACTCTCCAATCTGGTTCTTGTTTAGGCATAGGTATCAGCTTTAAGAAACTTGCCTTGTGTGGATGGTGTCTTTATGTAGCTTAGTTGCTAGCTGCCATTGGTCTTATTTTATCTGGCTGGAGGCACAAGATTTCTATTCCATTCTATTCTGTTAATGAATTTCCCATCTAGCTTCCTGACTAGTGTGTCCTCCAAGCCTTCCGTGACAAATTTGGAATCAATTTGAATGAACTGTAAATAGAATCATTAAATGGAAAAAAAATGCAGTCAGCGTGTAACTCCTAGAAAATGAATGCATGGTAAATATTTAATTTGAGAAATAGGTATTTTTATTTTTATTTTACCGCAATTTACATGCACTAATGCTATATCCCTCAGAACTTTCTCAGTTGTATTTGACAACTTAGTGGACTGAATGATTTCAGTCTCAAAGTGTTCCTTTCTATATCAACTAGCAACACAGTTTTAGCTCATGAATGCCAGTATATAAATCTGTGCAGGCAATTCTTATGTTCTTATTTTCACTTTTGCAGACATGAAGCTCATTGATAAAGTAATCCAGGTAAGGACCAATACATTTATGGGACTCTCTTTGTTATTCTCAGCCCTCTGGGGCTTAGTTTGAAGCAATAATCTGAAAAATCAATCGCACCCCATTCATCATTTGAAATATAAGCTTCGAGGATTTTCAAACTATAGTTTTGTTAGATTAGTTTATTCTTTGTCTTCAGCTGAGCAAAGCAATTTGTATTTGGGATCAAAGTAAATGCCAGAGTTATGAAAATTACCATGCTCTCTGGCTCCTGTCTGGCTCTGCTGCTGCAATGATTACCTATGAAATACAGTACAGCATCTTTTGCCTGCCTTTCTACAACTGAAGTATTGGGGTTGGGTAGGGGGGTGGGACGACAAGCTCCTTCTAATCACACTTAAAATAATCTCTTGGATTTCTGCTCAGAGAAAGTGGGTATATTGTTTGATATTTAATTGGTTCGGATCAGTTTCAAGGCAGTCAGTAAATTTTACAACTGGGTTTGTCCTGTTCTGACGATTTTGGTCAAGTCCCCTCCCCCACCCCAATTCCCTCCAAAATTGGGAAATTTATGAAAATTGGGGACAGGCAGGAGAACTTTAGTTCAGGAGTATATTTATAGTTCAGGAGTATATTGGCAGCTTACTGTACATCACTGTACTGTGATGTTGGGTGTAAATGGGATGTGGGTGGCACTGTGATCTAAATCACTGAGCCTCTTGGGCTTGCCAATCAGAAGGTTGGCGGTTCCAATCCACACAACAGGGTGAGTTCCTGTTGTCCTGTCCCAGCTCCTGCCTACCTAGCAGTTCGAAAGCATGCCAGTGCGAGTAGATAAATAGGTACTGCTGTGGCGGGAAGGGAATCGGCATTTCTGTGCACTCTGGTTTCTGTCACGGTGTTCCGTTGCACCAGAAGCAGTTTAGTCATGCTGGCCACATGACCCAGAAAGCTGTCTGTGGACAAACGGCAGCTCCCTTGGCCTGAAAGCGAGATGAGCACCGCAACCCCATAGTCGTCTTTGACTGGACTTAACTGTCCAGGGGTCCATTACCTTTACCTTTTTACCTATGATGTTGGGTGTAGGGCAGATCAGCCCAAACAGCCTCATGGGACAAATGGAGAGGCTGGCTGGCCTAATTAGCACTCTGGCATAGCTAAGATTGTGTTCTGACATATATCCACAGTTGAGGCCTGAAAAACCAGTAAGCTCAATGTTCTGTCAAACCAGATTCATCTGGCTTCCCTGACCTGCCAGATCCCCTCTGGTTTTGACAGGTTCTGGCATGGCTTCAGTGCCCTGGACTCCACTTCCTTGTTCCTCCTGGCAGGAGGTGGTAAGTTTTGAAATCCCAAGTTGACAAATGTTGAAAAATGCCCTATGAATTTGTAATCCACCACGGCATGATGTGACTTCACTCGTGAACTGATTCCTCTGTGGAAGTCAGTTGCCTCCAAACTGTCACACAGACTTCATGTAAAGGATATAAAAAGGAAGTTACTGCCCTAGCCTTCTGCACAATAGCCGCACTCAGCAGAATTAGAGCACATTAAGGTTTCATTAATAACATGGCTTGCTGAAGTCAAGAAGCTGGCTGCATTAAAGAAATATAATTAGCTCTAAAAGCATAATAGCGTAAAAGTCATCAGTAGGCTCCTTGGCCCTCAGTGTACAAACAAATGTGTTGTTTTCTTAAAGAGCTATTTAAGAGGCTATTGGCTCTACAAATGATACCATTAGTTGGGAGTGTCTGCAAGATGCCAAACCAAAACACAACTGCAAGAACAGCCAGAAAAGTTATTTATCGTTCTTTGGTTACTTAGTGGAAACATGGTCTTGCATACAAAGAGCTGCATTAAAAGCTCATTGGGGGGTCCCAACAAAAGTGCTGAAAGCTGGCCTCAATTCTTCCCTCATGATGTACCTCTATGGTCTTCTCTTGCAATGTTGAGGGAAAGGATCATGCCACAAGACATGTGCGACCCCAGGCTTGTGATTCTATATTAGAACAAAGATGACTACCATGATTGTAACAACTATTGTGGAATCTCCCTGCTGACTACAGTGGGGAAAATCTTTGCCTGTGTATGTCTCAAAAGATTACAGTTCCTCATTAGCAGAGTCCCAAGCTTTAAAGCCCTAAATGGCCTCGGTCCAGTATACCTGAAGGAGCGTATCCACCTCCATCGCTCTGCCCGGACACTGAAGTCCAGTGCCGAGGGCCTTCTGGCAGTTCCCTCGCTGCGAGAAGCCAAGTTACAGGGAACCAGGCAGAGGGCCTTCTCGGTAGTGGCACCCACCCTGTGGAACGCCCTCCCAACAGATGTCAAAATGAAAAATAACTACCAGACTTTTAGAGGACATCTGAAGGCAGCCCTGTTTAGGGAAGCTTTTAACCTTTATGAAATTAGTGTATTCTAATATTTCTGTTGGAAGCTGCCCAGAGTGGCTGGGGAAACCCAGCCAGATGGGTGGGGTATAAATAAATTATTATTATTATTATTATTATTATTATTATTATTATTATTATTATTATTTTATTTTATTTAGAGCCCAGAGGTCAACATGACATGATTTTCTCTAATATGTTATCTTATTTGCCACTCTCTCCTGACTTGCTGGCAGCTCTTCCCTGGCCTGCGGTTCAAGAGGAGGTGGCCAACCTCTATAGATATCTGAAGCTTTATTATGAAACATGTGTCACATTTGTTCTCTTTTGAAAGAGGGAGAAAACTCAGCAACTGTGGCAGGAAGTTGGCTAGATGTTAAAGCAATAATAATAAGCCAGGAGTAATGTCATCACAGGAAGTCAGTTCACTGAAGAATAAATGAAGCTTTGGGGACACCAGAGAAAGCTTTGGGGCTTTTGAGCAAAAATGAGGTCTTCTCATGTTCTCCATGGTATTTGTGGGTGGTAAAATGGGGCAGGGTGAAGGTGGGATGATGTAAAATCCACTA
Source organism: Zootoca vivipara (assembly GCF_963506605.1). NCBI lineage: Eukaryota > Metazoa > Chordata > Lepidosauria > Squamata > Lacertidae > Zootoca > Zootoca vivipara. Next base: position 79,864,328 of record NC_083280.1, read on the forward strand.
TAATTGTTCCTCGGAAATGTCTCCACTGTTGAAATTTTGGCTCACTTGATGTTGAATGAAACTCAATTATTCAGTGGAGGAAGGAAGCAAAGAGCTAAGAGAGAAGAACAGGGTACAACAATACTGAAATAAAATCCAAACAATATTAGGATTGGATCCACAGTTGTATCCAAAACATATACAGTGGTACCTCGGGTTAAGAACTTAATTCGTTCTGGAGGTCTGTTCTTAACCTGACACTGTTCTTAACCTGAGGTACTTTAGCTAATGGGGCCTCCCGCTGCCGCCGCACCGCTATTTCTGAAGCAAAGTTCTTAACCCGAGGTACCACTGTAGGTGGTGAAACTGGGGTGGCTACTTTGGTGAATTTTCTTCAGGGATGACTAAAAATCCCCAAGAGTTCAGGAACAGCTCAAAAGAGAGCTATTTTTCTGATATTGTTCAGACTGGTGGTTCCACATGGGGACTAGTTGAAGCTAACCCTCTAAGCTTCTGTAATGGCAGCTTTCTGCCTCCAGCCACACCTCTCTGTTTTTTTAATTGGACTGAAATTCTTCACAGTGTAATAATAATCTCATCATCAAAGAATGTTTGTGATTTTTTTATTTTTTTATTTTGCCAAGCCTGGGCAATAGAAATGGTAGTTTGAGTAGACAGTAAAGACACAGTACGCTCTCAGAAGTGACAAAAATATCATAAAGACAATTTATTCCTCTTCTGCAGTTTGTACTACCGTTTTACAAAGAGTGCCCGAGGTAATTAGCAGCAGAATTCAGATAAAGTATTCAAACTTTGGGATCCAAACAGCCTAATCTCTGGGCCCCAACTATGTTGAATAACTCATTCAGATCTCTATCTGTACCTTATAAGACACACATCTCCTCTTACCTTGTAAATACCTCCCTGAAAACTTTGCTCGGGCATTCGGAACAGCAGGTGATCTCCAATACATGCTGTTCATCTGAAACGCGAATCTTTTCCCTTTATGTGCTATCTCAAGAGAGGCAAATGAGAAAGCCCATTGGAAAAGTATTCTCCCTAATAAAATGCTATCTCAAAAAGCACCGTCAAATAACGCAGACAGAGCATTAATGCATAAACAAAGCTGTCGCCCTTGGTGGATCGGCTATGATTTAGCATTGCAAAAACAGAACAATCACAGATGAGTGATGGGGTGGGTGGGGAGGGAGGAAATGAATTGGTATTTTATCACGGCAATTTCCTACAGATATGATCAAGCCAATTCAGCAGAAGGAGTGAATAGGTAGATATTGCTGGATTAGGGGAGCTCATTTGCAAACCTTCTGATCAAATCAACAGCTGTGGAAAAGTTTGTTCAAAGTGAATACGCTACACAGCATAGAAATGTTACACACCATAGTTAAGGCCAGGAATGGCCACTTAACAGCCTGGGGTCCAAATCAATACCCCAGAACAACATGGTGTCCCTTCAGGAGCCTTCCCTGTTTTAAGGGAGGTGTGGTCAAACTTTTTGCTCACAGTATGAAAAGTTTTTTTCCCCACATACAATTAGGACATCTTTCAAAAAGTTTGTTACTGCTTCAGCCCGTCTCTGATGATGACCTCATACCACCTGAGCATATCACCAGGACATTTTCTGAAGATGTTAAACCCATGCAGATTTTAAATATTATATTCCCTAAAGGGGGAGACAACTGGTGGAATCTGCCCTTTAAAAAAGCAATAGAAAAATTGTTGAGCAGAGCTGTTACAGATCTGAAATTCAGGGAGATGGCAATATAGCTTCACTGGAAGTCCTCCAGAATAGATTTTTAAATGAAAATTCTATGCACCAGCATTTCTGCTAAGATCAGAAGCAAGCCTATCTGGTACTAAAAGGATGGGGAATCTACAGCCCTCCAGATGTTGTTAGACTCCAACTACCATCAGTCCCAGCAAGCATGACCTGTGGTTAGGTATGGTCGGAGCTGCAATTCAACAACACAACAGAGGGGTGCAGATTCACACACCCCTTGCTCTGCTGAATCCATTTTAACAGTGTCAACACAAGCAGATGAGCTGATGAAACACTCTGGTCACACATCCCATCTGTGCAACAGCAAAGGCTATGCTTGGGCACAGCAGTTTTCCTGAAAAACCGAATTCAGTTTTGAATAGACAGGCTTCTAGCCCACACTGCTGCCAGCTCAATACAACTTGAAAATATGAATGAAATGTGTTTTGAGCGATCAAAATTCAAAGGAGAGAGAGCCCCCCTTTTCCCCCCAAGATCAGTCAGTGATCAGCTTTCCTGTACTAGGCACTGACCTCAATATCATTCAGGCAATATAATATTTCAATCACACAGATCGCAATAAAATGAGAGAGAGAGAAATTCAGTACAATTAATCTCCACTTTAGACTAAACTAAAAAGATATATTATCTGCTTAGCAGTCCCCTACATCAACTATCCTGATTTCTTTTCCTATTTCTTTCACCCTGAGTTTTCTTACAGCTAAAGCATACTGTGCTGTTCTATAGGTCAGGGGATTTCCAAGACAGCCGCTGAATGAATAACTGAAACCTAACAAATCAATTAAATCCCTCAAACTGATGTCACATTAATTCAATATTTGAGAAGGAATCAACTTCCAGAATTAAATAATATATGTCTCTGTGAGTAAATACTGGGGGGGGGGGGATCACATTCATTTCTCAGTCTCAGCAGTAAATATGGTTACTGCAGAATACAATTTATGACTTATTCATGTAGCTAGCAATATTTTATAGACTGAATTCCTTTTGCTCTTAAAAGTTCAAGTCAATATGTCTGCAGACGCTGCTGTGATTTACATATTGTTGTAAACGTGCTCCTTGAGAACGAAGGGTTGCATTTTCCCTAGGGATTTTCTTTAGCCTAGCACTTGATGGAGGATGATAGGAAGGTCCTCATTTGCGATCTCCGATGGTTACGCCAACTGCTGGACATTGTGTTCTCCCTCACCTGCTTGGATGGGGGTGGGGGTGGGGAGTTGAACCATTTTTGGTTGTCTGACACCTATCAACATTTCATATGAGTTTTGAGCTTGCTGCAGTGGCTGTAAGCCTCTGTAAGCCTCTATACCATGTGAATTAATCTTGTTTATGCATGTATGCAGTGGCGGAGGAAGCCGCTCAGGCACCCGGAACGGTAAACATGACGTACACCCGGGGCGGGGCGATCCACCCAGGGGGTGAGTCAATCAGCGCACGGGGTGCCATCGTGCCAATCTGCCCATGGGGGAGGGCATGCCAAATGTCACCCCCTTCATTGGGATGACATCCGTCCTCTCCCCTGTCTGCCTGCCTGCCTGCCTCCAGCTGGCAGCATGGGCGGCGGGGCAACAGCGCCCTCCTGCCTGTCACTCCCAAGCCTACAGCTACAGTGAGCTGGGGGAAGCAGTGCAGCAGCTGCTTTGCAGGTGGCCCCAATGGGCCGTCGGGGACGCCACTCGCTGTAGGCTTGGGAGTTGCGGGCAGGGGGGGCATGCCAAATGTCACCCCCGTCACCCCCCTTCAGGATGACACCCAGGGCACCCCCCCACTCACACACACACCTTCCTACACCCCTGCATGTATGGCATGTCTGATTTTAAAATAGTTTAATAATTCAGAACAGTTTCCTCCCCAGGCCTGAAACAGTATGAATTATGTGTGCCTAGTATTTGCCCACCCCTTCATGGATCAATGCCTTGTCGTGGCGAAGGGGCTTGAATAACTCGGAGAAGCTATGAGCTATGCCATGCAGGGCCACCCAAGATGGACAGGTCATAGTGGAGAGTTTTGACTAAACGTGATCCACCTGGAGAAGGAACTGGCAAGCCACTCCAGTATCCCTGCCAAGAAAACTCCATGGACAAAGACAACAGGCATATAAAAGTTATGACGCTGGAAGATGAGCCCCTCAGGTCGGAAGGCGTCCAACATGCTACTGAGGAAGAGCGGAGGACAAGTACAAGTAGATTCAGAGCTGATGAAGCGGCTGGGCCAAAGCCGAAAGGATGCTCAGTTGCGGATATGCCTGGAAGCGAAAGGAAAGTCCGATGCTGTAAAGAAAAATATTGCATAGGAACCTGGAATGTAAGAACCATGAGTGGAGGTAAGCTGGATGTGGTCAAAAATGAGATGACAAGAATAAATATCGACATCCTGGGCATCAGTGAACTAAAATGGAAGGGAATGGGCGAATTCAGTTCGGGTGACTATCATATCTACTACTGTGGGCAAGAATCCTGTAGCAGAAATGGAGTGGCCCTCATAGTCAACAAAAGAGTGGCAAAAGCTGTAATGGGATGCAATCTCAAAAATGACAGAATGATCTCGATACGAATCCAAGGCAGACCTTTTAACATCACAGTAATCCAAGTTTATGCACCAACTACCGGTGCTGAAGAAAGTGAAATTGACCAATTCTATGAAGACCTACAACAACTTCTAGAAATGACACCAAAGAAGGATGTTCTTCTCATTACAGGGGATTGGAATGCTAAAGTAGGGAATCAAGAGATAAAAGGAACAACTGGCAAGTTTGGCCTTGGAGTTCAAAATGAAGCAGGGCAAAGGCTAATAGAGTTCTGTCAAGAGAACAAGCTGGTCATCACAAACACTCTCTTCCAACAACACAAGAGACGACTCTACACATGGATATCACCAAATGGGCAGCATCGAAATCAGATTGATTATATTCTCTGCAGCCAAAGATGGAGAAGCTCTATACAGTCAGCAAAAACAAGACCTGGAGCTGACTGTAACTCAGATCATCAGCTTCTTATAGCAAAATTCCAGCTTAAACTGAAGAAAGTAGGAAAAAGCACTCGGCCAGTAAGATACAATCTGAATCAAATCCCTTATGAATACACAGTGGAAGTGAGGAACAGGTTTAAGGATTTAGATTTGGTGGACAGAGTGCCTGAAGAACTATGGATGGAGGCTCGTAACATTATACAGGAGGCAGCAACGAAAACCATCCCAAGGAAAAGGAAATGCAAGAAAGCAAAATGGCTGTCCAACGAGGCCTTACAAATAGCGGAGGAGAGGAGGCAAGCAAAATGCAAGGGAGATAGGGAAAGATACAGGAAACTGAATGCAGATTTCCAAAAAACAGCAAGGCGAGACAAGAGGGTCTTCTTAAATGAGCAATGCAAAGAAATAGAGGAAAACAATAGAATGGGGAAAACCAGAGATCTGTTCAAGAAAATTGGAGATATGAAAGGAACATTTCGTACAAAGATTACCATAATCAAGGACAAAAGTGGTAAGGACCTAACAGAAGCAGAAGACATCAAGAAGAGGTGGCAGGAATACACAGAGGAATTATACCAGAAAGATATGGAGGTCTCGTACACCCCAGGTAGTGTGGTTGCTGACCTTGAGCCAGACATCTTGGAGAGTGAAGTCAAATGGGCCTTAGAAAGCACTGCTAATAACAAGGCCAGTGGAAGTGATGATATTCCAGCTGAACTATTTAAAATTTTAAAAGATGATGCTGTTAAGGTGCTACACCCAATATGCCAGCGAGTTTGGAAAACTCAGCAATGGCCAGAGGATTGGAGAAGATCAGTCTACATCCCAATTCCAAAGAAGGGCAGTGCCAAAGAATGCTCCAACTACCGCACAATTGCGCTCATTTCACACGCTAGCAAGGTTATGCTTAAAATTCTACAAGGCAGGCTTAGGCAGTATGTGGACCGAGAACTCCCAGAAGTGCAAGCTGGATTTCGAAGGGGCAGAGGAACCAGAGACCAAATAGCAAACATGCGCTGGATTATGGAGAAAGCTAGAGAGTTCCAGAAAAACGTCTACTTCTGCTTCATTGACTATGCAAAAGCCTTTGACTGTGTCGACCACAGCAAACTATGGCAAGTTCTTAAAGAAATGGGAGTGCCTGATCACCTCATCTGTCTCCTGAGAAATCTCTATGTGGGACAAGAAGCTACAGTTAGAACTGGATATGGAACAACTGATTGGTTCAAAATTGGGAAAGGAGTACGACAAGGTTGTATATTGTCTCCCTGCTTATTTAACTTATATGCAGAATTCATCATGCGAAAGGCTGGACTAGATGAATCCCAAGCCGGAATTAAGATTGCCGGAAGAAATATCAACAACCTCAGATATGCAGATGACACAACCTTGATGGCAGAAAGCGAGGAGGAATTAAAGAACCTTTTAATGAGGGTGAAAGAGGAGAGCGCAAAATATGGTCTGAAGCTCAACATCAAAAAAACCAAGATCATGGCCACTGGTCCCATCACCTCCTGGCAAATAGAAGGGGAAGAAATGGAGGCAGTGAGAGATTTTACTTTCTTGGGCTCCTTGATCACTGCAGATGGTGACAGCAGTCACGAAATTAAAAGACGCCTGCTTCTTGGGAGAAAAGCAATGACAAACCTAGACAGCATCTTAAAAAGCAGAGACATCACTTTGCCGACAAAGGTCCGTATAGTTAAAGCTATGGTTTTCCCAGTAGTGATGTATGGAAGTGAGAGCTGGACCATAAAGAAGGCTGATCGTCGAAGAATTGATGCTTTTGAATTATGGTGCTGGAGGAGACTCTTGAGAGTCCCATGGACTGCTAGAAGATCAAACCTATCCATTCTTAAGGAAATCAGCCCTGAGTGCTCCCTGGAAGGACAGATCGTGAAGCTGAGGCTCCAATACTTTGGCCACCTCATGAGAAGAGAAGAATCCTTGGAAAAGACCCTGATGTTGGGAAAGATGGAGGGCACAAGGAGAAGGGGACGACAGAGGACGAGATGGTTGGACAGTGTTCTCGAAGCTACGAACATGAGTTTGACCAAACTGCGGGAGGCAGTGCAAGACAGGAGTGCCTGGCGTGCTATGGTCCATGGGGTCACGAAGAGTCGGACACGACTAAACGACTAAACAACAACAACAGTATTTGCCCAGCACACTCCATGCATCTGATCAAGTAGACTTTCACCTACACAGGCCTCAATAAAGTTGTTAGGTTGAAAGGTGCAAGTGTTCACATTTGGGTGCTTCGGGAGCTGTGACTTAACATTCCCTTGAAGCACCCCTCCCTTCCTTTGCCATGTCAACAAGAGAAGTCTGCCTAAAAGAATCCACCAATCACATTGCTATTTAGATCTTTGAGAACTAATCTCAGTAAAAGTCCCTTCCGCCGTAGGAGGAGGAGAGATTGTGGGCACCACGAAGCCTACACGTGATGGGGAAATGGTTGCCATTTCCCCCCCCCCCAGCCCATTGGCCGGCTCCTGGCCGCGGCGCTCCCTTGGCGCATCCAATCAGGATGCACCAGGGGGTGTGGCTCGCTGATTTAAGCAAGCATGCGGCAGGGAATCGGCCTCTTTCTTTTGCAGGACCCCCAGCTGCTGCGTTTTTTTCTTCAGGAGCTCTTGCATCATTGCGTGGCAAGTCGCCGAGCCGCCACCGCCGTGCCCTTAGCCGCCGCGTGCCTCAGCCACTCCAGGCTTACCTAAGCCAATGCCTCTCTACATCCGTAATCAATAAAGTTGTGGCCTTCTACACCCATGAACCTTATGCAATGTGTCCTGTGTCTTTATTTATTCCGGGGAGGGTTCGGGGTATCGCCGCACAATTAGCTTTATTAGTTACAACATGTTATTGTGTGAGCCTTAGGTTTCATTTTTTAAAAAATCATTCCAGCACCCCTCACTGATAACAGTATTTTGATACCAAACGACCCACATATCTGAAACATTGCAGAAGTTATTGTCCCTGCGAGGATACTGATAAACGACTGCTCTAAGCACTCCTGACCATCTGTGGTGTGACCTTCTCCACCATACTTTGCTTTTAAAACAAAAAGGTCCAAAGATTTATTTTACAATCAGCTTCTTTCAGGTCACACAATAGACAGGATCATTCAGTTACTACCACCCAGGCTAGCTGCTAGCTGGAGACGACAAGATGAATATCTGTAAGATTGCATTGCCAGTTCTTGGAACGATTGTGCAGCTCATCTGAATGGTGCTATCAAATGATGCCCTAGATAAACTCTCTTCATTGCATATTAAATTGGACACATAGAGAGAATGATTTCCCCTATTATTGCTTGCCAAGCCATTTTACTTAACACAACATTAGTCCTATCCATGCATTTCCTTAATAAACTGATTACTCTTAGCATTAGAGGGAATAAGGTTATTTCCCCCTTCATTTTTATAGCTTGATTCTACTCCTACACAGAACAATGCTTTCTCTCTCTTTCTTTCTTTCTTTCTTTCTTTCTTTCTCTCTCTCTCTCTCTCTCTCTCTCTCTCTCTTTCACATTTGGGATTACTAAAATCTCTGATAGACAGATTAAACTCTTGTGCTCATCTCTCTCATCCTTATTCAATGATACATGACTACAATGACTTTTGCAGAAGAGAGTGATACTATTGAAGTGTCCCAAACTGCTAGTAAAATTCTAAAGCAGAAGAAGCCTACTGCATTCTAGAAGCCTCTGTCTCCATAATGTCATTCTGGGCTGGGTATCCTGTGGCCCTCCAGATGTTGCGGAATTATAATTCCCCTCAAACTCAGCCAGCAAGGCCAATAGTCAGGAAAGATGGGAGTTAAAATCTCTCAACATCTGGAACTCACCACATTGTTTATTGCCTGCTTCAGAGGTTCTACTGTTGAGATTTGTTCAGGATGTCATGGGGAATTTGGACCGGGATCTTCCCAGTGTTTCTTAAGCTTCTTGTTGCTAAAGTATTCCAGAGGTTAAAAATTGGTTTCTTGTACCTGTCACACTGATGGGGCATGTCACTTTTTTATATCAAGTTATCTGCAGTTGAATTTCTCTTATAATACATGGAGCAGCATTATAGTATTTGGGGGAAACTACAGACAAGTCTATGGATTTGAAAACGCTTCTACAGATTATCGACATTTTTGATACAGTATAAATATAATAGTTTGTGTTGAATGGAAAATGGGTTTTCTTTTTTATTCGACTCAGTGTGCAGTAGCTGCAAAATAAGGCAAATTCCATGCCTTAAAATGTAAAAGTTTCATTTTACAAAAAAGCGCAGAGATGTTATTAAGCTGGCCAATATGAAGCACCTGCATGTATCTTTTTAAACAGTGCATGCAAGACTATACACCCTATGACTGCACTTCAATATTGGAAGGCAAGAGACAAACCCCCATCCCCACTCAAAAATTGCTTCAACCTCTACTTTTATCTGGTGGTTTCTTTCTGCCCATCCCCCAAATGTTGAAAATATTGGCACAGCTGTCAGAAAGACACTGCTTTCCTGGGAAATATGTGACTCCAGCCTCAGAAACATAAAGTTATGTCTCACATCAACAGCAGGCATCCACTGAAAGATTTGGGAAGGAACGGAACCCTGAATAGCAGAACAGCTGGAACTATCTGACTTTGGATGTGCCACTGGGACAATTTTAGAGATGCCTGAGAGTTCATTCTGACATGTCACCAGCGCAAGACTTGAAGCTGCCCTCCAAATTCTTCAGAAGCGGTATCAGCTGGCATGGCGCTGCAGGGTGAGGTGACATGGCTGGCCTAGCTTCCTAACATGCTTGCTGTCACTGATCGAGAGGAGAAGGGGCAAGGCTGCAGGGCGGTTGGCACAGAATGGGCAGAGCAGTGGGAGAATAAGATGGTGTCCCCCACTATACTGACCTCACTGCTGCCATGCCCTTCAGTTATTGGCAGAAACCTTCATGTTGGAAAGTCAGGTGAGCAACACTTCCCCACCTCACTCTGCCCTGCTGGCCACTGGACCAAGATTCAAAACTGGTTTTTCCCAATAAACCATGGGTAAAATTAACTACAGTTCCATTGGTAAGAATAACATGGCTAATTGAAAGCAGAAGCTTACAACTGGTGGCAGCGTCTGATGAGGAAAGAGAGTGCTTGAACCCTAGGTGCATTAATGTAATGCTAAACCACAGGTGGCGCTGTGGTTAAACCACTGAGCCTAGGGCTTGCTGATCAGAAGGTCGGCGGTTCGAATCCCTGTGATGGGGTGAGCTCCCGTTGCTTGGTCCCAGCTCCTGCCAACCTAGCAGTTCGAAAGCACGTCAAAGTGCAAGTAGATAAATAGGAACCGCTACAGCGGGAAGGTAAACGGCGTTTCCATGTGCTGCTCTGGTTTGCCAGAAGCGGCTTTGTCATGCTGGCCACATGAACTGGAAGCTATATGCCGGCTCCCTCGGCCAATAATGCGAGATGAGCGCGCAACCCCAGAGTCGGTCACGACTGGACCTAATGGTCAGGGGTCCCTTTACCTTTACCTTTAAACCACAGTCTACCACAACACTTCAACACAGCCGTTGTAAATCGTTTGGTTTCACCTGATGAGAAAATGCCAAATTTCATTTTTTAAAAAATTTCCTAAACACTAAAAATGAAATTTCAGTAGCATTCTAGTCTCCATTTAAAAGCCCATCATAATTTTCCACCTGTTTTGACAATGTCCTACTGCAATGTGTAGCTCTCAAATTGTCATCATAGATTTGTAGTGATGCTAAAGTTTGGGATTTTGGCATTTCTAATGGCAAACCTAAGGATCTCCTCCTGCCCTTGAGATCATTATGAGTGAGAGCCCACACTCCAACAAAGTTCCCAGCACCACAAACAACCCCCTTCTCTTTTCACAGAAAAAAAATGGGAAACAAAAATGTCCACAAAACTCCCCTCCCCCAAGTTTTGTTCTGTTTCCCCCCCCCCACCTTTGGGGACAGGGAGAGATGAATACTTCTAGCTTTCAGATAGCATTTGTGTGTTGTTTTGTTTTAGTTGTTGAGCAGATAGAACATCGATTCTTACTTTCATAAGCTCTTAACATTTCTTGAATTATCCACTGCAATTGCTCACCTGGGAAGCCAATAAAAGGGAAGTAATGCCATTTTAATTGCCTTTTAATACTATTTATCCCTTTGGTAAGAAAGGCGCAAAGTACCACATCACCCCAGAGCTCACTTTGCCAGAAGCAAGTGCTAGTTCATGGATCAATGTCAGACAGGGAAGAGATAAAGAGAGGTGCTCCACTCCAGCGATGCTCAACATCCTCATTAATGATGTGGATCGTTGATGTGTCCATCAAAATGTGCGGATGATACAGATTTTGAAAGAAATGCATGGATTCTGGAGATGAAATGCCAATGTTAAGCTGGAGCACTGAACGGTAGTCAAATTATATCTAACAAATAAAAAGTAGAATATATGAGGGAAAGAATATAAAGAACAGGTTCCAGGGTTTACAGGTTATAATCTGAATATGAAACAGCAATAGGACTCTGTTTCAGAAAAAAAAAAGTATGCAAACTTGTGTCTTGCTGGGTATGTTGAATTTTCCTTCTTAGCCCCTATACGCAACTGCCTGTATCAGGCACAGTCTCTGTTTTCTTGTACCTAATTTATTGACTCTATTTTGTATTTTGGAGGCATTGGGGATTTTAAAATGAAATAAAATATGCCATTAGTCTAAATTGGTGGAGTTGCTAGTCTTCGGGATTCTAATCTCCCTGACAAATCTCCAGAACCTCAATCTCTACATTGGATGCATTTTTATTCCAGTGTGTATATGTATGTAAATGCGTACTCATGAACACAAAATCCCAGAGCAGTGCTTCACTCCCTTCAAAGAATATAACTGCCTTTCCAGATAGTAAATGTTGCTAAATGCTTTGAGCTGAATCTGTTCCATACAGCCGCATCCATTGTGAGATTAAACATTCTTCGGGTTGTTGCCACTCTTGTTTTGGAGTAAATTGGGTTACAAAGAAAAATGTGGAATATACTGGCTCACAAAAAAGTTCTACTCATGCACAACAGTGTAGATCATTTTGGGCACTTCCTGAAACGAATAAATCCACTCCCTTGGTTTTAGAGACTAGCTAGCTGGTCGCTGGTGACAGTTACTCTCCAGAGATGACTAGGTGAGTGCTTAGAATCATAGAATTAAAGAATTGTAGAGTTGGAAGGGACCCCAACAGTCATCTCTTCCAACCCCCCTGCAATACAAGAATCTGAACAAAAGATTGCAAGACAGTTGTTGTGCTTAATTGCAAACCGATTGCTGTAGTTTTCAAAATGGAGCTCAAGTTGCTTCAGAAGCCTATGCAAGACAAGCTACTGGAGAATAAATGTATATCGGTTACATCCTGTGGATAGCTCAGTTGGTAGAGCATGAGAATCTTAATCTCAGAGTCATGGGTTCAAGCCCCATGTTGAGCAAAATATTTTTGTGTGGGTGGAAGTTGGACTAGGTGATCCTCAGAGTCCCTTCCAACTCTACAATTCAATTATTTTATTATCTGTGAATGTAATGTTTAATCATGGAATATGTGGCTTGAGTAGTGGTTGTTGGCATGGCAGTTAAATGTATTAGCAGTCCACAAGAGCGTCCCTTTTTGGCTGTTGTTGTTTCTTGCTGCCGCTGAAGTTATGTTACTTTTATGCATTGATTGCAAAAAACAAATAGCGTAAGACATGCATTTTATACTTACATTTGTGAACCATTCTGTGATATGTAAACAGAAATAATAAATAATATTTTCATGTTTGACATTTGAAGGGCATGTTAGCTGAAATAGATTTACTAGAAGTGAGCCCCATCAGTTTCAATGGGAGCTTAATCTCAAGAAAGCATTCTTAGGCTCCCAACCCAATTTTGCTTTATTCCCCTCTCCAAAACATTGTACCTCTAAAAGTAATTTATGAAATGCCTAGCGATCTCTTCCCTGGGATGACCTAGGAAAGGTGTCTTATTTCACAGTCTAATAGAATTCGTTTAAGGTGAGTTACTGTTAGTGCTCCTTCCACTTCTAATACCTTGTGCAAGTGAATTCCCCACTTATCAGAGACTTCCATCTTGACTTTTATGCAATTACTTTCTATAGGAGCTGACAGAACGATGCGCTGAGCTGTGTGCTTTTCCTTTTTTAATTAGATTAAAATTTATGTTTCATTGTTTGGAAGTTCTCTGTCCCAGTTATGTAAAGAAGAAGGGGGGGGGAATAAATGTGCCAATAATATATGTACATAGCTTCAAATCACACTTCCTGTTGGTTAAGGAAGTGTGGTCTATTGTGAATACTGGCAATACCTCTAGTACTCGGGTCAAAATGGTGGTGGTCTTGGGATGCCTAATGCTTGCTCAAACAAGCAAGCATTAGAAACCCTGAATTCAGATTAGAATTTGAGCCATTGAATAACAGGGTTTTTTTATGAATTGAAGAATCATGGCTCTAAATCACACTGGAGCCACTCTAATTTGCTTTTCAACTCACAGAGCTCTCCCAACAAGGGGAAGATGGCACATTTGGCTTCCCAACATGCCCCACTTTCTCTCATATGATTTTTCATGTTGCAAATTTCTTAAAGGCAGGAGAATCGTGGACCAATCAAATTTAGCTCTATTTGCTGGGGGAGTAAAATGATGCTTTCATTGGGGGTGAGCCAGGAAAACTCAAATTTAAATTTTAAAATTATGTCTTAATAGCAAAGTTGTGAATAACCCAATTAAAAAAACTTCAAAAACATTCAGGAAGCTGACGTTTCACTGGTGAGACATTACAGGTAATGCAATGCTGTGCTGTCACCTTAAAAGATGTACACTCCTCTTTCAGAATTACATTGTTATAGGAGCCTAGAGATTATAGGAAACTAAACTCACCCACTGCTCCCAACTGTGCAATATTTGAGGCTAATACACTATTTTTAAGACCCTGGATGCCATGTTTGATTCCCCCCCCAACCTCACCTGATATCAGCCAAGTATATTTTAAATTGTTCCTGTTTACCATACTCAATACTTCAAAGCAGATTTATTATGACTGGCTAATATATAAACCCCGCCTTCCATCTGCTTGTGCACACTAAACACACACACACACACACACACACACACACACGAGAGTCAAAACTGAGTTCTTTGCATGATGTACTACAACACTGATTGTGTTTGCTTTGATCAAAGATGATTTTGACAAGTTATATTGCATTTGTTAATCAGCAAAATGCTTTTAAAATGTTGTTCAAACAAGGTTATTGAATCTGATGGCGGAAGAGTGGTTTCTCTTTACTTAAAAATACCAAACAAAACATCCAATCCGACATGGGCAAATGCAGCTTTTGGAAAGGGCATGTCATCTCCAAGTGTTCTTTTGTTTTGTTTATGGCATGCCCTTTCGGGAATACACAAGTTAGCCCTACCTCCACCATCTCACAGGAGGAAGCGTCAGACCTCCACGCACAGAGATCTGTCTTAGTCAGGTTCCCTGTTGCAGGGAAGATTCTAAGCATTGTCAGCTGAACATTCTTAGAATCCCACTTCAGCCCTTCAAAGAACATGTAAACATCAGAAATGAAGCATTGGGCACAGGGTACAAATATCCACCCTCTCCTCCCCAGTTAGCCCTCACAGTTCTATGAAATGCCTGAATAAGGCTTGAATATCCTCCCATTTTGATCCTTCAAAGTAGTGCTTTCAGGCAGAAATACTTCCCGAAACCCTGTTAATTTTTAAAAGCCAATTAACGGTGAGGAGGTTTCATCTTTTTACAATCCTGTTCACTACCGTTATTTCATCTATCTTTAGCTGCAAGGATGCTCCCCCCCTCCACTTTTAATTGCTGCTTTTGCCACTTTCTGAAATTACCCAAATTGCTGAAAACACACTGGCTATCACATAGTGAATATTATTGTTTGTTTGATTGATTGGTTGATTGATTGATTGATTGATATAATGATTGAATGGATGAATTTGTATACTGCCCTACACCCACAGGTCACAGGATATGACAAAATGTCATATATAGCCACATTTGGCTATGTGGTGATATCATTATGGGCAAATGAAGTCAATTAAGAGTGAGGACAATACAAACACTTTCAGAACAATCACTGAAAAGTAGCCAAAAGAAAGTTGGAGATGTTCAAGTTTGCCCAAAGTGATCATTAAACACACACACACACACACACACGGAAAACTACCATGTTTGCCCAAGTTTTATTCCATTTATAAATTTGAAACCTGTGGTTATCACAAAAGAAATACAATGTGTCTTACAGGAGTTAATTCAATGGCTAGATACAAATGTTTCCCAAGTTTTCCAAGCTGCACCGACATACAAAGCAACACTGTGTGTCAGAAACATATCCTTATTCAGTCAGTAGCAGTAACGCCTGGCTACAAGCCTGTCAAGAACTGGCATGCAAAATTTTCTCTGGAAACTCCATGCGGTCTTCACAGTGCAATGTTACCTAATTATAAATCCTTTGTAAACATGCCTTTCAAGTAAGCCTATGGCTGCACACTATGCACTTAAAGCACATTATTTCCTTCAAAGAATTCTGGGCAGTGTAGTTTATCCCTTCCAGAGTTACAATCCCCAGCAACCCTTAAACTACAGTGCCCAGAATTCTTTGAGGGGAAAATGTTTGTTCTTTGAGTGAGCTTTAAAGGTACAGTGTCTATGCAGCCAAAGATATTGCCTAAAAGGCCAGTGGAGCAAAATGTAATAGCAAAACAGAGAAGCTTTTTGAACATGATTTGCAATTTTAGAAAACAAAGACAGTACCACAACCACCTCAGTATCTCCTTTCTTGTAACTTAAATCCACTGGTTCAAGTCCTGCCCTCCAGAGTGCTTGCTGCATCTTTCATGTGACAGCCCATTAGATATTTGAGGGTGGGTATCATATCTTCTCTCAGTCTCCTCTTATCCAAGAATAAGAGAATGGGAAAGCAATAAATGTAGTGGTTTGCAGAGAGCCATAAAGAGCCATGCCAGCTATATTGTGATCCCTGTGGCAAAACCATGCCATTCTCGATTCAAACATCAGTTTTATTTCTAACCATCCTAACCCTGATATACCATACCCAACATTTCATTGCAATCAAATCATGCAAGCAGAAATTCCACAACACGCTGTCAAGCAAAGTGCAGACTGCAAACCCACAGGATAATTTGTTTTAATGAGCAGATCCATTGCATTCAAATGCAAATTGCTAATCAAAACAAACTTCCCAAAGAGCCAATAGTAAAGGAAGGCGGGGGTAACTTCGCACAACAAGAAAGCTAACGCTAAGCCCTCTAGCAGGTGTGGAGAACTTGTGGTCCTCTAGTTGTTGATGAACTACAACTGCTATCATCCCTGCCCACTGGCCATTCTTGCTGGAGCTGATGGAACTTGAAGTTCAGCAACATCTGGAAGGCCAAAGGTTCTACAGTATGTGTAGTAACAATCAAATCTCATCACTCAATAAGAGAAAATGCTAAATAATAATAAGAAAATCTAATGTATTTTATTTTAAAATAATAATTTAAAAATAATATTTTTAAGTATGGTTGTGGTTTCCCCCCCCCCCCTTGATTTTACTACTTTTGTAACCCACTTTGAGGTTTTCTTTTACAATCAAGCAGGGTATACATCAGGCATCCCCAAACTTCGGCCCTCCAGATGTTTTGGACTACAATTCCCATCATCCCTGACCACTGGTCCTGTTAGCTAGGGATCATGGGAGTTGTAGGCCAAAACATCTGGAGGGCCGCAGTTTGGGGAAGCCTGGTATACATGTTATGAAATGAATAAATAAATAGCATTTTCATTCTAATGCTGTTGGGTAAACCACAATATATAATCCTGCCAAATTTGGTGAAGATAAATTTATCCAGAGATACACCAAAACCCACTCCTCTATCTTAGGAAGCTTCATGCCAAATGAGGTGACAATTTCATCGGTTGTGTCTAAATTGTTTGAGCTGCTATTTTGATTCAAAATAGTGTCATGTGGTAGATATCCAAACGTAGACCACAACTCACTCCTCCATTTCAGGAACCGCCATGCCAAATTGGGCAACAAAATCTTCAAAGGCCACCAAGTGGGCGCAGTTTGTATAATTACTTATCTCCTTGGCTTGGGGGGATTCCGTAACTCCATACCCTCCAACATTTCTCTGATGAAAATGGAGACATCTTAAGGAAAAGCGGGACATTGTGGGATCAAATAAAAAACCAGGATGGCTTCAGTAAATCCAGGACTGTTCCTGGAAAATAGGGACCCTTGGAGAGTCTTGTATGGGGGTCTCACTGTAATGGTGATACTCTGGTTGACAGCCTGATGCCTACTCAGTTCTTGAGAAGGTAACAGGAATCTTCTAAACTGCACAGGACACCTTCTTCCACCAGGAGCAGGGGGGATTTTCCTTCTGGGGCCTACTAGCATCATACTGGCAAAAATCCCTCAAATGTCCCAGTGTGGTCAGTGGCCTGTCACCAAGGGAAGTGGCATCAGCTCTTTGTGTTACTTTCTAAGCAATGTTCTTCTGCTTTTGATGTTTTGAGCTATTCTTCTGGTTGTTGTTTTTTTAAAAAATATGATTTTATGACATAGCAGTAAATGCTAATTCATTGATCGACAGACATTTCTTTCATTAGAGTAGGGGTAAAAGAATTTTGTGGAAACAGGAGCATGGGGCGGGATGGTTGTTGCCCTTCGTAGGTAGTAAGAATTCCTATACGTTATATCTGTGTCCTTCTAACAATATCCAGGAGAAATCTCCCGGTGATGATTTTCAATCTCAAACTGATTTGCAAATGTGAAAAACTGAATTTAAGATTGGTAAAAACTGAGAAACCAGGAGAAACCAAAATGGACAGATTCACTCATACCTAGTCTTGACAAAGACTTCAAAGTACAACAGCCCTGGTTATGCAATCATTGTCTAGACTTGAAGGGATAATAGGAAGGCATAGCATCGCACCCAGGAGTTTGGACCAATTAGATCAGGCATCCCCAAACTTCGGCCCTCCAGATGTTTTGGGCTACACCATCCCTGACCACTGGTCCTGTTAGCTATGGATCATGGGAGTTGTAGGCCAAAACATCTGGAGGGCCGCAGTTTGGGGGTGCCTGAATTAGATCAATCCCAAATAGCACTAGATAAGCAGTTTAGCTACATTTAATGGGTTGGAGACACTTGAATTCTTTCAAAGGGTTGTTTTGGCCCTGAAGCAATCAGAGAAAGGTGCAGAAAGGCTCTGGCTGTTCCAATCTGTATGATACTAACTGACAACAGCATACAACCAAAATAGCTGAAAGCAAGGCAGAAAGAAGCCTTGAATAATTCCAAGAGTTTGGAACCAGTTGCTGCTGCTTTTAATGGCAAAAGCTCTCTGGTTTTAACAGCTGCGCGGAAATTAAACAGGTGCTGCTTTCATCGGGTATGAAGATGCTGTGATGTGAAGCATTGCACCTACTGAATCCCTACCACTAACTGCAATGTATGTGTTAAAGACACAGAACCGCTGTCCAAAAAGAAAGGACAGCAAGTCTAATAATCATATCCTTTTCAGGCTAAGGGAATAAGGTAGAAATCACCATTTACTTGTGCTGTATTGATTTTTCTATTACAATGGGAAGTGTGACCATAAATCGAACAGGGGATCTTTGACAAGCAGGGTCTTTCTTTATAGGCTCCAGAAAGTAACTAATTCTGGTTGCCCAAGTAGGTGACATTATTGTCACTGGTCTGAAATAATTCACACCCTGAAGCGACCAGCTTCATTTAATGGGCTTTAATCTAAGGCAGGATTATCAGCTTCCACATTCTTGGGGGAGCATTCTCCTCCGGCCTGAGCCAAAAATGTGTTTTGCCACTGAAACTGACCTCATGGTTGGTCAAGTACCGCAGCATGAGTGGTCAAATGCTATATAACCTGAAAGATCATCTCACCCTTTGTATACCCATCAATCACTGTGTTCTGCAGGTGAGCCTCTCCTACAGAAACCATCTTGCACTTCAAGACACCCCCCCAAGACACCCCCAGGAGAATAAAGGCACAAGGACACAGAATTTAGGTTGAATTTACTGGGCAAAATTTAGGCCACAACTTTATTGGTTACAGAATGTGAGCGATATTGGCTTAGGCATCCACAGACTATATCTGACTCCTGCCCGCCTTGCAGGAAGTGCGAGGCTGAAAGAGGAGCTGCCAGAGCAGTGCCGCGGTTTAAATTGGCCCTGGCCACACCCCTAGAGCACCCTGATTGGCCACCTGGGAAATGGCGTGGCCGGGTCACCCTCAGCGTGACATGGGATGCTATCCCTCACCACACTGAGGCGGGGCTGGGGCCTGACGGCCTGAGCGCAACCCGGTCCCACTCAGAAGCGGAACTGATTTATGAGAAAGTCCATTTTGCACAATGTAGCAATCAGCCCTTTCACTGTGGCACCTCTCCATTGAAATTGCCTCTCTTTAAATATTAGACAGGCACCATCTCTGTGGTCTTTTTACTGCCTACTGAAAACCTCCCTCTTCCAACAAGCTGAGATTCTTCCCAGTCTGCATTCGTACTGGAACTATTTCTAAGATCTTTTTATTGCTTTATCACTGTTGCATGCTGCCCTGGGCTTCTTTGAGGGAAAAGATGGAATAGAAATTATTATTATTATTATTATTATTATTATTATTATTATTATTATTATTATTATTCTGAACCTGTGGCCATCCAGGCAATTGACCAATGACCATTGGTCATTCTGCCTGGGCCTGAAGGCAGTTGAACAACATATGGCCAGCCATCTAGAGAACATGCTCTATAGCAGGCATCCCCAAACTGCGACCCTCCAGATGTTTTGGCCTACAACTCCCATGATCCCTAGCTAAGAGGACCAGTGGTCAGGGAAGATGGGAATTGTAGTCCAAAACTTCTGGAGGGCCAAAGTTTGGGGATGCTTGCTCTATAGTAAAGTTGGTGATGCCAGTTAGAATTCAGGACTTCGCAATTATGAAGTAGTTCATGTTGTGTCTTTCCATACAAAAACTAAATGATGATATCCAACCAAGCCATAGAGCAGAACCATTCAAACAAATGGATTGAAATATCTCCAGGCCATTTATTTCAGTGGATCTACTCTGAATATGACTAGTGTTGAATATCACCCAAAGAGAGACGTTGCCTTGTGTGTGTTGGACTTGCTCCTCTCTCACAACCTGCAATTTCTTGTAGAATTACAACATAGGCTACAGTTTAGGCATAAGCAAACATATATACAAGAATAAACTATTATTTCCCATAATGCTGATGATTTATAACAAATTAAATACCTGATGAACATTCGTTGATGAATGTGCATTGCTACGCCAGTAATCAATTCCAAAAAATGCCAATTTTCATTAAAGAGATTACATTTTTGTCTCCCTTCCTTAGACATGATGAAGGGTGTTCATTTAATCATAATGGCACATTGCTGCATTCTTGTCTCCCATTCTTCAAGTGTGGGAGTTCAATAGTCCCTCTAATGTTTGACAAAAAGAACTATAATGGCAGTGATCACACAGCCTATTATTTCTAGGTTTGGTACAAAATGATTTTTTTTGTATAAAGAGGGTTTTCTTCCAGTAGTTATTTCTGATAGCTTTCTTAATATTTCGCCTTTGCATATAGACAGATTGCCATCAATAAAACAAAACAACAGTCCCAGGTAAATGTATTCTTCCAGCTATGCTCCATTGTTCTTCTGCCATTCTGATATCCCTTGGGGGATATCCCTCGTATATTTTCTGGCAGGAGCTGCTGGTTTTTAAATGCAGGTAAGGAATTACATGCAACAACAACACACACACACACCCAGCACATTTCTTCAAACAAATTTATGGCTTTCCTTGGATCTTCCTACAGAAGCTCATTTGTGATCCTGCAGGAAAATAAAATAAAATCTCCAAATCCAAGGGACTGGAACTTCAAGCAGAGTATTGTGGGAGGAGTGATTTAAAATGGCAGCATTCTTTTGAATTAAAATGCTCTCTATACGTAGCAATTTCCTCACCAAGTGCTGTAGCACGTTCATCCTTTTCAGAAAAGAAACATCCTTTTCCCACTTTAATTGCTGATATCCAAGTATTTAATCTAAAATGTGGTTATTTCTCCAAATAGGTGGCTTTCTTTTTCCTTGATGTCTGTATTTTTCCTTTGATTGCCAACACGCTGGATTTTAATTGCTTATATTTTTAATTATTGTGTGCACAATTGCACTCCCGCAGATTGTCTGTTGTTGCTTTAATTCAAACAGATTTGGGGGGGGGGGGAATTGAGCAGATCAATCTTAATTCACCATTAAGGCATTAAGATGAGAGGAAAGTCAGCAAGCAGAGTGAGTGCTGCATCCTGTGTCCTCCCATTTTGCAATAGCCCATGGTAAAGGTAAAGGGACCCCTGACCATTAGGTCCAGTCGCGGATGACTCTGGGGTTGCGGCGTTCATCTCGCTTTATTGGCCAAGGGAGCCGACGTGCAGATTCCGGGTCATGTGGCCAGCATGACAAAGCCGCTTCTGGCGAACCAGAGCAGCCCACGGAAACACCGTTTACCTTCCCACCAGAGCGGTACCTATTTATCTACTTGCACTTCATGCTTTCGAACTGCTTGGTTGGCAGGAGCAGGGACCAAGCAATGGGAGCTCACCCCATCGGGGGGATTCGAACCCCCAACCTTCTGATCGGCAAGCCCTAGACCCAGAGCACCAAATACCTACTTCAGCCCCAGGGATGGTGTAGTGTCAGTCTTGTTCTTTGAGCATGTCAGGCGAATGCAAGAGCTTTGGACCTGGCAGATACACGTTCACCCCTACCAGCGCCCAAACACTAGCCAGAGAAAACAAAACAAAACAAAAATATTCTTTTATGCTTACAGGGGCTGCGAGAACGTTAATTGCCAAAAACCGGGGGGAGGGGGGAGAAATAACAGCGACAAAAAAAGAATGGCAAGATAAATTATTGGATTATATCGAATTGGCCAGATTGACAGAAGCTATCAGGGATCAGCCCAAACAAAAAATTCAGAAAGAGTGGGGAAAATATAGAGAATATCTTCAAAAGCAGTGCCCTCAAATTAATACTTGGACTTCTGCAAAATAAATTAAGGTATGTAAGTCAAAAACAGAAAGAAAAAGAGGTAATAAGGAATTCAGAAGGAAACAGTTTACCAAAAACGAAAAGAGAACCGTGCTGAGGATGAAGGAAATCAATTGGAAGAAAAGAAGAAATGAAGTATGGTATATATATTGATGCTCATTTGTTTGTATAAATTTTCTAAGTAACAATGTTTTAGTTGTATTTCTCTCTTTTTCGTTTTGGTTTTTTGTAAGTTTTAGTGTTGTTTATGTATTATTATTTTTATGTTTAATGTGTGTGTGTGTGTGGCGTAAAATAAATTCAAGGGGGGGAGAAGAAGAAGAAGAAGAAGAAGAAGAAGAAGAAGAAGAAGAAGAAGAAGAAGAAGAAGAAGAAGAAGAAGAAGAAGAAGAAGAAGAAACACTACCTGAGTCTGGCCACCTCTGACATAAATGGAAACTAAAAATTACACATGGATCAAAATCTGTGTTGGTTGGGGGGGGGGTTAATCCAAAAGCCACAATTACTTCAAAAGTTCAGGGTTATTTTTCTTGGCTTTTGTGGTTCTAAACTAGACCTTTCCTATTAGGTACATAATGCTGACTTACAGCTGCAAAACTCAATAATAATCTGCTTGTATGTCAGTCAGTGCAATAATAGATTTTTAGCTACCTTTGTTACTTTCCGGAATGTTTCTGAATGACAAATCCATTTGTCGCTGTCAAATAAATCCAGTGTTCCTATTGAAGTATTTAAAGCCACTCAACAAGGAAGGTAAAGAAAGAAATCACATGCAATTGTGGTTTTTTAAATTACTTTTTAGGGGAATTATGCTAACAACCCCAAACTCTATTAGCTAATGGTGTGATATTATAGAGCTATAAGGAGCTCCTTCATAGTGTCTTTCCACCTTCTGCCACTTTTAGAACTAGGCTTCTTCTATTGGTGTAGATGGTCAATAGAAACTATAGTTTAAACTGTGATGCAATGAGTGAGGGTGGTGGTCATAAAGCCCCTGTAAATGTTTGGTTAAGCTCCCCTGCTGAGGTGAGCCATCCATAGAACTTAATAAGGTGATGAAATTTTATTTGCAGAGGATGGAATAGCTCATCTCTGTTGTGAACGATTTTTATTTAAAGTGAAATTTGAAGTGAATGTTTGATTATGCATTTGGATTCATTGTAAAGTGTTTCTCTATCTAAGATGCTGAAGTTTGGTCAACAAACAAATTTTTGCTTTGACCTATCAGAAAAAAAGAATGATAAAAAATGTTTTCTCGATGGGAAGACTTTATTGGAAACTGGTAATTGCCGATTTAGTGATAGGGGGGGACACCTCATTTTGTCTAAAATTGCTGCTTTGTATCAAGTGTGTGTGTGTGTGTGTGTGTGTGTGTGTGTTCCTCTCAACATCAGTTTTGTAATGTTTATTTTTTGCCACTGCTGCTGGCTTTTGTCATGCAAATACTAATCTTGTAGGGAAATGTCAGCCTATGCTTCTTTTATACAGGCTTGATTTATTTCATGTAATAGAGAGTAACGTGTCATTCTGTTAAAAATTAACTGTGTTTTTTAGGCAATGCTCAGGTTTATGCAATATTCTTAAAGGAACACTTTCCCAATGCAATCCTTTATGTGTCTACTCAGAAGTCAGCCCAAGCCATTGAACTAATTAGAATTTATTCTCAGGAAATTGTGTACAAGATTTCACAGTCACTTTTATTAGATACCTTTCTCCCGCAATGCATTTTTTCCAAAGCCTAGTCCTCTCTTGCAGCCCTTAATATGTTAGACTCTAGGTCAAACTGGATAAAGCTCTTGAGAGACTTCTGAGAAAATAACCTCCACCAACAAATGCTGAATGGGTGTGAATAGGACAGGCATTCCCAACCTACAGCCCTCCAGATGTTTTGGCCTACAACTCCCATCATCCCTAGCTAACAGGACCAGTGGTCAGGGATGATGTAGCCCCAAACATCTGGAGGGCCAAAGGTTGGGGATGCCTGGAATAGGATAACAGAGACACACCCCATTCATTATTCTTTGTTTTTCTTTTGTAACCAGTCTCAATCGTTGATTCAAATTTTCAATTTCTTTCTCAAGACCAAAACAAAATACTTATTGAGACTGTGAAATTGAAAAAACAGAAAAGATGAAATGGTCTGGCAATTTCCTCCACCAAAAAAAGAGGAAACCTATTTAGTCTCCATCTCAGTCCACTAGGGGAGTGTGTATTAATCAATAAATAATCATGTGTGCAAAATGAATTACATGTGACTTCCCCATCCAATCAGCATCACCCATCCCTCAGGGAGGGTTCTGATGACCCAGATGATTTGCCTTACCTATAGGATTAATTCATGCACAATTCCAAGAAGCTTGGCCATGAGGAAGGGGGTCCCATGTCAGTGTGTGAAGGGAAAAGCAAGGGGGTCTTCGTAGAGTTCCTTGTGGAATGGTGTTATGATAAAAATGTGCTAATTTGTATTTAGTAAGCCTCAGGTTTCCATAACTCATGTACGTCCACTCTCATGAACCTACTTTTATGTGGAAGTCTAGCCACAAGGTCACTTCCTGGTGGAAAATTCTCCATTAGTTCATCTTTAATAGTAGCCAGATGGGTGTGAATCATTCCTGTTTTGTCTTGCAGTGCTACATACTGCTGGGCAGAGTAAAATAATGAGCATGAAAAATTATTCACCTTCGTGAGCAAGTAAGGATTCCTGTTCAGGTGCCATATATTCACTTTCAGCCACATGCCAGGGACACATATGATCTTGTGCAAGGTTGTTGAGAATAAGCATCGCCCCCACCCCCGGCAATAAAGATGACTTGCTTTTAAAAAAAAGAGAGAATAAGCATCACCTTGCATTTCAAAAAACCTGGTCAAGCAATCATCACAGCAGCAAGGCTCACTTTCCAGAATCCAGATTTAACCCTCTCCACCGGAGAGATCCATTCCTCACCCACACCTCAATTGCTGCGCACTTTCTGGAGCTGTTCAAGCCCAGAGGTGCTGAACTGCAAATAAGGCTTCTAATTCTTCAGAATCAAAGGCTGCCTCAGTAATGACAAAGCAAACACAGGGTAATTTTAGTGGCTGCCAGTCTTGTTAGATGATTTTATACATCACTTGAAGCCCCTGAATTAGTCTGTTTAGAATGACATGGCACCTTGTGATTAGATAGTAAATTTACTGTTTGAATAGGATGAGCGTCAGGAGGGTAAAAGAAAAAAGAAAAAGAGGAAAGAGGCCAACAGCCGAGTTCCAATTTCCAATATAGTCTGGCACGCTCCATTGCTCCTGCACATCTCTGAAGCAAAGCACTATAGTTAAGCTTTTGCCTGGTACGAAGGGCTAAAATTCACAAGAAGAATTGGAAGCGAATTATCACCAGAGGCCCAACTATTCACATTATTTTCAGCTTTGTCCCTTGATGACAAAATATGCTTTTGGTACTTCCTGATAATGGAAGGAAAGGCAGAAATAGAGAAATAATTATTCCTACCTCCTAACTGTAAAAATATTTACATTTCTAAGAATGTGTGGCTTTTTAAACAATGTGAATTTTTCAATTTATGTGTTACATTGTTAGTTTTATCCTGCAGTATGCTTAATGTTTATCCCCACACATTGGGGATAAGTCAGGGGTGATGGGAATTGTAGTCCAAAACATCTGGATGGCCGAAGTTTGGGGGTGCCTGATAGAAGAAGAAGAAGAAGAAGAAGAAGAAGAAGAAGAAGAAGAGTTTGGATTTGATATCCCGCTTTATCACTACCCGAAGGAGTCTCAAAGCGGCTAAAAACTCCTTTCCCCTCCTCCCCCACAACAGACACCCTGTGAGGTGGGTGGGGCTGAGAGACTTCAAAGAAGTGTGACTAGCCCAAGGTCACCCAGCAGCTGCATGTGGAGGAGCAGAGACGCGAACCCGGCTTCCCAAATTACGAGTCTACCGCTCTTAACCACTACACCACACCACCCCAATTCAAGTCCAACATTCTTGTCACTGTGCTACTCTGGCTCTTTAATACTTAGGGCCAGATTCAACCAGCTGGTGCCTTAGCAGAACCCAGTGCAAGGACTCCCATTAATACAACAGGGCTTCCCCTCTGGAAGGGAAAGCACTTGGGTAGGTTTGAGGGGTTATTTGATAGATTATTCGGGGTGCATGAGGAGAGGGGAGTGTGGACTTTTCATTTCAATGGGACAAGATGGAATGGGAAAGCAGAATCTTGATTGGAAAGTTGCTTTTATTTTATATTTTACATAACATATATATTTTTAAGCTGTCAGCATTAGGGGGGTGTAAGAAAGTGGTAGAAGCCAAAGAGAAGGGTTTGTGTTATTTTAATATTATTCTATGCTACTTTGCAAAATAAGCATCAAGGCAGCTTATGCAATAAAAGAATAAAACAAATTTCATAACAGAAAACATTAGCAACTCTAAAAGAAATAAAAATAAAAGAGCAGATTAAAAGCTAGCAGCAATGAGTTTTAACATTTAAAAAGCTGTCACTGAATAAATAGTAATGTAGGTGTCAGGTGAGAATTTCATAAGCAGGTACCACCACAGAGATGAGCCTGTTCCCCTTATTCACCAGCCATGTTACCACCCACCCTGTTCAACAGAGATGTAGTTGGGTTTTATTTTCAACCTCTGTCTCCTGTGTTCCTCACAGTCAACCCTTCAACAAGCAATGATGCACCTTTCTCCAAAGCATTGCAAAGAATATGGCCTTGCATCTCTGCCCCAGCAAGAGCTCCGCTCTCATTTAGTCTACTGACTTCCATTTTCTTGCCTTGTTTCCCTTTTGATTACCCAGCCCTCTCATGCTAAAAACATCCATCTCCCTCTCATCCCTCTGGCCTAAAATAAATCCCTGCACTGGTTTCCTGACAGCTTCTGGATCCAAGAACAACAGAAATCACCAACGAGGGCCTCTAGATGTTGTTGGACTATGACTCCCATCATTCCTGCCCATAGACCAATGCTGGCGGGGGCTCATGGGAGTTTGTAATACAACAGCTGGGAGGCACCATGATGGCAATCCCTGTGGTACAGTGTTTCCTAAACATGGGTATCCTGCTGTTTTATGGACTACAACTCCCATCATCCCTAGCTAGCAGGACCAGTTGCCAGGGATGATGGGAACTGTAGTTCAAAAACAGCCAGAGACCCAAGTTTGAGAAACGCTACTATAGTACAAGCTCCTTGTCCATGCATTCAAAGTCTTCCTTACCCTTGTCCTTCATCTCCCCACTCTTATTCTCAATCCACCCCTGCCTCTGACCTTCACTCCTTGAACTCTACCACCACCGGCTGCTAAAAGGTCTCCTGCTTCTTCAAAAGACTCTGTTATTTCTCCCTGCTACCATCCCACCCTTCAAAATGATGGGCGTTTTACTAGTAAATGTAAAAACACCACCCATTGGGGTGTGCCCCCCCCCCCCAACACACACACATATTTTTGTAGATATTTTTATTCTGTGTTATTTTTGACTATTGGAAATAGCAGTAAGCCCCGGCTACCCTTTGTCTGCCACAAAGGAGCTCAGTCTCGGAGAATTCATTGCCCTGCTATTCCTGCTACACGAAGCTGCCAGGCTGGCCCATTGCTTTGTAGTTCTTGACCTAGGTTCTGCATTGAGCTGGGCATTTTTACAACCTGAGCCTTCAGTGAAGCTCATGAGCGGGGTAGCCTCTCTTCAGTAGCCCAGTCATAAATGAGTCAGAAGCAGAGAACTGGGGAGGGGGCATTCATTTATGTCTTCATTGGTGGTGACAGTGGGGCTTCCAGAGGTCCCACAATGCCTGACAACATCAAATGTACATATTTGCTAGCTGTTCAGAAGTACTGCTTTGCCTCTATGCACAGTTTGTCTTCTTTGTGTGATCTCAGCCAATAAGGGAACACGTTGCGAACAAAGCCCTCTCTCTGAATAAGAGGGGATAAGAGGGAACATAGTCATCTATTGCTGAAACAACCTGGCTGAAGTGCCTGTATTTCTGCAGTGGTTACAAGGAGTATCAGCCTTGTTTTATTTGGCAGCGAGCAGATGTATTTCCTTCCCTCCCACCATGAACAATTTTGCACACTGTTCCACACTCCCTTCCAGAAGGAAGTCGCAAAACAGATCACCTTTTCAGGGGTCATGCTAGCAAAGTTGAACCCCTACACATCTAGATTGGCACTCTTTGGTTTCCAGAAGCCTTGTGTTGCTGTAGAAATAGCTCAAGGGAGCTGACTCTTAAAAGAAAATCAAAAGCACATTTGCTTCATCTTTCTCCTTTGCATGAGCATTTTTTTTCCAAAAAAAAGAAAACAGACAAGAAAACTATCATGGGGGCTACACAAGCACTGCCACAAACCTTGCTTGTTCTATTAAGGTGCCACGAAAATATCAAAGGGACAGCTTTGAAGTCATGGCATCTGTGGAGCCCTGGCCACGTTATCTCGCCTGCTCTGTTACTAGGGACTTATGAAGCTCCTAGACAAGGTAGGAGAAACCTGGAGCCCTTTGGATGTGATGGGACTCCAACTTGCATCAGCCCCAGCTAGTATGCCCAGTGGCCTGGGATAATGGGAGTTTAATAATAATAATAATAATAATAATAATAATAATAATAATAATAATAATAATTTATTATTTATACCCCGCCCATCTGGCTGGGTTTCCCCAGCCACTCTGGGTGGCTTCCAACAGAAAAATGAAATAAAATAATCTATTAAACATTAAAAGCCTCCCTAAACAGGGCTGCCTTCAGATGTCTTCTAAAAATCTGGTAGCTGTTTTTATTTTTGACATCTGATGGGAGGGCGTTCCACAGGGCGGGCGCCACTACCGAGAAGGCCCTCTGCCTGGTTCCCTGCAACTTGGCTTCTTGCAAGGAGGGAACCGCCAGAAGGCCCTCGGCACTGGACCTCAGTGTCCGGGCAGAATCATGGGGGTGGAGACACACCTTCAGGTATACTGGACCGAGGCCATTTAGGGCTTTAAAGGTCAGCACCAACACTTTGAACTGTGCACGGAAATGTACTGGGAGCCAATATAGATCTATCATGTTATGTGGTCTCGGCGGCCGCTCCCAGTCACCAGTCTAGATGCCGCATTCTGGATTAGTTGTAGTTTCCGGGTCACCTTCAAAGGTAGCCCCACATAGAGCGCATTGCAGTAGTCCAAGCGGGAGATAACTAGTCCAGCAGTGTCTGTAAAGCCACAGATTCTGCACCCTTGTCCTAGACAAACCAGGCCCACTCATTAAATAGAGTGCAATTTTCCTGAGAAATCCTTCCCTGGCTTAGAATGGAAACCCAACTCTAAACATGTGCAAAGAGCTCTGGAAGATGTTTTCTTGGGTACCTAAGTTTTTAAATAGGGATATCGGGCATCCTGGAAGTGTGCATGTTCCTGGAAACCTTGCATCCAGGACACTGTTATGAGCATGCTCAGCAGTATTCCATACACACAGAATCTTCGGATGTTTGGTTTCCATGGTGTCTCAGATTCTTACCAGTACTCAGATGTCCTGGAAAACTACATGATCTGGGATCTCCAGCACCTAGCATCCTGCCATTTCATTTAAGCAGGTACCAAAGAGAAAGAGAAGCCTCACATGGAGGCCTCCTGGTTGCCTTCACTGCTAGGTATGTTTTGGGTGAAGGTGGCACTGTGAGGACAGAGGATCAATGGGGTTGAGAGACACATAAAGGACTGTCAGTGTTTTAAGATCATGTAAAATGACATTTGCCTGGCACCTGCTTTATATAATATAGGCTGGTGGTTAAAAAAACTATTTTATTTTCTTGGGTTTTAATCAACACATTGTGGATGGTTTTTTGAACTGCTTTGGAGCTGCTATCACTATACTATGTATTGCTTTGTGTTGTATTCATCCTTTGCTTTATTGAATGTGTACGTAGATATTTTACTGCATTTTAAATTAAGAATGAAAACAAAAGAGACACACAAAAAGGTCCCATCATGCTACCAATAATTTTGTTGAGAATGCAATAGAGTTTCTGGATTTTGGAAATGTGCTCAGGAAGGAAACCAGAAATATTTTTTCTGGAAGTAAAAAAAAAAAAAACTTGCCTTGCTAAACAATCCCTATACTTGTTTGCTTGGATAACTGTCCCATTAAGCTCAATGAGGTTTGCTGCCTAGTAAGTGCACTCCAGATCAGAGCCTTAAACACCCTTCACACATTAGTCACATGAGAGGAAGACCCCATGATGAAGGGGAAACAGAGCCACATCACTTCCACTTGAATCATACAGCGTCCCTGGCCCTGCCTCCAATGTCCATATATTGTGAATGTCTGCCGGAGTGAAGATTACACTAGAGGGCCCCACCTCATGTGGAAAGCCTATGAGCAGGGGTCCCCAGACTTACCCGCCTTCGGGCCGGTGCCCGCCGCACTGATCGCACGGAGGGCGGGGGAGTGTGCGCGCAGTGCACATGCGCACACCCATTTACTGGTGCGGTGGTGCGCTTCCAGGATGGAAAAATCGCCGAAAATTGTTTGTGTGCATGCGTATGGGCCTCCCCCGACCCGGAAGTGCACCTCCCCCGACCCGGAAGTGCACCGGAAATGACCTCTTCTGGGTCGGGAGAGGCCCATACGCATGCGCAGAAACGATTTTCGGCGATTTTTTTGAGATCTGGAAGCGCATCGCCGCACAGCGCGCTGCAAGAGCGGGCGGCAGCAGAGGGCGGCAGGGGTAGTCGCGGGCCGGATTGGGAGGCCAATTGGGCCGCATCCGGCCCCCGGGCCGTAGTCTGGGGACCCCTGCCTATGAGCATAGGCTTCACCACTGTTCAATGTGTGTCCTTGGAGGTGTGGCCAAAGGAGCAGCATGGTTGCATGCCCTTGGAGGCAGCCCAGATGCCCAATAATCACTTAATGCCGCTGTGAGGGACAGAGGATATCGCGAAGTCCCTCCCCTCCTGAGTTCAAGCCCATCCCCGAGCACAGGGGAAAGCAGAGAGAGTTCCGATTCCAGTGGGGAAGCAGGAAGTCGTGTCCGAGGCTCAGGCAAGGTAGCGGAGCCAGGGTCCCAGGGGGGACAGGAAGGGGCAAATAAGGGGGGAGACCCATCCCCCCAACTCCGGAATTACGCAGAAAGAGGAGAGGAAAGAGGATGGGTCTACCAAAGCTTTTGTGTTGGAGAAAGACGCGCCAAAAGCCATTCGAAGGTTCTGAACCCGACTGAACACATCGCTCCGTGTAAATAGCAATGACTTCAGCACTGTAAATACGCAGCACCAATAAAAGAATAAAATGCAGAGCTGGGTAGAGTCGTTACTCTGAAGTAGTCCGCTCCGGCCACTGTGACAGCAACCTCCGAATCTTTTTGGGGCTACTTTGGAGTTGCCGGGATGAGTGTTTCAGAGGCGGAGAAATGGCGGCAGATCGCGGAGAAAGCCCAACAGGACCTGCAGCAACTGGCGCTGCAGGCACAGGGGGAATTAAAGGCAGCTAAAGAAGAAACCGAGAAGGTCAAGGAGGACCGGCTACAACTTGCGGAACAGGTGAGAGCGCTTCAGGACAAAGAGCTGCAATTAAGGGCGGTGGCGGTAGAGCTCCAAAACAAGCTGGACGCCGAGAAAAACAAGGCGGGAGGGGCCCCCCAACTCCAAGTGCTGCCAGGAAGGAGAGCGGGGACCCTAGTAAGTAAGTTCAATGGAGACCCGAGGGAATATCATGGCTTTGAGACTGAGATAGTGTATGCTCTTGAGCTGCACCATGATGAATTCCCGGATGATGAGCACAGGGTAGCGTTTATTGTGGAACACCTTACAGGGGCAGCCAGGGAGTGGCTAAGACCGTTAATAGCGACAAAAAATCATTGCATGAAGAATGTCAAACTATTTCTAGAGGCTTTGAAAACTATGTATGCATCTGATAGTCATATGGACCAGACCAAAGAGGAACTGCATAATTTGAGGCAAAGAACAATGACAGTTCGCGAATATTGGGCGAGATTCACCATGCTAGTGCACAGACTGGGGTGGGAACTGCACTCGCCTCCGATGGAAGTGGCGTTCTACCTAGGGTTGAATGAGGAGGTGAAAGATGAGCTCTCAAGAGGTCCAAAGCCCAGTAATATGGATCAGCTGAGCAAAGCAGCTCTAGCAGTGGGGGTGAGACAGGAATCCCGGTGGAACGACAAGCAAGCAACGCGCGCAAAGCGGGCTTGGTTCCCACGGTCGCAGGAGAAGCCACTCCCCCAACAGCCACCTCACGCCATGCCAGGGGCTGGCCAAGACCAGGAACCCATGCAAATTGATAGCGCGCGCGGGGGGGCTTTTCAAACCCCAGCAGCGACAAGACGCAAGGAGGGAAGGGGCGGGAATTGCTTTCTCTGCAACTCCCCCCAGCATCGCATCAGAGACTGCCCACATCGCAGAGAATGGCAAGGAAAGGCGGGAACGGTTGTGCCCTCCCCCACTGACGCAGCACCACAGCAGGGAAACGGGAAAGCCTGGTTGCAGGAGACAAGGGGCAGCAGCCAGGCACAGTCAGCAGACAACAGCCCCAGCCCGCCCACCCGCACAGCGAGGAGCAGAGCCAGCCCACCCCTCCCAGAGCAGGAGTGGTTCTAGAAGTCACGCTAACGCTCCCAAATGGCTATCCCCTGACGGTCCTCGCCTTAATTGACAGTGGTGCCTCAGCCAACTTCTTCTCGAGAAACTTTGCAGAAGAGCACCAGATCCAGCTTCTGCAGCTGGATTTTCCCCTGCACATAGCCACCATTGACGGCAGGGAGTTGCTGGGAGGGGCCATCACTCATCAACCCCCCCCCATGAGAATGACGGTGGGAAGGCACTCAGAGACACTGGCTTTCAACGTCACAACCATCTCAGACCCCCCCATCGTTTTGGGCATGAGCTGGCTGGCGCGCCACGACCCCTCCATAAGTTGGCACCAGAGATGCATCACGTTTGGGTCGGACTTTTGTCTGGAACATTGCATGCAGCACCAACCAGGGGAGGGACCTCCAATAGCCACGGTGGCCACTATGCATGTCAAAGGGGGTGAGGCGATACCCAAGCCGTACTGGGACCTGCAGGAGGTCTTCAGCGAAGCGGAGTCCGACCACCTACCCCCACACAGGTCTTTCGACTGCCAGATCAACCTGGTGCCAGGGGCAACGATACCCCCAGCCAAGCTGTACGCCATGTCAGATCAGGAACTGGAGGTTTTGCGTGCGTTCATAGACAAGAACCTCAAACGGGGGTTCATCAGAGAAAGCAAGGCAGCAGGGGGCAGCCCGGTCTTCTGGGTGGACAAGAAAGACACGCAACAGCGCCGTCTTGTGGTGGATTTCAGACGGCTCAATTCAGTGACAGAGCCAGTGGCTTTCCCCATGCCCAGAGTGGACGATCTCCTGACAGCGGCACGCAGGGGCAAGATTTTCACCAAGCTAGACCTGAGGGGGGCGTACAACTTGATCAGGATCTGGGAAGGCGATGAGTGGAAAACCACGATGTTCACGCCTCTGGGCTCTTTTGAATATCTGGTGATGCCCTTCGGGTTGCAAGGGGGCTCAGCATGCTTCCAGGCCTTCATGCACCACGTCCTGGGGTCCCTTCTCTTCAAGAACTGCTTGGTCTTCCTGGATGACATCCTTATCTATTCCGATGACCCAGTGCAACATGTGAAGGATGTCAGGGAGGTGTTGCAGCGCCTGAAGGAGAACCACCTGTATGTGAAGCTGGAGAAGTGCAAGTTTCACACCAGGGAAGTGGACTTCCTGGGCTACAAACTGTCAGACAAGGGGCTGGCGATGGACAAGGACAAGGTGCAGGCCATCCTGGACTGGCACAGCCCCAGGACGCGCAAAGATGCCCAACGCCTCCTAGGCTTCGCCAACTTCTACAGGAAATTCATCAAGAACTTCTCGCGGGTTACGGCTCCCATCACGGACTGCCTGAGAGGCAAGCAGAAGTTCAGGTGGACACCAGAGGCACAAGCAGCGTTCGAAAGCCTCAAGAGGGTGTTCGCGTCCGACCAGAACCTGTTCCACGTGGTGCAGGATGCGCCCCTACGCGTGGAGACAGACGCTTCAGACCGGGCGTTGGGAGCGATCCTGTTGCAACTGGACGCCAACAGAGAGTGGAGACCTTGTGCCTTCTTCTCCAGGAAGCTGACACAGCCTGAACGCAACTACACGGTGTTTGATAGGGAACTTCTTGCGATCCACGCTGCTTTCCAGCATTGGCGACACTTCCTGGTGGGCGCCAAGCACCCCATCCAGGTGTGCACAGACCACAAGAACCTGGAGTTCTGGAGAACGGCCAGGGTGCTCAACCAGCGACAGATACGGTGGGCAGAGTTCTTCTCGAACTTCAACTTCTCCATCCACTACATCCCGGGGGAGCAGAATGTCAGGGCGGATGCCCTCTCCCGCAAACCAGAGTACATGGAGCAGGAGTTGCCACCAGCGCCCAGGCACATTTCCCCCCCATCAGCATGGTCCTGCGGAGCAGCAGTGGTGAGCGAGGCAGAACTCTCAGCACTGACGGCAGCTGATGAGTTTGCCACCCGCATCTTCAGAGAACTGAGAGGGGGGAGGGAGCAGGCAAAAGACTTTGCAGAACGCAGGGGGCTGCTTTTCTACAAGGGTGCACTGTACCTGCCCACCACCCAGCTTAGACGTGCGGTCCTCAAGCAGATGCACGACAACCCAACGGCGGGTCATTTTGGGAGGGACAAAACCGCTCACCTAGTCATGAGACACTTCTGGTGGCCAGGGGTGCGGGAAGATGTTAGAGACTATGTACGGGGCTGTGACACCTGCCAGCGGGCAAAGGTAGTCAGAGCAGCGCCAGCAGGATTGCTGGAGCCCTTAGCCACGCCACACAGGCCGTGGGAAGTGGTGTCCATGGACTTCATCACAGACCTGCCTGCGTCCAGGGGCAAGACAGCAGTGTTGGTGGTGGTGGACCTTATGTCCAAAATGTGCCACTTTATACCGTGTGCCAGAGCGGTATCTGCAGAAGAGACAGCCAAACTGTTTGTTGACCACGTATTCAGACTGCATGGCTTACCTTTAAGGGTTATTTCGGATCGTGGCCGCCAATTTGTTTCCAGATTCTGGAGGCGGCTCATGAACCTCCTGCAGGTGGAGGTCAGCTTATCGACGGCTAGACACCCGCAGACCAACGGACAGGCGGAGAGGGTCAACGCCATTCTGCAGCAGTACCTGAGATGCTACGTCAGCCAGAGACAAACAGACTGGGTGGATCGCCTGCCACTGGCGGAATTTGCCTACAATAATGCAGTGCACGTCTCCCTTTAAGGCCAACTACGGGCGCGACCTCAGATCTTTCCCGGAAAGGGAGGGGGAGGAGGAGGAGGAGGGCCCATTGGCAGAGGATTGGGCGGAGGAACTGGAGACGGTGCACCAGCAGCTCAGAGAACACTTGGAGAGGGCCAAGGAGGCGTACAAGAAGGGGGCAGATCGCCACAGGCGACAAGGGGAGGTCATCAGGGTGGGGGACAAGGTCTGGTTGTCCTCGGAGGGCCTGCCCACCAGAGGCAGGTGCAAAAAACTGGAGCCCAGACGGCTGGGCCCCTTCACGGTCACGCAACAGGTCAACCCGGTAGCCTTCAGATTGGCACTACCAGAGGACATGAGGGTGCATCCAGTGTTTCATAGATCGCTGCTGTCGCCGTACAGGGAAAGTAGCAGGCTCCGAGACAGCGAACAAACCCCCGAGGGAGGGGGGGAGAGGGAAGGCAGGGAGCAACTCAATGAGGCCACGGCCATCCTTGATTCACGGAGAGGGGTGGGGGGCCTGGAGTACCTCATGGCATGGGAGGATGCTCCACCGTCACAGAATGAATGGGTCCCAGCCACTCAGATACAGGAGGAATTCTTGGTGGAAGAATTTCACGCCCTCTTTCCCCACAGACCCAAGCCCTGGCACATGGAAAGGGAGGGGGAGGGGAGGGGGAAGGAGTACGGGAGAGCAGTTCACCATGGAGATGGGAAGCGGAGTTTGAGGAACCAGAGGAAGAAGTATGGGCGTCGCCGAGATCCACTCAGTCAGAGGAAGAAGCTGACTGGCAGCACATTTTTACCCCCACCAGCTCTGACGCCACGGACTTTTTGGGATTCCAGTCCTCCCAGGCGGAAGGGGGGGGCGAGAAGGACTGGGGGGAGGTGTTCACACCAACGGGCTCGGAAAGTACTGAGTTCTTAGGCTTCCAGTCGTCACCGACACAGGGGGGAGACCTGGGGAGGGGAGAAGGGGAGCTTGGGAGGGGGGTGGATGTGAGGGACAGAGGATATCGCGAAGTCCCTCCCCTCCTGAGTTCAAGCCCATCCCCGAGCACAGGGGAAAGCAGAGAGAGTTCCGAAGCAGGAAGTCGTGTCCGAGGCTCAGGCAAGGTAGCGGAGCCAGGGTCCCAGGGGGGACAGGAAGGGGCAAATAAGGGGGGGAGACCCATCCCCCCAACTCCGGAATTACGCAGAAAGAGGAGAGGAAAGAGGATGGGTCTACCAAAGCTTTTGTGTTGGAGAAAGACGCGCCAAAAGCCATTCGGAGGTTCTGAACCCGACTGAACACATCGCTCCGTGTAAATAGCAATGACTTCAGCACTGTAAATACGCAGCACCAATAAAAGAATAAAATGCAGAGCTGGGTAGAGTCGTTACTCTGAAGTAGTCCGCTCCGGCCACTGTGACAGCCGCCTTTGCGTATTTAACATTTAAATAGAGGTTTAGCTGAGCCCAATTCCAAATCAAGCTGAGACTTTGGCCTTCTGTGCCCATTTCAGCTGCAGCCTGATAGTGAAGAGTAAGTGACAACATAGTCCGGGCGACTTCTTTTCTTTCTTTGCGCAAACTGGTTTGCTTAGCTGTGGCAGAGGCTTAATGTGTGCAAAATGCCTGGAAGACACAGGCTGTGATTGTCACAGCCATCTTTGGAAATCTCATCTTGCAAGGATCACATCCCTGCTAAGTGCATGATTATTTTTCACCCGCTCGAGAAATCAAGAAATGCTTTAGGCAAAATGACCTTTCATGGGAAACAGAGCTTGCTGGTGTGTATGTGTAGACAGAGAGGTAAAAGCATAGCTATGGATATTTCCACCTATGTGGTTTTCACAGTGCAGTGATCAAAACGATTGTTGCAGTTTGTATAAGCATCATTATCTGCAGCTGGCTTAATGGCTCCATCATCATGCTCCCCTTTCACAAGCACAGACTCTTCTCGCCTAAGAGCTAACACAAATGAGTGGAAGACCCGTGGATTGTATTTGTTGCTGGGCTGGGCTATTTCTTATACTCAGACCATATTAGCATGGAGGAGAAAAACTAGACAAATACCTTTTCCTCTCAAAGGGAAAAACAGAGATACCTGTCAATTGACTTTTCCATAAGTAAGATGCTCCCTCCGTACCCTAAACTAAGAAGGAAATGCGTCTCAGGCTACAATCCTATGCATTTGACTCAAAGTAGTATACCATGACAATCAGCGTTATTGTTCTTTATTCGGAAGCACACATCAATCCTTTGGGAGATCAAGCATTACTGGGAAGCATGATCCTGATGGTGTACATCAGGTGTGTATGGGGTGTTAGGGGAGAGGTGGTACCTCTGATGGGGGACATGTACTCCTTCTGAGGAAGTTTGTCCACCTTTGGTCTCTACCCTGCATTTAGCTCTCACCTGTGGCTTCCAGAACCTGTCAGCGTGCAACAGCGGCCACAGTCCAGGAATGGCTTTGACTGTCTGGCTAAACCAGGTGAGGGTAGCCAATGGTCTCCAATCCTTGGTGAGTCAGGGACTTCCCCTGCATGTGAAGACAGGCTCTGATGGATTGAGTGGATGAGGCCAATAGTGGGTCCAATGGTCAAGAAGGCAGTTTCTGCACATGATACAGAGGGTAGTGGGAGGCAGATGGGGTTTGTCAACCTGGGAAGGTAGCCCACCTTGGAGAAGGAATACTCTGCTCCTAAACCTCTGCTGTCTTGTGGGATATCTTCTGGAGAAGAAAATGCTAAGGAGTAAACCCTACACAAATCTGGAGTTGAGTGCCTAAGACAGTTGGATGATGCCTTGTACACCCTCTTTCCAGCAACTCCTGTGGCCAAGCTGGTGCTATACTACACAAGCGAGATTGAGAACAGGGTCTTGTCATCTAGGCAGCCCAGGACCTCTATAAACACTGCATGGGCTTGTGCCCCAGGGAGGTCATTTCAGTGCTGCAAACACAGCAGTTTTGACTTCACTCCCAGGGTTGCACTCCATTGTTTCTCAAGACAGATGAATGGCTGCAACAACAACAACAACAACAACAACAACATCCAACCACCACCACTGGTTATTTACAACATCTCTGTACCTAGCAGTAAGAATGCTCAGTGCTTCTTCTGACTATCTGTAGGGACACCTGGTGGGTGAGGACAGCAAGACAGTATAGTCCAAGTTCTGCAGCTCATCCTCAAAAGCAGAGGGCTAGCCCAATGCCCATGTGGCATGATTAGCTCTCTCCTTTCGATGGATAGAAGGGAATATATCCCCACTAGAAGAGAAACATCTGTGACAGCAGAGATAGATTGCTGACCAGGAAAGGAAACCAAGCAGGGAGATTTGCCTCCAACCTGTCAGCTCCCTTCTGCTGGATCTCATGCCCAGCAGATCTCCTTACCCAAAAGACATGGGGGAGCCCCAGCACCTAGGACAGGGAAGCAACTGTAGGGCAAGGCTGTTCTGGAGGGAGAGTAGAAACCATGTACTAACTTTTTCATGATAAAAGTTACCTGCACCCATTTTTTCTAAGTCAACATAATTTACTGCGCCTCTATGCCATAGCCCCTTCCTCGCTCCTAAAGGAAAAAGGAAGGGAGCTGATCTAGGCATGTATTACACACACCTCTGTATGTTGTAACAGGACATTACATCATAAGATCTGAAAAGAAGCAGATGGAGCTGCCATCATTTTACATAATCTGATCATCGAGATATATTGTTTTTTTTCTATTTCTTCCTCTCTCTTTCACACACAGACAATGGTGAGGCAGACCACTTTTGCGGGAACAAGATAATGCCACTATCGTGTAGGAGATTCTCCGGAACATGGAGTACCCAAGGGGGCAGGAGATAACAGAGTCATCCAGTGTAACTCTGCAGGTGCTATTTTGTGAGGAGCATAGATTTTTAATCTCACAGAACATATTTGTTGTCCCACAGATACCTTCTGCACAATTCATCTTGGTCTCTGAGGTTTGCTATCGGTTTGTGCCTCACCATCAATGGAATCCTGTTGCTTAATCAGATGGGAGCCTTGCTCTACCATCATCTGATGTTAAGATTTCTGGAGGTGTGTACTCTTCCCATTTATTCATATTAACTACCCATTTCGCATACATGGCAAGAAGGGTAATCTCTCCACTTTCTATCTATTACCACAGAAATCCTCTAGTGTTGCATGAAGTGAAGAGATGACTGCCTTTTGGAACACTTGCTTTCTACCTAGGGGATACTGATTATGTTTCTAGAGCTGACTGAAGATGCTTTTCAACAGCACTTGATGGTTAGATGTTTATTTACAAAGCAAGCCAACTCTGGCCAGGGAGTTGTGGGTGGAAGCTGCCATAAGAAGCTGTCAGTTGACTCGTCCATCTAGGCTAGTGTCTCTGCACTAACCGGCAGCAACTCAGACAGGGTCTCTCCCAGCCATACTAGAGAAGCTGGAGATTGAACCTGGAAAATTCTGCATGCAAAATAGATGCTCAACCACTGAGTTTCTACCCTACAACCAGGCTACCCCTACTACATTCACATAGCCCCTCAGCATCACCCCACAATTTAATGGTGGTTTTTTTTCTCTTGACTTGTTCAGTATGGTGGTTTTTTTTTCTCTTGACTTGTTCTGTAGCAGTATGAGGCTCACAATGGACGCAAGCACTTTCCCTATCAAGCATTCAGTACCTTGGACAGCTCCAGTGAAACTCCCTGATAAGTTACCTCTGCAAGGAACTAGAGTCAGTGGAAGCCTTACGCTGATCAAACCTGGACTGTGGTAGAGT
Source organism: Zootoca vivipara (assembly GCF_963506605.1). Classification (NCBI taxonomy): domain Eukaryota; kingdom Metazoa; phylum Chordata; class Lepidosauria; order Squamata; family Lacertidae; genus Zootoca; species Zootoca vivipara. The sequence continues at coordinate 79,904,242 of NC_083280.1, forward strand.
CTGTCTCCTTTTCAAAGCTTAGCAACCCCACATAACTTGATGGGCACTATTACTATGTCATACAGTTCATAAGTCTGTTTACATCAGTAGCTAATACCAATCCTGCAGAATTTCAGTTGCCATAAGCCACATTTGCACCACACATATAAAGCTCTCATCAGAGGTAGATTTAGGGGGAGCACAACTGGTTCAGTCACACTGGGTGCAGAGAATTGGGGGCACCACAACTGTGATGCAAAAGCAAAAGCCGGGGGGGGGGAGAGAGAGACTAAATGTTGGTGTCGCACAGGCTGCTGCTGAAATTTGAGACCCCAAGGTCTGCCACTGCTCTCATGTACAACTTTAACAGTCACGGCTTCCCTAATAAAATAAAAAATCCTGGGAATTGTAGTTTGTGGGTTTTTTAAAAAAAACAGAATATTTTAATTGAACAAAATAAAAGAGAAAATGAATAAATAAAATTTAAAAACCCTGTAGTTTGTTGAGTGCTGAGTGTTGGAAGGAGACCCCTGTGCCCCTAGCACTGAGCTACAGTTTCCAGAGTGGTTTAATACCAGTCCCATTTCATGGGGAACTCTGCAAGGTGCATATGTGGTCCTAGAGTCCCACAAAGAAAGAAGCAAATGGAAATTCAAGCATTCTGATAATCCTTTGTTGGATATTCTTGACCCACCCCTGAACTACAATTCCCAGAGTTCACTGGGGGGAGAGAATGATTATTAAACCAGTTTTTATGCACATAAAGTCCCAGAATTTCAGTGGACCCGCCCAAACACATCTATGAACCCCAAGCTCAAAATCCATACCTGCTTTGGGAATCAGAAAGAAGTGTTGGGGTGAGGGCTTGTTTTTGATAGTAAAGGGAACATTGCACATACTGCAGCCGAGTACAAAAACGTTGATCTCTATTTTTAAAAATGTTAATCATGGAAAATCCAGGCATAATTCATGTTTGTAAAAGGAGGGGGCAAAACCCAAGAGCTAATGAGAAGCAAATTGGCCAGGGCACGTTTAGCAGTGGCAATCCCTTTTAATGTTCCAGCTGCCATCCTTTCTTACAGTCTTGCAGCTGTATCAAATAATGACCTGCAATTTGTAATATGGGTGTTTATTATTATTTCTTTCTTTCTATGTTTCCCCCCCCCTTAAATTAATAAGGTATCTCTTGTAATAAAACTGGTCTGCTGGGAAGGTTAGCTCAATTGCACCACCCACTGGGACAAAAGCACATAGCGATATAAACCTTGATGCAATCAGGAAGACGTTCATTCTGTGCAGAAAGTCTCTCTTTGCACTGCCTATGCTGTTTGCTGCTGTCGTTCCTCTCTCCTTATCCCCACTTTGCATAAAATACACCGCACAAAGGAAAATGTCTCAAGCCACCAGCATCTGTATTATTCTATAGCTGCAAAAGGCAGGTTAAGACACAGCGTGAAAGGCTGCCTCGTGGATGTATTTGGATTGAGGAATGAAAAAGGAGAGCAGTTCTGCTTTTATGGGTGTATACCCTCCCCCCCTTTTTCCCTCACATTACAATGAAGGGCTTAAGTGATCTAACTGCAGATCATTTATTCATTTATTGGCGAGAAGGCTTCCCTTTCTGGCTTCTGTCATCTCCGATTAGTAAACACCAACGGCTCCAGGAATATGTTGTCTGTTCCATCACCGCAACCCACAGAATCGAGCCATTTGAGAGACAGAGCGAGTGAGCTGTAGCATGGAGGGAGAGGAGGAGAGGAAGGGAAGCAGACACGGAAGTTCACCCTGTCAAATTTGGAAAATTGAAAGAACCACAAAGCATGCCTAATGAAAAAATCCTGCTCACTCTACACAGGTGGGGTGATTTCATGTCAAAAGAGCTTGCCTCTCCCAATACGTCTTGCTTCCAGACCATCTTAAAACCAGTATATGTAGCATGCATCTGTAATATTACCCCCCCCAAAAAAAAACCCCAATGAAAGGCAAGATTTTGAGGTCACAAAGCAGGGAAGAGAAGTGAGATTTGAAATTAAATCCTACAGTAAGGGGAATGGTTAAAGGGCTCCTTTTTATCATACATGTGTTGCTCTCTGGGTTAGGGATAGGGGATTCAGTTTGCATTTAAATGCAAATTGATCAAATATGTGGACCCAAATGCAGCTGCCCTTCAAAATTCATGCTTCTCCGCATTTGGCAATACAGCTCTCCTGCGAAGTAACGTGTACAAAATGTGTTATACAGGCAACTCCCCCTTTTCCATGGAGGTTGTGTCAAAGCATGCATCGGCCAAGTGTGCAAAAGCCCATCCTTCCCCATTTCTCCCTCTTCCAGGTCCAAAAGGAGCCACACATTGGGAGTTGTATGTCAATCGGACACACCTAAAATGGTTGCCACTTGTATTGCGTGACCAGGCGCGACAGTCCCAACCCCCAGGGAACATGGGGAAGGAAATAACATGAGTCAGCAGTGTGGTGCAGCAGCTAAAAAAGCCAATGCAATTCTGGGCTGCATCAATAGGAGTATAGCATCTAGATCAAGGGAAGTAATAGTACCACTGTATCCTGCTCTGGTCAGACCTCACCTGGAGTACTGTGTCCAGTTCTGGGCACCACAGTTCAAGGAGGATACAGACAAGCTGGAACGTGTCCAGAAGAGGGCAACGAAAATGGTCAAAGGCCTGGAAACGATGCCTTATGAGGAACGGCTTAGGGAGCTGGGTATGTTTAGCCTGGAGAAGAGAAGGTTAAGGGGTGATATGATAGCCATGTTCAAATACATGAAAGGATGTCATATGGAGGAGGGAGAAAGATTGTTTTCCGCTGCTCCAGAGAAGCGGACACGGCGCAATGGATTCAAACTTCAAGATAGAAGATTCCACCTAAACATTAGGAAGAACTTCCTGACAGTAAGAGCTGTTCGGCAGTGGAATTTGCTACCAAGGAGTGTGGTGGAGTCTCCTTCTTTGGAGGTCTTTAAACAGAGGCTTGACAGGCATATGTCAAGAATGCTTTGATGGTGTTTCCTGCTTGGCAGGGGGTTGGACTGGATGGCCCTTGTGGTCTCTTCCAACTCTATGATTCTATGATTCTATGATTCTATAAAGACTCTGACAACGTTATGGAATTAAAATTAGGCCACAACTTTATTAAACTTCTGAATGTTGGAAGACATTGGGTTTGGCCTTGGGCATGTATCCCTCTCAGCCCCCCAGCCAGGGGGAACTGGGGCTCATCAGGGTAAATGGGATATGGGGGTGCTCTGCGAGACGTAAGTGTAGGCAGGCAGCCCAGCCCATATCCTCGCACGCATGGTAGTTCACTGACGACCTTTCAGTGTATGGCCAGTGACACCCATTTATGTAACCCCTTTAAGAGGGGACCCTGGAATCGCTGCCACAGGGGAGTGAGTCACTACTTCACACACACCCCATTATAGGGAAGAAAAAGACTAAAGGATTCCACTCAAGGCCATAACCGCCAAAGTCGTGATGAATTGCTACAGGGAAGACAAAACCTGCCAGTGCAGGAAAAATTCTTCCCGGTCCTTCAACAGCAACCAGTCAAAGACCATAGCAGCGCCCGCTAAACAGGAAGAAGAAGTTAACCTGTAAACAAGAAACATTAACAAAGGGAGGGTAGGGAGGGTGAATCTCCAGAGCTGTCCGCCTGGCTAATACCGGCTCCTCCCCCACTTCCCAGGAAACAAAACCATTGAATAATACACTGAGAAGCAGGCCAGCCCCCTTCTACTAGCAAGTTCCCTGGGAACTGTAGCACTGCACGCAATCCCACAAAAGGCACCCACAATATAGTGTGAGTGCTCATTAGGATAGAATGCAGATATTCATGAAAATGACAAACATGCATTGTTCTGGGGAAAATGTTTTGCAAAAAAATTGTATATTCAGTAAATTGCATACAAAAATCTGTGCATTAGCAGAAACTTGCACTAAAATGTTGACAAATTTTCATAACTTTTTTGGGGGGGGGAGAAATGTGGAGAAATGTTCTTTAGGGTGGAAAAATGAGAACCGAAATTGATCAATTTAACCCATCCCTTATCTCAGATACATCACAATAGAAGCCCACTCATCTTCTCAAGAGCTGCATGCACAAGCACCAGCTAATTTTTATATATCTTTTGCTTGGGAGGGACCATAGGAAGCATTGGCTCTTCCTCTCTGAGCTTTGAGAGGAAGGCCCAATGTTGGATGTTGCATCTCGGCCACTGCAATAAATATCTGTGGCCCCTGCCCTGCTAAAGTCAGAGCTCTGATGTCAGTAAAGCAGAAAAGGGGACATGCTTGGGGCTGGCTAGGGGAAAGTATTGGATCATAAACTAGGGCCCAAACTTTGCCAGTTTGAGCTGGCATAGTTTATTTCCTTCCCATTGAGAACAATGGGAATGCACACACACACACACACACACACACACACACACACACACACAGTGGTGCCTCGACCTACGAATTTAATCTGTTCCAAAGGCACCTTTGTAGGTTGAAAAATTCGTAAGTCGAAAAGCGCCATTGGAAACACGATTTCCCATAGGAATGCATTGGAAACGGAAAAATTTGTAAGTTGAAGCAACCCTATCTAAAAATTCGTAAGTCGAAAAAACCCTATCTAAACCTGCCGGGGTTTCCATTCGGATGTCAAAAAATCATAAGCGTGCGGCCATTTGCCCCATTCGTAAGTCGAAAAATTCGGTTGTGGAGTCATTCGTAAGTCGAGGTACCACCAGGGCCGGCTCTAGGGGTAGGCTGGGTGGCGCAGGGTGCCAGGGCACCGGGCTGGCAGAGGGGAGCCGCACAACCACCCACCAGCCATGGCAAGAAGCGGGGCGGGGCAGGGGCGCCGGAGTGATCTCCGCACCATGGCGCCCGGGCGCCCGACATGCTTAAGACGGCCCTGGGTACCACTGTATATAGAATATAGAAATAGAGAATGGGACACACAAGTGCTCCTGTGCTGCTACTTCTGTGAAAGCCTGGCAGAGCGTTGGATGAGGTGGCTCAATGGCTTTGCTTCCCACCACCATGCCCTTTAGGATTGCATCTATACTCACTTTTCCAATAAGGAAAGACAGGTTACAGTACAGGAGGGGAGCATAACACTGACCAGGCGAACATCCATAATCAACAGGTCAACATCCCACCTACAGTGATACAATGAAGCTTCCTTTCAAATCTGGTTCTAAATAATAGTGAGAGTTTTCCAAAATAACTTCTTTTCTAGCACCTCCCCCTTTTGGGGGTGAGCAGCGTGGATCCTAAATAGGGCTGCTCAGTCGTGGATACCAAGGCCCATCTTTCAAGAGAATGAATTACTTAGGATAAGCACCAAATCAACACAACCATCAATCCTGATCTCAATTCAAAAAAAAATGGTGATTAGAGAAGCCATGCTTGGTGGCAGATTTCATGTGCCCTCCTCAATCCCATGTTGAAGCTAATCTGTAATTAACAGAATCTACGGAAGGTATGAAATGAATACAGTTAGGCCCAGGCACAATCCTCACCCTGCTGTAAGCCAGCAAAATCACCAGTGTATGTCATGAGATGCAAGCCTCTGAAAAGGTCTGTATTTATTTTTTAATTATTTAGTGTTTGATTGTGTCTTCCCCATCAATCTCATGAGCCCTGCAGAACAGGGGAGTGTGGCAAAAATGGTATACCTGCTGCTTGGAAGTTCAGACTCCCTGCCAGAACAGGGGAACGATGTTTTTAGCAACGCCGAGAGAGTCACACGGAATTCATAGAATCTGAATAGCCTGCACATTGGGTGCTGGTTTGTCCAGCCAGCTAGCAGTGAAATGTTATGCATGCCAACTCAGAAGTAAACCCATTGTCTCTGATGGGTAAGTGTGTGCAGGTTTGCAACCTAAATGATCTGAGGGTAAGGGAAAGCCAGAAACAGGACATAACAGACCATCGATGCCTACAAGCAACCACAGACTGGTGTGCAAATTAATGACAAATCTCAGATGATTGCTGCTGTCCCAGTTTATACATTGGATGCATTCTTATGGGTTTGAATATAATCCCTCCCTGATTCCCTGGGGAGTGTGGGGAGCAGGGAACTAGAGTAATCTCTAAGGAGAAGGATGCTCTTTCTTCAATTAATACAGCAAGCCATTTCTACAGAACTTTGGCAAACTCCTGCCGTGCTGTTGCTCTGATCATAAACACTGAGTGACCTAATGGGGACAGGAAGTATCAGGAAATGCTGTGCAAGTCACAGATTTCAGGAGCTTATGCTGATCTCCTGGATTCTAGTATCTGGGGGGGGGGGACATTGCAGCAAAGTATTTCTCTTTCTTTTTCGAGTGGTTCAGAACACTTTCAAATGAGCCAAAGAGCATTCCTCCCTGATCTGATCATATCCTGCCCCTCACACCCCACTTTTCTCCCACCCAAATAAACAATCCATAGTATTAAATAAAAAATTTTTTTTTAAAAAAAAAAGGTTGCTAATCTTCCGGCAGCAGAAACACTGAAATACCAATGGAATTGCAAAAGCGATTCTTTCTGTACAAATCCCAACTTGAGCGATTATTAAATTCTGCTTACCTATCATTCCTCCTTTAGCTTCAAGGGGAAAACATTATGTTTTTAAAATTCTTGGCCTGAAATCTGTTGTGTGGCATTATGGATGCTGAAGCTTACATGTTCAGCATTCTAAGTAGGAAGACAAGTCACTCATAAGCTAGTGTTAAAAACAGAAGTTGCTAGTCTTTCCTTCCCCCTCCTGTTTTGTGCAACACTTTTATCCCAAAATACACTACAGTGCCTCTGTTCTTTCGAGAGAGAGAAAGTCAATATCCATAGGGTCCTGCTTTAAACACTGCACGTTTAGGCTGTTCACGCACATTGTCTCTTTCGTGTTCCAAGTGGTGTGTTGTAGTGCTGGTGGTCCTTCAGGTGGAGTTAAACTACGACTGTCCATTGGTCATGATGGCTGGAGCTGACGAGAGTTGGAATCCAACAACATCCGGAGGACACAACTCCTGCTTTAACATTCAGAGATCATTTCTAGCTGCCATAGAAAATTTGTGGCAGTGCCAGTGTTCTTCTGGGCCACCTTGCCTAGAATGTTTTGCTCTGAGGTAAGACCCTCTCATAACATCGTTATCAGGGGAGGCAAAACTCTTTAAAAGTAAGCAGGAGCAGCAATGGGGTGGTGGCAGGATCATGTATTGCACTCATTCTGCTCTTTTCAGTGCTGGCCCTCCCAGAGAAAGCCCACCTTCCTGACATCAAATAACCATTTTCTTTTCCCCAGGCCTTTCAAACCTGACCTGTTTTCAGCCTTGTCTTCTCCATGTGTTTTCAAGCTGCACTATTTTTTATTGCTACCTTTTATTTTATTGCTAATCATTCTTAATTTGCCTCATTATGGTGTTATAAGCTGCCCAGGTAACTTTTTCCCCCGTTATACGACAGGAGTAAATAAATAGAGGGAAATCCCTAAACAAAATCCACCTTTTCTATGAAAAGTCTGATTTAACATTTAGTCCTCAACCCCATGGTGCAACCCTCTGCATGTTTAAGGGACCCCTGACCGTTAGGTCCAGTCGTGACTGACTCTGGGGTTGCATGCTCATCTCACATTATTGGCCGAGTGAGCCGGCATACAGCTTCCAGGTCATGTGGCCAGCATGACAAAGCCGCTTCTGGAGAACCAGAGCAGCAGACGGAAACGCCATTTACCTTCCCGCTGTAGCGGTACCTATTTATCTACTTGCACTTGACGTGCTTTCGAACTGCTAGGTTGCCAGGAGCTGGGACCAAGCAACTGGAGCTCACCCCGTCGCGGGGATTCAAACCGCCGGACTTCTGATCAGCAAGCCCTAGGCTCTGTGGTTTAACCCACAGTGCCACCCAAGTCCCTCCTCTGCATGTTTACTCATAAGTAAATCCAAGTGACTTCAGTTGGCTTGCTCCCAAGCATTGTGCAACTGCATTCATTTGTATTCCTCCCCCTTTGTCCTCCCTTTTCACGAAAACTCCTCAGGGCAGAGACTTCTAATACTAATATATTTCAATGTAAAGTCCAAATACCCATTGCTCCATGGTTCAACAATTGTAAGGTCTATACTAGTCATTTGCAAACTGTCTAGCTTCAGGAAATCCTTTCTATCTCCACTTATCTGCTGTGGAATACTTGCCAGGAACACTCTGCTTGCTGCAGAGGACTCTGGGGAACGTTCTAGTAGCATGGTTCACACAGCGAGCATTGGCCAAACCCATGCTACAGTGAACAACAGCAATTGCATTGCAAGGGAAGATTGACAGCGGTGGTCCACCTATCCTTGCCTACCATTCTGATCTTCCCATTGAGGAAGCCTATGGAACACAGATTGAAAGCCGCTCCTCTGTGATATTACATGCTTTGATTCCAAGGTTTAACCAGCAACCAAGTCTGGGATAATTTACTGCTTAGCAATGTTTTCCTGGTGTACCTCCACAATTTCCCAACTCACTAACCACAAAATTAACCAGAGGTCTGCTGAGCATTATTAGTCTATAGGTATCATTCTGAATGATTACTCATATTGAATGGGTGCTTAGCCAGGTGTAAGAAACAAAATCCAAGGGGCTGCAGCATGCTAAAGCAGAGAACTGCCACTTTTTATATTAATTCAACACCAGGGATTTTTATACACACACCATTTCCCATCTGTATTAAACACTAACATTATCCGCTAGGTTGTACATTTCTAACCGCTCCCCCCCCCTGTTAATTTTAAGAATATGAGATACCATTTTCAGCTCAGTTCTCTGGGAATACATTTTCCTGTTCACTACAGGAAAACAATTAATGAGATTCAATGAATTTATCTGTGCACTCACAGAGAAGCCAAATTAACTGTATCTCTAATAATTCATTCTGCTTTTTTTAATTGACTGAAGCTGTATCAACAGACTAGACCACTTTTTTGCCAATACTTATATAAGCAGCACTAAAGCAGAGAATTATATCTGATTTACAGCCTCATGCTAGGCATGTATCCAAAGTGGCAAGGTCTGGAGCAATTCACCACTGGTAAGCATGCAAAGAGGAAGTGTGATTCGCACTAGATACTATAATGGGTTTCATGTCATGCTTCTAACACATGAGATCTTATATCTTTCTGGAGATGTAAAACTGCCAATCGCTTAACATGGTTCAACAATTATCTTTTCAATCCCTCTCGGAGAGCATAAATTCTCTGCAGTAGATTATGTCAGCACTTAGTTAGAACTAAACTGGATTACTACTTAGTCAAGGTTTGAAACCATATTCAAATTCATGAGAATTCATAATCCAGGAGGGATGGCATAATCCCATGACCCATTTTCTGGTTTAGGAACATCGGAACCAAGTCAGAGCACTTGTCAATTTAGTGTGATCTTGTACACCAGTAATGGCCAAACTTGGCCCTCCAGCTGTTTCGGGACTACAACTCCCATCATCCCTAGCTAACAGGACCAGTGGTCAGGGATGATGGGAATTGTAGTCCCAAAACAGCTGGAGGGCCAAGTCTGGCCATCACTGTTCTACAACAACTGAAACTTCTCAGAGTTTTAGCTAGAAGATGTTCCCATCCCTACCTGACAATGCCAGGAATCAAACCACACAATGCATATTCTCTACCACAGAGCTACAACCCCTCCTGTTAGCAGTGATTACGCAATTAAGAGTTGAATTTTCACCATCTCCTGTGCCCTGAACCCCTGGCCTACCTGGCAGCAAGTCAGTATGCCCATGCTCAGTCCAGGGTCAATCCATGTGTCCGAAGTCCATACGGAATCAAAGTCTCACAAGCTGAGGGACATCAACATGGGCAGTTCAACAGAAACAGAACCTTCGCTCTGCTGCCCTTCTGTACTTTGCATGCCTGTTACAGCATCTGGGCTTGATGAGACATGTGACCCTCACCTGTTCTAAGCCTACTCTACCTGAGTTATCACACACCTCCTCCCAGAGCTAGCGAGCCCCACCTGGCCAGTTAGAGAGGTGGGCTGTGGGCCCTTGCTTGCCTCAGACTCCTAGAGCACCCCACCCTCTGCTCCCTACACCACCACAAGTAAAGTAGGAGATAGTAGTTGATAGCATTATATTTATTTATGTGAGGTTTCTTTCTTTTCTTTTTTCCCTTCATGTTAACCAAGCCTGAGGATGCTGATCTTGAAAGTTTGTGTGCAGGTACAACTTTCTCAATTCCATCGTCATTTTATTCTTTCTGGTTGGTTACCACTGCGATATTTTTTCCATTTTTGATAGCAAATTAGTGTTTGGGGTGAAGATGCTTTCTTAAAAACAGCCCAGAGAAGTTAAAAATATAACAATAATGGGATTGGTTAACAAGACCTCAAAGCAACATTAATCAATCTCTGCTTGGAACTGATGAGCCTTGTCAAAAAAAAAATTAAAGGGGGGATTTTGCACCAAAATTACCATTTTTAATGTAATTGTCTAATTGTAATAAAGCATGGTTTTTAGTGGGAAATGGTTCAATGTTCTTTGTCCTTCAGGCTCGTGAGTCTGAATTAATTAAGCAAAACCGTAAATGCTGATTAATCCCTTCATGGTTGACAGCAGGGCCGTCTTAAGTATATATGGCGCCATGGCGCCGTGGTGTGACGGATCCCTCCGGCACCCCCGGCACCCCCCACCCTGTCCCGTTTCCCAGCACGGCGGGCGGAGCTGCGCGGTGCCCCCCTGGCGGCCCGGCGCCCTGCACCACCCAGCCTGGCCGTAGGGCCGGCCCTGGTTGACAGGAATATCAGACCAGGCTTGGGAATCTCAGACCCACAGGTCAGATGTGGCCCTCAAGGCCTCTCTCTCTCTCTCTCTGTGGCTTTTGGGACTCTGCAGGCCAAATTTCTTCTTCAGCCACTCCCCCTCTTCTCAGGCCACACCTAGCTCCCTAGCAGTGGTCATTGAGGAAACAGCCATCAAAAGCCAAGCACTTTCAGCTAAGTCTGGAAAGCATCAGATGACCATCCATGCTCATTAGTAAGTGATTGACTTGAACAGAAGACAGCTGTCTTTTCACTTGACAACACAAGACAGCATTTATGTTATGTTAAGTGATCAGAGTAGCATTAGACCAGATTGTGCATGAGCTCAAATGGCACAAAGGTTACATCTGATTTAGTCCAGAGAGGTTGAGGTCAATAACTGCCTGTGTTCCACTGCAAGACACTTTTCACTAAGGTGGAAGCAGTTTATTCCTTCCTAATGAAGACTCATTTCCCGAAAAGGGGTTTTAATCTCTTTTGTGATGTTTAGACATAAGGAAAGCAAGGAACACCCCAGGCACATTTTCATAGAACTCAATTAAAATCTAGTTCATTTGTGCAAGAGGAGTCCCTGTAACTTAATCATTAATAAAACCCAAGCTCCCACATGTATTAGACCTGTGTTTCGCTTGGGTCTGAGGGATTGCTACTGACTAAAATGTTTGATGCGATATGGATTTGCAAGTATCATATATGCCTTTGTGCTGTATATCAATGCCATGATATTGATAATAAGGGATTTGCTGGCTATTTACCACTGACATTTTCAGAAGCTGCTTTGTAATCCACAATGATCTCCCCCTCTATTACATTCCTTTTTGTAAACTAGGCTTCCAGGGTTTTACAAAGAAAGGCACAGTATTGTACAACCTGACATTTGGATGCTTTCTCGAGAGATATTAAGAACTTAACATCTTTATTCCACACTTCTGCCAGAGTAGATTAAAAACTATAGAAGGGCATTTTTTATTAGAGTCTAGTTAATCTCCAAAAGTTCATGAGTTCATTTATTCACAAAACTGTACAGATGCTTCTTGGAAACTTCTCCAAAAACTACAAGCCTTTTGAATCTAGCAAAATTGCTATAAAGACCTACAGAAGAAGCAGGTATTCAGCTGACATTTTCTGCTTTTACTCTTTCTTGTTCGGTCATAAATGCATCTTGAACAACAAAACCAAAAGTGTTTGACTGAACTTGAGCAAATTCAATGGATGGTATCCCACAGCTGCAGAGTCTTCAAATTGAAAATAGAGATTTCATTGGGGTAGAAAACGACTAAATTACGTAAAAACTCACCCACTTTTCATCCAGATCATTGTCACTGTTTCCTATGGCTACTGCTATGACACTATTTCTCCCTGGTTGATGCTTTGTCCTTCCTGGCTCTGTCACATGAACCCATATTCCAATCAGGATTCACATAGGGAATGTGATGACCTCATGGTGCACTGTATCCAGTCAGATTTGGGTTACATGATGATGTCATTGAGAGCAACAGGGTGGCAACTGAGGGACAATACTGTATTGTTTTTATCAGTCACATAGGCAAGTCCAATTAGCTACAAAAAGGGGGTGAAAAATTGAAACATTTCTTGATAATGGCAATAATTTTCATGAGCAACTTCATCCAAGCCCTGCTTCTTTATCAGTGCAGCCTAATTTAAATTTTACATGCTTCCTCTCTTGGTTTTCTTTTGCTCATGAAATGTTAAAATGGAATGGAGGGAGAGGATGGTGTGGGAATTAAAACTTAAAGAGAGAGTTTGATTTGAAGGATACATTAATATAATATTCTTGGCCTGATCTCATTTTTATTGCTAACACACTTCTACCTGTCTATTAGCCCATTAGCAATATTAAAAGCTTACAAAGAAACCTATTCAATGCAACATTTAAATGGCCTTGGAAGACACCAAGAATGTGTTGAATTTAGATGTTTGAAGAGAATCAGAGCATCTTAGGAGTTGGATTTAATTCATAAGAGCATCAGTGCTGGATCAAACCAAAGTTTCATCCAGTCTGACAAGATTCCCTGTGTATTGGCATTGCAGTTTTTTACACCAGAACTAGGCTGGACACAAAGGTGATTTGAAAATTATCATATTGGCCATTACCCTGTTCACATCGCTATGACGGCCTTATATTGTTCAACGCACAATCATACACCACCACTATAAGTATATGGGGTGCGCAGTATAATTCAGATGAGAACATGGAACTATATCTCTCCAACCTCAGATTATGCCCACTTAAGAGCTCACAAGGGAGAACTTTGATAGGAAACAAGGAGAAAGAACACTTTGCACAAAGCAGTATGTCTCCACAACAGCATTGGGAATCTGAACACATTGGTAGCACTTCTCTGCCTAGAACAGGAGTGGGAAACCTTTTCCAGTCCGAGGGCTACATTCCCTCCTTGCCTACCTTCTGAGGGCCACATACCATTGATGGCTGAGGCCAGAGGTAAAAGTGGATGGAGCAATGAAAATGAATTTTGCCTTTGTGCAGTAGGCTAGTTTCTTGACACTCAGACATTTTTTCCCTCCTCCATTCAGGCAAGAAGCCTCAGCTGTCAGGAACCGGGACAGCAATAAACAACCTGGTGTCCGTGAAGTTAACTCTTTATTCAAAGAAGCCAAAAACAGTACAGGCCTAGTACTCACAGTGACTTTCCCAGTAGGTCTTGCCCCAATGAGGCAGTTTCAAGGACTGAAGTCCCCTGCCTTCCCATCACTTTCTAAGGCTCCTCCACTGATTCCTTCCCCATCAGCCTCAGGTTTCGTCATCTTGTCTCTTCTTGCTTCGCCCTCTTCATTCTTCTGTGTGTTCTGAGAGACCAGGGCAGAGGGGAGCTGGTGAAAGCAGGACCAGGACACTCCGTGGCTTCTTCAACAGCCTGCCTCCTCTCTGCCTCTTGCCCCCCCTCCTCTCCAGCCTCTGCTTCTGCTTCTGCATCTGGACTGCTCTCTACCATAGCCTCTTCCTGCTCACTCAACCTGTTGCCTCTTCATCTTCTGACACCTCCTCCTCCCAGTCTGCTCCCTCTTCTCCTTCTGATCACTCATTGTCATCCCACCCCCAATCCCCTGGCTCTGAGCCTTCCTCCCCTGGGGGTTCCCTTGGGGCTTCCCCAACTGGTGCCTCCCACCACTTCACTGCATCCAGCCAGTCCATAATATCATCTGAATTCAGGGACACATTCCAGCCAGTCAAAACAACTCAAGGAAGATGCAAAGCAGGACAGGTGAAGGGTGTGGCCTGTGGGGAGAGTCGTGAGGATCAGAGAGTGGTCTCCAGGGATATTTGGTCTCCAGGCCTGAGGTTCCCCATCCCTGGACTAGAACCTTAACAGGAAGTCCAACCACACTGCTACCATCTGAAGGCAAGCATGTGAAGGTTCTTCTGTTCCCAGGCTTGGAAGTGTGGGCTTCATACTGAAACAGAGAAAAGGGCATTAATCCAGACTGAAGCTTCACTTGCATTAAAGTTCCATCGATTCACTGTTGATATGAAATGAAATATGAAGGAAATTGATTTCTTTTTTAAAAAAAATTATAAGAGACAAAGCAAGTGATCATCAATTACAAAAGAGAGAGAGAGAAAAGAATGAAGTGAAAAGTTCCTCAGGCAGGCAGGCAAAGACAGTATTACATTTACAAACTGTATATTAGCCAGCAGGCAAGTTTATTCCTTTTATTGTTGTGAACGTCTTTCATTATTAATAGATTGGGAGAGTGGGGAAAAGGGATAGAAAGTATGTCTCTTAATTCATCTGTAAATCGTAATCTACAGATCAAGCAGCCAAGCCTTTCCAATCCACCTTGACTGTCTCCTTGATGGCTAGAATATTTTTAGGCTATTAGACTCTCAACAAGTTCTGCAAACTGCGGGCTCATGCCCTCAAGTACTGGAGCAAATATATATTCCACATCTCCATCAGCTTGAGAAAGTTCCCCCCTAAAATATCAAATCATAGTTAAATAAATACGTCTGCATTACAACCATCACTACAATATGACAATATGCAGGCCAAAAATCTTTCTTGACAAATGTGTTTTGCTGCCTTCCCTAAAAACAGTAGGGAAGGCTCTATTTTTTGCTGATGGCGATATCCAGATCAGGACCTAGGCCAAAGAGTGTTGTAAAGGTAAAGGTAAAGGGACCCCTGACCATTAGGTCCAACTCTGGGGTTGTGGCGCTCATCTCACGTTATTGGCCAGGGGAGCCGGTGTACAGCTTCCAGGTCATGTGGCCAGCATGACAAAGCTGCTTCTGGCAAACCAGAGCAGCACATGGAAACACCGTTTACCTTCCCGCTGTACCTATTTATCTACTTGCACTTTGACATGCTTTCGAACTGCTAGGTGGGCAGGAGCTGGGGCCGAGCTGTGAGGGATAAACTACAGTGCCCAGAAATCTTTGGAGATTTGTGGTTCAAAGGTATAGTGTGCACATGGGACTAAAGAATGTCAAGCTTTTGCAGTCCTGGGAACAACAAGTACCAGCCCATAAATGATATCACTGAATACATTCCTATAAAAAAAAAAGAGGAAGGAAGAGATCATTCTTTGAAAATTAAAGATAGGCACTTTCCAACTTAACACAAAGCTGTGATGCAACAGAATATAAAACCTTAGGAGAGAAGGATTTATTAGGTGAGACTTAAAGCTACAATAATATATGGGGATTCCATTAGAATGTATTACTCTATAAAGGCCTGTGTTTGTATAACAGAAACCATTATCTATAGAAACTCAGTTGATTTAAGCTGAGGTAATTTCAGCTATAAGTTAAGGAAGTGTAAGCGAATTTACATCAATTGTGAATGCATCCTTTTATCTTTTTTCTTTGGCTCCATGGCTTTGCTGTTGTGGATCTATTGTCTCTGTTTCCCAGTTCTATTGTCTCCATTTCCCAGTTCTAATCTGGGATGTGGACTTTGTCCATGTGGTGTTTGTCTACAGGGAGGCTGTTGTTTTCCTGTCAACCAGGCTGCCACCACCCAAGCCCTAATGTAGAGGTCGCCGCTGTGCAGAGCTTCAGATGTTGGACTTCAACTCCCATCTGCTTCATCCAGCATGGCTGAAAGTGTGGGATTATGAGAGTTGTAGTCCATAATATTTGGAGAGCACCACATTGGCTACCCCTGCTCTAGTGTGTTGTTTTCTTTTCAATCAATCAATCAATCATTAATTCATTTAAAATGGGGTGGATCAAAGGCTGCTTATCTAAAACTTTTCCAATGACCCATCACGTGAGTCTCTGTCGGTAGAAGCCAGTCTGTGGAACTCAGTGAAAAACACTGAGAATTGAGCTGGTATAAAAACACTGAGAATTGTAGGCAGATAAAAAGGCAGCCGGGCCGGGCCAAAAGGAGCTTTTGGAGTGCTGCCGATCTTCAAGAGGCCCATGTACAATCCTTCTGAAGTTCTGATGATTGGCAGGACTTTAAAGTGTCATGCCAGCTTACAAAGAGCCTTGCACTGTGTTTTGAAGTCCAACAACCAGGTGATGTCATTGTAATGTTAAGGATTGACAGGTGAGCAGCCCCACCCATCTGTCAAATTTGGCCTGTGGGAGGTAGGGGAAATAAGATGCTAGAACTGACTTTTATATAGGCTGGTTAGCTGATGAAGCTCAATAGCTATTAATCATCGACACAGCCACCCACCCAAAAATGATTTACGTAAGTGCAGAGCTTCTCCTCACTCCCTTGTCCAAGTAGGTCTTGCCCCACAGATACAAAAGATGCCATAAACATGGATGAGCTGCTAATCATCATTTGCCTAGTTAAGAATAACATCTTCTTGTTGTATTTATATGATGCCCATCTGAATGGTTTGCCTCCATCCACTCTGGGTGGCTCCCAACAAAATATTGAAAACACAGGGTGCATGAACATAAAAGCTCATACCAATGACAAACTTAGTTGGTCTCTAAGCTGCTACTGGAAGGAATTTTTTTTTGTTACATCTCAATAGTGTACATGTCAGTGGTGCAACCCTGGTTTTTATATTTACGAGCTTCCTACCGTATTACACACATAAAATTGGAAGTGGGTGGTCTGTGCCTATAAGAATTAACAAATTTCCCTTTATGACTGGGGTCTGTTTTCCTGTAAAAATAAAACTACATAAGGTGTCTAGTAATAAATTCCCAGAGATCTCAGTGACAAGATCTTTTGGCAGGGAGGCGCCTAATGGAAATCCACAGAATGCAAAGCCCCTTGAATGCAATGCTAACTATAGCTGGGGTAGTAAATTATGAACATGGATGCGTTGGCCATTGCCGTAATATCGTAAACCCAGACAATGAAGGAAATGAAACAACAATGGACAGGTAGGCACACAATTCAATGCAAGGGCGTGGAATTTATACAAGGATCCCTCCTGAACTGCAGCTGATTCTTTCAGGGCCCTGGTGATGAACTCTAACTTCTGTGTTTGAAAAACCAAACTTCTGACATCTGTGACCCATTGAGGCTCTATTGAAATTTATGGCAAACACAAAGCAAATCCATGGAGTGCAGCCACACTAGGGCAACTGGGTAACTTTCCCATGAAATCTTCAAAAGCCTTCCACCCCAGAGAGAAAGTGGAACTAGCAGTTATACTCACCAACATGATAAAGGGGCATGGGGAAGTGGTTTTCTTCCTGGTTGGGGATAAAGGTTGGCAGTAGAGTATACAACTGGGACCGGCGACAAAATGTTGCTCTGTATCTGTTCAGGACTGCTTTCAGCTTTGTCCTCCTCCCGATGCCATAAGCTGTAAGGTTCTCAAGCAGACTAATTATTGATAAAAGTGCTGTGGGCGCCAGTACAAAATGGCTGCCAATGGCAGTGAAAGAAAGAAAGAAAGAAAGAAAGAAAGAAAGAAAGAAAGAAAGAAAGAAAGAAAGAAAGAAAGAAAGAAAGAAAGAAAGGTATTCCGCACAGGTGAGTACCATCACAAAAAGCACTGTGTGCATTTCTCTCTGTGTGTGTATATATATCACAGTGAGATATAGTGTATCACAAAGTCTCTGGTAAACTCAGGTAAAACTTTGCAAAATCATTTTCCTCCCTGTTTACCTCCTACACACTGTTTAGCTTTTAAGGGCTTGTTTGTTTTCTCAGATTCAATAATACACACATATAATCTTTGTAAAAATGCACCCCCTTCTAATTTGCTCCCCACCCCACCCCCAGAGTACTAGCAGTGGCTCTACATCTTTTCCAAGTAAGACTTCTGCTGTTTTAAATTCTTCCCTGCTATGATCTCTTTTTGTTTCCTTTGAAATTTATCTTCGGTTAAGTTCCACTTTATTATACGGCTGCTGTTTCTGGTTATATATTGTCGAGGTTTTCCTTTCTGGTACTCTATGAGTTGGCTGAGTGTTTTTCATTAATTCTTTGGGACGCTGGGAAAAAAAGCAATTCCTTTATTTGAGAATCCTGACATTTATTAGCATAATAAAACTCTCAAGATGAAATTGCAGTTTTCCAGCCGGTAATTTCATTTGCCAGAGAACTTACAAGGAATTTATTTTAAAGCCAGGTAAAACCTAAAATATGAGGCATGCATGAAATGCAGACTGGGGGAAAATGAAAATGGATTACCAAATGAAAAATCACACTGCTGTCCCATATATGTTCATTAGGAAATGGCAAAGAAGATGGGATGAAGACCAAACTTTCTGCAAACTATTCTCAGTTTGGGGGTTACTCTTGACCTCTGCTCTGATCATGGCACGTCAACAAGCATCTGTTGGTAGAGATGCCTTTCACTGCCTTCGGTTGAGTGATTGCCCTCTCCTGAAGGAGAACGATCCGGTCACTGTCATGTATCCTTTGGTTTCTTCCTGCTGGAAGTGTTCTACATGAAGCCATCTCTGAAGAGCATCCAGAATACAGAAGATGCCTAATTATTAACCAGGATTGGCTGCAGGAAGCCTGGAATATCAAGTCTGAAGGAGATCCTCTGCCATCCAGTTGGTTTCTTAGCCCAATGCCAATTTCTCTGGTGCTGTCCGTCAAATTTCTAAATCAGGTGGACAACCTTTGATTCTCCCTGTGTTGCTGGACTACAACTCCCATTATCTCTCATCATTGACCATGCTGGCTGGGGCTGAGAGGAATTCATATGCATTCATATACAAGCTGTGGCTTAAGGTGGTCAAAGTCTGTTTATTTTGGGGGGGATCTTGAGAGTAGCAGAGGTTTGATTTGTCCACCTTTCATTGTGCTTTTACAGTTTTTGTTAACATCTTGCTGTTATTTCTTCTTTTTTAATGCTTTGGTATAAGAGATGCTTTGTTGTTCTTAATGTTATTTTTATCTTTTATGTTTAATGCAGGTCACCTAGGTGGCCTTTATTTAGACCCTAAGGTAGGGTATGTTTTCCAGTTCAAACAGAAAAAGCCCAAGGATGATGGGAATTATGGTCCAACATATGGAGGGCCACGGGT
This sequence comes from Zootoca vivipara, assembly GCF_963506605.1. Classification (NCBI taxonomy): domain Eukaryota; kingdom Metazoa; phylum Chordata; class Lepidosauria; order Squamata; family Lacertidae; genus Zootoca; species Zootoca vivipara. Next base: position 79,923,459 of record NC_083280.1, read on the forward strand.
TCCTTGTCCCTGATTTAGGCTAAATAGAAAGTATTTGTGTTGGCATTTAAGACCTAATCAGTCATGGTGAACCAGTAGCTCTCTTGATGCTAGACATGGCCACTAGTCAGAGATGGTGGAATTTGCAGTCCAGGGTCACATATTTCCAATTCCTGCCCTAAATGGCCTGAAACTGGAGAAATATAGAGAATGCCTTTTCCTCCAACAGTTCCCAGATTTTGAAATTCTCAAATGAGTTTTTGCTGAAAGTGCATTTCTTGTCCAGATTTATGTTATGTGACAGAAGCAGGGTCTTCTTTGTGGTGACCCCTTGTCAAATGCCTTCCCTTGGAAGTCCAAATGTTAGCTCCTGCTGATGACTTTTTAGAAAACAAGCTAAAGCCCTTTTTTCTGCTATATTTTAGGCTGCAGCGTCAATCCTTTCTCGCTATTTGTGCTTCCAGTGTTTTAGTTTTATTATTTTCTCAGTTTTTAATAGTCAGATTGTTCTAACAATTTTTATAGGGTAGATCTGAGGAGGGGAGAAGATGGAAATAAATCACATCCTTTCATATTCCAATGAAAAACTCACCAAAGTATCACACAGTCATAATGTTATTTGTCATCATAACTGAGGCTTGGTACAAAATATAAAAATGCATGAGTACAGTTGCCCATATAGGCTTATAATTGAAAATGGATGGACAGAAGGAATAGATTTTCCTAGCTAAATAAAAACAAAAGCAAAAATATCCATAACATGCCGATGTTTCACAAGTGTTTATTGTTCCTTATAAAAAGTTGGTAATGAGTGCAACTTATCGGTATGTTTTATCCTCCGATATTTGCCAGGTGGCAATATGTACACTTTTACACTCGACAATTCAATCCTGCATACAAGTCAAGGCCTGTTGAAAGGGAAATCCCTCTTTATAATGGGATGGTAGGCAAGCAGTGTGAGGAAGCCATTCTAGGAAAGGGGAGGAGGGTCTAATGGCTGCAACACCCCTGCTAAAGGACTGTGAAATGTATAAACCTCGGTCTCCCTTTCCACTCTCTGTATAGGCTCAAGGCACATGCGACAGCCACTGCCCCATTGGTTTCAGCCAGGAGCTGCCCCAGGTACTTAACCCCTTCCCCATAGCTTACCTTTGACTCCACCCCCAATACTTTTCTCTTCAACCAAGCTGTGATGCCAGAATTGAGCTTGGCTGGAAGAAAGGTTATGGACAGAAAAGTGGTGGGTGCAAGGATGGTTTTGCTCTCCTTACTGAGTCACCCCTTTTGGTAAAAATAAAAATCAAACCCCCCCCCTTCATGGATCAATGCCTTGTCGTGGCGAAGGGGCTTGAATAACTCAGAGAAGCTATGAGCTATGCCATGCAGGGCCACCCAAGATGGACAGGTCATAGTGGAGAGTTGTGACTAAACGTGATCCACCTGGAGAAGGAACTGGCAAGCCACTCCAGTATCCCTGCCAAGAAAACTCCATGGACAAAGACAACAGGCATATAAAAGTTATGACGCTGGAAGATGAGCCCCTCAGGTCGGAAGGCGTCCAACATGCTACTGAGGAAGAGCGGAGGACAAGTACAAGTAGATTCAGAGCTGATGAAGCGGCTGGGCCAAAGCCGAAAGGACGCTCAGTTGCGGATATGCCTGGAAGCGAAAGGAAAGTCCGATGCTGTAAAGAAAAATATTGCATAGGAACCTGGAATGTAAGAACCATGAATAGAGGTAAGCTGGATGTGGTCAAAAATGAGATGACAAGAATAAATATCGACATCCTGGGCATCAGTGAACTAAAATGGAAGGGAATGGGTGAATTCAGTTCGGGTGACTATCATATCTACTACTGTGGGAAAGAATCCTGTAGAAGAAATGGAGTGGCCCTCATAGTCAACAAAAGAGTGGCAAAAGCTGTAATGGGATGCAATCTCAAAAATGACAGAATGATCTCGACACGAATCCAAGGCAGACCTTTTAACATCACAGTAATCCAAGTTTATGCACCAACTACCGGTGCTGAAGAAAGTGAAATTGACTAATTCTATGAAGACCTACAACACCTTCTAGAAATGACACCAAAGAAGGATGTTCTTCTCATTACAGGGGATTGGAATGCTAAAGTAGGGAATCAAGAGATAAAAGGAACAACTGGCAAGTTTGGCCTTGGAGTTCAAAATGAAGCAGGGCAAAGGCTAATAGAGTTCTGTCAAGAGAACAAGCTGGTCATCACAAACACTCTCTTCCAACAACACAAGAGACGACTCTACACATGGATATCACCAAATGGGCAGCATCGAAATCAGATTGATTATATTCTCTGCAGCCAAAGATGGAGAAGCTCTATACAGTCAGCAAAAACAAGACCTGGAGCTGACTGTAACTCAGATCATCAGCTTCTTATAGCAAAATTCCAGCTTAAACTGAAGAAAGTAGGAAAAACCACTGGGCCAGTAAGATACAATCTGAATCAAATCCCTTATGAATACACAGTGGAAGTGAGGAACAGGTTTAAGGATTTAGATTTGGTGGACAGAGTGCCTGAAGAACTATGGATGGAGGCTCGTAACATTATACAGGAGGCAGCAACGAAAACCATCCCAAGGAAAAGGAAATGCAAGAAGGCAAAATGGCTGTCCAACGAGGCCTTACAAATAGCGGAGGAGAGGAGGCAAGCAAAATGCAAGGGAGATAGGGAAAGATACAGGAAACTGAATGCAGATTTCCAAAAAACAGCAAGGAGAGATAAGAGGGTCTTCTTAAATGAGCAATGCAAAGAAATAGAGGAAAACAATAGAATGGGGAAAACCAGAGATCTGTTCAAGAAAATTGGAGATATGAAAGGAACATTTCGTACAAAGATTACCATAATCAAGGACAAAAGTGGTAAGGACCTAACAGAAGCAGAAGACATCAAGAAGAGGTGGCAAGAATACACAGAGGAATTATACCAGGAAGATATGGAGGTCTCGTACACCCCAGGTAGTGTGATTGCTGACCTTGAGCCAGACATCTTGGAGAGTGAAGTCAAATGGGCCTTAGAAAGCACTGCTAATAACAAAGCCAGTGGAAGTGATGATATTCCAGCTGAACTATTTAAAATTTTAAAAGATGATGCTGTTAAGGTGCTACACCCAATATGCCAGCAAGTTTGGAAAACCCAGCAATGGCCAGAGGATTGGAGAAGATCAGTCTACATCCCAATTCCAAAGAAGGGCAGTGCCAAAGAATGCTCCAACTACCGCACAATTGCGCTCATTTCACACGCTAGCAAGGTTATGCTTAAAATTCTACAAGGCAGGCTTAGGCAGTATGTGGACCGAGAACTCCCAGAAGTGCAAGCTGGATTTCGAAAGGGCAGAGGAACCAGAGACCAAATAGCAAACATGCGCTGGATTATGGAGAAAGCTAGAGAGTTCCAGAAAAACGTCTACTTCTGCTTCATTGACTATGCAAAAGCCTTTGACTGTGTCGACCACAGCAAACTATGGCAAGTTCTTAAAGAAATGGGAGTGCCTGATCACCTCATCTGTCTCCTGAGAAATCTCTATGTGGGACAAGAAGCTACAGTTAGAACTGGATATGGAACAACTGATTGGTTCAAAATTGGGAAAGGAGTACGACAAGGTTGTATATTGTCTCCCTGCTTATTTAACTTATATGCAGAATTCATCATGCGAAAGGCTGGACTAGATGAATCCCAAGCAGGAATTAAGATTGCAGGAAGAAATATCAACAACCTCAGATATGCAGATGACACAACCTTGATGGCAGAAAGTGAGGAGGAATTAAAGAACCTTTTAATGAGGGTGAAAGAGGAGAGCGCAAAATATGGTCTGAAGCTCAACATCAAAAAAACCAAGATCATGGCCACTGGTCCCATCACCTCCTGGCAAATAGAAGGGGAAGAAATGGAGGCAGTGAGAGATTTTACTTTCTTGGGCTCCTTGATCACTGCAGATGGTGACAGCAGTCACGAAATTAAAAGACGCCTGCTTCTTGGGAGAAAAGCAATGACAAACCTAGACAGCATCTTAAAAAGCAGAGACATCACCTTGCCGACAAAGGTCCGTATAGTTAAAGCTATGGTTTTCCCAGTAGTGATGTATGGAAGTGAGAGCTGGACCATAAAGAAGGCTGATCGCCGAAGAATTGATGCTTTTGAATTATGGTGCTGGAGGAGACTCTTGAGAGTCCCATGGACTGCTAGAAGATCAAACCTATCAATTCTTAAGGAAATCAGCCCTGAGTGCTCCCTGGAAGGACAGATCGTGAAGCTGAGGCTCCAATACTTTGGCCACCTCATGAGAAGAGAAGAATCCTTGGAAAAGACTCTGATGTTGGGAAAGATTGAGGGCACTAGGAGAAGGGGACGACAGAGGACGAGATGGTTGGACAGTGTTCTCGAAGCTACGAACATGAGTTTGACCAAACTACGGGAGGCAGTGCAAGACAGGAGTGCCTGGCGTGCTATGGTCCATGGGGTCACGAAGAGTCGGACACGACTAAACGACTAAACAACAACAAAAATCAAACCCCACCCCCCACTTTATGCATACCTGGGAAGACTAGGTTTAATGGGGCTGCTAACATCATGCCTAGTTTTAAGACTAGAAAAGACCTATCTCTACATAGCCTTACCATTAATCTGCATCTTTTTCAGTTGCATACATCTAGCTCCTGAATGCTACCATTTCACAACTCACTATATGCTAAATAAGTTCCATTAACAACCATCTCTTTTGCTACAGCTATTAGGGAAATTTTGCGGGGGGGGGGTATTTTTAATCGCCATTGATGGTTTAACCCTATTCTGAAGGACAATTGTTGAGGAATTGTTTTCACGCACTTCCAGTTTTAAATGGCTAAGAAGATTAATAATGGCTGCGAATTAAAAATTGGATTGCCTACATAAGACATTTTCTTGGTTAACATTTGCCATTCATTAGCTGGTGATAAGCTGCTATCTTATATCTCAAGGTGGAGTCATCTCCCTAATTATTTCTGTTCTCCATAAATATTGACTATAGTCTCCACAGTCATTCAAATAAAGGGCTATAATCAGGTGGGTTCTTTGTTTGTCTGCAAGGCTCCAGAAGCAACTCTCCACCAGAGGATGTGATTATTTCTTCCTAGAAAAGAGAAAATACAGTAAATTGCATCATCAGTGTGAAAAATAATCACGTTGAACATGACTATATGGCTTACTATACACTTATGAAGTCCCATAAGCACATCTAGGTTCATGCTGTAAGATGTTTTAATTGTTTTGATGGTTCATATTGAACCAGTTGACAGGAGACATATTAGCATGGTGTTTAATATGTGTGTGGGGGGGGAGAGGGAGATCTTTGCGATTAATCACCCTGTTCTGCCTTCTAACAGCTTAGCAAGGGATTTGTTTCGAAAGAGTGAATGCGCAGACTCACAGCCCCATGATCGGCAGACTGATATAATGTATCTATAACTGCAGCGAACTATTTCTGACATAGCAACTGGGTGTTCAAATGCACTCCGATATTAGGATAGATGATAAAAAAAGCTCTCTCTACACACGCAGAGCTAGCATGTTGGGGGAGAAAGCTTAACTGGCGAGTTTTATGTTTTTGTCATTTTTGAGATGAGGGGCCATTCGAGCATTTAATCCCTCACCTGCAGTTGGAGGTGCTGCGGTTAAGCAAGGGCTGTGTCATTAATGGCCTGCTAATCATGTAGCACAGCTCCCAAGGTTCACGTGAAAACCTCATTACCTCCATGCTAAACAAATAAACATGGGATGCAGGTGGGACCACGGCTAGGATGATGAATTATTCCAGCTCAGCTCAAAAAGAACAGACTTGCTGACGCTCATGTACATACTTACCATTGTTCATTTTCAGCCTGGAAATAGCAGCTATTATCTTTCTCCATCTAGGATGTGGCACTGTCTAATCATGCAGAAGTCGAAGGATGTATTATTCACCCATTCCTGTTCATCTTTGCCTTGCATATGAGTTTCTTCCTTCCCACCCTCTGCCGGCCCTGCCTCCTTTTAAATGCATGTTCCCTTGCCTGCTGCCTGTTTGCAATTGAATCACTTGTATCTGGATCATCTGATGCTTATACATAAACAGCAATCATCTGAAGCATTTCTAAAATGAATTTATTTTCGACAGCCCTAGCTTACAGGCCATTACTCATTGACGATTCACTTTTTGCCATGTCTGGTACATTAAGATGCCTCAAGGGAACTGAAAAGGTTTTGTGTCTGTGTGTATGCGCACAGGAGGGGGGGGTATAGTTTGTTTTGTTCAAATATATATTGTGCATGCACACACAACCAAAGCCAGAGATCAGGAAAAAAAACCAGTGCCGGATTTACATATAAGCTAAACAAGCTATAGCTTAGGGCCCCACTCTCTTGGAGGCCCCCAAAAAATTTACAGGGGAAAAAACTGGACGTACTTTGATAAAATACATATTTTGTTATGTGCAAATGGCTTCAAATACCTATTACATCCACAAATTACCATGTAGCATATATTCAACTCAAAAAAACACCGACAAATTGTCAACAAAGGACAGCTGGACATATAAAGGGCCCCATTACCTTCAGTAGCTTAGGGCCTCATCAAACCTAAATCTGGCCCTGGAAAACCAAAGACAAAATGGTGCAGCCTATTGAAATCAGTAGCAAAATTGACTTTCATGGAGAAAGAGGCAATCCTATGTTAGGATGCCAAGGGTCTTGTAAAAGAGTTCCTTCTTCACTAGCGTAGTTTCTGGATAACTGGAGTGAAGTTATACAAATACATTGTGTATGTAATTGTATGGGCCTGGAAGAGCCACTCTTGACCCTGGCACAATGATCACAGCTGCCTGGTGTAATATGGATCCCTTGCTTGGCTCCATAGTGAAGATATGTCTCTGCAACAGGCCTGGCTAGTCCACAGGCCACCTCTGGAAGGACAAGCCACAGAAAATGTCTTGCTAGTCCCCACAGTAGCACCTTAAAGACCAACTAAGTTTATATTTTGGTATGAGCTTTCGTGTGCATGCACACTTCTTCAGATACACCCTGCATGCACACGAAAGCTCATACCAAAATATAAACTTAGTTGGTCTTTAAGGTGCTACTGAAGGAATTTTTTTATTTTGCTTCGACTCAGACCAACACGGCTACCTACCTGTAACTAGTCCCCACAGATTAATCTCCTGATCTTCATGCTGTGGCACTCAGCAATGACATCAGGAAATAAAGTGCTCTTCCAGGTGCTGAGGAAGACTAAAGGGTAACATTCCTTCCCCTACCCCAGTCTTGTGGTGGTGGTGGGTTGCCGGAAACACAATCATTTGCTCTTTACATATCTAAAACAGGCATAAGGGACTGGGGGCATGCATTTGCACCACTTACAAACTGGTTTAAGAGCCATTCCCTCTCCCCACGGAACTCTGGACTGTAGATCTGAGGCAGGCAAAGTAGTGGAGTCTCTCGGTTCCGGCAATGGCTGCATACACACTATACATTTCAAGAACATCTTTCCTCCAAAGAATCTGGGGAAATGTAGTATACCTCTCGTAGTGCTACAGTTCCCAGCACTCCTAACATTCTAGGTCAGGCATTCCCAAACTCCGGCCCTCCAGATGTTTTGGACTACAATTCCCATCATCCCTGACCACTGGTCCTCTTAGCTAGGGATCATGGGAGTTGTAGGCCAAAACATCTGGAGGGCCGCAGTTTGGGGATGCCTGTTCTAGGTGGTGGGCGAATCTGCTTTAAGTGTGTGTACACAGCCAATGATGACCCTAACCACAACCCTGCTTCTGCAAAGTGCTTTTAGCACACACCTGAAGGATATCTACATACAAAACTAATGTATCTACAAACCTGCACATTATTGGTTCAGGAGGGCTACCTGTAGCATTTTCTGCATTGTGTTTAAATGTACATGAACTAGACTTTTGGGACTTTATAAACTCTCTCTCTCTCTCTCTCTCTCTCTCTCTCTCTCTCTCTCTCTCTCTCTCTCTCTCTCTGTATATATATATGAGATTCAATAATAGCAGGTAGACTGGCTGGTGCCTGTATACCATTGCATTTTTCTGCCATTACCACAGCTGGCTCTGACTTTTTTTCCTGTATTTATCTTTGCACTGAGTGCACTCAGATGAAAAAGGCACCGGAGTTAGTGGCTGGGGAGATAAGGAAGGGGCAACATCCCAAGACGGCGCTGTTAAATCTCTTTCCCATTTGACCACAGACAATTAAGCGAGACTTGCCTGCTCACTTCAGGGGCCAAGCAAGTCCTCTAACAAGCTTGTCATAGCTGCAGCCATTGATTTTTCTCATCGGGGGACATCCCAATCTATTTTATTTTGAATGTCAGAGGCTAATGGACGTTTTGCTTTTGACAGGTGTCCCTGTGCTTCCTCCCTAGATGGATGGGCTTTTCTTGTGCTCTTATTGCCTATGATGAGCAAGCTGGGAGGAAAAGAAAGACAAAAGTTTTTGTGCAAGCCTGACTCTAGGGAAAGAAGGTAGAGACTGAAGTTGCCGCAGTCCCTGGATGTGACGTTTGTAGGACTTTTTGTCACTGGTTCTGTGACTATGCTCTAGGTTGTGTGCATGCTATGTTTCTGCAAGTAGCAGTGGGCGAGACAGGCAATTCAGTTCCCTTTTTAAGGGTTTGTTGTTGTTGTTTAGTCGTGTCCGACTCTTCGTGACCCCATGGACCATAGCATGCCAGGCACTCCTGTCTTGCACTGCCTCCCGCAGTTTGGTCAAACTCATGTTCGTAGCTTCGAGAACACTGTCCAACCATCTTGTCCTCTGTCTTCCCCTTCTCCTAGTGCCCTCAATCTTTCCCAACATCAGGGTCTTTTCCAAGGATTCTTCTCTTCTCATGAGGTGGCCAAAGTATTGGAGCCTCAGCTTCACGATCTGTCCTTCCAGGGAGCACTCAGGGCTGATTTCCTTTTTAAGGGTTAGCCCACCTAATATGCACTTTTCGAAGCAATACTCAAACTTGAACAACTGTTCTCTTTTGAAATTCACACTTCTCTGAATTTTGCAATTCAGCTTGTCAGCCAAGATGGAGTAAAAAAAAATTGTATACTACGGTAAATTGTGCATAGAAATGCATACATTAGTGAAAATGGCATACCAAAATGCATTAATTTAAGGTAAACTGCTTTGCAAAAATATGAATTAGGCAAGATTGCATACAAAGATGTGTACATTTGGAGAAATTCACACTGGTCAATTTTCATGAGAACTTAAAAAAAAATTGCAGATTGGAAAAATTATTGGAAAAATGAGAAACTTAGATAAACCAAAATTGGTAGATTTGCGCATCCCTATCTGTAAGCTTGCAGAAAGTGAGACTAGGTCCATAATCAGCTTCCTGACTATCTCAGCTGTATTTTATTTTATTTTATCTTATTTTATGGTCTTTTTAGTGCAAGATTCTAGACCCATGACCCTTCAGATGTTGTTGGACTGCAACTCCCATCATCCCCGAGCAATGCCCAGGCTGAATGGAGCTGACAGTACCAGGAGGGTCCCAGCCTTCCCATCTTTGTTCTAGCTTTTGTGGCTGCAAACATAAGCTTGTCAGTATGTGGGCAACACCAGCTGAAATTTTAGGGCCAAGCTGACAGTGATGTCATTGCAATTTAAAACAAACAAACAAATAAAACCAATTGCTAGTGCAAGTGACCCATCCCTTCCACCGCAAAAACAGGTGTAGGGGAAAGAGAGCTTTAACCGTTTACATCTGCAGTGGCACAAACTGGAACCACAAACCAGAAGCCTGCTATTTGCAATGGAAGCAAAGTTTCCAACGGTGCCTGTGTCAGCTTTCCTCCCATTTCAAATACATGGCACATAGGGAAGACTGGTTCTGAATGGGGAGACACGCCTCCCCAACCCTTGATTGGTTGGTTAGTCTTTTAAAAAACAAACAAACAAACACATATCTAGTTGGGTTCTCAGAAATCAAAGGAGGGTGTCTAACTGAGACTACCAACCTTTGGGTGTAGGGTAAAGGTTATTGCCCCTGCTTGCTAATGAAGAGGGAAAGAATGCCAAATAATAAATTATGGGGAAATAAAGAAATCACACAAAGTCAATAAACTTGCGTCATCTTTTTTGATGAGCTGAGCTTTTCCTGATATGGGACTCGGATTGCCTTGGCACAGAACTTGGATAAGGATGGGCTCTTCCCCTCCCCATTTTTGCACAAAATACACAGGTCCCTTGCTATATCATGTATACTACCAGTTCCCCATCTTCTCTCTCCCAGAAGCATTACATCAGAATGAAAAATAGCTCTATCTACACTGCCTGACTATGTGCTTTGCATTCACAAAGCCTCTGACTCAGGCCCCCACAGCTCCAGTTAAAAGGCACACAGGTAACAGGGCTGAGCAAAACTTTGAGGAGAGGAACTGGGAAGCAGCTGAGAATGAGCCAATAGTCTGATTTAGTATGTATATGGAGACTGTGAAAGTATTAAGCTTGTTCCCCCATTTCACATGCTCCCAAGTGATAGGAGCTGCATGGGTTGTGCTGTGCTACATTTGTCAACAGTTTAGTGCATATTTACCCAAAATATACACATTTTTACAAACAATTTCCCTTAATAGAATGGTTGTTTTTGCATTTTATTTTCCCTTTCATAGGCATTTATATGCATTTCTCCCTAGTATGTAGAACCTGCAGTCAAAAGTGTGTGTGTATGTGTGTGTGTTTTCGGGGGGGGGGGGTGTCAGCACTTGGACCAGCTCTGGACAGTTGAATCCAACTGCTGTACTGATTTCCCACAATGCCCTTGACACAACACCATTGAGGCATTATGGGAAATGAAAATGGTAGCTAGACTCAGCCATCTGGTACTTCAGATAATCCTCCACCACAGTCACCATGCCCAGGGCTGGCCTTCACTCCCCAAACCTGGAGCCAGCCCTGTCTGTAAAGACTAATTCTGTATAAGATGCAGGCTCACACTGCTTCTTCCTTTTGAAATATTCATCAATCGAGTTCAGTTTTTCATATTCTGTGCATGTAGCAAGTAAATACCTTGTGGAAATCGATAAGGTCTGTAAGTGTGGCATGTCGGTTGGGATCCACCCCTAAGAAGCTGTAGAAGTCTCCGGAAGCATCCACCAGAAAATGTTTGAATCCACTCTGATGGCGATAGGACAGGGCATATCCCCAGATTTTCTCACTAACCCGCACTAGGAATGCTCCCTCAGACTTGTTCATCAGCAGCTCTTCTGCCTCCTGGCGACTAATAATGCCTGCCCAAAACAGAGCAAAAAACTGTATCAAGCAACTAGTACCGGTATTCCCTAGAGCAGGCTTCCTCAAACTCGGCCCTCCAGATGTTTTTGGCCTACAACTCCCATGATCCCTAGCTAGCAGAACCAGTGGTCAGGGATGATGGGAATTGTAGTCTCAAACATCTGGAGGGCCGAGTTTGAGGAAGCCTGCCCTAGAGGTCTGGAAACATATGCATAGTCCATTAAATAAAGGCAGCCAGGTGAAGCAGGCTGTTTCATATAAAATCTTATAATGCATCAAATGGCTTAGTTTTTAAGAGAGGGATGGGGAACTTGTGACCTCCAGATGTTGTTCCACCATCCCTTACCACAGACCATGCTGTGGTGGGGCTATTGTTGGCATTTCATTTCAACAACATCTGGAGGTATAATATAAATTGTGGAAGAGCATTGTGAGATTGAGGGATTTTTAAATGTCCAAATGATGAATCTACAGTATCAGGCAAACATTTTGGAGCCTCTGGGAAAGTGCTATGTACATATGTAAATTACAGCATTGTAGTATGAAGCACATGATTAGTTCAAATTGGGTTTTTGTCTTCAGGAAGGAAAGACAACAGCCAGTCTTCATCATGGCATGTAAATAGACAATTGCTAGATGAAGAGGCGCCAAGGCAGTCAATTGTTAAAGATTCCAGAATTGCACAAGAAGTACCTAGATCTGTGTAATTCTGGTTACACATTTGCAAGGAAGGCAGGGAGACACAGGCTGATAGACAGAACCCCCATGTGACATTGTCTGAAGTGGCACCATTAGATAGAATCATAGAGTTGGAAGAGACGACAAGGGCCATCCAGTCCAACCCCCTGCCATTCTAATACAATGTGCCAAAGAGAATCATACTGGAAATAAGAGCTCTGTTTGCATAGGTAAGGTTTCACGTCTCTGCCTTTCTGGCATTCTCTGAATATGCAAATGGAAGGGCTGGCAGTGCTTATAGAGTATCTCCTTTTACTGATGGTTACCACCTCAATTTAAACACCACACCACACAGATTTGGCACGTTTGTCCTCAGTAAAGAGGGTTGCACTGGCAAGAGCAGACATCCCCAGACTTCGGCCCTCCAGATGTTTTGGACTACAATTCCCATCATCCCTGACCACTGGTCCTCTTAGCTAGGAATCATGGGAGTTGTAGGCCAAAACATCTGGATGGCCGCAGTTTGGGGATGCCTGGGCAAGAGTAATACCATCAGTTCACAGAGAGCTGCTGGGGTTTTCGAAGTGGCTGGCTTTCTAGTTGACAACTTTGTGATTCTCTAATGGTGATGCTCTCATCAGGGAGCCTTTACTCATCCACCAGGCAAATTGTGATAAAGCAGCATGCACCGCTGCCCATACAGGGCAAATGTCAAACAGCTCTTGGAATCACAGATATTAGAGAGGGCTGAACTGGCCTCAGTGGCTATCTCGTTCGGCTCCTTTCTACCGCTGCCCATATCACGCAATTTAACAGCTGGCTGGCTGTACCAAAATATAGCTACTGAATTCTAGCCTGAAGTTAGCTAGAATCCTGCCTCCAAACCAGGAGTGTATGTATGTGAGTATATGTATAAATTAGCTGGTTCTACAAGGTAAAGGGACACGGGTGGCACTGTGGTCTAAACCCCTGAGCCTAGGGCTTGCCGATCAGAAGGTCGAATCCCCGCGACGGGGTGAGCTCCCATTGCTCAGTCCCAGCTCCTGCCAACCTAGCAGTTTGAAAGCACATCAAAGTGCAAGTAGATAAATAGGCACCGCTCCGGCGAGAAGGTAAACAGTGTTTCCATGAGCTGCGCTGGTTTTGCCAGCAGTGGCTTAGTCATGCTGGCCACGTGACCCGGAAAAACTGTCTGCAGACAAATGTTGGCTCCCTCGGCCAGTAAAGCAAGATGACTGAGCGCCGCAACCCCAGAGTCGTTCGCGACTGGACTTAACTGTCAGGGGTCCTTTACCTTTACCTTTTACAAGGTAAAATTTACATTTGTTGTGCTACCCAATTCTGCCTCTGCCCCCCCCCCCCTCGGCCCATCAACACTGGCATGTGATCCCAGAAAGTTGTCCAGAAAGGAATGAGGTCCATGAATTTAAAAGGGGCTTCCCTGTGCCTCAGGTAGACAGAGCTAAGCAATGCTCAATCAAGGATAACTGCAATCCGGAAAGTACAGCTGGACCTACAGGGAGGCAGCCAACTCAGAATGTGCATGAATACATACTGAGTGGCAAGCAGAAGAAGACTATATTGCAAAAAGAAATATTAAAGCTGATCCTCAGGTTCTGAAGTAGACTTCCCTGCTGTGCATATCACTGTGCATATGTACACTTTTAAATATGTACATTCCATCTAAAGCTGGAGAGGATGCAGCGTGCAAATCTATGCACATGTATTCCACATATTTCATGTCAGAGCTGTGCCAAATATTCTCCAGTTTCAATATTCAATTCAAGTAGCACATGCATTACAGACAAATTACAGAAAAATTCTCACGTCACCAAGCACGTGCTGTTTCGACGCTGTTTGGTGTCCCCTAGTTCATCTGGCTATTGCATCTTTCCCCCTTTTCTCTGCTCCCGTTGCCTTTGGCTTCATTTGCTAAACCTGCTGTATCATCCCAAAGGCTGCGTTGATCCACATGATTTTGTTTATGAATGTCCAAGGTGTTGTCATATGAGGTGTACCATCGTGATGTCATTGACAACTTCCCCCCCCCCCAAAAAAAACCCACATAGCTAAGGAGATGAAAGGGTGGCAAGGACAATGCAACGATGACAGTGTCTTCTAACTTAAGATGCATTTTATTTGTTATACCTCCGTCTTGCCCTTTCTCCAAGGAACCCAGGTGTTTCCCAATTTATTGCGGATGGACAGTGACCAGACCAAAATCATCCTGTGAGATTTATGGCTGAATAGAGTTCGAATCTGGCTCTTTTCCTGCTCAAATCCAAGACCATGCACACACCACACCAGCTCTCTGATTTTATCATCTTAGCAGCATCACTCTTCTGAGGCTGCCCGCTGAGATTGACATGAGCTGAGCAATCCATTCCAGCTGGACGGCAGATTGGACTCTGCATATACAACAGAAATACTGAGCTGACAGCCATCCAGCATTTCACTGGCCATCATTATCAGGCACACACCACCAAATGTGGTCATTTTCAACAAGCTGTTCACCTCCTCCCCAAACCCACCACTGGAAGGAAAACATAGCAGGCTTTCCACATTACCTTTTCTCCTGCCAGAGCATACCTTTGTTCTGAGGCACGGCTGTTATTTCATGGGTATAAAATTTTAGCTAGCTTAGGGCAACACTCATATTTGTTTTAGTTCTCTCCCCCCGCCCCTTAAAAGCTGGAAAGAATTATCAGGAAGCTTTCTTGTTATTCCTGTGTTTCATTTTCTGATACCATCAAGAGCTGTAGAGATAACCTTTTCCTTTCAGCTCTCCCACACCTCTTTATTTTAGTTTGCCTCTAACCAGTCATTTGCCAAGTGTGTGTTAATTAGAGAAATGGAAGCGCTTAAAATATATATACTGTACTATTCTCATGACAACAAGAAAGCAAACAGAGAAGGGTGGGGGCTTACAGAAGCATCGCCACTCACTTCGGGACAGTTATTGGAAAATAAACAACATCCGTAGAAAGCCAGCTGAAACAGTCTGAATTCAAGTCAAGTGGTCTGGCATCTCATCTCGTCCTCCTGAGGCGCCCTGTTTTGAATCACCTATGCCTTCATTAGTGTGATTTGAGATATTATGTTATCTGCAGAGATCCATAGAACTGACGTCTCCCCTTCCATTGTCCCCACTTATTTCCTCTTTTCTTTGGTTTCAAAAAAGGTACATACAAGACCAGGTACGCAATTGGTTAGAAAAAAACAGCAAGACTGTGTCCATATCAAAAGCTGAGCAGAAAGCATTTGTCGTTTTATTTGCACTCTTGTGGCCAAAATATATCTCCATCTTGGTGTGCTTTCAAATGCTGCCTCCCACCTCTGAAATTTTGTTAAAGTCCTGAACACTAGAAATATATGTTCAATAGGCTGTTATTTTCAGAACTCTGTAGTCTTTGAGCTACTGGCCCACAGGACATGGTTAAGAGAAGCACCAGCACTTTGGAAGATATCCCTGAGCTGGTCGTAACAAACTTGGCAATTTCAGATTGTTAAGGGGGGTAATTATATGGTCGAATGTGCAACGAAAACCTTCCTAAGCATACAAAACTAACATACATACCTGCCAAGTTGCTGTCAAAGAAATAAGGGACCAGGCCGGAAATAGCAGACCGGAAGTAGCGCTGCCGCCATTTTGGAACTGGGCGGAGCATGCTCAGAAGTGACTTTTGATGCTGCTTTGCCCAGTTCCAAAATGGCCGTCGCGCCAGAAGTCGCACTGCAGCCATTTTGGAACTAGGCAGAGCAGCATCAAAAGTCGCTTCTGAGCATGCTCCACCCAGTTCCCAGCTGGAAACTGGAAAAACGGGGATTTCCCGGGAAAAACGGGAGACTTGGCAGCTATGCTAACATACCATCAAAGAGAGTTTCCATTCATCCTTGTCCCTGCAAGGATTTGTTTTGTACATGCAGAGGTGTGGCATCACAGTCTTTAATATGCTGAAGATTTCAAACATGGATCCTTCCACTTGTCCGCTGGAATGGTACAACCCAGCAAAAACTGCCCCCCCCCCAATTGTGCAGCTCTGAGCACCATGGATGAGACAACTTGAACCCAGGTCTCCCTGATCCAGGTGTAGCACACTATGAATGGCTATGATTGCAAATATTACAGTTCTTTCATTGTTTAACTCGGAGCATTATTTAACATATATTGAAATGCAGTGCAAAGTGAATCAAAAGACAGCTGGACCTAGAAACTAAACTGCTGGAGGGATTCACCATCTGCTGGTATCGCAGGCTGAATTCACAGACTCGCTCGCAAGAAATAGCACCAGACGTGCACAAACGTTTGTGCTGCTGGTAGCAAAAGCACAATTTTGCAGCTGGGAACAAGCAATAAGGATTTAACTGACATGAATAAAAGGTAAAAGAAAACAAATCTTCCCAGGTGGGAGAATATATAAATTAGAGAGTGATTCCCAGGGGAAAAGTTGCTATATTTCAAGGATAACTTCAATGGTGCTCAAAATGTGAATCACCCTAGATGTGGGCAGTTCCTTGGAGATTTAGCAGTAATTTAATTCCTCCTGCACAATACAAGTTGAAAGACTCAAGTGCAGGACATACGAGATAATACATTAAATGTCATGGCTGCATTGAATGTTTCTTGATTCCCTTTTAGATTAACAGCTTTGAGGCAGGGGGTGAGGAATAAATCTGAGACCACACCACACAGAGTTAATTCCCCCTCTTCGCCCCACCACCTGCTGTTTTCCCGCCAAAAATCACCCCTTCTGAAGATCCTATTTGCCCCAAAAGAGAAGACGTTATTGCTGCCAATAGAGCTTTCCATCAAAGGGAAGAGCAGCTTCAGGGATGAGATCTTTGTCAGGATTACAGCAGGGGGGAAAGGGTTAACTCGACCTCCCCATAGCCCCAGTTATGACCACCCATGCATCCAGAGCAATTATTAACAGGAATAAAATTAGATATTTTAAATGCAAAAGGTAAAAAAAGGTAAAGGGCCCTTGGATGGTTAAATCCAATCAAAGGTGACTATGGGGTTTCAGGCTGAGGGAACCGGCGTTCGTCCACAGACAGCTTTCCGGGTCATGTGGCCAGCATGACTAAACCACTTCTGGCACAGCAGAACATCGTGACGGAAACCAGAGTGCATGGAAATGCCGTTTACCTTCCTGCCACAGTGGTACCTATTTATCTACTTGCACTTTGACGTGCTTTCGAACTGCTAGGTTGGCAGGAGCTGGGACAGAGCAAAGGGAACTCACCACCATCGTGCAGATTCGAACTGCCAACCTTCCAATTGGCAAGCCCAAGAGTCTCAGTGGTTTAGACCACAGCGCCACCTGCATCCCTACTTTAAATACAATCACATATTTAGTGCATCATCTAGTTATACGGGTCTTGATTGGAGACCTGTCCCTCACTTCAAAGCTGCTTCCCATCCATTTAATGCAACTGGGGTGGCTGTGGGGCCACCACAGAGGGAGATCTTAGGAAAGGGATCTGGAAAGAGGTTGAGCAAGATGGGGAGTGTCATAGTACATCAAAGTTAAGGAAAGCTGGCTTACTGAAAATTCAGAATGGAAATTGTATGTCTGCAGGGGGTGGGAGTTGTCAGGGAAACACCCTTTCCAAAGTAGGTCTGGATATGGGAACGCCTGTGCTGCCTACTTCCTGAGCTTTGTGCCAAACCACAAGTCTCCACTTCCAAGTCTATTCGCTGGGAAATCCTGTTGTGACAAAGAGCTTGGAAACAAGACCAAAAAGGAGCATCCCCAAATCCCGCATCGTAGGAAAGGGAAAGGCAAGCTGTGGCCCTCCTGATATAGGACACTGAACACCCCCAGCCAGCATGGCAAAGGTCAAGGATGGTGGGAGTTGTGGTTTGGCAACATCTGAAGGGGCACAGGTTCCCCATTTTCTGTCTTAGGATCCGATTTCAAAATATAAGCTTCTTCATTGGCTGCACACATTCTCCAGTGGGCTTACAAGATATGACAATTCAAATGGGGCTACAACCAAACTTCATGTTGTTTCCATTGTGCTTCATGTGGGGCGGTGAAAAGACAACCAAAAGCAGCAGAAATAACACTGAAAAATCAGATTAAATGTTATTGGCTTGTGCGGGGAGGGGAACTATTTATATTAACTATATTATTTTGGGCGTTTCCTTCAAACTGGGTTGTTCCAGAAAGTCTACCCAGGCATGTAATTTCAGCATGTAAACTAGATGTGTGGGCTTTGGAAGTAAAAGTGTTTTATATTTACTGGGTTTTTTACTTGATTTCTTCTTCCTATGGAACTCGTCTTTAATTACTGTTTCAGACTGACGTAAACTGCTTGCTCTAGGAAGTGGTATATAAATTTTGTTGAATAAACAAAATGAGCTGCCATTTTTGGTCGCAGTCTTGCATCAAGCATCACACCCTAGCTCTGCCCTCAGTTGACTGGTATTTGTTGAAAGGGACACAGGTGGCGCTGTGGTCTAAACCACTGAGCCTCTTGGGCTTGCCGATCGGAAGGTCGGCGTTTCAAATCCCCACGATGGAGTGAGCTCCCGTTGCTCTGTCCCAGCTCCTGCTGGCCTAGCAGTTTGAAAGCACGCCAGTGCAAGTAGATAAATAGGTACCACTGTAGCAGGAAGGTAAACGTTTCTGTGCGCTCTGTTTTCCATCATGGCATTCCATTGCACCAGAAGCGGTTTAGTCATGTTGGCCACATGACCTGGAAAGCAGTCTGTGGACAAACGCCAGCTCCTTCAACCTGAAAAGCAAGATGAGCACCGCAACCCAATAGTCGCCTTTGACTGGACTTAACCTTTTACCTACCTGTTGAAAGAACGCTGTAGCTCTGTCCATGCTTTGTTGCTCCAGATTTCTGAAACAGAAACCTCAACAGAATTATCTGCCCAAATAATATTGAAGTGTCAGGAGGAACCGAACACCAGAATCTCTCTGAAATGAATTCTGTAGCTCGGGAATGTATTCCCTAGCAGCTTTCCTCGCAAATTAAATGTGTGACACCCACTGCTGTGACTCGTGGTTAATACTCTCATTGTCTCCCCCTGCCTCTTCCTGAATTCAAGCTCTCAAGTACTGTAAACCTTTTTCAGATTGCTGTCAAAATATTTTCCCCACCTTCACTAACAAGCTCCGTGCCGCACAAGAAAGGTGGGCCACAGTATTACTCTTCACAGCACACTGCTTGTAACACAGAGCCACAAATGAATGCTTCTTTGAACTGTGCTGTTGCTTCCTTTCATTTCTCCCCTCCTCTGTCTTTCATTTCAGTTTGCAAAAAAAGGATTTCATGATCTCAGAGCCGTAATTTATTTCACAATCCAGATAAGAAAAACAGGAAACACAGCTCTCTCTTTTTTGCGCATCTGAATTTATCCACCATGAATATATTTACCTGCCCCTTTTTTGCAGTTATTGTTGTTTTAACTAGTACTAGTGCTACTACATTTCTCATGGCTGAGTGGGGATTTGAACCAGCTATGAGTCTAACAATCTAACAACAACAACAACAACAACAACAACTGCTCCCCGTCTGACTGGGTTGCCCCAGCCACTCTGGACAGCTCCCAACAAAATATTAAGCAACTACACTACATTCCCTCTGTTTCGGTTCTCTTATTGCTTCTGATGATGTCTTGCCTTGCCAATGGGTCTCCCCATTCTGCCCTCTCAAAACACTTCTGTCCCTGCTCAGCTCCACTGCCCACCTTTTGCCCTGATCTCTTAACCAGTGCTATTTTTTCTAGAAAAAGAGGTGCCAGGTTCTAGAAAACTCACCATGAACACCTCCCTTTTTCTCTTATAATGACATTGGCACCAAGCTGAGAGGTGCCAGAACTGAGTTTCGGTGAGTTCTGGCTGGGGGAAAAAGTCCTGCTACTGAAGCAGCCACCTCGTATTAGGGTATCGCTGCATTTTATATGTTCTGTATATATTTCAAGGCCACCTCCCAAATTGTAAACGAAAGACCTGAACTCATTTGCATGCAGAGTTCCAAATGAAATGGGACTCTGATCAAAAGTGCAGCCACTAGACGTTACCGCAATCTAAATATGATGAAATGGTGGCCTTGTTCCAGTAGTATCATAAAGCGTCGCTACCCTTTCATCATTCCGGGGAAAAAAATCTAATTACTAACACACCAAAAACCTAATCTCATTTATTCAGCTCTTTCTTAAGCACCTATGCATTTCATCAGCATTCATAGGAAGCTGCCTATCTATTTGGATCTGCACTGTTACCGGGAGAAAATGGTCTGGAAAAGGAAAAAGAAAAATGGAAGTCGTTGCAAAATTCAAAAAGAAAGAAGCAATAAGATGATATTTGCCTACATATTATACAATCATTTTAAAACT
The DNA here is from genome assembly GCF_963506605.1 of Zootoca vivipara. Taxonomy (NCBI): domain Eukaryota; kingdom Metazoa; phylum Chordata; class Lepidosauria; order Squamata; family Lacertidae; genus Zootoca; species Zootoca vivipara. Next base: position 79,943,762 of record NC_083280.1, read on the forward strand.
TTAACAAATGGTTGCCATGATAATTTTGGATGTTCCCTCACTGCAGAAAAATTGCTCATAATTTGTGTCAAAATTAAATTTCGCTGGAATAATGGAGCACAAGTATAGTGTAATCTTACGAGCTGGGATAGAAATGCATTTTCCATGCTGGAGGTATATGTCTCCTAAAACACTGAGCGCAATCCACTGGGGATTTGTGAAAACAGGTACTACAGTATACTTTAAATATGCTCCATCCTTCTCATGCCTCTCCTGGATCTGGGAGACAGGGGAGGGGAGCTCGTCACAGAAAAAGGAGGGGACCTTAACTCTTCAACAGCCTGAGTCACCTCTGCCTCTTGGCCTCCCTCCTCCCTCCTCCCACTTGCCAGCTTCACCTTCTGATTCTTGACTTCTCTCTGCCACAGACTCTCCCAGCTCACTATGCCATTGTACCCCTTCAACTTCTGACACCTCCTCCTCCCAGTCTTCTCCCTCTGACCACTCATCATCATCATCCCACCATCACTCCCTGGGGTCTGAGCTTTCTTCTCTTGGTGGCTCCCCAACTAGTTGCCCCCACACACACCATTCTTCTGCATCCAACCAGCCCATGACAGCCTCTAGGGCAGGCATGTCAAACCTGCGGCCCTCCAGATGTTTTGGCCTACAATTCCCATGATCCCTAGCTAGCAGGACCAGTGGTTGGGGAAGATGGGAATTGTAGTCCAAAACATCTGGAGGGCCGCAGGTTTGACATGCCTGCTCTAGGGGGTGTCTATCAGCAAAAGAGGTTTGTGAATATAAATGTCATAACCTAGCCATGTGCCAATGTTATTTGGTCCCTCATGGCCCTACCAAACTTCAATCAGGATTTGTTCAATATTGTCTCAGGGCTTGTCCACACTTCCACTTGCTCTGTGCCTAGAAAGCACAGGCCTGAGCTCTTTTGCCTTTGCCACGCTGCTTTCCCCTGGAAAACCCAAACTTTAGTGCTAAATCAGAGCAAATGCCATTCAGGTTTTCTCCAGGTTGACATTTGCTCCAACTCAGCAGAAAGTGCCATGGCAAGCCCTCAGTTTCACTCATATAAACAGACCAGAGTGTGTGTGTGTGTGTGTGTGTGTGTGTGTGAGAGAGAGAGAGAGAGAGAGAGAGAGAGAGAGAGAGAGAGAGAGAGAGAGAGAGAGAGAGAGAGAGAGAGAGAGAGACTCAAAGCCTTTGCTCACCAAGCAAGTTGAAGAGATCTCAGTTCTAAGCAAACATCGTTTGGCCCATGTAATACAATATGCAGAAAAAGCAAGCAAGATGGCGTTCACTTCACAACTCTTTCCTAAGTGTGAAACCAGTTATTAACCTAAAACAGGTGGCCCATTGTTCATATTGTGTTGTGCATGCTTGCAAAGAAAGATATGCAATTTGTGGTGCTGCCTTTATTACGCTTTGTGGGAAGCTGTGAAAGTCTTTGTTCCAGCTAATTAGTTTGTGAAGAGGAACGGCAGCCTTTTTGCTTCCTCAGCTTCCCTTCAGATGCTCATACATTTGGAGCAAATGCAGAAGACTTTGCTGTGCTAATCTGCACATAACCTAAAAGCAGCTGGTCCATACCTTGATTGTCATATATAGGCTATATTCACGCCAGCAGCGTTTCAAGTCACATTTACACACTGTTGTTCACATCAGAGAGGGGTTGGGGATGTTTTCACTTGGCACATGAACTGTTTGGTTTCCCACCCACTACAACACACACACACACACACAGAGAGAGAGAGAGAGAGAGAGAGAGAGAAGCTTTCATATGCACATGTGTAACAGCTGTCTCAAATGTTCACATTACCACTTACTCCGCATCCATTTTGAAGGAAAAATGCATCAAAAGGCACTATTTGGCAAGAAACTACAGGATCGATATGGGCTGTGGCTAAATGAGGCTTCAAAAACTAGCAGTGGGTGTGCACTGAATACAGAATAAGTGGTATTGTGAACATACATAAACTCTAGCTCAGGGAGGGAGAACCTATGGACTTTCTTATGCTGTTGGACCACAATTCCCATAATCCCTGGTCATGCTGATGGAACCCTGAGTCCAACACATCTGGCAACAAGTTCCCCATCTCGGCTCTAGGAAAAGCAGAAATCTGTATCTCCTTGTTTCTGATGCTCTGTGCATTGCATCTGCTACTGCAATCCAGCCTTTACACAACTCTACTTGATTATAATTATATTAATGGTTTGGTGTTTCTGAGGGCTCACTCTACCTGTTGTAGATGTAACTGGATCTCTCAACTGCAACAGACTTTCTTACTTTGTGCGCAGGTAAAATTAATGAGCTTGGTCTGAACAGAGGTCTTTAGAAAGTCTTTCTAAATCTAGAACTTCATTGCCAGTCTGCCATAACTACATCAGTTACATAGTCAATAGCTAGAAGAAAATGAAAATGCCTCCCGATTGGCCAATACAGTCTTTATGACATCACTGATCTGTTTGTCCAACTACATTTACAGAGGTTCCTGTACTGAGCTGGACTTTGGCTGCCTTTATTGATAGATCAGCTGCCATACTGCAAACTTGTCTTGAGACAGCAGGCCTTTGTGGGTGGAGAAATGTTCTTCCCGTCTCCCTAATGTACCTATGGACTCTAGGGGATGCATAAGAAGAGGTAAGCTGGTGGGGAGCAGCAGCAGCAGGCGGGGTGAAAATCTGCAAGGGAAGGGTGGCTGGATTTGTGTGAAAGACACAGTCATGGGTGGTGTTTAACTGACGTTATGTCTGGAGGCTCCCTTGTTGCAGATGGAATCTCCCTGGGGCGGAGGAGCCAAGAGATGGGAGTAGGTCAGAGCAGGGTTGTGGATGGATTGATGCTGGCTCAGTTCTGATAATTTCAGCCTAACTGATGGACGCATCAATCAGAATCCAAAAAGAGGCACCAGATTAATGTGAGGAAATGCTTGATTTCCTAGGTAGCATTTATTGTTTCTAAACTGGGCATTGCCAGCTGCTTTAGTATCCCTGCTCTTTAAACCTAAGTGTGTGGACACGCTGCAGTTGTTTCCTCCAAGGCATGGGGTAGATCTACTGGATCTTCTTGGATCTAGATCAGGCATCCCCAAACTGCGGCCCTCCAGATGTTTTGGCCTACAACTCCCATGATCCCTAGCTAACAGGACCAGTGGTCGGGGAAGATGGGAATTGTAGTCCAAAACATCTGGAGGGCCGAAGTTTGTGGATGCCTGATCTAGATTGTATTTCCCCTCACTCGCCATTTGCTAGCCCCCACCCCACCCCATGCTCTCATGCAAGGGAGCATCCCTAGTTTCATTGGTGGAATGTTGGAAGATACATTTTGCGGGTACAAAAGAGGAACGAAAACTTAGCCCCCGGTATTAGCAAACACTTCCATCTCTACAATTCTATGAATTGTGTGTTCTGGGTGTGGTACCTAAGACTGCATCACAAATTGAGCAAAAGGATTTTGAACCAGAAAGAGGATCCCTCCACCCAGTTTTGGGCAATTCCCCTCTTACAATTCAGCTTCATATGATACAGCTCCCTCTCTTGGAGAGAGATTACTATCTGGATAGGGTTTCGGGGTGTGGGTGTGAGTACAGGAGGCTGCAGAAGTAAAGGAAAAGAAAGGCTGTTTTCACAAGCTGCCTTCTCTTTCTGCCACTTTGGGATACAATTCATAGTTGCGTGTTCAGACCCAGAGACCTCCCCCCTAAATAAATTCACACTTGACTCAAATGTTGGTTTGGTTTTTGCCAGAATTTAGGCCACAACTTTATTAATTACAGCAAGTGAGTGGTTCCATAGGCTCTGTTTTGACTAGCTCCCTGCACCCTTGCAGGTAGCGCTGACCCAGGGCACCAGCATAAGTCAGCCTAGGGTGAACACCTGGATAGGTGGAAAGCCAGGAACAGGCTATGCCCGCCACCCAGATGTCCCCCTGGACTCTGGCACGGGCATAACCCCCTCACAGGGTTGACCAAACCATTGAGTCCCTGGATTCCTTTAACGGAATACCCGTCACATAGGGATGGCGAGAGCGTTCCCCCATCCCTATCACCTGAACAGGGAGCCTATCCACAACCTTACAAGTTGTGACAATTTGTTATGCGGCAGGCGAAACCCAAATGGCACCAGCCAATCAGCCAAGTGGAGAAAATTCCTGCCGTGCCCCTGTCCCAATGACAGACAACACACGACGGCATAGCAAGGTCAATCACAAAATGCCCTAAAAGTAGGGAGAGGTGGGCAGGTGTTCCGAATGCACACACCGAAAGAGGAAGCTCTGGGTCACGTGCATGCGAATATATAGGTCCCTCGATCCATTTCGACTGCGTCCCATTGGCCAGACTGAACCCAACATCGAGGGACCTGCCAATCGAGTGTTGTGGCTGACCAATATTACCCACCCACAACACAGGTGGTCAGTCTCCGGGTCTCACCGCAACACATGCCCTCTTTGAGGGAGGACCCGATTAAAGAAAATAATTAAACAAGTAACTATTAATAGATAAAACCTACAGAGACATTGCAAGACAACTGGAAATCTGAAATAGTGTGTCCATGTATCGCCACCCCCACACCCCTTGGGGCTTGTTTTTAATAGTTCTCTTCATATGAATGCTCCAAGCCTGGATTATAAACATCACCCATCAGGTCAAACTATATACAAATGCAATTCATCCTCTCGTTATCACCAAGCACCTCAAAACAATTACGTGCACTGTGATGAATGACAGTCTCCTAAGCCATGAATCAAACGTATACAAACCACAGCCTTAACTCTCACAAACTCTGAGAAGTTTATTCTAGGAAAACCTGCTGAGCACAGTACACTTTGGGGGCGCGGAATCCTCTGGGACATATTTAAGTATTACGAATGTATGTCACAGCAGCTGTCTCCTAACACTGCAGGGTTGTGTTATTGCTCAGCAGTACTGCACCATGATGGATTAACTCAAAGAACTATGAATTTTGTGATAGAGGCTGAGTCACCGCATATTGACTCATTGATCTTTTTGTCTACAAGGCGTTCAATGGAATTTGAGAGAATCCCCAAGGGGTCTCACCAATTTTGCTCTCTGAGTTTTGACCCTTTCCCAGTAGTTACTAATAGTAGGTTGTGTGATTTTAAATTAATAAGACTCTGTTTAGATGTCTGTTCAGCATTCTGTTTTAATCTGCTGAACTGATTTGCATGTTGAAAAGTTAGGATAAATTAGAAGTCCTAAAAGGGGGGGAAAGATCCCATCTCTTGGACCTAGATCTGCCATAAATAAATTCAGTGGGGTTTTTTCTTAAAAAATAAAAAATAAATTAGGGGTACTATCATTTTCCTACTCATGTTGAAATACTGCCCCTCAATGAGGCCAAACTTAGATTCACAAAATGTTTAGGGGTATGTATACCCCCGAGTCCCCCCAGAAAAAAACAACACTGCATAAATCTGATCCCTTTTCAAAAGTCATTGAAGCAAGAAGCCATCAACACTTCTTGCATGTGATGATTCCTTATGTTAGAAACACTTTACATGAAGCAGTGTTTCCTTTTGTTGGTCTTAAACCAATGACCACAATCAATAATCAACAAGTATTGAAGGGCTATTATTGATTTGATTGGCTTCATTTCATCTCCAGAGCGTATCACCATCAGCAGAGCGTAAGTGTTTTGTCAACAACTTCAGTTCTTCATTGATACACCATCTTTGACATGATTTCAATTATTTAATGATGGACGAGTAAAATGATTGGTCCGGCTTTTGCGTATTGAATAGTTAAAAAGGTTAATTGGGCAGCCTGAAAGAAGTCTGAACATTGTATTACTGTCAGTGAGAAGTTACTAATTTACTAGAGATGCTGATCTTTCTCTCCACCCCACCCCCCTCTTCACTGCTTTCCTTTCGGTGGCAACTCATATTGAACTGTGTCTCGCCTGCCTTAATTGCAATTTGTTGCTAATGTGAAAATAACTGTTTGCTGTAGAATCCAGTTAAAGCTAGGCTCAGCCTGTGTGTCAGAGAGAGGGCAAATGAGCCCAAATGCTGAAGGCAGGACATACACAGCAGCACCTGGGAATCTTTTAAAATAAAAACAGGACATAAAGAGCAATCTCAGATATTCAGGAAAAACGTATAGGGCAGCTCCTTTAGAATGGTACCACTGCAGAATTCATGAGAAGAGGGTTAAGCTAAAATCCTCCTTTTTCATACAACATGTAAAATGCCACAAGAAGCTTTGGCAGCACGATAAAACAGAACCATCTCAGTCCATCAAAGGCCCGGGGGAACAGATAAGAATTTACCAGCACTGAAAAGTTGTCTCTGAAAGCACCAGGTGATCCTCGCTGGGGAGAGCCAGATGGGGAGCCACAACTGAGAAGGCCACCTCCCCTTCTCATCAGCCTCCAAGTCTCCTCTCAGAGAGGGGGAGCAGGTTTTTGCACAAGAGCACCAAATCAACTTTAATTGTGCAACCTGAATTTGCCAGTATGTGGGGTTGACTCTCACCCCCCCCCCAAAAAAAATTACAACGGTCTGGAAGCCCTCCGAGGCTGCTGCAGTAAAAACAAAAGAGATTAGTAACCAACTCGTATCTCGGAGTTGCTTCCCGGGCCCGGCTACCTGTCTCCACTTCCCTGTTTGCCTGCCCACCTGCCTCTCAGTTTGCCATCACCCCTGATGGCCAAGGAACCAGCCTTTTCCAACAATGCATCCGAATCGGAACTGGTTTCCTATTGTCTTCCAACAGATTTCTGATCATAGCTCAGATTCAAAGCACCTCGTCCTAGTGCCTATGAATCACTTAATCTGAATTATTTAATTTCAGTGAGACTGCTGCAAAAGAAAAAAATTGTTTAAAACAGGGTATTAATTTTGTGTGCTGCCCAGCTTGGGGTGGGGGCAGGTGGATATCATTCTTTGGAGCTTATTGAGCAGCATTACTAAAATATATATTTATGGTGCATTGTAAATTAAAATCTATACTTAACTGCAAAGCCAGGGAATAAGAGGACTTTGAAACCAGAACAAATTGAAATCACAATTCTCTTTAAAGCCATCCTAAGAAGCAAAGTCTGAAGTCTCAGTGTTACAGTAGTCACAGTGCAGAAAGTACAATCAACAGGGAACGGCCGCCAAACCTAACCAAATGTCAGTGCACTTCTACTAATTCTTTGCAATATATGATTTCATATTTGCCGCATACAAATACATGGTATCTCTTTTTGGATCAGTTGCTTTGTGTAAATGAAACAGGTCCAAAATCCACCACAAAGTGAATGTTATGCCCTTCAAAGAGGGGTCCCCGCTCTGCCCAAACATGCACATTAAAAGCACACAAGTTGAAAATAATTTTCTTCCTTAGAAACCCACATTTCAATTAAAGATTAAATAGCTCCAGGGAATTTGAATGGTTCCCTCCCCACTCTTCTAAATTGCTTAAGCTCAAGTGAGAACTTTCTAATTAACAAAGTGAACTTAATATTTGTCCAGTTGCTTCTGATGCATTTGTTGTAAAAATTTTGCAGAGCTATTCATATATTGATTTTATTTAATGGGTGCTAGAATAAAGGTTTGTCTTTTTGACACTAAGGAAGTGGTAATTGGGCACTGTAATGCTGGGAGAAGGAAAGCTGATAGCAAAGGAATATACTCTTTCAGGTCTCAGGACCCACTTCCCATGATTCACCTTGTTTCCCCCCAGGAAGGTAGGCCACGGGTCCCTTTTATTCCCAGGTCATGGACCCAAGCGAAGCCCGCAAGCCCAGTTGGGTCTGCCCCCCGGGAGCAGCCTGCCCTCTTGCCCACTCACAATTGGCCAGTTATGTGAGCGGGTAGAATCCCCTTCCACAGGCAGCAAGCTGAACCCCACCGTCCAAAGGGGACCTCCTGTTAGCAATTTCACTCCTCCCATGCTGCAGATGAGATTGTTGTAAATCACATGCCTGTCTGGGAAGAGTGTGGGAAACAGAAGGCAGTCTTATTTCTTCCCGCCGTAATGTACTTTCACTTTCACTTGTTGTTTGCTCTCTCGGAACTGGAGAGAATGGATGCCATTATGCTTTTGTCTGTAGATAGTGTGTAAATAAAAGGTAGATTAGATCTACGATGTCTTACTCTTCTTGCTGTCGAAACAAAACAAAACAAATCCTTCCAGTAGCACCTTAGAGACCAACTACATTTGTCATTAGCATGAGCTTTCATGTGCATGCACACTTCTTCAGATACGTTTCTGAAGAAGTGTGCATGTACACGAAAGCTCATACCAATGACAAACTTAGTTGGTCTCCAAGGTGCTACTGGGAGGAATGTTATTATTTTGTTTCGACGATGGCAGACTAACACGGCTACCTACCTCTTCTTGCTGTGTTATGCCAGAAGATTAGTGTGCATATACCAGCTGGTATATGCCGCTGGGCACACTGGAGACGCAGGGAAATGCATTTTCCAGAGCTGTGCGTACCGGAGGACGCTCGGTTTCGGGGGCATGCAGGCACCCCCAGGGCGTTTTCCCAACACCTCCATCACCAGATCACAGTGGGCAGGGAGGAGCGCCAGCCCACACAAGCGCCAGCTGAAGAGTTTGGGCAGACTTTTGGCTCTGAAGCCCTCTCAGTCACTCTGGAAGACAACCTATGCTAGAAGACAAGGGATCTGTGAGCCTGTTGTTTCTCCTGTACCTCTCAGCAGCTTCTGATACCACGGGATTCTTCTGGACTACTTTTTTACAGGATAGGTGGGGAGGGGGGCACACCAGTGCTCTGGAATTTGTCTCTGCACATCCCATGGTGGTGAATTTGTCTCTGCGTGGTGGTTGGTGGTGGTGGAGCCTGAAATTCCCTGGATCTGCATAATTTACATCCTTCAGAACTGTATGCACCTGGGAATGTATGTGGGGTTTTAATAATAATAATAATAATAATAATAATAATAATAATAATAATAGATTGCTTGTGTCGTATGAGCTTTTACTGTAGGTAAACATGCAAGACATATAATTGCTAAGGATGGAAATGGGGCTAAAGACTTTCTCAAGCTTCTGAGAGAGGTAACAAAGAAAGTGCCTTATTTTATATTCACCACAGGCTTACGTTTTCTTACCTGACCCCGTTGGACCACATAAATAAACTCACATGTTTTTTTATATGTGTACAGAACAGCTAATAGAAACGTACCCCCCAAAGGCTGCTTTTTATTTTCTAATAATCCTTCTGCTATTTCTCCATTGTAATGTCAGTAGGTTAAGTACGGTCTCCCACTGCTTCCTGAGTGACAACATTTTTGCAGTCTGATCTCTCTACATATTTCTGTGTAATCACGTGCTTTCCCGTGGCATGATTGCAGAGTGCAAGCAACCCCACTGAGAGCCCGTTCGTGAGCAAAATTTTGCCTCGTCAAGCCTCAAAAATGTTGTGGTTCCAAAATAAACTTCAGATTGACAGCTTCAGCGACTTCCATCTAGAGGCTGAAATCGATAAGGATGTAGTCTTATAGAGGTAAGTCAGTAGGAAGGTCGTCTGCAAAAAAGTTACCTGTAGAGTCAGTACTTTTACCATTATATTTGCAGTATTTCTCTTCAATTTCTTTATTCCGTTTATGAATGGCTTCCCATGAAGCATCACAAAACCATTCGCAATGTAATGACACATATAAAAGAGTTATATGCAAACTTCCAAAGCACCCCCAAAGGACTTTAAAAATCCCTATTTCAATTTGAGTTGCTTTGGAGAGATCCCACTTCAGCTCGGACAAGACCCAAATCTATCCAAAGTGGATCCACCTGGTTCCTGCTTTGGGATCAATTCTTTTGCACACCTCTATAAGGAATATTCCCCGAGGCAGGAGAGTGAGACGGAGAAAGCCAAGTCATTTTCCCAAGTTCTGTTCACATGCTAGACTAAAATGTGTGCTGTGGAATCTATTTTCAGCGAGCATTGTGTCCAAATTCCATTTGTAGTTTTATGCAAACATTGAGCTTGAGCCAAAATCTATGTAAGAAATATTTAATATGAGTGAGAGTCAAAACATTGGATTAATTATCAGATAGGCATCTACTAACCCACTTAAAGTTGGTTTGAAATAGCTCTTAAATGGAATTTGCCATTATCTACATTGGCCAGAAAATGAATTTATAAATGCTTTATTGTTAATTCACTTCAGAATATTTCACGGGAAGTGATTCATAAAATAAATAAATAGTATTGAACATGAAATTCATCTAAAGAAGGAAGGGTTCTTTAGGCTGAAACTGTAGCACTCAGTGGGATTTTCTGAGTACACATCCATAGCAGGGATGAGGGACCCTGAAGCCCTCCTGATGTTGGAATCCAGCTGCCATCAGCCCCAGCCAGCAAGACCAATGGTAAGGGATGCTGAGAGCTGCAGTTCAGAGACATAAGTTGCCAGAGATATAGGTTTGCCCTGCCTAGGGTATGTTGGGAAAAGGTATTGAAAGCTTACTATAAATAATAGTAAGCATCATACAGCAATCTTGATGACATGAAAGCATTGGGTAATCAAGCTGTTGTTGGCATCCGTCTGTCTCAAGAAACAATGGAGTGTGCCTCCAGGGGTGAAGCCAAAATGCTGTGTTAGCAGCACTGAAGCTAGCATTGACTGAACACTAAGCTAGCATTGACTGAACACCATCTTTGAAACCATACACTTGTTATACTTGTAAGAAATAAACTGAAGTTTGTGTTCACTTTAATACCCCTGACTGGACTCAGTGATTACCAGGAAGTCCCTGGTTGGTGGCAGCGAGTTACCATGGTGGCACAGGGATCAATCGACCGTGAAACGTCCGGGGGTCCCTGTGTGTTTGCCACAGCCACCAATATTCCACACATACCCTTTTGGGGGGGAGATAAGTGGTCCTGCAAAAGTATACATATAGGATTCTGACCTGGCCAAACTTTTGCTATCATGCTCCACTCATCAGACTCAGAAATGTCTGGAAATCCCTTCCCCCCCAAAAAAAAACCACCTTAACTAGGCCACAATAGAGTAGTCCATGACTAGCTATTGCTGCCTTCCATTTCTGTACACAAAGAGAAGTTCTTGGACATGTTAATTAGCAGTTGCTAGGATTCACCAACAGTCAGACGAGAACAAAACAGGCATAAAAAGTGAAAGCACCTGCAAATCCACATGCCCTGGCATTGGTGCACATCCTTAATTAGTGACATGGCTGGTCTTTCATTGCTTAAGCCTCAAGATTAGATTAAAATTGTACATTAATACTGAACATTGTCATGCCCAGGGCAACTCGTATCCAAGGTACAGGGGGCTCCTTCCATTTCTCAAGCCTTCATCATGCTTCGGCAAGCAAGTCTGTTTCCACATCTGTGCTAGCACCTGATGTAATCACAATTCCCCCCTCTTTTGAATCAGTAGCAGCTCTCCAATAAAGCAATCTTTTTTACATCCATCATCTACAGCCTTGGTGCACAAGCACTTGGCTCCCAGTTAAACACAAAGGAAAGATGTTCGATGCATTGTGGAGGGTTAGCAAGGCCTATTTCCACGTTGACAATTAGACCGTCGGCATGAATTATTCAGCCCTCTGGCTCTCCGGTTTCAGAGCAACAGCAGTGCTGGCCTTTTTCGCTTCCTTTCTCCTTGCCATATGCCCCAGATCACGTTACCTCCCTTAGATACTCTCCTTTCTTCCTCCAGGAGGCCACGGCTCTAAAACATTTATCGTGTTTGCTAATAACGTCTTGGGGCAGACACTTCTCAACTACAATGGCCCTAGAATGACAATCACAAGGCCTTCAAAAGGACGGACAGCCTTCTCAACAATTATTAAAAACTAAAGTGAGGTGACATGTTGTACGAAGGATCAAATTATTTGTGAGAACAAAGGAGGGAAATAACCGGCACAGTGGCTTCCCGGGGGAGGTGAATTGGAGTCAACAAGGCAATCAGCCTTTTTTTCCTTGGTACTCCTGAAGACTGACTGACCTTGAAAAACAGCCATAATCACCTGGAGACAGTCCACCACCAAACATTAATGGAAGTACTGTATTCTACAACCACAGAGGCACTGATTTCAAATGCGCGCTGGAACCCTCGACCAAATGCTTCCTTACTTTTGTCTAATCGTTCACCTCAAGAGTACTACAGCTACGGTGTAGCTGAACCTGTTTACTTCATTTCACTTACATTTTCCTAAGTGTCCAAAAGTGCCTCTCTTTTTCTTCATGGCGCACATTGAAAGTACATTTGCGCCGTTTCAGTTATGGGGCCGTTAATGTCAGGTTTGTTTCCTCTTTGCGCTCACCATCGAGTCGCCAGCCTCATTTCCCCACACTGATGTTTAATCCAATTGTCTGACACAGCTGATGTGATTTGTCCATGATTTTGCAACACTGCATCTGGGATGCTGAGAAACAAAATTACATAACACAGCCAGACCCCCCCCCCCAAATCCCTCGTTCGGAAAGGCACAAAACATAATTTCAGAGACATCTGTGGGGAACACAGTGGCCCACGTGGCCATCTTAAAGCAGCCAGAGAAAAGTAAGAAAAGAAACAGCCACTGCAGTTTTTCCAGTAAGCCCTCAGCCCCCAAGCACTGCTTGATTTTCTCATGCCCTCTGCAGATTGCCTCATTTTTCTTCTCCCACTCCCAACCCCCTGATTGGCACCAGAAACGTTCTCATCCCATTTACTGTGGCAGCAAATACATTCCCTGTTTCTGCTGGGTCCCATTTCTCTCTATATATATATATTTAACTCTGCAGCTCCAGACTATAAGAAGAGTCCTGCTAGATCAAAGCAATGGCCCATCAAGTCTAGCATTCTGCTCTCACATGACTGAAGGCAAAACCATTGAGAGCAAGGAAGCATTGCCCACGGTCTGCTTCAGCTTCATGAGGATGCAACACAATGGTCCTTAAGGAAATAACCCCCCCCCCAACTGTTCTAGAATGTCTAGCACGTGTAATATTTTTCCAGGATTCTAAATCTCCATGGGTACAGGAGGCTCTGTCCCACAAACATTTGTCCTACAACTCACAGAGATGGAGATAGCAACTTAGTTCACTCGTATCTGTTCCCCTGCTCATGGTTAGGTTGTACACATGAGTAATGCCTGAAGAAGGCTAGACTGAACTTTAGTTGATTCCACTTATATTTCACTCTTCCTCTGAACGGAATGACTTACTTACGATTCTTAGGTGGTTCCCTGCCCATGAAACTTCTTTTCATTGTTTATTAATTAAATTTCTATGCTGACCTTCATTCAAGGATCACAGGGAAATTTACAATATAAAGACACAAAAATACACAACTTAGTAACAAACAATAAAAATATCCCGAGAGAGAGAGATTAAAAGGCCAGCTTGTTTTATTAGCCAAAGGCTTGGGAGAAGAGAAACATTTTCTCCTGGCGCCTATAGATATGTAATGGAGTCACCAGGTGGGCCTCCTTAGGGAGAGCATTCCACAAATATGGAGCCACCACAAAAAAGGCCTGTTCTCGTGTTGTCACCCTCTGGACATCTCATGGAGGAGGCACACGAAGAAGGCCCTGATGATGCTTGCAGGGTCTGGGTTCATATGGAGAGAGGAGGTCCTTGAAGTACTGCAGTCCTGAACCATCTGAGGCTTCATAGGTCAAAACCTATGTTAGAACACTTTGAACTGGGCCAGGAAACTATTTGGCAGCCAGTGCAGTTGGGCCAGTATATGCTCAAAGCACCTTGCCCCGGCGAGCAGCCTGGCCATTGAATTCTGCACCAGCTGAAGTTTCTGAACTAACTTCAGAGGCAGCTTCACATATAACACATTGTAGTAATCTATCATTGAGGTTACCAGAACGTTGAAGGGAGAAGTTAGGCTTACCAGACAGGGATGTTGTTGGTCCAATAGTGAAAAGTGATAGAAAGCAGCCCACGCCACCTAAGTGATAGCAACAGATTCAGAAGTACCCCCAAGCTGTGTAGCCGCTCCGTCAGAGGGAGTGTAACTGCGTCAAGAGCAGGCAACCTCCCATCCATCCAGTCTAGGGAACCACCCACTAAGAGTGTCTCGGTCTTCTCTAGGGCCAAAAAGCGCTCACTCCCCCAAGCATCACCTTCTGGAAATGATCATCCAAGTGAGAGCAGAACCACCACAAAGCGGTGGGGCCACCCACCCCTAGCTCAGACAGAAGGATACCATGGTTGGTGGTATCAAAAGTTGCTGAGAGGTCAAGGAGGACTAACAGTGACACATTTCACCCATCTCTCCCCCAACAGAGGTGACCAAAGCACTCTCTGTGCCAAAACTAGGTCTAAACCCCGACTGAGATGGATCTAGAAATTCATTTTCCTCTTTGTTCTCCAAGCAGCAGAGCAGGACCCATAGGAAGATATCCCACGGTATCCTCACAACAAACCTGAGAGAGAGGTTAAGTTAGAAGACTGCAGTTGGGTCATGGTCACTCTTCATGAGCTTGTTGGCCAGGATTCAAATTCACATGTCCCTGTTCCAACACTATATCCACTCCACCAGGACTCTAAATGTGTACTTGGACAACTGCAGCATCTCACTCATGACACTGGGCATTTAAGGTATAACCCACTGAGAACTTCTCCTGTGCCAATCTATTTCAGTGAGTAGGACCTCTAGACCTTGATTATGGAAAGAAAGAGGGGGAAATCCTTTTGCCAAACAATCTCCTCCCAATTTTTTTTAAAAATTGTGTTTTAGCCAACCCCGCTAAATATTATTTCGAGTCTAGGAAGCTTGTTCTGCCTCCCTTCATTTTAGCATAACAATACAGCCCTTTTATCTGTACTATCCACTCTGTGTAATGACTAGCTTGAATTTAAATCACATTAGAAATTGACTTTCTTTGGCATCTTGTAAACGCTCAGACCTCTTCTATTTTTCTTTTCTTTTTCACAAACCCAGATACATGGAGGTGAACTTTCATCTATTTTATTTTATCAAAGATATGTCAGCGATTTGTGACACCACACAAAGGGGCTTTTGATTCAAGTATTTCCTGCTGTTCACCAGTTCAGTCAGCCTCCATTCAAAGCCCCTCCAGGTCAACAGGAACAATCCTACTGATTCCCATCGGCCCTGCAATAATATCTCCCCCCTTGTAATCAAGGTTTACAGGCAAGCACAAACCACCATTTCCATCCCCACAGTGAACCGAGCTTTGCCATTCACACCATCTTGAGCTCCTTTGGAGAAAAAGTCAGAATCATAGAATTGTAGGGACCCCGAGGGCCATCTAGTCCAACTCCCTGCAACACAGGAACATGCAGGTGTCCCAAATGGGGATTGGACCCACTACCTTGGCACTGTCACCTTCACACTCTAACCAACTGAGTTGCCTATAAATGCAATGAATAAATAAAATAAATTCAATGCATGTAGCATACCTCACAAAGCGCTTTGCATGTGAATGTGAGCAGGTTTACCATTATTTCTAATACAACAAGCTATTGATTTAATAGTTCATCCATTATATACACTTAAATCTTGCTTTTCTGTGGGGCGGGGGGGTTGGAAGGGGCAAAGAGACTCTAAGAGAACTAAGGCACATATACAGGATGGGTGACACCTGGCTTGAGAGCAGTACATGTGAAAAGGATCTAGGAGTCTTGGTAGACCACAAACTTGACATGAGTCAACAGTGTGATGCAGCAGCTAAAAAGCCAATGCAATTCTGGGCTGCATCAATAGGAGTATAGCATCTAGATCAAGGGAAGTAATAGTACCACTGTATTCCGCTCTGGTCAGACCTCACCTGGAATACTGTGCCCAGTTCTGGGCACCACAGTTCAAGAAGGATACTGACAAGCTGGAACGTGTCCAGAGGAGGGCAACCAAAATGGTCAAAGGCCTGGAAACAATGCCTTATGAGGAACGGCTTAGGGAGCTGGGTATGTTTAGCCTGGAGAAGAGAAGGTTAAGGGGTGGTATGATAGCCATGTTCAAATATATAAAAGGATCTCATATAGAGGAGGGAGAAAGGTTGTTTTCTGCTGCTCCAGAGAAGAAGACACAGAGCAATGGATTCAAACTACAAGAAAGAAGATTCCACCTAAACATTAGGAAGAATTTCCTGACAGTAAGAGCTGTTCGACAGTGGAATTTGCTGCCAAGGAGTGTGGTGGAGTCTCCTTCTTTGGAGGTCTTTAAGCGGAGACTTGACAGCCATCTGTCAGGAATGCTTTGATGGTGTTTCCTGCTTGGCAGAGGGTTGGACTGGATGGCCCTTGTGGTCTCTTCCAACTCCATGATTTTATGATTCTATGATTCAACTATACTTTCTTCACCAACATAGGCTTTGTTCCAAGTTCTTCATTTTAGCCAGAACGCAGCAGCGGCCAGATTCAGTCCTTGTATTAAGGAATTTCTCACGCTTTGCTGAGACAGAGGCAAAAAAAGTGGTGTGCAGTCGATGGCGGCTGAGCAGCTCAAGTGGTCATCAGAAGCAGCTGATATTTTAAGTCAAGTGCTCTACAGATCTTCTCAGACCACTCAGCAGTTTCATGAGCAAAGGGATTTCACCCAGGCCCTGTTGTCAGTGCTTTCTGCCTGTCAGTAGACCTGACACTACACAGCCTACACAGATCTGTCCTCAAATCCAATAAAACTACAGCTAAAACTACTCATCTTTTGTTGCTGTTACTTGCTTATTGGTGTTTTTACTTTTCCTTGCAGAATTACTTGCTATCAATGATGGCATCAGATGGGCAAATCTTGATTGTGTGTTCAGACCTTTAAACCTCCCCCTTAAATAAATTCAGACAAGAATTTAGGCCACAACTTTATTTAGGCTCTGGTTCAACTATCTCCCTGCACCGTGGCAGGTAGCGCTGACCCAGAGCTCCATCATAGGTCAGCCTAGGGAGAACACCTGGAATGGCAGAAAGCCGGGGACATGCTATGTCCACCACCCAGATGTCCCCCTGGACTCAGGCAGGGGCACAACCCCTTCACAGGGTTGACCAAACCATTGAGTCCCTGGATTCCTTTAGCAGAATACCCCTTCACATAGGGATGGCGAGAGCGTTTCCCCATCCCTATCGCCTGAACCAGAGCCTATCCGCAACCTTACAAGTTGTGACAATTTGCTACGCTGCAGGCGAAACCCAAATGGCACCAGCCAATCAGCCAAGTGGGGAAAATTCCTGCCGTGCCCCTGTCCCAATGACAGACGACACACGATGGCATAGCAAGGTCAAGCGCGCAAGCCCTAAATATAGGGAGAGGTGGGCGGGTGTTCCAATGCAGTGGGGGAAAGGGGGTATCATCTTGTCTTCGGCTGGTCAGAGGCTGCTTCTTCCTCCCTTTCTGTATGAATTCCTTTGGTGATCCCACACATCCAAGGATCACAATGTAAACAGAGAAATGTCTCTACTGTACTCTTATGTGGCCAGATTGTTTCCTCCCTCAAAGAGAAAAACATGAATGGTACGCTTTGACCTTGAAACTATGAAACTAGAGCTGATGAAGAATAAACCGAAACAGGGCCTTGTCCTGGATTTCTAAAAACTGGATTGCTACTGAAATTTGTCTTATTATTCTCAACTTAAAACTTTCTAAAAATTAATCTACTACCTGGCCAGAGCTCTTGGAATCTTTTCATTTGACTCCCTCAAAGAGGGCACATGTTGCGGTGAGACCTGGCAACCAAACCTTTGTGTTGTGGGTGGGTACGATTGGATAGCAACAACACCCGATTGGTAGGTCCCTTGATGCTGGGTTCAATTTGACCAATGGGTGCTAGCCAAAATGGAACAAGGGACCTATATATGCCAATGCACGTGACCCATAGCTTTCTCTCTTGGTCAGTGCACACACAGAAGCCCACCAGACTGGCAGCTAAATCTTCACTTTAAGACTGCTGACAGGTGTAGCATCCTCCACCACATCTGAGACAGCAGACCAGAATAGGGGGCTTAGGACAAGCTGGGCAGGCTTAAAAGTGAATGCTGCTGCTCCCCCCCCCCCCCGGATCTGCCACCTGAGGCAGTTGCTTCATGCCTAATGGTAGGGATGGCCCTGCCTAGCATGCGAAGAAGGCAATCGAAGCAACAACCACCAAGCTGCAAAGATATCACTGAAAAGAACTGAAGAGGGTAATTACCGGTATTTGCACAACCTAAGTATTTTTAATAGAAAATTTCTACCATATCAAAATTGTTTGATACTGCTTGAAAAGTGAAGCTGATATATATTTGGCACAGTTCTAACTAAGACTAAACGTTTTAGGCTAGATTTTTTAGGACCAGAATTAATAGCATTATGAAAGTATTTCTGATTCATTAAAATATCCCCCCCCCCCCTCAGATTTCTTCAGTTCAATTTGAGGCAGGTTATGATTCCTTCCACCAAAAGGCTGGCTTGCATGAACCTTTGTCACTGGAACCAATGCAGTAATTAATCAAGACAGCAACAAAAATGCAATAGCCACGGCACTGCGAGCTACAATATTAGGGAGAAATAAAAGCAACAGAACAATCATATAATAACAAGTCATTCTTAGCACTTTGTGACTATTGAATATTTAACCTTTAACACCTTAGTAATACAACAACCTTGTAAGGCAGGCCAGTGGTATGATTATCATTATTATGAGCAGACCAGAGGGCTAGGACAATGACAGAAAATGGAAAGCCCGAGATCACCTAGAGAGCTTATAGCTAAACTGAGATTAAAAACCAGAAAGCTGTCAGCTTCCAAGCTCAGGGGTCAACCCATTGCTCGCTGGGCTGTACTACCTAAGTCTGTGGGTGAAAATTCACATGCCTGAAATCTCCTTGATATAAATAGTCCCTGCACAAGGAACTTTAGATGTCAGGGAGAAAGGATTTCGCCTAGCTTTCTCCCTAACATGCTAGTTTTCTATGTGCGGTACAGTGCGGGCAACTCCCCATTTATGCGAGGGTCACATTCCGAAGCACCACACGTTTAAGCGAAATTGCAGGGATCCCTTGAAAAACCCTTTAAAAAACCCAAACTCCGTGGCAATCCCTCCCTCCAACGCCCCCCCCTGTCCAAACTCCAACTTTCCACAGGCCTCAAAGTTGGTGCTTATACTTGCAAAGGCTCCTGGGATTGCTAGATGGTGTTTTGTGCCATTTTTGTTGTTTTGTGCTCTTTTAGAGCCCTTTTTGCCCCCTTTCGTGCACATGTTCCTCAAACACACATAAATGGGGAGTTGCCTGTACAGGACAGCATTCATTCCTATGTGTTTGCACATTCTGAAGTGGTACACAGGATGCCTATGAAGACACCGCAGAACACCTAGCCTCCTGTCAGCCATATTGCTGGGCTTACCATCAGGGAAAGTTGATGCAGCGGTGTGGACACAACAGTGGGAGCACTGGACTGGCTCCACTGATGCACTTGCCCCATGCCCATTTTGGCCATGGGACTGCACCAGCTAATAAACGTCAACGAGGTTAACAAAATGCTGTTTCGAGAGAGATGTAGCTGTTCCCTTTTTTTATTTGTAAAAAGGCATCTGCGTTTTGGGGCTCAGGCTGAGCACATCTCATATGCTAGAGCTTCCTCCAGGAAACAAACAAAGCTCTCGAACATCCCACCCCCACCACTATAAGCTTCCTGGAAAAGCACTTCAGCCTTAAGAACGCCAACAAATAACAGTTTTACCATGAAACCAAGGCGCCACAGTATTAGCGTTCCTCTCGAATCCAGCACGGCGTGGAAGCTGCTCTTCTTTGAACCACTGAATAATAACTTCTCTGGAGAAAGGCCTCAGAGGCCGTTCCCAGGCTTTACTGTATTAAATGAAAAGGGAAAAAAGAAGGTTAAAGTCACACGGAGATTGCTGTGCAGAAATGAAATTGCACATTACGGAACAAAAGGGATTTCTTTTCTAACCAGTCAAGGAGGCAATTATGGTTTGGAAAATGCTATTTCCCACTTTCTATAGTACTCTTCTGGCTAATCAAACATAAGGTTTAATTACTTAAACATGGGGGGGGGGGTTTCCATAAAGAAGGCTCCAGGCATGTCTTTTTGCCAAATCTATTTCAGAACCAGGGGGCTGCCATCCAAAAGTCCATGGTAGCCACCCAACCAGGGTTCAAGAAGGCAAAGAGACAAAGCAAAGAGTAATTTTCAGTGTTCGATGAAGCAGCACACTAAAAAGCTTTCAAGGCTTTTCTCCCAGTTCCTGAAGAGGGATGAGAAACATGAGTCTATGGAAAAACCAGGCCTAGTTTGTCCTGTTGGCTTTCATCCTGGAGGTGGAACAGAACCTTATCTTTTGCCCACCTTCTCCATCCAGAGCTCCTGACATGGGAGGGCACTTTTTGCACCATTTGTCTGCATTCATGCCTCTACAGCAGCGACGAGAAACATTTTCAGTCTGAGAGCCGCATTGCCTAAGGGGCAACCTTCTCGGGCCTGGATGCTAGCAGTGGGTGGGGCAACAGATACAAGTCCAACTATGACAAAAACTTAAGCCTGTACATGTATAAGCTACGGGCATCCTGACAGTTCAATGAAACATCCCAGCCAGGAAAAAAATGGAGCAGAGCCAATTACGAATGTAATTGAGGGGAGTCCTTGGGGCCAGATAAAGATGCCTGGTTGACCACATTTGTCCACCACCCCCCTCACCAAGGATTTGGATCCTGACTACTGCTCTAGGGTGTGTTCTCTCATTCTTCCAAAGTCAACATTGGATCATTGGCTAAAGCTGCCCAGAGTGCCTGGGGCAACCCGGTCGGAAGGGTGGGGTACAAGTAATAAATTGATGTTGTTGTTCCAACTCTCCTTAACCAGCCCACTGCATTTACGTGGAGGGATGGAACATCGCTCAGCCACCTGCATAGAATTCCTTGTCACCTGTGGTAACCAAGCAAGTTGTCAAATACAAGGCGATTCAGAGAGCCCAAGCCAGAATGGTAAGGCATGTGGGGAAAGCTGATCCACACATTGTGATGCCTTCACAGAAGTTATAGTGTGGAACCATCCCTGTATAAACATATTCATCCATTTGACTGAACATGGGAAGCCCTGAGGCGGAATAGTGCCTGTTGATGATTCCGGTTCATCATGGGTTAACCTATCACTCCCATGATTGGCAGGTGTTCCCTGGGAGGCGGAGCTAGTCGGTGTTCTAAATGGAGGGGGAACAACTGTTGAAAGGCAGTTGGAGGTTGGCAGTTGGGGAATGGAGGGTTAGAGAGGAAGCAGGAGGTTAGGTTTGAGTGGGTGGGTGGGAAGAAAGGTTGTAACCGTTATCAACACGATGCAGGAGATGTGTTAACAAGTCTGTATTATATGAAAGGAAGATATGCACTTTTAAGAACCAGAGAAATCCATGCTTTCAAGTTAAATAATAAAGTTAAATGTGCCTAAACGTTCGTGGACTCGGGCAGTGTCTCAGTACCTTCAGAGGTGTGACTAAGAGGCAAGAACAAAGCTTTCCTGTGGAAGAGGAAACTGCTTCTTCTCCTGTCATACAAAGGGCTGGTTAGTGAAGCCAAGAGAGCCACATAGTTGCCTGAGGGAGAGGCAAATTGTAGCAGTAGGGATCCACGGGAGGGAGACCACTGGTGGCAATAGGTTTCGAACGCAGAGCCCTGAAGTACCCTGGAGACAAGTCCAACTTGGACACTGGAGGTTTATTCCCATTTGTATGGAAGCACAGGGAGAGCCTCTGTTGTTGAAGCAGTGAGGGGTGGGAAACGGGGAATCCCTCACAAGCCCTACATTATCAGGGCTCCTGGTAGCAAAGATGCTTGTCAGCATGTTCAGCAGCAACATGCTGTCAAGCCCCTTCCATATCTCCCCACGCAATATGGGGAAGTTGAGGTGGCTGGAGTGGGCACGCCCATTGCATGTGGAGGCATAAGGGCAGGGACCGCATGCATTTGCCTTCTCCCCCTCCCCAAACCCTCTCACATTCTTCTGAATCCACAAATAAGGCTACTGCAATGATACAGGAGATATTGTCCTGCAATCCTAAGATGATCTAAAGATCTGATTTAAGTGTATTTTCCTGTGAGCATCAACTTTCTAGCTCTCCACAAGGATGAAGATAGCAAGGCAACCTGACTTTGATCATACAATAATATCACCTAAGAGATGGATAAACAGCTTTGGGTAAGTACAGAATAATTGGCATAGCCTTGTAAGGATCTTCTTGGTCTCACTTGAGAATTAAGAAAGTGTTCACATCTAAATGATTGCTGAATTCCACACTAAACAGTTGCACTTTAGAACTTAAAAGGCTTAGAACTCAAAGCTGAATAATATTTAATAGCCCTTCACAATTATTGCTTTTCTTAATGTTCTTATGACTTCATTTTGGAAGAGCCTCCTTCATCTTAAGTGGCTTGGACTGACAAAAATAACAAAAGTATCGCTACAAGAAGCAACTCACCAGCAAAAACATAGAGAATTCACTGCCTTTCGGAGGCTACATTTTTTTATTCCCTAATCAAGCTGGGAATGCCAGCAACCATTAGAGGCACAATTCTATATCAAAACACAGCAAGACAAAGGGATTGCTTGTCAAAGCGGAACACAAAATGCCGAGCAGGAAGGGACTAGGGTTCCTTTTGCCCTGCTGAGCTGCCAGACTTCACAGGAGCAAAGACTGACAACTGAGAGTCTTGGCATTAAAAATGAAAATACAAATCGGCGCAAAGAGACTTGTACTTACTTAGTGGAACTTTTGGTGTATGCCGTTGCACACTATAAAAAATAAGCTAACAGCATGTTTGGGTTTCCACTCGCTTGTTCGTAACACCAAGGCTAATTAATAATATCATATGGTGCCGTGTAAACCCAAGTGGAGCCACTGAGAAAACTTTGCCTAACTCCATCTGCTATGTCGGATTGTTTTTCCCTGCTGGAAACCCACAGAACTTACCAGACAGGCAAGGGATCAATAAAAATACAATCAGGGAAGGCATTAATTTGGCCGAAAGAAAGCTCACAACTAAGTTGAAATGGATTTTGTAAAGAAATTCTCAACCACAACCTGACAGTTCTAACTTGCCTCATTTGCTGCATTCTTGATTATGAAGATTTTTGATTTTTTTTTTGTTTGTTTTAGAGGAAAATGGTGCAAAAGTGTTGAACTGTACAAGGGCCCTCAGAAAGGGACTCTGTCCATGAAACCAAGGCAAAGCTACGTTTGCCTATGGTCCACTCCTGATACTCAGCTTGCTTGGTGATGGGGAGGGTTATGTGAACTACTGTATGGTATGGCAGACATGGCAGCTATGGAGTGGGAGCGAACTTTACTCAAGGCACTCGAGATCGTGGTTTAAGCAGGCATTGATGTCTCTTTTTTTAAGCATACAAAAGGCTCTCTGCCTGGAATGTGAGAAGCAGAAATGATAAGGCCTTAGTTGGAGGTCAGGCCCATGCACCAGTCTGAAGAATGTACAGAATTTATAGCTCCCTGCTGTTAAGTAAATTCCCCTGCTTTAAAAAATTGAGGCAGTGACTATTGATGACATTGTCATAGCTTGAGGTAAGACAATGCCCCAACATGAAGACTATACAGAGCTTGTTACTTCTTACTGTTAAGCAGATCCCTCTGCTTAAAATAAAACTAAAAATAAACAAGGTGCCAGTTGTTGTTAAGAGGCATCTCAAAGGAATCCACATAACCTTATGCCATAATATCCAAGAATGATTGTTTATGCCATATGTCCATGTACAGTGGTACCTCGGCTTACGAACGACTCGACAACCGAATTTTTCAACTTACAAATGGGGGATAATGGCCGCACGCTTACGAATGTCTCGGCATCCGGAAAAAAACTGTGGCGGTTTTAGATAGGGATTTTTTGACTTACGAATTTTTAGATAGGGTTGCTTCGACTTACGAATTTTTCCGTTTTCAATGCATTCCTATGGGAAATCGCACTTCCAATGGCATTTTTCGACTTACTCATTTTTCGACTTACGAAGGTGCCTTCGGAACGGATTAAATTCGTAAGTCGAGGCACCACTGTATATGGACATGATTAACCCTCTGCAAAAAGTAACCACAACCTTAAAATGCACTGGACTTTAAAATTGTTGGATTGTTTGCCATTTAATTCTGGATGCATTCCAGAGCAATCTTGTCAAGAATCTTGCTTTCCCCCACTGCCTCTTCCCACGGGGAATCATTGCAACAGCCTCCATATAGGAGCCATAACATGTCAATCAGGCCTGGGTCACCTTATTAATACAAACTAACCTGGTTGATACCGTCATGGTGAATGCTGGAATGGGACAGGCGTCATTCAGCTTTGCTTCTGGCTCGATATTCAGACCAGCTGCCTGGAACAGGTTACTGAGACCAGCCACTTTTCCTTTCTGGATTGCCCGCAAGGATTGCCGCCGATACTCATCCCGGGCCCGGCGTGCTTTATGGCTCCTTTCCTCATCCGCAGCTTTTGAGCGACGTACTGTAGGGATGAGGAAGGAGAGACTCATCAGTGTCTTTGCTTCTTCAGCAAGCCAGAACTTGCAGTTCTAAGTTGAGAGGTACCATGTTAGCAACATGGAAAGCCATCCAATCCCAAACATCAAGGTGAGGCTGGAAGACCTTCTGTAACTAATAGAAAAATAACACATAACATTCTACAAATAAGGCACCAAGGGTCAAACTCTATATTGTTTGGCCCTAAGCCACAATGACAGCATCTTAAAAAGCAGAGACATCACCTTGCCGACAAAGGTCCATATAGTTAAAGCTATGGTTTTCCCAGTAGTGATGTATGGAAGTGAGAGCTGGACCATAAAGAAGGCTGATCGCCGAAGAATTGATGCTTTTGAATTATGGTGCTGGAGGAAACTCTTGAGAGTCCCATGGACTGCAAGAAGATCAAACCTCTCCATTCTTAAGGAAATCAGCCCTGAGTGCTCACTGGAAGGACAGATCCTGAAGCTGAGGCTCCAATACTTTGGCCACCTCATGAGAAAAGAAGACTCCCTGGAAAAGACCCTGATGTTGGGAAAGAGTGAGGGCACAAGGAGAAGGGGACAACAGAGGACGAGATGGTTGGACAGTGTTCTCGAAGCTACCAACAAGAGTTTGACCAAACTGCGGGAGGCAGTGGAAGACAGGAGTGTCGGACACGACTAAGCGACTAAACAACAACAAGCCCCAATGACATGCATTGCTCACCTCGCCTTACCAGCTTGCTTGCTTTTTTCCATACAGAGACTTTTTAATATAACTGTGGGTTTAGAGCAGAAGTTGCCAACACAGTGCACGTGGGCACTATGAAGACCTTCATTGGCACCCCTGGGCAGGTGCTCCAGAATCTGTGCTTTCATTTTCAAAAATGTAAGCCACTAGCCCTCCTAAAAATAAAGTTATGGAACCCAAATGTGCAAGCACCTTTCTAAATGATTTCTGTGAAATGAGACAGCAGTAGGAATCCCTGAGGTCAGTAGCATAGCATGTGGGGCCAAGGGGGCCATGGCCCCAGATGCAAAATTCTGAGGGGACACAACCAGGTGCCTCCATGCAGGGGCCAGTTTCTGCAGGGATCTCCATCCCACCGTGGGGAAGGCAGCAGAGCAGCCCAGGTTCACTGTGAGTGTGCATGGGCAGAAGAAGGCAGGAAAGGGGCAAGCCCAGCCCAGCTCTCCTCTCTGTGGGCGTTGGAGGGATTCGCCCACCAAGGGCCACAGTGGCTTGCTGGGGTCCCCCCAGGACAGACTGGCCCCCGCTTGGCTCTGGTGGGGGGGTGCGCCTTGGGGATGTCAGCAGCTTGCCTGCCCTGGGCACCATCAACACACGCTACATCACTGCCTGAGGTGCTCAAGTGCTGCATCTTTGCCTCCCCTTTAGTACATTTTTCCTGCTTCTGTCTTATTTTATAGTGTTTGGAATCACCGTAGTTTGTCCTTCCTTTTCCCCTAGCAACCAGGATGCATCTTTCCTATTAGGGGGAATGAGGGATCTGTTTTCAATTCAAATTGAACCTGCCTAATTCACATGTCTCAAACTAACACAAAAACCAAACTGCAGCTCCGCTTTGAAACGGGCACTTCTTTGAATTTTGCTACCAGCTCCTGAAGCGACCATCAGTCAGCCTGAGAGGATTCTGTTGCTGTATATTTTATCCCAAATATTTGCTTTGGTATTTTATAATTATAAACCACCTTGGGTGCCTTGGCAGAAAAGCACTGTATGAATGCAATAAATGAGTAAATGGGACAAAATTTCATTGAAAAAAATGTAGACAGAAACTGGGGCTAGGGTCTAAAATGGAGAATGCATTACTGGCACAGGAAAAACAAGTGCAGAATAATCACAACAGCAAAACATATTGGCTGCTCTGATAGGATTTCTAACCGCAAGTTCTTTGATAAAGATGTGAATGAATTCCTACTGTGTTGGGAATGAACATGAGCAAGTCGCATCATTTGGGACAGATTAGGAGATCTCCATATTTTATGGCCTCCTTTGCTTTTCTGAAGAGCAGTGAGTCACAGGGCTAGGCTTGGATGTATATTATAAGAATGTCCCATGAATATGCATCACATTTTTTTAATGATTTGCTCCAGCTGCTCGCTTGTTAATAGTCCTTGGTCTGTAGCTAATTTGGGAACAACTCGCAATAAATATTCAAGATAGAAATGGTATTTGACTGCAAACATTGCATGGTATGTTTCTGTTCTTCAGTAGAAGGGGGGGCGTAATTCTTGGAAAACAGGAAAACACGCAAACTGAGATCACATCAATGAAAATTCAAGTAGTGCATGCCTATTATCCATGCACTGGCAAAATGCCCATCATTATGACAGGTGCCGTGTGTGCAGAGGGAAGAAATGGCACACCACAGTGCATTTCTGTGCGATTTTCAAACAGACACATCTCTCCAGGAGCGCAAGTGAGAGCCAAAGTCAAGTGTGAAGACATGTCTTTCCCTGATCACACCAGCGTGCTCACAAGTGCAATGTTTTGCTTTTCTCCAAAGAAGCATAAGGCAGCCATTTGTGGCCAGGGGGCCATCTCGCCCTCAGGATTGTGGGCTTGGATCTCATCTCTAAGCTCCCTACCAGGGTCAAGAGGGAAGCCATCACCACCGTCTCCTACTTGTGAGAACCAGAGGAATCTGGCTGGGTGAATGTTATCATGCCAGACATCGCTTTGACCCAGCAATGAAATGAAGTGCTGGTGTCCACATTTGAGAAATGCCCATGTAACATTGTTTGTTTTTTAGCACTAACAGGCTATATATTTCAATTACCTATAGAAGAATGGTGTTGTTCTTTGTTTGGCTCGGCGAGAGGAATCACAGCAGTGAATTAAGCCGAACACTAAAATTAGTAACGCTTCGCCTATTGACTTGGCAATAAATAGCGGTGGGATGATGAGATGAATCCCCATTCTGTTGGAAATTCCATCTACTAAATAAATTAGTAGTGTCATCAATATCATTGCAACATTCACCCTCCACAGCAGCTGCGCTAGCAATGCGCCTCTTCGACCCCCTCGACCCCTGGCACTGCTGAGCACAGCCGCTGACTTGGTGGTGGCAAGACATGATGGGACCTGGCGCTGCTCCTAATGGATCATTTGGCTCCCGCAGTCAGCACATAATAGCAAAACGACGCAAACACTGACATCGCTGCATCTTCCTGGCCTCTGATGCTGGTGGACAGAAGCCACGCTGGCATTGCCATACATTGAGGGGTAACAAAAGGGCATGATTAGTCCATACAGTCTTGGATCATATGAAGGCACAAGCCTGAGATACAAGCAAGGACCAGATATTGTCATTTCAGTAAATGGGGCAAGACTCATAGCTGCCAAGTTTTCCCTTTTCTCACGAGGAAGCCTATTCAGCATAAGGGAAAATCCCTTAAAAAAGGGATAACTTGGCAGCTATGGCAAGACTGCTCACAGCATAAGTTAAAACACAATAAACAGATATATTAAAAAAAGAAAACAAGTGTGACCCAAGTAAAAACAGCATTGAAAACACGGAAGATTGAGATAAAATGGTGACAGAGAACTATAGATAGATGTAATTGTGTTTTATGAGGATCATGAATATTGTATTTTGTATTTTCTTTTTTCTATATTACGCTTTTCTTTTGATATATTTCCTTTTATCTTTGTATAAGAGAGTTTGGGTTTTATTTCTGAATACGTTAAAACCTCTAATAAAATTATACAGTGGTACCTTGGTTCTCAAACAATCCGTTCCAGAAGTCTATTCCAAAACCAAAGTGTTCCAAAACCAAGGGGCGCTTTACCAAAGAAAGTAATGCAAAATGGATCAATCTGTTCCAGACTTTAAAAAAACCCTAAAACAGCAATTTAACATGAATTTTACTATCTAACGAGACCATTGCTCCATAAAATGAAAGCAATAAACAATGTACTGCAGTCACACAATCAATCAGTAGCTGAACTGGGTTCTACACAGTCACAAAAACAAAAGAGCCAGAAAAACGCAAAACAAATAGCAAAACCAGACAAACCCTAGCATAACAGTCAAAATGGAAGCATGGCACTCAAACTGGAAGCATAACACTCAAAACAGAGCACGTTCAGCTTCCGAAAAATGTTCGCAAACCAGAACACTTCCAGGTTTGCAGTGTTTGGGTTCCAAGCTGTTTGAGTACCAAGGTGTTTGAGAACCAAGGTACCACTGTACTACAAAACACAAAAGCATACACACAAACAAAAATCCAACCAGCATAGAAGACTCTGCCAGTTAGTTGCCAATGCCTGTCAGAACCAAACAGTCTTTGGCTGCTATTGAAAACAAACCAGAACGATACCAGCTTAGCCTCCCGTGGAAGGAAGTTCCACAATCTGGGAGCAGCCTCCAAGATTGCCATCTTTCTTTCTTTCTTAGGAAGAAGAAATGGGTCAGTGGTCTCTCATTTAGGTCTAGACCTCCCCTTTCAGTGGTGAAAAGGTTACCACTTCTCTCAAGTAATAAGGCTTTTTACTATTATTGAAGATATATTTTTATTTTACAATTACCAAGTTCCTGTCTCCCCGCTCCCCCAAATATCCACACAGGATCACTTATAAAAGGGCAGAAATCATGTGACACCAGGATATAGCTCAGTTGGTAGAGCATGAGACTCCTTATCTCAGGGTCATAGGTTTGAGCCCCACGCTGGGCAAAACATTTTTGAATTGCAGTGGGTTGGCCGAATTGACCCTTGTAGTCTCTTCCAACCCTATTATTCTGGCAGAAATCAAGTAATCTCAATACTAAAGTTCCTTCCAAGTCTGCTTCAAAGAGAAAATATCTCCTTTTCAGCAACAGGGCTTAGAATTATTCCTGAAATAATCAGTATTTCTCCCCCCCCCTTTCATTGATTAGAAGCCAGGTACAATCATAGTTAATGGGAATATCATTTGTCACATGCAAAATTAATTTGGTTCAAAGTGACCTGATCTCATATGAATGGCAGGTCACGGTCCTTAGGTAATTGGCATTCAATAAATTATTCCAAATTCTATGAATAAGGTTGTATTCATAGATAATGTGGCCCTTGCTATAACACAACTGAGATCCACAATGGCACTCAACGCAAGGCAGCATTACTTTGGTTGTTACTTTGTAAAGGGCTTAACATTTTACTAGATCACAGCAGAAAATTAAAACAAATCCCAAGCCCGTGCCCAAAGGTTTGCAATCTAAACAAATACGACACAAAGGGAATCAAAAGCAAAACATTGTATATATTGGGAATGCCAGTTTGAACTTGTTAAGCACATAAAAACAATCAAGTTGGCATTTTGCATGTATCCTTACTTCTCCCTTGCCAGAGGTAGTGAAATTCCTCCCTGGTGCCCTGAATATGGCAACTGACTTCATCTATAGCAAGGTCAGATCCAAGCTACCCACTGAAGCGGGCTTCAAAGCACAACAATCGGGAGGGATGGTGGGAGATCCAAAAATGGTATGCAGTGGGCTCACTTTTATTCCCGGGGTCAATCAGGCAGCCAATCCATTGGCCAATCTGGCAGGCAGGCTCACCTGGAATCTTTCCAGCCAAAGGGAAAGGCCTGTTACATCTCCCTCTGGTGGGAAGACCCAGCACAGGGACTGCTTTGGCAGCGGGCTGGCCCTATTCCTCAACACCACACTACTGTGGAGGTAGGCGGAATTATTAAACCACTCTGGGATTTATAGCTCAGTGAATGGAGGAGGGGTCTCTTAACAACTCTCACCCCCCCCCTTAAGAAACTACAGTTCCTAGGATTCCTCAAGACAGGCTTCCTCAAACTTGGCCCTCCAGATGTTTTGAGACTACAATTCCCATCATCCCTGACCACCATACCTGCCAAGTTGCTGTCACAGAAATACAGGGACCCGCCGGAAATAGCAGACCAGAAGTAGCACTGCCACCATTTTGGAACTGGGCGGAGCATGCTCAGAAGTGACTTTTGATGCTGCTTTGCCCAGTTCCAAAATGGCCGCCATGCCAGAAGTCGCACTGCAGAATAAACTGGGGGAAAACAAAAAAATCCGTTTTTTCAGCTAGCAACAGCTGGAAAAACGGGGATTTCCCAGGGAAAACGGGAGACTTGGCAGCTATGCTGACCACTGGTCCTGCTAGCTAGGGATCATAGGAGTTGTAGGCCAAAAACATCTGGAGGGCTGAGGTTGAGGAAGACTGCCTCAAGAGAAGCTAGTGGGGTGATACTGCTTTAAATGTATAGTGCAAATGGGACCTTAGATACAGACAACTCAGAAATACTAAGAATAAAGCGCAGGATTAATATCTTTTTGCATGGTCTTTCAACCATGTGAACCATACCTGCAGTCTGAAGTTGTATAGCCCGAGCAAAAGTTTGCTCATCTGGTTTTTTTTTAATAATTAGGCCAGAGTCTGAGGTTTCAAGCCAGTAAATTCCACTTATTACTCCTAGTTTCACTGTCCTTGACTAGGATTCTCAACACACCAATATATTTCTTTTCTAGGACTAAAGTAGGGAATACAATGATGATGCAGATAAAATTCACTTCCATATTGCTTTTTTTCCTGGTGCTTTTTATTAGCATTCTTCATAAACCAAAAAATGAAAATGAAATGAGATAAGGTGGTTATGCATTTTATTGGGCCAACTAATTTGTTTTGTATTCTTTGAGACCGAGTAAGTAGCAATAAGGTAGCACAAGATTCATAAACAAGAACTCACCAAGGAAAATGGAAAATACGCAGAAAATCACATCAGTCCAGCAAAAACAACATGGAAAGCTCAAATACTGGAGCAAAGTGTTTGTGTTAAAATCCCTGTAAGATCAACAGGAGAGGTGTTGCTCCTCCAACCCCCACTCCTCTTGTTGTCTGACTCCAGATTCCCATCATCTTCAGCTAACATTACCAATGGTGTTAAGGTCAAGATGGTGGGAAATGCAGTTATCAGCATTTGTAGGGCCACAGGTTCCCCATCCCTGATCTAAGCTATCAAAGCTCTTTCTTCCTGTTGAGCCATTTAGAAAGGCACCGTGTTTTTCTCCTTCGTAATCCTACCAGTTCTTCCAGATCACAATGCTTTCCGTTCAAGGCCTGGCTCACCAGTCGTATAGCATCACACTGCCATTTGCTCAGGCTAAACCAAGATCACGGCATCATTTAAAACCCTCTGTCAGTTAAAATTTACTCACGTTGTTCTTCCCATTCGTGGTCTTCCTTTTCATTCTGTGCGCTATACTGCTGGGCTTGCTTGAGGCTCAGGTACAGCTCTTGAGCTCTGCGTTCCTCCTGTTGCCGTATCTGCTCTTCACCTCTTTGCCTCTCTTCTTCCTCTCTTTTCTAAAAAAATAAAAAAGGATGGAGGGTATCAAACAGCAAATAAGGAAACTTCCTGTGTCATGTGCTACGACTCCCTGAAGCGTTTTATGAGCAGGATTCTTGACAATTGTACTGTGGGAAGCCAAACCATCCTGCACTATGATTGGTGACACATTAGATCTAAAACAAAAACAAAGATTGTTGGTGTTCTGGTTGATCAAGTGATCAAATGGACTAACCCATTTTACAGCATGTCTGGTCCCTAGTTCACCCATAGTTAACTCATTAGGCTGACTGTATCTGAAGAAGTGTGCATGTACACGAAAGCTTACACCCAGAACAAACTTAGTTGGTCTCTAAGGTGCTACTGGACAATTTTTTAATTTTTTCATTAGGTTGTCTGAAATACATACCTTGGTAACTTCCACATTGGATTACTGTAATGCTCTCTGCATGGGACTGCCTTTGAAGAACAATTAGAAACTTTTAACTGGTTCGAAGTGCCCACTAT
Organism: Zootoca vivipara; assembly: GCF_963506605.1. Classification (NCBI taxonomy): domain Eukaryota; kingdom Metazoa; phylum Chordata; class Lepidosauria; order Squamata; family Lacertidae; genus Zootoca; species Zootoca vivipara. The sequence goes on from NC_083280.1 coordinate 79,975,981, forward strand.
ACCCTATAAAACCCTAAATCAAAAATGGATAGCCAGTGGTCCATCACCGTCAGCCAGCATGACCAATTGCCAGGGATGGTGGAAGTTCACCAATTCCCCATCCCGGCCCTAAATGTTCTCAGTCCAGAATGCTGCTCAGAGCTCCACAGCAGAGCTCTCGGTTTGCATGCCAAAAATCCCAGTTTCAACCATTTGTTTAAAAGACCTCCAATAGCAGGACTGGGGAAAGTCCCAGTTTAAGATGCTGGAGACCTGCTGCCTGTGGGACAAAATAATACGGGATGAAATGCAGCTTCGTATTATTACGGGGAGAATTTGCTCTAGTATGAGTCCCCATCAACAGGGATGCATAGGCTTCCTCTTGCTTATCCCCAAAATAACATTGGCTACCTGTGTGGCAGGAATTTCTGTGATTAGTAGCTGGTAGCATACCAATCTAGTCCTGTTGGGGGATGAAATGAGGATGAAGAGCAAAGAAATAAATACTGGAAAGGAAGTATGCAGCCTCTCACTTCTCTAACTGTCCAAGACTTTCGGGAGAGAAAGCAATCCTATTGTTTGGAAATTCAGTCCCATTGAACAAGATGGGGGCATGCCATCGAGTAAAGACAAGGCAGACACAGGGCTCCCGCCGGGTTCTTGCTTCAAACAAGGACAAATAAATGAGCTACATTTATCTCTGTGCAAGTGTAATGTCAGGAGTGTGCCCTAACTCTTTACGCAGTTTGTCATAAAAGTTTCCGCTAATTGCTGTAGCCACACGCAAAGCAGATGAGCTGTTGGCAGCAGAGAAATCCAAGAGGCTGCGCAGGAGACTTAAGAAATCGCTTTGTTTCTATGAACAACGTTGCCTTTTTGTTTCTTAACAGCTTGGTACTCAGTGCTGTTGCACCTTGAGAGATGCCAGGTGCGTAGTGGGAGTTTTAGCACTGTCAACATTCAAAGATCTTTCAAAAGAAGATCCTACACTGTTTCTTCATGACCTTTAAAATACCAGCAAGTGCTCAGGTTGCTTCACGGCTCAGAGACAAGCATTTTTATTTATTTAAGAATACGGTTAAGGAGAGTTGGCACTTTCTATTAGTAAGGAGAGGGGAAGAAAATAAACAAAGACAGGTGTCTTGGGCTTCCCAAGGATGGTTTCTCTAGATGGTTTCTGTCCAATGACATTTCAGAAATGACTGGGATAAAGTAAGCAATTTGCTAATTATAGGCAATTATGATATTCAAGGAATATAAAATTGGAAAGAGAGCAACTTTCTATCTTTGGGAAGTAATCAAGGTGTTTTTCCAGGTGGTCTGAATACCGTTATAAGGGCGACATCTCATTCAGTAGGTATCGTGAAATTTCATACTTGCCGTTTATATCAGCTGGGAACTCAGCAACTTGTTTTACAGAGGACGTTGGCACATGATGAGACCCATCAAAGTTAACAAGACTCTGCAGAGTTTCCAGGTCCAAACCCTAAGAGGGTCTCTCTCCCTTTAAGGTAGTTGTTCCTCAACTTTTTAAAGCCCAGGGGAAAAAATATTGGAGGCATACTTGACACAATGCAAAACTTAGTTAGCTTCTTTATCATCTTGTTATGTACTGAGCTGAATCATAGAACAAAAGGATACAGAATCAGCAGTCTGATTGGTCCGCAGGAGCCACCCAATCCAACTCCAGGTGGAAGTGAATCCGCAACCTGATTGGCCTGCAGGCGGCTGGCAGAAGTGAATCCGCAACCTGATTGGCCTTCAGGAGCAGCCAATCAGGCTGCTGGCAGAAGTCAATCCACAAACTGATTGGCCCACAGGTGTAGCCCTGAAGTAGCCAATCACGCAAAGCCCATTGTGTAAATAATGTATATAAGCAGATGGTTTTGGGAAAAGGGCATTCTTCTTCTCATTGATGACTACAAGCTGAAAAAAAAAGCATGAAATTCACTCTCGACTCCGAGTATATTTCACATCTCTAAGAATAATAGGTAGGTGTCCTTCTCACAATTCTGGGATAGCCCAGTTCGTTGCCTTCAGCCTTCCAGTCAGTCATGGTCCAGAGACAACCTGCATTTTCTGGGCAACAGCCATAGAACAGGTTGCGTAAGGAAGCCTGCAGAACATCCTTCCTAGAGGTTACGTCTCTCCCCCCCCCCCTAACATTAGACAGCGGCTGCTGCATGTGGCTTATCTGCTACAGATATAGTGGCAGATGTACTCAACAGGGGCAGATTTCGACGCTGAGCCAAGAACTTGCCAGGTAAGCAAGGCACTGGACTTTGGGAAGGAGGCGTGAGGCTCTGACAGGGTCCTATAGTCCTCCCCTCCCAAAACCTCATTAGCACTTTCCCGGCTTTGAGAAGGAAGTAGGAGGGTGCTAGGATCCTGCCAGAGCCCTCATGCATCCTTCCCAAAGCAGGGTGCCTCTTTAACCACCTTTGGGGAGGCAACGTGAGGGCTGAGTTGGGGCACCAAATTTTGGCACTTGCACAGGGTGTCATAATACCTAAGTCCACCCCAGCAGTTTCATTTTGGAAATTTTCAGTTCCCCTAACTAGTGTGCCCTGAATACAGTTTGGAAATCCCTGCTTTAAAAATTCATTTAAAAATGGGGCATGGCCCCTGGCAGACATTTCTATTCTACACAAGTCTGAAAGGGAACAATGGTGTGGACTTTTCCATGGCGCTGGAGCTGGAAACCATACATTTGTGTTAGCGGAACTTTTTCATTACTGAGGTTCCACTGAGACATTGTTACTCAAAGAGTGTGAACCTTACGCCCATTTTACAGTCATAAAACAGATGCCATCTACCACGTATGTTAATGGGACCTGTCACATAATAGACGCCTCTCTACAGGATCCTCTTATATTTGTTATGTTAATCAAGTAACGGCATACCAGCAAAGACTACGGTGGAGCCCTGAGAGGGCTGGAAGAGAATTATTTCCTAGTAAGAAAACTGTTTGCCTTCTTCAAGCATGGAGAGAGTTTTAATTAAAGTCAAAGGAGATATGTGCATAATAATAAAAAAAGTTGTCCTTTATAATGCACAGCTCAGTTCCGAAGCTATAAGAAGTAATTTCCTGTTCCTCCTCTAGCCTTCCTACCAAAACCAGGGTTGAAATCAACCCCAGGTTCACTTTTCATTACAGAATTTACACAGAAGTAGACCTATAGTGTAGTCCTTCTAGAATAGTGTCACCTCCATAGTAGTAAACAATATCCCCACACTTCAGCCACCTAGGATTTACAGTTTTCCTTCTATAAACAAAAAGTGATGAGGCAAAAAGTAGTTAATGAACTCCTGTTGATTTTTGTCATCGGGGTGCTTTTGGGGGGGGTATCCATTAAAGTTAATACACTGGGGTAAAAAATGTCCCATGTAGTTTTTTCAAGCAAAAAGAAGTGGGGGGCCATGGAAGCACATAAGTGCTTTTTAGAATCATAGAATCATAGAGTTGGAAGAGACCACAAGGGCCATCCAGTCCAACCCCCTGCCAAGCAGGAAACACCATCAAAGCATTCTTGACATATGCCTGTCAAGCCTCCGCTTAAAGACCTCCAAAGAAGGAGACTCCACCACACTCCTTGGTAGCAAATTCCACTGCCGAACAGCTCTTACTGTCAGGAAGTTCTTCCTAATGTTTAGGTGGAATCTTCTTTCTTGTAGTTTGAATCCATTGCTCTGTGTCGGCTTCTCTGGAGCAGAAGAAAACCTTTCTCCCTCTTCTATATGACATTCTTTTATATATCTGAACATGGCTATCACATAACCCCTTAACCTTCTCTTCTCCAGGCTAAACACACCCAGCTCCCTAAGCCGTTCCTCATAAGGCATCGTTTCCAGGCCTTGGACCATTTTGGTTGCCCTCTTCTGGACCCGTTCCAGCTTGTCAGTATCCTTCTTGAACTGTTGTGCCCAGAACTGGACACAGTACTCCAGGTGAGGTCTGACCAGAGCGGATACAGTGGTACTATTACTTCCCTTGACCTAGATGCTATACTCCTATTGATGCAGCCCAGAATTGCATTGGCTTTTCTAGCTGCTGCATCACACTGTTGACTCATGTCAAGTTTGTGGTCTACCAAGACTCCTAGATCCTTTTCACATGTACTGCTCTCAAGCCAGGTGTCTCCCATCCTGCCTTTCATTTCTTTTGTTTTCTCTGACAAAAAAAAATATGAATTTGTTGTGGAACATTTTACCACCCTGAGACACACTGGAATTCAGCTTAGGGTAGCAAAATATCATATTAAATTGTCTGTGCCAGTTCCTTCATTTCTGTCTTTGAAAGCTAGTACGTATAGCAAAGAAACATTGAGCATGCAATCCGTTGGTGTTTGTTGATGTCTTACCACAAACAACACACTCCAAATTCACCCCAAAATTCTATGGGCTGGTTCGCCTATGCATTTCCATCACTCGGTTACCACATCAGGGTGTGCAAATGAACCAGAACTATCCGGAGAATCCCAAAAGTGAATTATTACATCATCTCATGCTTTTCAGTAGAGTCCATTCATAGACTCATCTTCCTGCCTTCGGCATTACAATATTGCCAAGAGGAAGAAGGATTCCCTATTCACTCTGGTAAGTGAAGATAAAAAATTTCTCATCTGGCCAACTTTGGGATCTTGATATATAGCAGAAGGAATAAAAGTGATTTTTTGAAAAGAGGGGTCCGATAACACTGTGTGATTGATGGTTAGACACCTTCTCACAATGGACAGCAAACTTTCATTTCCTAAATCAAAATGCTTCTGGACGATGAAACTTTAATGGAGTTCATGGTTTTCGTTCTCTCTCTTCTGAAAATTATTTCAGATATTGCCCCGGTCATTTTTTCAGGGAAAAATATATATTAATGATGTATTAAATATTTTAAGCATGGTAAAATGAGCGTGTTAACTGGTCTGCAACTATTCCACCCCTGCTGAACCATTCATTAAAGTTTCGTTTCTTCATTTCTTCAAGCATGAACAGATTTTTAACCGAAGCACCCATGTGCATCCTTGTAATAGCATTTGTTCCTGTAGAGGGAAGAAAGATCTGGGGGAGTCATCTCTCTCCCACTGTGATGCTTCATGTGTCAGACGGTATAGCAGTTTTTGTGTCTGTACATCCAGCCAAGTTACGCATGTCATAGTCATGTCGACAGAAGACAGACAATTGGGTATAGGGTGGTACATAAATTCAAATAGCAGCAGCAGCAGCAGCAACAACAACAACAACAACAACAACAACACACCCAAACATATTATTTTGGAGCAAAATAAAAAAATTCCTTCCAGTAGCACCTTAGAGACCAACTAAGTTTGTCATTGCTATGAGCTTTTGTGTGCATGCACAGTTCTTTTTTAAATCAAAGTTTATATGTGTGCTAAACATTTTCTTATTTAAGTGCTATTGCAGAATTTTATTTTACTTTTTAAAAAGGCAAAAAAGCATTTTTTGTCACAAATTAAAAGTTTTTTAAAAATAAACACTGCTAATAAGGTAATAGTGAAGATGTGTGCATACATGGCAATATGGTCAAATGCTCGAAATGTCACTGCACACATCAAAACCATGACTCTTTAAAAAGAAATGTCTACACTTGCAGACCCTACACCGTTCTTTCCAAAACATCACCTTTGGTAAGCTTTCAAAATAGACAGAGAAAGCATAGGAAAATCACAGAAGAACAACAGTTTGATTATCACACCAAGTAGTTTCCTGTAAAAAGTAAACAAACAGTGGTAGTTCTGGAGTGCTCAGAACACCTAGCATGGTGGCTCCTTGTATGTGGAACTTCCTCCCTACTAAGGTGCATCTGATCTCATCTATATATATATAAATGTAAAAAGGGCATGTGGGTGTGTTTCCACTTTTCTTCGAAACCACTTGACCGATAGCATTCAAATTTGCACACGACGTCCCATGCTACTGTGAGAGGAAGCATATACTGTTTGCGTAGACAGATGTCACACCTGCGCAAGGTCAAACCCCCCCCCCAAACCCCGTGTTTGGGGGGGGTTTGACCTTGAACACACAACTCACCCAAAAGTGCATGCTGGGGAAAAGAAGCCAGAAGACGTTGCAAAACATCACCCTCTAGTGGTGGCTACACTGGCACTGCAGCTTGAAAACCTTCCCTCTCCACAGCACCTCGGCTCACATTTACAGACTAGGCCGAACTAGGCCAAATGGAGGTGGGGACTCGCATGGGTGGGTGTTGGGGGGAGGAGGGGACGGAATAGGTCATGGATCGGGACAGGGTGGGGGGAATCACAGTGATGGACCGGGGGTGGGGGGGGAGGCAGAATAGGTCATGGGTCAGGACAGGGTGGGGGGAAATCACAGGGATGAGCCACAGCAACGCGTGGCTGGGCCAGCTAGTCTCTTTATAATTTTAGATGACTAACTGCATCCTTCTTGGCATTTGAAGGAGAGACCTGACTGCTGCTGCTATTAATTCCCCCCCCTTTTTGAAGGGGGAGTTCATGATTTGTTTTAATAGTTATGTTATTTTACAAATAACCTATTTGCTTGTTGTAAACCACCTGGAGGTTTGCACAAAGGGCAGTGAACAGATTATCTTTAAAAATCGGCACTTTGTACCAGCTTTATCTCAAAGGGCAAATCCACTGATTCGTAAAGTAACCAGACCTGACCTCAATCATTTGTACTCTGGTCAATTCCTGCTAAAGGGGGAGCAGGGCAGGGAGTAGAAATCCTAGAGAAAAATAATTTTTAAAAACCACTTAAATTTATTTTTTATTTTTTTTCAAATTCTGCTGTAGTTTTCTTTGTCTGAATCATGTATAGAAGAAGCCAAACAAACAAGTCTGCACATGGACATTTGAAACTGGGGGTTGCAAAATACCAGGAAGGCTAATGACCCCCAGAGAGGAGGGGTAGTTTATTTGATTCAGAAGCTGTACTAATGTTAGTGGAGGTGGCATTTGACTCATTCACTTTAGCAGCCAAGGAAGCTGTTGTGAGGTTTTCTGCTGAACCTCTTACCCCTTATCCGTATGGACCACTACATATGAAATGTTTCCACCCATTGCGCTTGTGAAAAGTGCCGTTTGATTCTAGCACACAGGCTGAGCAGCTGTTTTTGAGGGCAGATGGGTCAGCCAAGGTGAAGAGGCTTTTGCACTTTAGGGGGCAGAGGTGTATTATAACTGCTCATTAAAACTGGAGTACAGTCTTAACAAAGCCTCTCATATTGGGAGAAAACGCTGCTATTTGCTCCCTTACAAAAGAAAAAAGAAAAAGAAAGTTGCAGACCACCTAATTTCATGAAGCACAGGAAGACTAATTGTGAATCTGCTAAAAAAAAAGTTGGGCACAAGGGAACAGATAAAGAAACTGTTGTTCTGCATATGTCTTCCACCAACCAGACTCCGGTTTTTTATTTGTAGGAAACAGGAGAAAAATGGCTTCCATCTACTCCTAGGGTTGCTAGGTTGCAACCTTGGACCTCTAAATCTCTAACTTAATTGGGAGATAAGGCACTTGCGGCTTCTCCTGTATGTGTTCCTGCCCCCCGTTTTTGGTTGTTGTTGTTTTTTCCATCCACATCTCATCTCCGCAAGCTATAGCAAGCAGGGCTCTGGTTATATCAAACCACAGGCAGGGTGGAGGAAGAGGGGGTGGGAGAGAATTACTTCAAAGGGGAAAGGAGCAGGAGAAATGCCTGCTTCATCTTCTGGTTGAGTGGCAGATTAAAAAGTTCCAAGGGAAGTCTCCAGGACCCAGGTCCAACCTGGAAGCCCTTCCATTTCCCACATTATCCTTGCAGCCACTTCCTCCCATCTCTGTGCCAAGACCCCCACCTTCTGCCTACAAAATCCACAGCTTTGCTGCAGTAAAGAAGAGCCCAAATCCAAATATTTCAAAAGAAGCTATAGAAAACACACTAAATACAGCCGCCCAGAGTGGCTGGGGAAACTCAGCCAGATGGGTGGGGTATAAATAATAAGATGGTGGTGGTGGTGGTGATGGAGTGAAATGCATTCCTATGGAGCCAACTAGAAAATGCACACAAGTACATTTTTTTCACACACTTCAGATTCAGTAGGAATTGAATAGAATACAAGACATGGAGCACAAACAGCATCAACTTTGGGGGCCCCACCCCCTCAAATATCTTATTGGAGGGGGAGAAGGGATCTCGGTCCCTAAGAATTGGTTCCTATAATAAGAACTTTTTAGGATCTTACAAATCTGGAATTTGTAGGTTCGGGTTCATGCTGCCAATAGTTTTCAATAGTTTTCAAATGACGCCAATATTTCTCTCCACCCCCCCCCCACACACACACATGTAAAAAAGCAACTCAATGTAGGTGGTCTTGCTCAGAAATTGACCAAAAGGAAAATATTTAAGTGCTCTCTTCCCCATTGCCAGTTCTCCTATCAAAACTGCACTTCTGCCATGTGACACCAGTCCTTAACGTGTGTTAATTTTCAATTTCGGACATATCCTGTGCATGAAACTAGATGTGATGTTTGATGCAGGTTTCCCATTTCCTGGAACATTTTGTCAATAGGTCCTATTAGGTAGAGTGAGGCAGCTGCCTCAAGCAGCGAATGAGGAATGGCAGTGAGAGGTTGAAGAACATGCCACATGATCTGTCTGTGTCCACCTAAGCTAGTCTGCTACCCTTGAGTGACTGGATTACACTGTCCAGTCCAGTAATGATGAAAGCCTCAGCTGCCTGTCCAGTCAGCTTCTATACATGAAATGGAGAAGGGTGAACATTTGTCCTTCAACTACAGCAGCGAAATGTATTGGGTCACCTCTGGTCACCATCACTGGGTGGCTGCTACTGGCAGGGGCAAAAAACTTTGGGAAGTGTCCAGTGGTGGAGCTTCATGCTCTGTCACCGGGGGCGGAGAGCAGGTGCACTGCCCCCAGTGACATGGCGCGCATTCTGGGGGCGGGGGCGCATTCTGAGGGCGGGGCACGCCATGTGCAATGACGTGGCACACGTTTTAGGGGCGGGGCACGTCATGCGCAGTGGCGGGGCGCGTGTTTTGGGGTGGGAGGGCACCGCGCGCAGGGGCGGGGCACACGTTTTGGGGGCGGGGTGGGCAGCGGCGATGGTGCTCCTGGGATCACGTCGCTCGGGGAGCAGCAGCACCCCCCGACTGCCCCTATCTTCCTACGCCCCTGGAAGTGTCAAAGGTAAATCTGGGGGGAAATAAGGTGGAGAATATTACATAGGGCTGCTCTTTTCAGCTACCACAGATCCTAAGGGCCAGCTCCATTTGTACATATCATCTCAAAGAGAGCCTTCACCATGAGTGAAAATGCCGTGATATTCCGAGAGAGTCTTGCCATCCCAGGAAGATCAATGGCAGAATGCAAACATATAAGTTAAGGGAGTCATCAAACCTTTAATTCCTCCTGGATTTTCTCCTCCATCATTTTGGCTGCTTTGCGATCTTCTGTCTCTATCTTCCACTTCTCTGCCACTATTCGAGCTTTCTCCTTCGCCATAGCATCTCGAAACTTCTTTGTGATTTCTGCTTCTTTTTGCTTCCTTTAAAAAGGGAGCAGGTAGGCAAGTAAAAAAAAAAAGAGAGTAAAAACAGCAAAGAGGATTGTGACTCCTTAAAAGCTCACAGGTTTCTTTGGGGGTATACAAGGGATTAGGAAACACTTACTTAGTGTGGGCCACATCTTTACCTCCCCACCCACCTGTCAAAGTTGGCCTGCAGGATGGACAGAGATAATGACCAAGCAAGACTGAATTACACACTCATGAACTGATGTGCATGCAGGGAGTTTAGTCCTGCTTTCCAGCTGCAGGATCCAGCCACATCTCTGCCTGCCCCACATATGACATCTGCTATGGGCCCAATGGGAAGACCTAGTGGCCCAAATTTGGCCTGCAGGCTAGAGATTCTCCAACATAAGCTTTTGCAGACTGTTTATAATTCCTCCCCCCCCTCTATACCAACCAAGGATAGCATTTCACTCCCAATAGGTTGCCTGTTGTGTCATAGGAGTGGGAGCAGGATCTCAGCCTGCAATTCAGAGCAAGATCTCACTGAGACTGGTAATTACTGGCAATCTTTCAAACAACCACCCTACTGTCTGAGAGACAAAACCTCAGAACTGAAGACTAAAGCTCCATGGATTCAGAAGATTCCCAGCAACAATGGAAACACAGAGGTCCATGTGTTTACAAGCTCTTCATCCATATTGAGGTCTTGGTGGATATCAAAGCTCATGGAAAAAAGTGGAAAAGATTCCTGATTAAAGCAAGAGGCATAATATTCTTAAGCATTTTTAAATCTTAAATGCAAATTGATTAGGTTTTATGACTTTGTTTGTTGGTTGGGTTTTTGTTTTTGTTTAGCACTAATGTCACATCTGACCCAACCAAAGTGGGTTATTTATAACAAGAGCAAAGATGGATATACTTGATATTTTGGATTAAAAATTGAAAACGGGTTTGAAATGAAAGCATTGCCCTATACTTTGAGGGGACAGCGTTCTAGAAATGTGAGCCTCCTTATCCCACTGACATGAGTAACTTTGGTTTTGCGAAATGCTCACCATAATTCTTCTGCTTCCTTCTGGGCTTGCTGCCTGGCTCTTTCTGCAATAAGTTCCTCTGTAAGCTGCTCATAAGGCTTGTCTCCAGGAGCTTCTCCCATAATCCAAACCCAGACCTCGCCATCAGTCCCGCAGAGCCACTGCACTCGTTTGTCATTACCTGCAACAGCCATCAAAATACACAACAAAAGGGCTTTGTGACAAGGGAATGATGTTCTCAGAGTCAATAACACACAGTCGGCACAAGGATCAAAATACAAATCATGGACCTAAGCACATGAGCTGTTCCACAGAAGTGAAGCCAAACTTAATATGTTACACCAACCTTGTGCTTATTTGTGGCAACACTCTGGGTGAGCATCAGGACCAGCAACTAACCTCCTGGGAGCTAAGCTGCAGGCCTCAATTTCTGAGCCATCGCTTCTCTTTTGGTAGAAAGAAAGAAAGAAAGAAAGAAAGAAAGAAAGAAAGAAAGAAAGAAAGAAAGCGGCAGACTCCAATCAGCTTCACCAGTTTGTTTTACTTACCTCCTTGCCTTTCCCTGCTCCCATATAAACTTCCTTTTCCTGCTATCACACTTGGTTTTGTGCAACAAAGCAGTTTACTGCTGACTTCATAATGCTGGCTGTTGATGACTCAAGATGACATTACAATACATCACCAGAGGTCAAAAATATAATCTTTTGAGATGTGAAATCTTTCTGTAAATGCAGAACTGTGTGAAGGAGGCTACCCATAACCTTTCCCCGAGAAAGGTTGCTTTCTGCTGCTCCAGAGAAGCAGACACGGAGCAATGAATTCAAACTACAAGAAAGAAGATTCCACCTAAACATTAGGAAGAACTTCCTGACAGTAAGAGCTGTTCGGCAGTGGAATTTGCTGCCAAGGAGTGTGGTGGAGTCTCCTTCTTTGGAGGTCTTTAAGCAGAGGCTTGACGGCCATATGTCAGGAATGCTTTGATGGTGTTTCCTGCTTGGCAGGGGGTTGGACTGGATGACCCTTGTGGTCTCTTCCAACTCTATGATTCTATTCTATTCTAAGATGTATGCACAGGCTACCCAGAAAGAACAAGACACACCAAACCTATCAAACAGAATTGTGTTAGAAGTTAAAATTACGTTTTGAGTTCTTGAGCAAGAACCATGTGATATGAATATAGATATACAATATAAACCTCAAATGATCCCAACAGTTCCCACAGCTGTGGTCATTAATGTTATGGAGTCAATCTTGTCTGAAAAACATACTTAGGCCTCTTACATGGAAACTGCTTCCTTGCCCAGATATGTGCAGAAATTAATTGATTTTATTTTATTTAGAAAGCGTGAGACAATGGCACTGCACATGTGTAATGGCACACTTTACTAAATAAGTGTGGCACAAGTTCTATTTGGATGGAAACAGCAAGGTTAAAAGTTGCAGCCCTATGAAGTGAAAATGTCACCAGCAGCCCCTGAATGGTCAGAACTGAATGAAAAAAGAAAAATTAAACAGAAATCTCATAAAAAGCAGGGTGGCCAGCAGGCGGGGGGTAGTTGATAGCAGCTCCTACTTTGAAGAAACAGAAAGGCTACCAAATCAAAAGGTTAATATAATTGTATAAATAAAAAATGAAGGGATGTTTCCATACATATTAAAAAAGGCAGTGAAAAGAAAGAAAAAAAGTTGTTCAATTTAAGTCAAGCCAGAGAAAAATGCTAAAAGTCCCAAAGCAGATAGACAGAAAATAATATCTAGGTGTGGGGAAAGAAATGTGTGTGAGAGGGAGGGGAAACATGGGGAAATACTGTCTAATAACTGTTTGAAACCATATCAATAACTAGGGGCATGCAATGGCCACAAAAATGATTTGTACAGTATTTGTAGATCAGTATTTGTAGATCAGGGTGCTTGAGAAAGTTTGAGAGCTGTCTGGTGCCTTCCTGTTTGAGACCAAATTAGATCTGTTTAACACAAAACTCTCCCCGCCCACATTCACTTATAATAGGGAATTAAAAAAACTACTAAAACTCCCCACACACATACACACATTTTTTTTACAGAAGTGAATGAAAATCGCAGGCATACAACCCCCTCCAGAGTGGATTAAGCCTGCCAAATCATACGCAGACACATTCCAGGAGTTTTGTGCAAGAAACCTTTGAAGTTTGATGTTTAATTGTTATTATTTTTGATACCTGTGTCTTGTTTTCTGCCAGAAATGGACGCATGATCAGCCCTGTTGAAAGGATGAAGCCTGCCAAATTTCAGAATTATAAGTACAGTGATTCTTCTTCATGGACATACTTTTTTTGGGGGGGGGGTTACAATAGAAATCATAGGGTGGCCAGGATACTGAAGTAATTAGTATAGATCCCAAAGAAATTATGAAGTGGGGAAAATATTACCCACCTACCTGGCACCCAGAAAAAGACCCTGTGACCACAAAGTTTGTTGGTATGATGGGCTTCTACCCTCCCCCTGGGATTTTTGGGGATATAGCCTCTTCTCCCAGGGAGAGAGACATCTGCCCATTGACCTTCAGAGGGAAAGGGTGGTGGTAGGGGGGGGGAAACAGAATAGATCAGTGTGAAAAACAAAGACTTTTAAATATTTTGCTTAACATCTCTCCCACAAATTACCGTGGGTCGAGTGCCATGGGATCATTAACTGAGATTAAAACCTAGACAAAAGATTCCCTGCATCTTTCCACCACTTAAGTTCAGGGTGTTTTGCTATCAGCTTCATTTTGCTATTACTGTATTTCATTTTATTTTAATGCTGTGATAGCTTGGGAAATGCTGGGGGGGGGAGGTGTGGGGTTGAGGGCACCTGACTTCACAGAGTAACTTGAGGCTTTAGGGAACCCCTTATCTGACTCAGAAAATTTTGTTAAACAGTGTCCAACTCAGGTATGTGGAAACCTCATCCATTTCACTCTTATCTGCCTCATAATTCAGGAAGTAAATGAAGTTCACGCACACCCCTACCAGGAACCAAGTAGAGGGGTTCATACGGTAAAGTGACAAGAAGCAGAAGCAGTATAAATATAACATCAAAAAATGGGAGAAATTCACAAGTCAGCAAAGTATAAGCAAAGTTGTTTATGTGTCTCCCTAAAGGCAGGAACAATAGGGCAAAGACAGTGATAACAGTGCGCTTTTTTGTGGAAACCAATTTTAAAACTCCACACGGACATGGAGTATAATGTTTTCATAGACAGGAAACAATATGTCATAACAACAAACCTGTATCCCGAAGAATCGCTTGTGAGTGGTTTTAGATATATTAGAACCAAAATGATTTAAGAATGCAACGAGCAGAAAATCAGAAAACTGTTTTAACCTTGCTCATCAAACAAATGAATGCAGATGCATTTATTTGTGTGAGAATGTTGCATTTCGACCTAGAATAATTAAAGTAATCCCAGGAATATTCCATCAGCCATGAAGAGAGGAGGCGTTTTATTCTCATTATTCACTACTGTGATGTGAATGATGGATGGTAAGAGGCAACACTTCAATTCACAGTTCATTCTCTTGTGTTAATAGACACTATGTAAAACACTGCTTATGGCTAAGCAAGGTCTTTAGTCTCTCCTTCTCCCCATTACTATAGCAGATAAGTGTACAGCAACTATCAACAAACCAGTGGTTTTCAACCAGTGTGACTTGAATGACTGGCAGAGTTGGATATTTCTCAGCCGCATGCAGTGGTGGACCTACATTTGGGGGGCCTTGAAGCTTGAACTGTCATGGGGGCCCCTTTGCAACCAGCAACAAAGTCTGAGTAACCACTGTTATCTTCTTCAATGGGGCTGTTCCATGACAGATCACCACACCTTTCCAACATTTGTGCTACTGACTCTCAAACTTTGGGACAGCTTTCTGTAAATTCAGGACTCTCCCTGGAATATATGGGCATGTGGAGGGTCTGAGCTTCATTAGTTTCATAGCAGATCTGCCCTTGCCCACTTGTATGCATGTGACTGCTGGCCTTCTGCAGTGCACTCTTCTGTACAGGACCCACACATCCAGACTTAAATACTGTAGAGGTCTTTCTAGCTGAGAACGTAGCACTGCAGCAAACACAAACTCAAGAGTGGGAGCAGAAACAGTTTTCTCCCTTTGCATGCGCATACCCAGCGAGGGGCAAGGGGGCACCTGCCCCCCAAAGCAAAAAAAATTACCTTATTTTACGAACCCTAACCTGCACTTTTCCCCTCCGAAAACTGAAGGGGAAAAGTCGCTGCGGGTTATGGAAATTGGGCTGTTTTCGCCCCCTCCGCGGCTGCAGCCAGCGACAGGAACGTGGGAGGAGGGAGGAGCAGCCTGAGCTGGGGGGCGGCGGACAGGAGCTCCATCCTTCCTTCCCCCCTCTTTCTTTCTTCCTTTTTCTCTCCCTCCCTCCCTCCCTCCCTCCTCTCTCTCACCCCTCCCTCCCTCCCTCCCTCCCTCCCTTCCTTCCTTCCCTCCCTCCTTCCTTCCCTCTCTCTTCCCCTCCCTTGCCCCCCCCCTAGATTTGATCCTGGGTACACCCCTGTCCCTTTGCCTTAGATCCAAGAACGGGCATCACTTTTACAAGGAGAAACATTTCTTTTCCACCCAGAGTGTCATTGTTCCCTGAATAATGAAATTCAGGCCAGGAATCTCCTTAAAAACAAGTTAAGACAAATCTCAATAAATAGGTCATCTGTAGGCAGTCTGGTACCCTTCGGTTGACTGAAAAATATCCTATTTCCCCTGATATTTGGAGCAGTGGGGGGCAGGACAGATAGTTAACAAGTCCACCTGCGGCTATTTTGGAGAGTTCACTCATCTCTGGCCCTTTGGCTTCACCTGTGCTGAGCAAGCCAGGACCCCTAAGAATTGTTCGGATTACATCCTCAACGCATATCATTCTAGGCTGCATCCGTGTGGTAAGTACACAGCACATTCTCTTTTTGCAGCACCAGTGACTACCATGGCAGCCTTCCAGGAGGCAGGAGGCTGTGACTAATATAACATTGAAAATGTATACTCACTATTGCTCGTAAACACAAGCAGCGCTAGCACTAGAACCATAATATTTGCTTGTCCCTTTCCAGTGCCTTCTATGACAGATAAATAGAAACCACTTCTGGCTGAACTTCACAGCAATGAACTCGGGAAACAAGGCCTTAGAGAGCAATACGGAGCTTAGGACTCTGGCCTATAAGAATCATTAGTCTCCAATGAGCTGCACTGCCAGTCTAATATATGCCATGGTCTGGAGTGGCTGTTCCCAGCCTCATGCTCGCAAAAGGCCAACAAAACTAAAAGAAAAAAGAAGTTTCAGAACATTAGGGAGGGGGAGCAGAGGAAGAACCTTCCACAATGCACCAGGCAGTAATAATTTTATGAAGAAGACCCTCTGACCTGGAAAACTATGACCTAAATAGAAAACAATTTCATGGCAATAATGCTTGCCTACAACATCATTCATGGAGAGTGCTACCCACCCACCCCTAAAAAACTAAGTTAGCATCCCTATTTACAGGCCCCTGTGATTAATTGAAGGCACTTTTCACACTGTCTCAGAGTTTTCATTATCACCATCTACTCACTTCTATCCATCGGTGACAGAAAAGGGGTAGGGAAGAGAGCTTTGGAATGGAAGGGATCTGAGAGTTTCCCTTCTGAGCCACTGACATGTTTCTCTCCCCCTTCCTTTTGTGAGGGAAGATCAGCGTACCTGCCAACTTTTTCCATCCCAAATCCAGGACACCCAAACCCCATCTGGTCTGCTTGTCTGATAGCAATCTGAGGGCTCATCCATAATTGCCCTTGTCCTTGAAAAAAAGCAGGTGTCCCACAAGTTCTAGCATGGGTAAGAGCAGTTTTGACCTTGCCCCGCTGCTTTCCTCCAGAAAACCCACTCTTTAACTGTAAATTGGAGCAAACATCAATCCAGAGAAAACCCAATCAATGTTTTGCTCCAATTCAGTGGTAAAGAGTGGGTTTCCTCAATGGAGCAATGGCAAGTCTGGATAAACTTTCAGAGTCCCCTGGCACCTAAGAACCTGGCTCCAAGATTCCCTGTGATAACCTGTAATACAGTTTTGGGGATCCATCAATAATGGCTACCGGAATTAAGATGCCACATACCAATATTATATTCACACATTTTTAACAAACCTAAGAACATATGTAAGAAAATCTGTCTCCAGCCCCAGCAGAAGTCAGGCAGGTACAGAAAGATCTACATCTCTCATCTGAGGCCTCAAGTCATTTGCATTCATGCTGCTAATTAAAAGCCATTTAAAATAACTGGGGCTGCAGTTGATGGGATATTGCTAGAATCAGCTCATTGCATGCAGGCTCATTTATCATTGTTTTTAGCAATTATGGCATCCTTGACAATTCCCAATTGTTCGTCATCTCCACAGCCTTTTGAAATTGATTCATTTTTGTGTGGAAAGTCCATTGCAAACCCAAATGGATATCAAATCTCAGAGAAATACCATTAGTTAGACAAGGGTTGCAGCACACTCAGCCAAACGAAATATTCAGGTACTTCAGTCACTCCATTGTGTGGCAGATTAATTGCTAATTAAATTATCGTTTTAGTGGATCATTGCCTTGGAACCTTAGTGACATCGAGGTACTTCCAAACCCTGCTTGCCGCAGACTACAATTTCCTGTTTAATTAAAAAATATAAGATAAACGCCTGCTGTGGCACAGTCCAGATTTCTACCATTTTATCTTGTGTGGTGTGTGTATTAGCATTTGGCAGTTCATACACAGCTATGGCTCTCACCATCCTGGACTCTCATTCAGAAACACGGGATTCTATTTTGGCTGCCATGGCAACCAAGGTTCTTAACAAGCTGGAGGCCCATTGGGTAGTTGGAAGTACCATCAAGTGGTTGGCTATAACTGGCTACATCCCTTTCCAGCTGGCTTTGACCCAGATTTTCCTGCTTCCTTTGCCTGATCCTCATACTGTTCAACTGTACTCCACCTCTGTAGCCATGCTGGAAGAGAAGGGCTGGCTTTGTGACATCAGCTGCCATTGAACCAATCTCCTCTGCTCTCTCTCTCAGAACGATTTATCCTATCCCTAAGTATTACGCTTTATGAGGCATGCAATTCAGATTTGAACTGAAGGTGGAGATTTGTGCAATAGCTGCTGATGTCACAAAGACCCTGGGCTAAAGCAAGAGGACCAGTCCTGTCCCTGTGCAGTGCCCCTACACAGGGGAAGCAATCGGGGTCCTCCTAAGAGAAAGATCGTAAGTTCCTCAAATAAAGCTTAGTACTTCCCTCCTTAGCTACCAAGGGAATTCAGGAGGGAAGCTTGAGACACACCATTGTAGAGATGTGGGGCAAGCATCATCTATTAAAAATAATGTATTTTCATCACTTTTCTGAAGTCAAAGCGTTATTTGGCTATTGTGTGTTTATTTGAACTGCTTGTTTATTGATCCCTTACAGTGGTTGGCAACGTTTTCCGGCCGTGGGCCGGACATGGGCCCACGTGCTGGAAATGGCTTCTACAGCTGCGCAGATGTGATTTCCAGCATCTGCGCAGGCACAGGTGCCATTTCCGGCGCCGCTCGGCAAGTCCCCGTGCCGCACTGCACCGGTTTAGCTCAGTGACTGGGTGACTCGTGGGCCAGATAAACAGCCTCTGTGGGCCGTATCCAGCCCATGGGCCAGAGGTTGCCAATGTATGCCTTAGGCTTAGGTCATGCATCCCCAGGGCTCAGGACAGGTTATTTGAAACAAACAAATCACCAGACCTTACATTTAGAAAGTTGTGTTCACATCCTTGCTGCTTAAACGATTTCATACTTATTTGTTTCCTTTCTGCTATATTCTGCTGCAGCTGTTCTGCACATTTCAAATATGCTCCATCAGCATTCAGTGATCCACCATAGACCTAATCATTCTTCTTTGTAGTTTTTCAGACAAGCTTTTGAAGGCTTGTTTTCCCTCCCTCCCTCCCTCCTTCTCTCCCACCACGTATTTTGAAGCCTAGTGCATCCTAACGTATTGAATGGTTTAGCACAGGAGATGGGCAATGAAAGTAACTACCACTTACATTTTTTATCAATGCTCAGTGTTGATGAATTGTCACACCTTCTGATATGGATTTGTCAAATCTGCAGGATAAATATTATTCCGTTTCATAATCAATGGACTAATAATGCCCTTATAAAAGCCGCATTGGAGCACATGATTAGAGCATAATTTGAGCTCTTCACCCACATTTCTGGGCTTAGATGTAGGATGTTATCATGATGACTATTTTAAAGAAATATTCCATGATACCTGCTATGGCCACACTAGCTTTGCACCATTTTGCCTTGTTTCCATGCCTCTGTTTTCTCACTGTAGCTTATTTATTATCTTCCCCCCTGCTTCCTACATGCACTGGTACATACAGTATTGTTAATAATTGTAGGTGCTGTTCTCCATTTTCAGTTATCACAAATGCAAAGAATTGATGGGCAGCTTTGAATTAAAAAAACAAAAAACTCTCACTCTCCAGTAAGCTCAAGCCGAGACACCATAGGCAAAGATAGTCCCTCCTTATCTGAGTGCTGTGAAACAAGCCTTCATCCTGCCTGCTGCTCTAAGAAGAAGCAGTGCCCCTGCTAGCCACTTATATGCCCTCTACCATAAACCAAGTTCATGAGAATTGCTGCTGAGATGACACATTCTCACTGCTGAGTAGCTGCTACTGGCATGGTAAGCCTATGCTGCTCACGTGACCTTTGATTAGCTGAGTGATGGTGATGATGATAATAATAATAATAATAATTTGTTATTATTTCTACTCCACCCATCTGGCTGGGCTGGGTTTCCCCAGCCACTCTGGGCGGCTTTCAACAGAACATTAAAAACAGAATAAAAATTCAAACATTAAAAACTTCCCTAAACAGGGCTGCCTTCAGATGTCTTCTAAAAATCGGATAGTTGTTTACTTCCTTGATAACTGATGGGAGGGTGGCCACCACTACCGAGAAGACCCTCTGCCTGGTTCCCTGTAACCTCACTTCTCACAGTGAGGGAACTGCCAGAAGGAGACCTCAGTGTCCGGGCAGAATGATGGGGGTGGAGACGGTCCTTCAGGTATACTCCTTCAGTTGCTTCATCATACTGGGAAAGGGAGGGGAAGCAGCACAGCAGGCAGGTTAGTGTGGTGCAAACACACTGGCAGCAGCACCAGATTGGATCTGCTGGTGCATTTGCACCATGCCAACCTCACTACTGTGTTGCTCCCCATCCCAGTGTGCTGCAGCGACTCAGGCAGACAGAGAGAGATCAGGTGAGCAGGTTAGCTCCACCATACCATCCACTGTTACAGATGAGGTATTTCCTCTGTGAAGGCGCAAAATCTGTTAGTTGAGACTTCCAGACCTGCACATCTGATGTTCTCATCACCACCTGTAGTTTCTTTTTTCAGTAGCAGGACACACTTTATGGTTTTAAGGTCCAGGTATGGAGTCAATCAGAAGTTGCAATGGTGCCATTCCATGTGGTCTGCTACCCTCACCAACCATACTGATCTCTTTCTTTCCATCCTGAAAACATTGCACGACTGACCATTATTTTACTTCACTGTTGATAGTGTAATATTTATTGCCAATTTTGCACCTTGCCCAGGTTGTATCCATCCCAGTTATACTAGTGAGAAGTCATATGTTTTTCTCATTTGTCCTTGCTGAAAATTCAGTCAGTTTTCACTCATGACTCAAAATGCCTTTCTTATTCTTATAAAACTGGCTGATAACTCTTGCTCAGCCTCTAGTTCATTAAAGCCTGTAAAAAAAATATATTCTTTCAATAGGAATCATTTATGAATACTTGCAAAATCATCCAATTAGAGTCTCTGGAACTTTGGGAGTTAGGGTTGCTAGGTGACTTGTATTTTAAAAGGCATATCTTAGGGCCAATTCATTTTTATTTTCCCTGTTGGGGAACCTATTTCTGAGTACAAAGTACACACAGCATTATTGATGAATGGTTCAGCTCACACATGTATAAATCATTGCCTTTTCTGGCAAACTCCCTGCAAGCAGTGCCCCATTAAGGGCCTGGGTCCTGCTTACAAGCATTTCCCAGCAAATATTGCAGATAACAGACATGCATGCCATCAGCATGTTTGGCAATAGGTTCCAAAATAAAATATGAAATGGCACTACAGTGTGTTGGCCTCACTGATTTACAGAGTCTAATCGATGTCAATTAACTCCAAATTAATGCAGGCACAGAATGATAACCATATGCCTGCATTGACTTCTTGGTCCTCTGTTTTAATAGATAGCACAGAAACATTAAGAAAATACCCAGCCTAATAATATAATTTTGCTTTCTACCACCACCACCACTCAATGTCAAAGACACAAAAACTTGCTCCAAGCATTTAAAACAACAACAGTTGCAGACCCTCCAAGTCTCCCTATTTTCCAGGTTCAGTCCTGGATTTACAGAGCTCTCCTGGTTTCTGATTTGATCCTGGAATGTCCTGCTTTTCCTTAGGAATTTCCTGTTTTTACTGGGAAAATGTTGGAGGGTATGGAGTTATGTGAGACCCTCCCCCCAAGCCAAGGAGATAAGTAACTACAGTGGACTCTCGGGTTACGTTACCTTCGGGTAACGTAACTTTCGGGTTGTGAACATGGCAAACCCGGAAGTGCATGTGCAGAAGCGCTCTGCGTGCCGGATGCAGAAGCGGCACCTCATGTTGCGGACTTTTCGGGGTACGTAGGGACCCCCGGAACTAATAAAGTTCGTATCCAGAGGGTCCACTGTACACAACTTTTGGAAGACATCTGAAGGCAGCCATGTAAAGGAAAGTTTTTTTTAAAAAAAATGTTTATTGTTTTATTGTGTTTTTATGTATGTTAGAAGTCACCCAGAGTGGCTGGGGCAAGCCAGCCAGATGGGCGGGGTATAAACGGTGTTTATGGAATGGGATGTCCCTATTTTCATTGGAGAAATGTTGGAGGGTACGCAGGTTCTTACGGAAGTCAAGCTGTGGGATAGTCATCACTGCTTTAGACTGCTCTTTAGTGTAGTTGACCAGCTCCACTCCATCCGGAAAAAAACCATTGTGTTTAAATGAGTCTTGGTTTTGTAAGCGTTGCCTAGGGTTTCATTGGCCAATGGGAAGCAACAGGAAAGAAACAGAGAGGGGTGTTTTGTGAGTTTAAAGGGCAAACTTGAGGAGAGGAGGCAACAAGATGGCAGACGGGATAAAGAACTAGAGAGGCAATTGGGAACCGCAATGAAACAGGCAAGTGGAGTGACAGGGGGAAAGCTAACTTACACCAAACGAAGGGTGGGGGAAATAAATGCTATTGAAAGAGCTACCTATAGATATACAGAAGACATGGGGGAGCCAGATGGTGCTAAGAAAGCTAATACCCACACCAGATGGAGGTGGGAAACCAAATGTCACTCACTAAAGAAAAAAAAGCAATGACAAAGAGAACGCCTAACCCCTTCCACAACTCTTATGCTGAAACAATACCACACATTCTCAGCCGACACACAACCAAAGCTCCATGGCTGGAAGTTGGGTCCGTTCAGCACCCTATCTAGTGGCTTTTGCTGCCAGGGGATGCTGAATGTTGGGTTCAGTAAAGCTCAAAGTGTAGCAGTAAAGCTCAAAGTGTAGCAGTAAAGCTCAAAATGTAGCTGGTGGGCAGGTTAGCAACTTCCTCCAAACACCCCCAGTTTAAGCATGTTAACAAAGGTCACAGCCAATGTTCTGTAGCATCAATTGCAGTGGTGCTCACTCTTGAGTAAGTGTGCCTAGTATTGCAGCCTAAGAGAGTTACTCAAAGCTCTCCTCCAACACCTACCCGAAACCATAAAAATAATCCCAAGCTTCATGCATTGTAAGCCTTCTATTCACTGCTGTGTGTTCATGCTGTAACTACCGTTCCTATCTCCTGCCAGCTGCTCCTCCTGGGCTGAGGACTTCAGGGTGAGAGCCCTTGTGGTCTCCCCAAAAGACCTGCCCTCTTGACAAGGTGCAAGAGTCACAGCCCCTGGAAGGAAGGGAAATGAAACAGCCTTGATCAGGAGTCCCAGGTGAACAAGAGCTCTCACTGCCTCTTCAAGTGGGCAGCTCTCCAAGTGATCACCCACTGACAAGGGTGAGGAAAAGGAGCCCAAACTTTGCGAGGGGGTATGCTCAAGAGGGAGAGAGCTGCTCTGCTGCATGAGTTATTGGACGAAACAAATCACATGGGCCTATTTCAGACTGGATTCAGGCCTGGTTCGGGGACAGAGGAAGCCTTGGTTGCCCTAAGGGGTTTTCAAGGAGTATGGTCCAGTGGCTTTTTCCTCCTCCTATTTGGCTTTTGATACCATCGAGACTGGATCATCTCCATGGGCTGGACCTAGTGGTCACAGTGCTGCAGTGTTTCCACTCCCAAAATTTCCAATACGGAGCAGCCCAAAACCAGGATACCATTTTTCAGGGCTATGTGTGAATCATGGGACTCACACGAGATTGTGCCCCCCTCCCCCCCAAAAAAGCTTTTTTTTCAACGCAGTGATCTTGTATGGTGCCCCGAAGTGTGCATTTGGGGGCAGTGTGATTTTTTTTTAAGTGCTTTTCCAGGGTCTTGTGGAACAGCCAGCCACATGAAAGATTCCTCTTTATCCATGTGCTAACTTCTCCAGCAAGTTGTTGTATTTTGTTTAATCTTATCGTTATCATTATTGGACAACCTTTTAAAATAAATTGCTGGAAGGCTGAGTTGAGGATGGTTTTATATAAGTGCTTTTATTGCTGCAGGTTATAAATTCTTGCTAGTTTTAAGTTATGCTTGTCTTTAACAGATGCACTGTTTCAATTATTTGTTTTATTGTACAACAGTTTGGGCATTTTGTGGAGAAGAGGCCAACAAGCTTTATATATAAAAACAGATGAGAGGCTTGGGGAAAGATAGCACTGTCAAGTAGAATATTAGCATCACAGCAGATTTCAAATGAGGGTGAAATGACCCATTTCCTTCTATTACTAATTAGGCTGCTTTAAATGTACATGGTAATTTTTTTCTAATTGGATTCTCCTGACATACTACAAACAACAACACAAAAAATCAGACAAACAACACAAAAAAATCAGACAGACAAAAAAAAAATCCACCATTGTTTCCCACTAAAATTAGTATTTCTGCCTCATATACTATACTAAACTGGACATTGTACTTTGCCTGGAGAGACATGACATATCCACTTAGCCATGGAGCTTTCTATTTATTTATTTCATTAAATATTTCTTTGCTTTTCAGTAGTGGTCAATTCTCTGTGCAGATTGTCACTTACAAGCTGATAGGCAGAAGAGACAAATGCCACAACTTATTCCAGAATGATAAGTGGCTCCTAAGGCAAAATATTTCAATGGAAACATTGTTTGAAAATGGTGCCACCGTGACCGCAGTGGAAAAGTTGTACGGTTGAAAGATGGTCTCTTAGACAGGCTCCACCTTCCGCATAATCAAAAGGGACAGAGCCAGATGCTATTGAATTTTCCAGAACAGCAGGTTTCCCCCCTCATCAGTAAAGGTGCTTTGATCATCCTGGAAGGCAGTCTTATCACCATTCAGGGTCAGATTTTTTTAGAAGAAGAAGAAAAAAACCCTGCAGATTTGTCATTCTATAATTGATGAAGGAAGGCATTATATAATTAACACAAATGCTTTGTTGACAAAAGACGTGGGTGGTTAATAAATGGCATGTTCAGGCTATTATCTGGATTTTTCTATTTTAGGACAAGCCCCCTAGTCAGTAACAATCAAATGGTATATAAGGAACCTTAGTGTAAGGCTCACGCTCAGTGATTTTAGAGTAGTTGTTTCATGTCCCAGATAGCTCAGTGGGTTAGAGCCTGGTGCTGATAACACCAAGGTTGCAGGTTCGATTCCCGTACAGGACAGCTGCATATTCCTGCATTGCAGGGGGTTGGACTAGATGATCCTCAGGGTCCCTTCCAACTCTATGATTCTATGTATGGTAGGTATGTGGCTGAGACGCGGGTGCTGCTAGTTCAGCCTGCATGCTGGGAACAGGACAGAGGCTGCACCTGTGGTTTTGATCAATGATCTTCACTTAGAAATCCCTAAGGGGAAATGATATGGCCCTATTGATCCTACTTTTTCTCTCAGCAACCTTTGATCACAGGCTATAGACACCTGCCAAACTTGTTCTTCTCATCTTTGTCAGGGAGGCCCCAGGGAGGGGTAATGGACAATACCCCTTTGTGGGTGCCCTAAAGTGGAGGTCCTTGGAAGCAGAGATCTCTTCTAGCCTCCTACTCTGAGTAAATGGAAAAGTGATACAGCTTCGCGAGATCATGTTGAAGAGTAACTCCCATATTGTGCGCCAAGATACACTTAACTGTGTGCTGGGAGAAAGAGAAAAAGAAAGAAAATAATTTTAAGCTCTCTTGAGCCCAAGGTACTCACTTGTGAAAGAGATTTCCTACTCCATCTCTGTATGGTTTAACCAGTCTGCGGACATTAGCGCACGCTTTTTAAGTATACCCAGTGTGGAGCAAAGAAAGGGCAGGGGTGGTTTTCTGGTTTATTTAGAATCTGTGGAAGTTGTTTTTGCTGTTATGAACAAAACCAAGCTCCCATTCATAACATCTAAAACTATCCTGACAGCTATGCAAAGAGCTGATGGAGGCAGAAGCCCAAGCTAAGGCACATCTGTTACTACGAGTCTTGTTTAATCGTTTAGCTCTTAAGTAAAAGAAGCAAGATTTATGCACAACAAGGGAGCCCAGCATTAGACAGAAAAAATAATCCTGTTTCTACACAAGTGCCTAACTACCAGCCCTACTTTGGGTCTTGAATCGAGAACCTTTCGGTTCAAGGCTGGGATTACGCAGGTCTCAGATCCTTCTACAGACACAGAAGGGAATCGTGTGTGAGCTTAAGCCCCTGTGATTGACAGGCAAGATTAAGACTCTGAATTAACCAAAGGTAGGTACTGTATGAACCTCTGGCCACCAGACAAATTGGTCCTAATTTGCCCTGTGAGGCCATTTTTGCCAAGCCATGTTCACCTGCCCCCCAACTTGACATCGTGTAATTTCAGGAGTGGGGCTGTTCAGTATAGTTGATTTAATTCACACTGAAATGAAAATGTGTGCGTATTAATGAAGGCTTAAAATGGAAAGTGGCTAAATATGTATTTCCCAAGCTTATGATCTGAGATGAGAGGTGTGTGCTGAAGAAACACCACAATATCATAGGGCATAGAGAGACCTGCCACCTTCTATGGAAAGACTTTTCTAGTGGAATTTTGCAGTAAAGTATTGCTTCTCCATTTGAAGTAAGAATCCTCCTTTCAGAGGGCAAGGGAGAGAGAGATTAAAAATTTCAGATTCACATGGTGTCATGTACAGGCTAGGGTTGCAATCCCTGGCACACTCGGTTGGAGATATATATATCCACATAAGCATTGCGGGTCCTACTTCTCGCTAAAGAAGCATCGAATGATGGTTTAAGAAAGAAAGCTATGGAAGATCCTGGTTCAAGACTCACCCGGGACAAAAACTCATTCTCAGCCTTATTAGAGATCCCTACCACCGTCACAGATCACAGCTCCCAGGGTTCCAAGCAAGGCATATATGTGTTTCTGAAATGGGCTGAAATCTGGGTGTCAGGTGGTGATAGCTCCATCGGCAGAGCCTGAGTCTTAATCTCAGGATTGTGGGTTCGAGCCCCACATTGGGCAATAAGATTTGTGCATTGCAAGGGGATGGACTGGATGGCCCTTGTGGTCCCTTCCAACTCTACAATTCTAGGATTGTATGGCTCTAGACATATAGAAGCCCTAGGAGGCAAGTGAAAATCAAAGGGCTTAGCCACACCTCCGTTTGCCCTGCCGCTTTCCCTCGTGGAAACCGGATCTTTAGCGCTGAATCGGAACAAATGGCAATCAGGTTTTCTGCACTTGACGCTTGTTCTGATTTAGTGCCAAGGAGCAAGTTTTTTCGGAGGGTATCGGCAAAGCCATTTGAACCCGTGCTTCCCAGGCATGGGGCAAACGGGAGTGTGCAGGAGCCCAAAGTTTTGTCTGGGGTGTCACATGCAAGTAAGCTGCGTCCAGAAAACATTGAAAAATGTGCACCAGCCCTGTGAGATTCCTAAAACTCTAGGTAATTTGAGATATTTTTAATTAAGCTTTCTATTTCTACAGCTCATCTTTGAGGGGCGTACATAGTTCTCTCCAGCCCCCTTTTCACCCTCACAACAAAGGTAAGTTAGTCACCAAGTGAAAGTTACACAGCTTAGTGTGGCTTTGAGCCAGGGTCTCCCCAGTCTGAATCCCAACACTCTAACCACTACAGAACACTGTCTGGCATAGGGCTTTCTGTGGAACACAGGGCTGTGAGACTCCTTCTCACCATGCAAGCTGTAGTGCCAATTCAAAGTCACCCATGTAATTTTTTCAGCTCACCCTACTGGCATAACCTTGGTCTCCATTGTACTCCAACTCAGTTCAGAATCGATCAGGCTGCCTTTGTTCCCATTTCAGGTCAAAAACATTGTCCTTCTCTTTTATGAAGGATGGAAACAACTTTCGACAGTCACTCTGGCCCAATTCCACCACCCCCCCCCCAATTGTAGCTAAAGACACAGGCAAGTCATTTGGAAGGAGCAAAGTGTCATAAAACATTGAGCATAGGTGAGGCGCCTGCATGCAGAGATAGAAAGACAGTATAAAGTTTCCTGTGATCGTTTTCTCCTCTTTTTCATCATTCTTTGTAAACCAGAAAATTAATTACCCGGAAAACAATTCTGTGCACTAAAAAGCAGAATAGGTTTAATGTATAATTTATATATGGAAATGCAGCTGTCAAAACTGTGACAAATTACTATATAAAAATGTTGCAGTTACATTTTTCGGTGTTAGTGTGCATTATGTTCATCTTCTGCGCAAGATAATCTTCATCCTCTTAATGTTGTTTTGGCGCACAGAGCTGAGCTGCATTCTGAACCCCCTACTCCCAACAAGCGACAGATCAATCAAACCGAACAGGCTTTTATTTGCACATGGGAGGGAACTGCAAGAATGCTCTTGAAGGTCTCCCGAAGAGATACCCTTCACACCTTGTTTAAAAACAGTTGGAATTAGACAAGCGAATCAGAGAGAATAAAGTCTTGGGCACTTCAATTCATATGTTGTGCCTGCAAAAGACCTCTGGCTGACCTGTGTCTATGCTTCTGATCCTAGATGACTATAGCACACAATTATTTCATAGTCTTTGCTTTGTTTACAGGAAAAACTATATAAATAAAATAATAATAATAATAATTTTAAATTATTTATACCTCGCCCATCTGGCTGGGTTTCCCCAGCCACCATGACATACCCTGGCGTACAACATTTCTCCAATGAAAATAGGGATGTCCTATTCCATAATAATAATTTTATTATTTATATGCCACTCATCTGACTGGGTTGCCCCAGCTACTCTGGGAGGCTTCCAACTTATATAAAAGCATTAAATGTTATTTTAAAAAACAAAAAAAACCTTCCCTTTACAGGGCTGCCCTCAGGTGTCTTCAAAAGCTTGTATAGTTACTTATCTCCTTGACTCGGGGGCTGAATAACTCCATACTGCCCAACATTTCTCCAATGAAAATAGGGATGCCCTAAGGAAAAGTGAGACATTCAGGATCAAATCAGAAACTGGGGCAGCTTCTGTAAATCCAGGACTGTCCCTGGAAAATAGACACTTGGAGGGTGTGCCATGAATTAATGCAGGCATAGGCAAACTCGGCCCTCCAGATGTTTTGAGACTACAATTCCCATCACCTCTGACCACTGATCCTGTGAGCTAGGGATGATGGGAGTTGCAGTCCCAAGACATCTGGAGGGCCGAGTTTGCCTATGCCTGAATAAATGTATAGTCATCTCCTCATGAGGCATTCAGAGGGCAATTTGGAGAGGGAGGGTATTGCTCACCCCCCACTCTAGCGCATTCACACCCCAGTAGGAGGACTGGTGGTGCCAGTAGGCCCTACATTTCTGGCCTGCTCATTTTACACACTGTTAAGCATTTTACAGAAGCAATGAGTCTATGGATTAGGTGTGCAAGTTGAAAGGCGCAAATCACCACGCATAAAGAGAAACAAAGAGTCGTGCTTAATCCATAGAGGAGAAAATTTTCAGAGCTGACTTAATCCCCTTTCATTTCAATGCGACTGAAGTACAACTAACGTATTCTGCACTGGAGCCATTGTGACTCGTTGGGCAGAGTTCTAAGCCTGAACTTGGACCGCCTAGGTTCAAGACCAATACACCTGGCAGTTGCCTAGGTTAGGTCTCTGTTTCCATCTTCTTGGGATTTCCTTCACAGGGCAACTGCCAGAGCAGACAATATGAGGAATACACAGACATGGAGACATTCAACTCCCCACAGAAATGACTGGTGGTCAGAAAAGCTGTCAAATCTTACTCTGCTTGAGTCTCACTGTCCTTTGCAGCACAGCCGAGTCTTCCTCTCTCTCCCTCCATCGCCTGACCTGTTCTTCCCTCATCTTGTAGAAGAGGACATGCTTCTGTTCTTCGTTCAGTTCGGCCAGTAGCTCCGGATCGATGTACATATCCCGCAAAATTTGCTGCAGCATGGCAAGCCGGTCAATAAAGCAATGCGTGTACGGTGACCAGGTGGAAAAAACCAAAATTATAAACCGAAGGGGAAAATACCCTGTCCAGGCCAGCCAACGTGGCGCCTTTAGCACTTCCTCAAAAACAACTTGAAATGAAAGTGCTGGCCCTTCCTGAGAGGGATTGGATTCTCTTTCATGCTCCGATCGCTTTCCGTTAATCGCCACAATAATAATAGCTTGTGTCACCTATCAACAGGTGTCCAATGGGGGCGGGGGAGATGCAACAGGAGATTGGCAGAGCAAAGGCATACAAACAAGGATGAGCCACTTGGATGGTATTAAAAAACTCCCAAAAAGGGGAAAGAGGATAACTCCTGACAGCTGCCACTAAAATACCTGGAAACAGTTCAGTATTTTACAAAACTGATCCGATTATGGCATGGTGTCCCAGGTTTCCTGCTTCTCATTCTCACGGTGGTGTGTTCCCCTTGGTGTAGTGCTGATGTAGTGCGGGGGATTTGTGCCTCGGGTTTATTTTTAAATCTATGATGTCATGGTTAAAAGTAACAACTACACCGGTGATATCTATGTCATTCCAGCGCCTTTTGGGAACTGATCCCTTCCGATAAAAGGCAACACACGTTTGCACATTATCTCTAGCGCTGCTTACTCTCCCCGGTCGCTGGAGCACACACCACCACCTGGCTCTGTCTAGGGTCATATTTACTTACTGCCAACAGACATGGTGATTCAGCACTAATGGATCAAAAAGTTTTTTTTTTCCTTTTCAAACTTGCAGAAAGGAATGGAAGAGCAGCCTAAAACTGTCAGGAGGAAAACTTGCAAGGCAGCTAATTAATATTAATTAAGCCAAAGTCTGGCCTTGGCAGTTCAAGCACACTGCGTTAACCCTCCTGCCATCGGTGTGTTTTCCATTCTGTGGTGGGAAGATAGAGATGAGATTGCTTTTTAAGCAAATGTTGACCTTTTGCTGTTTACTGGCATTTTCCTGCTCTCCGTGAAATACTATTGTTAGCTCCTCGGGGTTTCTATTACAATAATTTATATGCAACTAATCATAGCCCCGTCCAGCCTCTAAGGTCCAAGATGTGTAATAATAGATTTTAAAGCATAATAAACGATGGTAAAATTCTGTTAAAATCCCATTTAAAACAGCTAAATGCATAACAAAACTGCCAACCAGCTGAACTCAGGCCACCAAAAGGCCATGGAGATGTTAATAGTCTAACAAGATGCTCGGGCTTCTTTGAATTATTCAGATATCATCAAAATAGTTTTGTAAGACATCTACTCATTTCCCCCCCTTGCTTTTTAGGAAAGATAACTATTTTTTTGGGATCATCAGAATGTAAGAGTCCTGCTGGATTAGAGCAAAAGGTCAAGCAGGATGCTAAGGGAAGGCAGTCTCTCTGGAACATCGAAAGAACCATTAATTCAAAAGGCTACATGACCTTAACATTAGCTTTCTGACTTCAGATCTTCATCGGCTGAGAGCCACATCCTTGGCCAACTTGTATCGGATTCCTCTATGCCCGTCTTAGGTGGAATGACACCTTAACTGCATCGTAGCATTTAGACTGGAACAATTCCAGTGCCTCTAAGGAGGGTATCGTCATACTCGAGAGAAGCAAGTAGTATTTTTTTTAAAAAAAAAGGCTTTTCCAAATTAAACCTAAAAGAACCATTAAAAACAACCTGGTGAATACCAAGCATGTTCAGTAGCGACAGAAAGTTGGGGGTGAGAAGCAAATGGATCGCCTGTTTGGAGCCCCTTACAGATTATACTACCTCGGAAGAGGACTTAGCTGGCTACCTAGTACCCTGAACAGGAAAATTTCTCTTAAAAGGCAAGAATACAACATTTTGTTGCGAGTCTCGGTTATAATCCAACTTCCATCTACAGTCAAATCCACATCATGCATCCAAAGCACATGGATGCCCCCAAATAATCCTGGGAGCTGTAATTTACCCTTAAGAGGTAAAAGGACCCCTAACCATTAGGTCCAGTCGTGACCCTAGCGGCGCTCATCTTGTGTTATTGGCCAAGGGAGCTGGCATACAGCTTCCAGGTCATGTGGCCAGCATGACAAAGCCGCTTCTGGCGAACCAGAGCAGCACACGGAAATGCCGTTTATCTTCCCGCCAGAGTGGTATCTATTTATCTACTTGCACTTTGACGTGCTTTCAAACTGCTAGGTTGGCAGGAGCTGGGACCAAGCAACGGAAGCTCACCCCGTTGCGGGGATTTGAACCGCCGACCTTCCAATTGGCAAGCCCTAGGCTCTGTGGTTTAACCCACGGCGCCAACCACGTCCCTGGTTTACCCTTACAGAGCTGCAGTTCCCAGCACCCTTAACTACAGTTCACGGGATTCTTGAGTGAAGCCACGTGCTCTACAAGTATGACATGAATGTGACCTAAAAACCTCTGCTCCATTTTCAGCAAAAGAAAACTGCTAAGTGCAGCTGTTTTAACCCATAAACTGGTCAAAATATCTGCCATTGGCACCACAGTACACAGAGCAGTGATATACTGTAGTAACAAAATGCAATCAAACAAAAATATTGCATTTTGCTATTATAATACTACCCTGTGTATTACAGTTGCCCTTGGTGAAATATTTTTTGGGTGACTTTTTGCATAGGCAACATAAGACATTGTGCAAAGAGTTTTCCCTCTGTTCTTTGTTCCCACTACTCGGCATTCATACGCATATATTGCTGCTGGACTTGGAGGTTCCATTTAACTATCATAGCGGGTAGCTGCTGATAGAACTATCCCCCATAATGGAAGGTTTCCTAGCTTCTCACATATATTTTTACCAACTTCAGCGAGAATGATGTAAATCAAACAACTTGTTTGTTTTAAGAGGTGGATGTTTACTGATCATGATTCAAGGTAACAGAAAAGGGCGAAATTCTCTAAATGATTTTTCTGGTCAAAGTCTTTCCTTTTTCTTTCTGGCAAAAGCTTCCTTGGCAAAACTCAACAGTCAGTTTACACCACCAAAAGAGCTGTGTGTTAATTGTCAGAGCACTTCAGCATAGGAATGAGTGGATCACTCTCTGTCAGGTTCACGGGTGTTCATTTGTAATTCTGTCCCATTCCATTTTGCCTTAATCTGTTATTTTCTTCAACAAAAAAATAAAGCTCGTGAAAATTTGTACTTACATTTGCTGACAAAATACACATTTCTAAACAAATATTCTCTCAAATAACACCTTTCTAAAATTGATTTTTCCTACAATACACATAATTATAGACATTTTGGTACATTTCATAGAATTGTAGAACTGGAAGGGACCCCAAGGGTCATCTAGTTCTGTAATGCAAGAATCTCAACTAAAGCATCCATGCTTAAAAACCTCCACGGAAGGAGACTCCACCACCTCTGGAAGGAGCCCATGCCTCTGTCAACAGCTTTTACTGTCAGAAAGTTCTTCCTGATGTTTAGTCTCCTATCTTGTAATGCAAAGCCATTGGTTTGGTCCCTACTATCTAGAGGAGAAAACAGGCTTGCTCCATCTTCCATGTAACACCCTTCAGATACTTGAAGGTGGCTATCATATCTCCTCAGTCGCCTATTTTCCAGGCTAAACATACCCAACTCCTTCAACCATTCCTCATAGGGCTTGGTTTGCAGACCCTTGAGCATCTTGGTCACCCTCCTCTGCATATGTTCCAGCTTGTCAATGTCCTTCTTAAATCATGGAACCCAGTACTGGACACAGTACTTCCGGAGTGGTCTGAGGAAGGCAGAATAGAGCAGTAGTATTACTTCCCAGGATTGGAACACTAGACTTTTGTAGATGCTCTCTGCTTCTAATGCTCATTGGCAGCATGAAGACACCCACTGGTGGAGTATTTTCTTCTATTTATTTGTAAACATACATGCATGCCTATTTTTGTACAGTTTGTTCCAGTTTGCTTGTGAGCAGCAAAGTCCCTGTTGGCTCCTCTTGCACATCAACTCCATTGAGTGGAGTGGAGTTTGGGGAGACACACAGCAACCTCTCTGCTTGAGACTGGTGATGACTTCCTTGAACAGGGGAGCTCCATGGGTTGTTCCCAGAGCCAGCTCCATTGACAGGAATTGGAGGGGTGTAAAGAGAGAAGGTAAAAGAAAGAAACATCTTCCCTTCTTGCCCCACCCCTCTCCCTTTGATTTTTTTATGGTACATGCTTGTCTGAGATGAATTCAACAGAATGATTTTATGTTAGTTGTGGTGGTTACAGTAGGGAAGCCTCTGATAGGGATTGGATGAGCTATCCTAACGTCACAGGTTGGAAAGGTAGGCAGAAGTGTATCCCGCTATCATTGCCTGGACTGCTTAATCCTACAGAAAAGCAAGGCAAGAAGAAGCAACAGAAGAAGCAGAGGTATCTAAGGAAAGGGAGTGGTCTGAAATATTGCAGCAGCCTGATTAGAAAACTAAAAGGAAAATCTACAGAGCTGCTGTCAGGGCAAGACGTTGGGGTAGAATGAGTAGGATGGGGCCACCAAACACGGCAGGGCTGACCTACCACACAGCAGTCCCTCCAAGACTATTAAATGCAGAGTCTGAAATTAACCAAACACACAACTGGAAAATAATTTCAGAGGAAAGAAGGAAAGCTGAAAGAGAGTGGGGGCAGAAAAGAGACCTGCATAAGCCTAGATATCTGTAGAAGGGATGAAAGATGAAGCTCACATATTGATTTGAAATAGCCAGCCAACTCTTTGACTTAAAGGTCTCTTGTTACCTGCTGCTTTAGTGTTGTCACTCGGCATTTGGTAAACTTGGTGTCTAGGCCTTTGCCTTATAATTCCCCTTTCTTCAAATAAGAGCAGACTTGTTGTTTTCTAGAGCAAAAGTTCAGAATATATTACTATTCGTGTGGTTGCTATCACTGCATAGCACATGAAGTTTCGTCGGACCAGCTGTTTATATACCACTTTTACAGACTGAAGGCTATGCTCTTGGGACTCTGTCCATATACAAACATTACCTATTGAATTCAGGAAATAGTGTACAGGTGCCCTATTTATGCCTGACAGTCGACTGTTAGAGAAGCCTGTATAAATCCTCTAAACTCATTGTGTTTTGTAATAAATTATTATTATTACTGTATTAAGCAGATCTTTTGCATATAGGTTGTCAACAACACAGCCTTCAAGCTGGACACAGCATAGCTGTATAGACAAGTGCAACAGTCTCAAGTGGAAGTTGGTGTAACATAGCAACTGAAGGTATGTGTGTCAGCTTGCTCTTATCAGGCAAGAAGCCACTAGGCAGCCTTAGATAGTAAAGCATGTAAATGTCATTGGAGAAAATCTATGAAACAGGACCTTCAAGCATGGGGGTGGGGGGTTAGCATCTCCAAGACACAAAATAGCTACCTAGCCAATATATTCTCCAGGTCATCCAAAAGTCAATGGGCCATATCTAGACTAAGTTAGATGCAACAGGACAACTTAGTTATGACTTGTGCTTTGAAAGCCATGGAATCTCAGTGCAACTAGATTAGTCTGCATTCAACCCAATGTATTAGTGACCCTCAGCAGGGGCAGCTTGCCCAATGGGGCACAGCCAAAGCATTGGCCTCTCAGCAGCAGTGTCATTGCCACTTACTGGGAGGGGAAACGGGAAGGTGGTGGCCAAGTTGGGGTTGCATGGGCAGACTGGTGGTGCCAATCCAGTGCTCCCAATTGGGGGCCCCCACAGCTCCACTGTTGCTGCTGTCTCACCCCTCTCCTAAGTGCTAGTGCCGTTGCTGCCTGGAGATTATTGATGTGGCTTAACCCCTCTGAGCAAGTGGCTTCTGACCCCTCTCTAAAGATCACCTGGGAGCCATTGTAGAATCGCAGGCAGATTCTACCTGCTGTGAACTTTCATGTAGTTTATTTGTTGGTGACACAGACTTCTGTAGATACGAAGAAGAGGAAGAGGAGGAGGAGAAGGAGAAGGAGAAGGAGAAGGAGAAGAAGGAGAAGGAGAAATACTCTGACCTCTGCCTTTAGCCAAGGAATCCTTGGAAGGCTGCTCTTGCCATCCAGCTTACAAATACCATGGCAAGTGAGAGATCAACCTGGCCCCATTCATTGGGAGGAGCTGTCTTGATTCCAAGAGCCCCCCCCCTTGTCTTGATTCCAAGAACACTTGACTCCAACTGCCAGTTGCCCACCTCTGGAACAGCAACCAACTGCTATTAAAGCCACCAACTGCTATTCAAGCAAGAACATCACAAGGGAAAATCAGCCTGGATGCAACTGGACATTAATTCCCATGTAACTCACCATTTTGTTCTGGCCTTGAAGGACTGGCCACTCTCCTCTACCTCTTCACTTCCTTTGTGTCTCTTTATATAACCCTTATGGAATTACGCTTCTCTCTCTCTTCCAATTGATGAGAGTCATTTTGAGAGACTGTTCATTGTCTGAAAAGTAGGATAAAAATATAATATTTTTTCATTTGCTTTTCATAACAAGCCCGGGAAGAAGAACACCTCAATTCCCATTTTACAGATGAGCACAACTGATGCTTAGGGAAAATAACTTCTACAAGATGACACTTCTGGACATCAGGTCAATGCCTTAACCAATTGATTGTACTGAGTTTTATCACAACTCCTTACGCAGCAAGGTACTTGAGTTGCCAATGTACTTTTGTCCTCACATCTCCAGATCATATACCCAGCAAAAGGTTAGATATAGATAGACCAACAGACAGATGCATTCTATTTCCTTCCTATTGCTTTGAAAATTGTATTTGGAGGGAGGGGTTCTGGGGTCCATAGCTTTCATCAGATTCTCAAAGGTTCCTGTGACCCAATAAAAGCACTGCTTTAACTGGTAATCTACCTTATTCGCTCACCTTGGTTTTATATTTTCACATGACTTCCTCTCTCTAAACTAAACAGCTCTCTGGCTAAAACGCAAGAATGCTGAAGCAGCACAAAAAGAATTTTATTCAGAGTTTATGACATAGCCAAAGCCCACTTCAGTTGTGACATTTATATAAAAACAGTCAGGTACTGCATATGTGGAAAGGAAGATGGAGGGGAGACCACCTTAAATAGAAAGAATGTTAGGCTGGAAGAAATAAAAACCTTAATCCTAGACCAAGCACATGACATATACAAGATCATGACATTTCATTCTGGATTAATTGGCCTGGAATTGCTACCACTGCTGTATTTACAATTAGTAATCTGTATTAAAATTGTAACCCCACATACTGTAGTATTTTGCCATTTTAGGGAATTAGGCAGTGATCCTAGCTATGGCACTGAATTTTCAGAATTCGGGATTTTCAGAGGTTTTCATTCTTAAAGCTTGCTCTTTTTGCAGGCGGGAGGGGGGGAGGGCTGAGACCTTTGTCAAACCTTCTTAAATTGTCAATGTTTGAATTGATGCCTCTTGGTGTCATTTTAAGGCAACAGTTCTCATTAGGTTCTATGTTTATCATGGGGTGTACAATTCACTCAGGTGCTAGATACCAGATTGATGTCATTCTGTTATCACACTGACATATCCTGTTCTAACAGGGGTGAATTAGATGCCAATGGGAAGCCTGCAAACAGGACATCACTGAGGATGAGTAAATATTTTTTTAAAAAAAAAATCACATGGTAGATTCACTTATCATATATCATACAGAAAGGCTGATGGTTTTACACAGGCATCCCCAAACTTCGGCCCTCCAGATGTTTTGGGCTACAATTCCCATCTTCCCCGACCACTGGTCCTGTTAGCTAGGGATCATGGGAGTTGTAGGCCAAAACATCTGGAGGGCCGCAGTTTGGGGATCCCTGGTTTTACATATTGAACAATGATATGATGACATCAGAATACTGACTATAGCAGGCATAGGCAAACTTGGCCCTCCATATGTTTTGGGACTACAACTCCCATCATCCGTAGCTAACAGGACCAGAGGTCAGGGATGGTGGGAATTGTAGTCTCAAAACATCTGGAGGGCCGATTTTGCCTATGCCTAGACTATAGGGTAAAGGTAAAGGTAAAGGGACCCCTGACCATTAGGTCCAGTCGTGACTGACTCTGGGGTTGCGGCGCTCATCTCGCTTTATTGGCCAAGGAAGCCGGCGTACAGCTTCCAGGTCATGTGGCCAGCATGACTAAGCCGCTTCTGGCAAACCAGAGCACCGCACGGAAACGCCATTTACCTTCCCGCCAGAGCCGTACCTATTTATCTACTTGCACTTTGACGTGCTTTCAAACTGCTAGGTTGGCAGGAGCAGAGACCAAGCAACGGGAGCTCACCCCATCGCAGGGATTCGAACCGCCGACCTTCTGATCGGCAAGCCCTAGGATCTGTGGTTTAACCCACAGCACCACCTGCGTCCCGCTATAGGGTAATGCAGGGTAACTATAGGGTAATGCAGTTCAAATATTTACTGACAGTGAGCAACCATTCTAACCAGAATTCTGAGAAACAAAAATGAACAGAGAAGTGGGTGAGTAGTTCTGACTTAACTAGTGCTAATTATGCCAGTTTGGTCTCACGTTGGTTTGAATTCTGCACCCTACATCAGGGGTAGGGAAATGGCCTTCAAAAAATTCTGGAGTGGCCCAGCAGCCCTCTACCCAATTTATTAGTGGCATCAGTTGCAGTATCAGCAACAGCAATTGTAAAACACCCTGTGACCCTTGGATGAAGCAGCGGTATATAAATTTAATAAATACAATAACCTGGGTGGTGAGGAATGTACCTGAGAACTTTTGTTTGTTTGTTTGTTTTTAAATGTTTTTTATTTGTTTTAATCATTAAAACCATACATATACGACATGGCTTTTCATTTACAAAAAAGACGGAGGAAAGGAATTACAACCATGAATCATAATTATTACAGATATTTTTCGTCTCTATAATAAAAAGGAAGAGGAATAAAAAAGAAAGAAGACGAGGAAAGGGGAGGGAGGGAAAGGGGAAAGAAAAAACAAACAACAACAACATCAACAAAACAAAACAATACAAAAAAAGGAAAAAGGATACATCATATAAAGTAAAAACGACCTTCCAATCATATCCTATGTAATTTGTATAACTCCATCTTATTACCCACAAAAGATTCCTCTATATTCCCTCTTTTTGACATTTTGACTTGGTTCGGTTTTGATCTGCCTTGGGATTTGGTTACTTAATTGTTTTTATATACTCATCAAAAATCCTCCATTCCTGTTTTGTTTTTTGTTTTGTTTGCCCTCTGATTCTCCCAGTAACTCTGGCTAGCTGTGAATATTCCTTCATTAGTTTTTGCCAATCTGTTATGTTGGGTGTGTTCTTGTTTTTCCAGTTTTTCCAATAAATACAATAACCTGGGTGGTGAGGAATGTACCTGAGAACTTTTGATTTAAATAAGAGGACTCTATTTAAATAGATACACTCAATTCATATAAAGAGTGTAGTCCAAAGAAAAATACTCCACAATGTATATTTTGGATTCCTACCATCTTGATGTAGGTTCCAAGCCATCGCTAACCTTGAGGAGGTATGTCCTTCCAAATGCATCACTATTTGAAACAATAAAATACTCTGAGCAATTTTTCTCAGTGCTCTCTCTAGCAAAGAACCGCCCACCTACTGGATAAACAGATTGGCTTTAGAAAGCCAAGTGGGCAAAGTGGCATCAGCAGTGCTGGTGGATATAGGGTGGCATTCCACTCGGTTTTACTCAGTGTAAACCCATTGAAATTAATAGACTTAATGTAGCCATGGCCATTAATTTCAGTGGGTCCACTTTGCGTAAAACGTAGTTGAGCACCCCCTTCAGAAAGGTGCGTCATGGAGTGCTGCCATCCTAGCAGCACTTGGAACATGACAGCTGTTGCTGCTTACCTGCCACTACCAGGTAAGGTAAGGAGCACCAAGGTGGGAGGCCCACTTGAGAACCAGACCTGTTCATACCCAGAACCAGACCTGTTCAGGTGAAATAATAGGTCCCATGATCCTCTGCAGATCACAGGGGTTCCTTGATAGGCAAGGTGGAAAGAGTTTCTTGCAGGTGGAAACAGGTGGGTGGCGAATAAACCCTGATGCACAGCTAGGTTCAGATGGGGTGGGGTGTCTGATTACTACAGCACAAGCATCTAGTGAATTCTGGTTCCCAGGCTTTCCTACCATGGCCAAAAAGCTGCTGCATACACTTTAGTATAAAGCTTCACATCTCTCTCAAGTATACTAATTACCAGGGCTGAAGTGGCAATACAGATGTATAGCATCATCGGCTGTGAAAAGGGTGCCCAAATATTTTCCACAAAGGGCTTCCAACATGTGGCCAGGGGGGAAAAAGCAAGCAAAATGTAAAACAGAAATGGGCTCTCATAAAAAGTACACTCTGAGTATGTAGGTGGCAGCAATAAAACTGCCAGCACATTTGCAAAGCGAAGCAGGGTCTGGCACGGTTTCAAATTGGATGGGAAACCTCATGTTGAGATACCTGCAATGCAGGGGGCTGGATTAGATGACCCTCGCAATCCCTTCCAACTCTACAATTCCATGATTCCATGAGAAAGGGAGGGAAAACACAAGCTTTTATCTAATTAAATTTCAAAGTATGTGTCAACCGGGCTAGCTAAAGCATGTTAAGGAATAACAAAAGTCATATTTTCTCTTGATTATGCACCCATAAATACTGTTTGCATGTGGCATATTAGAAGTGCACAGCATTTATTATTTTGTGAACCTTGGAAACATAACTGTTGTGTCACCATAGACCATGGATTCTGGGATCAAGCAGTGGGAGAAGCAAACTGACGGCCTGAGAAGGGATGGGGGAGATAATGTTTTATTTGTGGCTGTCTTCCCACACAGAGAAGCGTCAATGAGAAAAGAAAATGCAAGGGAACACTCACCCAAACAAATTTTCCCTGCCTCTCATCTACCCAAACGCTACTGTCAATTCTTAAAAATGGAATACCTAAACCCTGCTTTCTCCCCATCCTGCTTTAATTATGGATGGTTTGTTTGTCTCCTTTCATTTTCTATTTCGTTTTCCCTTTCAAAGGACATAGTTAAGTCTATGGTGCCCTCTCATGGCCAGCCTGCATGGTGCTTTCAAATAGGGGGAAGGGAGAGTCTTGCTAACTACGGCTCCACTTATCTGTTGTAAACTGCCTTGGAAAATGTGATTGCATATCCTCCAACACCTTGAAGACAAAATCCAGGGTGCCATCTTTCTGGGCACCATCTTCCCATTTTTATCATGAGACAACGGCAGCCATCTTGGTTGCCATGATCTTGTGCAGTTATGCGCTGTGGTCTCTCTCCCCACCCCCCAAAAAGTGCTTTTCCAGGCACAGTGCCCAAAAACACACATTTTGGGTTTGCCATGCAGGATCGCAACCCGAAAAACACTTTTTATGGGGGAAAGTGCACCACAAAATCGTGTGGGATCAGGGCAACTAAAATCTTTCACGATAAAAAATGGAATGTCCTGGTTTTTCTGGAACATTTGCAGGGTATGTGATTGTGAAAGGATGAGTGTCAATATTGTAAGTGAACTAATGTACAGCGATATTCCCAATTACAATCCCACAACGTAAGCCAAAGCGAGGGGCACCTTCCTGATGTGGGAGTTCAGCCTACTAGAAAGATACTACGTATGTTTTCTGAGGCATAAGTTCCATGGGGGTCTACTGCACTTGCTCCCTACTGAGTGTGCTTAAGATTGCAGTGCCTTCAAGTCCACCATAATTTGGTATGGTTAAAGTTATCTGGTTGTATGCATCAAATTTATTGCGGTCCCAGACCAGATTCACATACCGTACTAAGCGAACATAAAACACAATAGAATTAAGTTTGAATTAACAATTTATGACAATAAATAATACGAATATGACAGCCATTAGAAATGTGGTTTAGGCCTTAGTCTCTAAAATATTTAGGAGAAGGAGAATATTTAGGAGAAGGGGACGACAGAGGACGAGATGGTTGGACAGTGTTCTCGAAGCTACGAACATGGGTTTGACCAAACTGCGGGAGGCAGTGGAAGACAGGAGTGCCTGGCGTGCTCTGGGCCATGGGGTCACGAAGAGTCTGACACGACTAAACGACTAAACAACAACAACTCTAAAATATTATCTAGAGTTTGCATCTGAGGCCTTAGTCTTTGTAATAGCACAGCTTGTTCCCTAGGTTTTATCTGGTTGTGGTTAAAGCAGCTCCTTCCTCTTGGCATTTATATATATATATATATATATATATATATATATATATATATATATATATATATATATAATTTTAGGATTCGTTGGTGTATCAGCACAAAAACAGAAGTGGAAATAAAATATCTCACTGTCACGTGAGCTTGGAATGGTCAGAGCAGCAGTGGGAGCAGCAGTACTCAGTTTTACAGATGAAAAAGAATTGGAGCAGGGGCGTCTTAGCCATAGAGCTAGTGGTGGGGAAACCACAGCGCCAAGTTCTGGAGGGCGCCAGGGAAGAGGTGGAGGCTGGACACAGCGCCTCTTGGCATCAGCTCGCTGCCCTCGTCTGCCTCCGCTTCCCTCCAGCCCCGTCGGCAGCGCCGCTCTCGCCCGCCATGCCACGCCGCACCTGGAGCCTCTGTCCCACTGGAGGAGCAGCCCTCCAGCTGCTGCCCACCCGGAGGGAAATGTAGGGGTGGGGTGGGGGCGCCAGAGGGATCTGTGCACTACAGTGCTAGATAGGCTCAAGACAGCCCTGAATTGGAGGGATGAAAGGAAGGCAGCTCACACCCAGGGAAGATACAGTGGTACCTCAGTTTAAGTACACAATTGGTTCCAGAAGTCTGTACTTAACCTGAAGCATACTTAACCTGAAGCAAACTTTCCCATTGAAAGTAATGGAAAGTGGATTAATCCGTTCCTGACGGGTCTGCAGAGTACTTAAACTGAAGCGTACTTAACCTGAAGCGACCTTTCCCATTGAAAGTAATGGAAAGTGGATTAATCTGTTCCAGACGGGTCCGCGGATTACTCAACCTGAAGCATACTTAACCCAAAGTATGAGTGTAATTGGTTCTGGAAGTCCGTACTCAACCTGAAGCGAACTTTCCCATTGAAAGTAATAGAAAGTGGATTAATCTGTTCCAGATGGGTCAGCGGAGTACTTAAACTGAAAGTACTCAAACCGAAGCGTACTTAAACTGAGGTATGACTGTATTGGCATGGCATGAGTGGCAAGTGTGATTGCCATGTTAATTTGGAGCAAGTGTCAGAGATGCTCTACTGCATCCCTGAATAATTAAGCCGAGGAGGAGCGACTCTACATCTGGGAACTGGGAAGGGAGAAGAAGCTTTCAGGCTCAGTTTTGTCACTCCATTGCTGATCTGATGTAGTGCCTTGGAACTACAGCATCGTGCCTGTGTGAGATACAGCTCTGGTACCAAACAGAGCCCACATCGCTTCCATGGTTGGTTGTCTGGCAAGGTCAGGGTTTGGGGTTGAGCGCCTCGAATGGGAAATCAGACTACTTTAGCCTCAATGAACAGGAGAAAAGTACAAGCCAACATCCCAAAAAGCATCTTCCTGCATCACATGAGCTGCCTTCAACAAATGGCTGAAGTCTTCTTTAATGACAGAATCGAGGCAGCTCATTTTCTTTGTTGAAGCCAGAAGGGTATGCTCTCCTCAATGGCAATGAAGAAAATGAAAGCAGGCGGAAGAGCAGAGAGTTCCTCCCTCACAGTGCCTGGGCTAGGAGGATGCCCAGAACCACATTCTGATTTCTGATGGTCAGTTGGCCGGTCATTAGGAAGAGCTCAGAAGCTATTGCTTTGAGATTCTCTTTGGCCAAGTGGAAGATGCCATCACACCTGGGGAAGACAACGTATTGTCACATGTGATCAGTGAAGCTCAGCTGTTAAAAAGTACTAGGTGAAAGGACTGCATAGCAGGACATGAACATGGCAGTGCAAAGAAGAAAGGCAGGACAAGCAGTGTAGGAAGGTATTTTCAACTGCATCACCTCTTGGACCACTCCTCTCACCAGGTGTACCTGTGCCTCTTTTTCAGACCACACTAGCTAGACAGGCTGGCATTATTGAATGAAACACACACATCTATACACAAGGGAGGTTTGGGCTCCCTCTGGCACAACAGAATTTGGCATTATTATTATTATTATTATTATTATTATTATTATTATTATATACTGAATTTATATACCATCCCATACCCGGAGGTATAGAATGATTAAACATTCTACTGACATTCTTCAATTGTTGTGGCTTTCAGCCATTGCAGGATGGGCTACTTTGGAGCCAGCGAATGCAATATACAGCTAGCAGTGATTTCAGGGCAGGACCTCAGGGCAAAAATCCAGTGCCCCATTCAGCAGAATTAACAGAGCCACACACACACCCCCATATGCAACAAGCCTGGCTTACCCCATGTGGAAGCAAAACATATTAACTTCTAACAAGGGGACTCCTCATAAGACCATTAAGTCTAGGCTGAGTCTAAAATTACCTAACTGCACTACTGTGCACAGCAGGTAATGAGCCTTCCCCAATACATACAGAGATTCCTTGGGAAATGTGTTTTTTTTTATTTTTAGATCCTGGAACAGCACAGAACTAGATGAAAATGTGAGACAATGAGCTCTGAACATTATATAGACTATGTGGCTATAATGGACCTATCGTTGGTATATGTGATATGCTGTCTTTTGTTAGATTTGTCTGTGTTTACGTTTTTATATTCTGGCTTTGTTTTTTTAGATAGGGAGGCAGGAAGGCATTCAGGCAGCGATCTTTGGCGTGTGCTAGAGGAACTTCAAGCACGCAACAACATCCCTGGCTTTGTCTACAAAGTGTCTGAGGGCATGTCATTTATTTTCAGCATGAGAGTTCGTTCTCCAACGTAGCGTTTTCTACTAATCCGTTTGATCTCGCCTCTATTTGGCTGCAAGAAATCAAGTCTATCCCCCACTCTGAGACCAAGAAATACTCTGTCAGCATGATTACAGTTCTGTAAACGTTCAACTGGCATTGTGGGATGAACCTACAGCACTGCGCCTCCCACCACCCCAGACTAATGTTTGAAAGGGCATTGTGGTTTCGTCTTCCAGCATGACACCTGAGCCACACAGAACACTTTTCCAGTTTGTCTATTCGTGTCCCTTGGTGCCCTTGTAGTACATATGATTACTTTTGAGCCTGGCAAAGGCCTGCATAGTTCAGCAGAATTTCTTAAAGCTTTGACAAGCTGGTCAGAGAGGGCATGACTCCAATTTTTGTTCCAATTGGTGGATGGTGTTTGAAAATCTGACCCGCATTTACAAAGGGCGGAGGCTAATACAACTGGGTGAACTTTCCTAACTGTAGTTTACCCAGTTCCAGTAATTTTCTCTTTTTCTATAGCAAGATAGATGGGCTCCACTTTAATTTTATATATTAGACATGCTTCGCTATTAGGCTTATTCATTGTTGTTCAATGGGTTTATATTTCAGGTAGTTTGGAATGCATGTTTCTTTTTTCTGTAATAGAGCAACTTCTTAA
Source organism: Zootoca vivipara (assembly GCF_963506605.1). Lineage (NCBI taxonomy): Eukaryota > Metazoa > Chordata > Lepidosauria > Squamata > Lacertidae > Zootoca > Zootoca vivipara. The sequence continues at coordinate 80,020,623 of NC_083280.1, forward strand.
GGACTACTTGGGCTGCATCCAAGACACAGCACATGTGCAGTTGTTTTGTGGGGTTTGCAGGGGAGCACTAGGGGAAAGCAGACTCCCATGTTACCTTGCAGACTTCTTTGTGAAACCTTTGCAAGGGTTCAAAAGCTGCTGCACATTTTAAAAGCATTTGTCCACCCCTACATTCACAGAGCTAGACGGGCAACTCTCTGGGATGCTTCCGTGATCTGGTAACCATGTTGCACTAAAGAACTTGGCTAAACAATAAGTAAGTTTTTTCACCCAGACACTACGCAACATAGCTGCTCATGTGGTAGACGACTGCAATAATGCCACACATTTTTGTATCGTGCTGAATAGAAGAAATATGGGGGGGTTAATATCTCTATTTCACAAATTAAATTCCCAGACACTTCCAATTTCACTGCTCAGTTTTGAAGTAAGTTTTGCACTCAATGTTTGAATTTGATCTGAATGTGACATTTTACTTCAAAATCCATCATGCAAATAAAGCCATACGATGTAAGATAATAAACAACATTGCATGGTGAATATCAAATATAGTCAAAACAATAAATACTAAATGCATGCCAGCTTTCCATTACTACCAAATTGAAATAGCATATCAGCAACACTGAGCTGTGGGAGAGTGAGTTTTGGGATAAGAACAAGTTGTAAAGCATCTGTAAAATATCTGTGAAAGAGGACTAGAGCTCTATATTTTCTCCTGCACATGGAATGCCTTGGAGTTTTTTCTTCTCTAGTCATGCTCCCTCTGTCACAGTCTAGTCCCAAAAATGGAATCAAAGCAAAACTATTAACATAAAATTGGGCTCCGTTATTAGTAGCTCTGATTAAATTCTGATTAAATCCACTTCCCCCCATCCTAATGCTGAGTGTTCTAGTTTCCATTAACTGGCTCTGCAAAATAGTGATCCTTTGTCGCACTGTCGCAGTCTTGTGTTGAGCAATGAATGAGCTCAGGGGAGTGAGAGGCCAGCCAACCGAGTCTCAGACATGGGGAGAGGGGGCAGCTGCCACCCCATCAAGTAAATAAATAAAAATGCTTAAATGTAACTGACCAATTGAATCACAGATAACATGGTTCTGCTCCCCTAAAATAAATCCTGGCTACGCCCATGCTTTCAGAGGTGCACTTGCCTATAGGCAAAATTCGTATCCAAAGTCAGGTCCAGTCCTAGGGTCGAGCAACCAGCAATTCACATGGTCAGAGGGTCCAGGGAATCTGATTATCAAAGGTCAAGAGGAGCAAGAAACAGCAAAGGTGGGCCAAAAACAACAAGTGTTGTTTCCAGCATCTGACTGAGGCTGGAAACCCTGCTTAAGAAGCTAGTTGGTTCTCTTCAGCACCTTCTCCTCTGAATCCTTGAAGGAAGATCAGCTGCAGATGGAGTCACTCCGCCTTCTCCCCCTTCAGGCTGCTGTTCAGCAGACAAAGCTGACTCCTGGGCCATGGCGTATTTCCTCTGTCCGTTCCTAGCATCATGAAAGGCATTCTGCTAATTTCTAGGATACTGTCTGAGATGTCTCCAAATCTGTCCATCTCATCTTCCTCCTTCGCTAGTGGGGGGAGAATAACCTCTGTAACAGAAAAAAGAGAGGTGGGGGAGGTATTAAGATTGTGTTTGGAGAACTCGTGGCCATAGCTGCCAAGTTTTCCCTTTTCTCATGAGGAAGCCTATTCAGCATAATGGAAAATCCCTTTAAAAAAGGGATAACTTGGCAGCTATGCGACTCGTGGCCTCCCAACCTGGGTGGAAAAGAGACACCCTTCTTCAAATGCTATGTCCCCCTTGTAAAGGAAAAGGCTGCCTCAGCACACAGTTAAAATGAGTTGTGATTTCCTTATATTCCTCTGTCCTCCTGTGGGCAGGCTTGGGAATTCTGACATCACAATGGTAACCTGGGCGATACCGCATATTTCAAACATTTCCACCATGGGGCAAATATCCCATCAATGAATTGGGGAAATTTCCTTTATTGGGTATGGAGATACTGTATAGCTTTTCCGTCTGCCTCTAAATGCAGCAAAATATGTTATGCCTGCAATTTTTACTTTTTTTTAGTGCACTCTCCAGCACCATTTAGCAACATTATGTATAATGCATCGGTTGTGTTGTGTTGGCCTCACTTTGTGTTAGGAGGCCAAATTGATTGCTGGTGTGATTAGAGGCCACCGATAGGAGAGGAAGTTAATCAACATGACCTCGTAGCTTTATGGAAGACATTGACTGAATTAGTCATGTCCCCAGCTACATTTCTGGGAGTCAGATTTTCTTCGCTTAAGCTATCATAGCCTCTTCCTTGCCAACGAAAAGACCTAGTTATTGTTGGGTTTCTTGAATAATCAAAGTCTAATGTCAATACTGTCTAAGAAAAACAGGTGCCAGTAATTTCTGCTTAATTGCTTACAGCCGTGGGCTCTACTCCATGTATATAAGGCTCTGTTGGAAAGCATTTTGTGTGGTAGTTGTGTGGGAGTATGATGGGAGGTTTGGAATGTGGGGATGTAAAGTTGCTGGGAGAGAGAGCGTTTATCTTTAGTTTAAAGTCTCTTCTGAGTCAGTTTGTTTTTCTGATAAAGAAAGCCAACCTTTTGTTTTTCTTCTGTATACTTTAAACGGTATACAGCTAGTCAGGGGTTTCATGCTAGGTTGGGAAAAATCGTTAAAGTCTTGGTGGTGTATTTTAGCCAAGTCAACTTCTGTTTGCGTATTTTGTTTTTCTATAAACTCTGTGTGAAGCGTACTTTAAAGGGCCACTAGGAAACTGGGATATATGATTTATGTTAGCACTCTTAATACCCAGTTTCCCCCAATATTATTTTGCGATAGTTATGAGTGGGGTAGGCAGATCTTCATCATACTCTTGCTCTTGAAGAGTAAATTCTTTTAAGGTTGAAATGGGGACAAGGTCTCTGAAAGTAACACCCTTCCTCTTTACCCTTATTTCCTATAATACCCTTGCCTCAAGCTATTTTCTCCTCCAATTCAGTCACCCTCAATCATCCCAAAGTCAGGGCTGTGTACATAATAATTCAGTGGCATGGTTATTTCAGCAGCTCCTATTTCTTTTAATTTTAAAGTTTCTAGTCCTTAGGCTAGAACAGGCATCCCCAAACTGCGGCCCTCCAGATGTTTTGGCCTACAACTCCCATGATCCCTAGCTAACAGGACCAGTGGTCAGGTAAGATGGGAATTGTAGTCCAAAACATCTGGAGGGCCAAAGTTTGGGGATGCCTGGGCTAGAAATATACTTGGAAGTGGATATGGCACAAGTAGCTAACTTCCAACCCATATTGAGGTCTCCAAGTGATAGCTGGTGGCCTCTGCATCCGTCTCCCCCCCCCCCCCGCAAAAAAATATTGCTGCATATTGCCAGCAGGTGGTACTGCTGTGACCCCTACGGTTACAGAAAAGTCCCCACTAATATGATAAGCAAAGGACAGCCATGAGATGCTCAGATTATATAGCCCCTAGGTACTAGCCACCCTCATTTGTGTGAACTGCTTAAAAGATTTTTATATTAAGCAGTATACATTTTTCTAAATAAATAGTTATTCTGCACAAGCCCCATTGAACTGAATGGGGATCATGTGCTCCTAGAGACCCATATGTGCAACCGATCTTATTCATTCATTTTCCTCAGTTGCCTCATCACACACCTTTATTTGTTTGTTTTATTTGTTTATATGAACATCTGTAGACCGCTTATTTGTAAAAGTGTCCAACACAAAAACCATCAAAAAAAAACCCCACACTAAACAGCATGTGGAATTTCTTCATTATATAGTGTCGACCACAGGAAAAAGTAACAACTGTTCCATTGAAAACAGCACGATTCAATAGAAAAAAAATCTACGTTACCAGATCTGCCTCTCCTCATGACATCACAATTGGTTGCTAGGGGTATGAATTGTGCAAGCTCAGTCATAAGTCCCTGGAGGAACTGAAACTTATCCAGGGCTTGATATTCCAGCTGACTATAAAGTGTTGCTATAGCATTTATATATATCCGCTCTAACCTAATAGAACAAGCTCCCACCAAAGCAAGGCAGGCTGCTTTCAAACAAAGATGTCACCAAACACAGTTGCCACACTAAAAGGCAAATAACTGCCAAGGGGGATGGATATAATACAATAGTCTTGGGCTGGTAATTTTATTTAGTTTTTATTTTAGTCTCATAAAATGATAAGACTTGTCATCGTAATATCAGTTATAGGAATGGAAACAAAGCAGTTTATGGTCCCCGTTTACGATTCATCAGATTTGCTTGCAGATTAGTCAGCGTCAGCAAATTCTTTTCTTTTTTTGCTCCTTCTGTCACAGAGAATAAAATAACGTGCTACAGAATACAGGTCAGCTCTCCTCATATTGAGCTTGGAGCATTCTTTGTTGTTTTGCAACACCAACAAGAATCTGAGCAACCAAGTCATGAAGAATGTAATGGATCTGACACAGGCTTAGGGTGCAATCCTCACCCTAGATATGTCAGGATGGACAAGTTGGGATGTGGTGGATCTCTGGCTTAGCTGGTGGGTTCCCATCTCAGCTGGGCTATACTGGTGTAAGCCCCCAGCCCCATTTCAGCTGAAGATACACTGGCATAACTCCCCTATCCTGGCTCAGCTAGGGCCCAGCCAGCTAAGCTGAGCTTGACAAAATTTACGCCAGTGTAAGCTGTGAAAGATGGGTGCTCCAGGGGAGTGGCTGGAGCAAGACCAGGCAGGTGGGGAACTTACCATGTTGCAGGGCTGGCGCAAAGTATTTTGGCATCTGAGGCATACCAGAAAAAAATCCCCACCCCGGCCAGGGAAGAAAGGGTGGATGAAGATCTACATCAGGAACCAGGGGTGCCAGCTAGGGGGGCTGAGGGACCTTGTCCCCTCCCTCCCCCCAAAAAATGACAGGGCTGGGCCCCCTCAATATCCCGCTGCAACAAGCCGGTGCACCTGTTAGGAACAGGGGGGGGAAATAAAGTTCTACATCAAGAATAAGGGTGGGGGGAGACCAGCAACACCTCCTGTTCGCCATGAGACCACCGTCTCCAAGGAGTGTGCCGCAGCTGTTGCTTGGAGGTAATGCTTGGAGACTGGATCGGCTGCCCCTGTGAATCCTGCCGCCCGAGGTGTCTCATGTGTGGGCCGGCCCTGCTCTGTTAGATTCAAACTCTGTTCCGCTTGGTCATGTGACCTGGCAATGCAGTGTAAGGTAAGGTAAAGGTAAAGGGACCCCTGACCATTAGGTCCAGTCGTGACCGACTGTGGGGTTGCAGCGCTCATCTCGCTCTATTGGCCGAGGGAGCTGGTGTACAGCTTCCAGGTCATGTGGCCAGCATGACAAAGCCGCTTCTGGCGAACCAGAGCAGCACACGGAAATGCCGTTTACCTTCCCGTTGTAGTGGTACCTATTTATCTACTTGCACTTTGACGTGCTTTCGATGCTGGCCCAAATAGTGGTTTGTGCAAATGTCTGTTTTATAGGCTTGCTGAACAGTCTGTATCTGTCATATTTTACACTGTCTTAAAATTTATCCTGTTTTACCAAATTTAGGACTGCTCCCTTAGTCATATGTAGAGCAGACCATCTCTCTGGGTTGTGTCATTTGAGACTACAGCTGTGGTTTGAATGCTCCCCACAAGCATACAGAATTAGGATGTCAGGGAGAAGGTTCATAGCTAACTTTGCAGCGTGATCATCCATATGCAGAGACGGCTTTGTCGCAACTGTGATACACAATCTGTGTGAATAGCAGAGGAAAGACAATACCACAAGTGATCTCTATTTGAAGAAGAAAAGCATAGTAGGAAGAAATGTAGGTGGGGTGTGTGGTTTTTTTCCCCTCTCCAAAAATGTAATTAATAGATTACATACAGGACACCTAATCGTGACAAAGAATCTTTGGAGAGACATAGTAATAAATTGAATCTGACATCCAGAGTGCCAAGCCCAACTCTGAAGAACCTGATAGAGATAAATGGGGACCAATAGAAACAGACATCTGCGCTGCCACTTTCCCCTTGAGCTATAAGTGGGCTAATTGCCAAGAAGCAGAATTTATCTTATTTTTCCTGATAATGCTTGCTGCTACACTCTGATGCATTTGGGAATAGAATTCAGCAATGCTCCCTGCAGAGCCTTGCTCCAGAATACCTTTTAGCTTAACCCTTTCAGTCCTCGTCTGCAACCAAAACAAAGCCTAAATACATTTGACTGTATTTACTCATCTACATTCCTTGTTTCTCTATCAACCTTCAGCCAGCTCCATTACCGCCCACCAGTGCTTGATGGAAGGAGGATTCAGCTTGTGCCGTAGAACCCCTTACCGCCCACCTAGAATCTTGAAATGCCCACTAGTGGGCGGTAGGGACCAGGTTGACAACCCCTGACAGGCAGTACCTAAGAGAATGAACACCTTGATTCCTTGCCAACAAACAACCAGAGAGAAGGTAACAATGGGACAGCGAGTGCAGGTCAGACCTCCAGAGGCTCCCTTTATGGGTCTGCACTTTCTGGAACTACCACTGTGGTGACTACTGGAGAAGAAGGCGCATACAGTATACTACTTCATGTTCCTCTCTCCTCTCTCTTTCTTGGAGTAGCAATTCATGCAGACATGCCTCTGTGCATGCCTGAAGCTGGTTATACTGTAAACATAAGTATTTTGCCTGCATAGTGTTTACTGCTGTCATTGCTATAAGCCAAGGCAAGAGTAAGTAAATCATATTTTATAATTTGTTAAGAGGGGTAAGAAAGGGGAGCCAGCTTACTTCATAGCTAGACTTGCTCAAAATAAGTTCTGCAGCCTAATTCCTATGCTTTTAATTTTTGCTGGGTGGGATTTTTAAACTCAGTTCAACCCACACGCAGGGGGGACGTGGAGGAATAAAGTGCAATTAATATATCCTCTCCTACCTACTAAATCCCATCCTGCACAGTGGAGGGTTCTAATCCTTAAGTGATGCCAATGAGTGGTTCTGTGACTAAGCGCGTTCTCCAATTAGGTGCAGGTTGCGGAAGGGTTAAAATATATCCCCTGGGTTGGGGGTGGTGCTGGTTGAGAGGGAGTGAGTGTGATAGGACCATCCTGAGTTGCTGGGGGGGGAGCATGTAGCAATTTTTGATGGACAGGGACTGACCCTTAAAACCTCAGCGTCCAACAGTTAGTTTCACTTTTGCAAAGTGCTTTGGATCTCTTGCCCACCGCCTTTTCTAATGGTTTAGCCTGGCATTGTTTTGCCTTTCATGGGGTTGCTTGCTTTGCAAGGGCCCAGTAGAAATTTTGCCATTTGGCTGATTGGCTGTTGCCATTGGGTTTTGCCTACTGCTTAGCAAATCATCACAGCTTGTTAGGTTGGTGGTTAGGCATTGGTTAATAATTCTGGTTGGTGGAGGGGTTTGGCATGGAGGTGCTTACCCCTCATTAAAATGCTGCTCCACATAGAAGTATTCCGTTAAAGGAATCCTGGGGCTCCGGGGCTCTAATCCATACACCCCCACAATGGGGGGGGGACTGGGGCCATTACAGAGCATGAGCCTTGGGGAGCATTTCTGGTCGAGGGGAGAGTGCCTGGACACAGCTACCTCCTCTCCCATGGGGTGTTTACTTGACTTCCCTATACGGCTAGGGAAGTCGGAGACAGGTGGATTAACCAATGCCTAAGCCAACACTCACATTTAATTGTATTTAAATAAAGTTGTGGCCAAATTAATGCCAAAACCCAAACTAAAATTCTATGTGTAGTGTGAGTTATTTAGGGGGGATGTCTGGCAACCTCGTCACGCAACCAGTAGGGCAGTTCCAAATTTCTCTGATGTGTCTTGGATAGTTTGATTAGCTTACAGTTCAGGCAGGCAGGAAGACATTTGCATTTTCAAGGGAACTCAAGCACTAATGCATAGTCAGTGTGAGGTCTTCCTATTGATTTACAAAGTTAGAGGTCAGCCAGCATGCACAGCAACTTTCTTGCCTCATATACATAAAGTTCTCACTTTGCATACTTTCCCAGCAAACCTCGAGATTTCAGAGTCAAGGTGCTAAAGAAATAACCACAACAACAACAAGGTCAACTTCTTGGCAACAACACCATCTATGACATGCAGATCTAACACAAGCCTACCTTACAGAGTAATAACAAGTATTATTGAGATTATGTGTAAATAATGTAAAATGTGATATAATATTCATCACAATATTTCTTGCCTTTACAGTGGTACCTTTGTTCTCAAACTTAACCTGTTCTGGAAGTCCATTCCAAACCCAAAGTGTTCCAAAACCAAGACACACTTTCCCATAGAAAGTAATGCAAAACGGATTAATCTGTTTCAGACTTTTAAAAACAACCCCTAAAACATGAATTTTGCTATCTAATGAGACCATTCATCCATAAAATGAAAGCAATAATCAATGTACTATACTATAAAATAAATAAGACAGTGTTGTAGATGATAAAAATTAAAATTAATTTTTTTCTTACCTGCACTGATGATAGTCATTGTTTGGATGGGGGGGGGGCTTTTATCCATTTCTGCAGTCACACAATCAATCAGTAGCTGAACTGGGTTCCACACAGTCACAAAAATAAATTAACTATAAAAGCCTCAAAAATAAAAATGCCAAATAAATAGCAAAAGCACCGAACTTAATCCATTCCGGAAGTCCGTTTGACTTCCAAAATGCTTGAAAACCAAGGTGCAGCTTCTGATTGGTGCAGGTGCCCTGGAAACAATAGCTGACAGACACATCTGATGTTCAGCTTCCGGAAAATGTTTAAAAACCAAACACTTACTTCCAGGTTTTCAGTGTTTGGGAATCAAGGCTTTTGAGAACCAAGGTATCACTGTATTCTCCACACAGAATATGGATCCAAGCTAGGCTATTATAATGTGATTATTAATAGTTACATCCTGTCTTTTTTCATGACAGAATTTAAGGCATCATACATGGACCTTCCTGTGGTCGGCCAACCAGGCACTGACCCAATTCAGGTCTGTTTAGGTTCAACCAGGTGGCTGTGACCTGAGACCATAGACTACTCAGCCACTGTCCAGTGGTTTCCTTAGACAAATGTACAGTAGCAGGCATTCTGCAAGACATCTGTTAACATCCATTTAATTTGTCATGCTTCACCCAAATGCCACCAGGGATCTGACCTATAACAAGTTGCAATGACAAGATATGGGAATTGGTGTCGGCCTGGTGTAGCACAGTTACACTGCCCTGGGAACGGTGCTTGGTGTGTTGTCAACTTTACATTCTGCAAATTGAAGCATTGCTACAATGCATGTCAAGAGAAATTTTCCAAATTCAAGACTTCAGCTACTACTTGGACAATCAATTCTTGCTCGCTCCCCAAAATACCGTATACGAACCACAATCTGGCACTGAATGTGCAACACTGAAAGCAATGGAAGACGATTCAGCAACAATGAATTTAAGTGCTATAAAAGTAAGGCTGGTCTATATACAACGCAGATCATGGGCCAAAGCAAACAAGATGAATTTTAACAGGGAGAAATGTAAAGTACTACACTTGGGCAAAAAAAATATGAAAGGCACAAATACAGGATGGGAGACACCTGGCTTGAGAGCAGTGCACGTGAAAAGGATCTAGGAGTCCTGGTAGACCACAAACTTAACATGAGTCAACAGTGTGATGCAGCAGCTAAAAAAGCCAATGTAATTCTGGGCTGCATCAATAGGAGTATAGCATCTAGGTCAGGCATCCCCAAACTTCGGCCCTCCAGATGTTTTGGACTACAATTCCCATCATCCCTGACCACTGGTCCTGTTAGCTAGGGATCATGGGAGTTGTAGGCCAAAACATCTGGAGGGCCGCAGTTTGGGGATGCCTGATCTAGATCAAGGGAAGTAATAGTACCACTGTATTCTGCTCTGGTCAGACCTCACCTGGAGTACTGTGTCCAGTTCTGGGCACCACAGTTCAAGAAGGATACTGACAAGCTGGAATGTGTCCAGAGGAGGGAAACCAAAATGGTCAAAGGCCTGGAAACAATGCCTTATGAGGAACGGCTTAGGGAGCTGGGTATGTTTAGCCTGGAGAAGAGAAGGTTAAGGGGTGATATGATAGCCGTGTTCAAATATATAAAAAGATGTCATATAGAACAGTGTTTCTCAACCTTTTTTGGGCCACGGCACGCTTGTTCTGTGAAAAAAATCACGAGGCACACCACCATTAAAAAAGTTAAAAAATTTAACTCTGTGCCGCCCTATATTATAATTATGACTGTAATAACACTTGCCAAATATTGCTTTCCGGCGGGTTAGCGCTGGTATTTGGCGGCCGCCAGGCACGTGACAATGCAAATCGCCCTTCTCGTCACCGCACATCGCGGCACACCAGCCAGCGTCTCGCGGCACACTAGTGTGCCGCGGAACAGCGGTTGAGAAACGCTGATATAGAAGAGGGAGAAAGGTTATTTTCTGCTGCTCCAGAGAAGCGGACACAGAGCAATGGATTCAAACTACTACTAAGAAGATTGCACCTCAACATTAGGAAGAACTTCCTGACAGTAAGAGCTGTTCGGCAGTGGAATTTGCTGCCAAGGAGTGTGGTGGAGTCTCCTTCTTTGGAAGTCTTTAAGCAGAGGCTTGACAGGCATATGTCAAGAATGCTTTGATGGTGTTTCCTGCTTGGCAGGGGGTTGGACTGGATGGCCCTTGTGGTCCCTTCCAACTCTATGATTCTATGATTCTATTCTATGCGGTAAAAGTTGCCCCTAGCAACTTCTCCTTTCAGGTGTTAGGTGAAGGAAATACCATTGAATTCCTCTGTTTATTTATTTAATGCATTTGTATCCTACCTTTCCACTAAGGAGCTCAAGGTGCCGTACCTGGTTTTCACCACCTTCATTTAATCCCCACAACAACCCTGTGAGCTTTACGGCTGAGTGGCAATTTGAACCCTGATCTCCTCTGATCTCCTCTAACCACTACATCACACTGCACATGCACACACCCTCCACATCAAGCTTCCCCAGTGTGCTGGGGATGGTGGGAGATGTCGTCCAAACCATCTAGGGGACACTAGACTAGGGAAGGCTGCTCCACATCAAAAATACAATGCGTCAGAGAGGATTCATTGTTATGCTCTTTTTTCTAAGGAGTAGAATTCAAATATGCCACACAGACACACAAAAACCTGAAGAGTTTGTTGTCTGGAGGGAACAGTCAACATTAGAAAAGTATGCTTTGCTGCATCAGTCCCAAAGCCCTGTTAGAACAGCATCCTGTTTCTCCTACTGGACTCCTGGGCGCAGTGGCAGAGCATCTTTTCATGGTGCCCAGGGCACTCACACCAGGGAAGCAGGGTGCAGAGAGTGAACAGGGCCCGCCACACACCAGCCCAGTGCTTGCTTCTGATGCCACCAGAGCAACACCAGCCTTGGGCCACTTTGTGAGGCTGGAATGATCCCAGCCTCGCAAAACGGCACAGTGCTGACTCAGGGAGAGCAGCATGAGCAGTGCATCCCCCCCAAAAATGCACTCAGGGCAATCACCCTCAAAGCCCAACTCATGCTATGCCTCTGCCCAGATGTCCCTGGGAACTCTACAAGCAGACAATAACGGAACAAAATAACCCTCTCCCGCTGTTCTTCCCCAGCAAGTGATATTCAAAAGCATGCCATCTCTGGTCCTAGTGGGAACAGATAGTCATTGAGACTTGCAGGCAATGATTCAGAAATGGCAAGGACTCTTTTAGCCCCAAAATGGAAACAGCAGGAATTACCAACGATTGAAGAGTGGCAGACGAAGATGGTGGAATATGCAGAATTGGCGAAGCTGACCAGGAAAATCCGAAAGCAGTGTGATCAAGCTTTCCAAAAAGACTGGGCTAAATTGGTACAATATTTGAAGGACAATTGCAAACAATTAACAACCCTAGCAGGACTCATTTAAAAAGACTTGTAATGACTATGACTTATACCTTCTTATATTTATTTTAAAAATTGACCAAGAAAGATAAGGAGGAAAAGATACAAATGCTATGACATAGAAAGGAAATATGGTAACCACGAGGCAGGAGGGAGGGAAGTTGAACAGCTCATAAGAGCAAAAACTATTGTGAAGAACAAGGATGTATTTAAATATGATAAAATGGGAACTTAATAAAATATCATATATAAAAAGGGGGGAGAAAAAAATGGTTTTACCACATGGCTTCATGTGGACTGAGCCTTGGTTACGATGACTAACCTCTGCAGGGTTGTGCCCCTTTTATGTTTTGATTTCTTCTTCCTCATCAGTCATGCCATACACAATTGCATAAACTCATCCCTAGGAATCTGAGGAACAGAGTACAGGAGCAGGTAAAGTCACCACCAACAAGGGGTGAATAATATAGGAATGGCATAGAGCTGAAAGACCATGTCTAGGCATCCCAAAGGACAAGGCAGTTACTTCATAATATCAAACTATGCACAGAAACAGGATACAATCCTTGTATAACATCACTGGGAGGAGCAGACAGCTGGTTACAGGTGAGATTTGATACCAAACAGAACAAAATTTACTGAACTCAACAGTGCAACAAGGGGAAGCGAATGTTCTTGCAATGTCAACTCTGCCCCTCAGGGGATACATCTCAGGACATCACAACAATGACAATTTCACACAAAAGTCATTTGAGAATATTGCAAGGTTCCTATTAGTATTGCCATGAGTAGTTCTGGGGAACAAAAAAATACAGCCAGATGCAAGAAGAAAAGCCTGCTCCGAGGAGCTTTAAAGAGGGGAAGGGAGGCCTGCAAATGTAATGCACTAGGGAAAATGTCTTCAGAATGGGAGTTTGGCCAACATGAGCTGTTGCAAAGGATGCTTACGCTTTTGATAAAGATGCTCTGAGCTGCTTCAGTAACATTCTCAACACATCAACAAGTCAGGCTAAGAATAATGTTGTGACAAGTCTGAGAAAAAGGCAACATGAGGGCCTTGTAAAAGAATGATTCACCACTTAGAGGGGAAAATCAGCACAGGCTGAGCATTTCACAGCTTCCAGCACCTTGAACCATCGTGAACACCCTTCCCAGCAAGAGCTAGATTCAAGTCAGATCAAAATTGCTCCCTGCACAGATTCCTCTTAATCACTTCTTTGCTCTTGAAACACTTGTCATCTTCATCATCGGAAATGACAATTCCCCTGCAACAGGAATGATTCTCACCTCTCCAACTGAAATTGTTGTTCGTCCCAGCAATCAACAAGCATTGGCTCTCTTTAGCTTCCCAACTGCCGTGTTGCCATGCCTCTAGATAACCACTTGTAAGTATTCCAAGGCTGCTCATAAATTCAGTGTGAAAAGAAGGCAAAGGACAATTATATGCTTTAAAACTATCCACTATTAGCCCTACTCAGAGTAGACCCATTGAAGTTAATGGACCCAATATTATTGTGCCCATTAATTTTAATGGGCTGTATTCATAGGTGACTATGGGGTTGCGGCACTCATCTCACTTTCAGGCCAAGGGAGCCAGCATTTCCTTCCTTGACCCAAATAGGAAAGATGATAAGGTCCTATGATCCTGAGATGAAGAGAGAAATTTCTTTTTTATTAATTCTCTGTACATTATGATTTTGTAAGTTGTTTGTTTAATTATTTTTGGTCTGAAAGGGCTACCAATGCACTAAACAAGATGTATACTATAATAAAATGCAATAATAAAACTCAGCCTAAATTAAGTCCCTTTTACTTTCCCCACTCTCCACTAAAAATCTTTGATCTCTAGCCTTTCCTTGGGAAAGGTGCTTAAACTCCAGATGATAGTGAGCCCTTTCTGCATCTTTCTCAGCTCTGTCCCTTTTTGAGATGGGACAGCAATAACCTTAAATTACATTCTATAAAATGTTGTTCAGAAGGCACATAAGCAGAAATTTTGCTTTTTTTACTGCTGGTGTTCCAGAAGAATTGTTTCACCCTGTTTAATTGGAGAAGATGGTCTCAGCTACTGAGGCATCCTCAGCCTCAAGGCACACAATTTCTAGGCAACAAACCTGTTCAAGGTGCTATTCTCGGTGACTTTCGGCTGCTTATATGGTAAAAGTTGTGCCTTCTGCCTGCTTGTCCTCCCCTGCGATATGACAGACGAAGAAAAAGAAGAACGAGGTCTCACAAAATAATCATTCTTAGTGCTTAATGCATGTGTTGGAAGTGTGATCATGAGCTCTGGTTTCATCCTCTATAATAGTTACCCTCTGCTCCCACTCCTACACTTTGCCTCCTGTTTGCTATTGTGCTGCAGAAACATCGTGCTCAGCAAATGGGCTGTACAGAGAACCCTCCATTTTCCTTAGAGCTGAAATGCAATTGCTCCCGAAACTCTCTTCTCAAAGCTTCATTTGGTGAATTTAGATGCTGAATGTTCTACATAAAAAATGGTATCTGGCAAAAGGTCCAACTACCCCATAATCCTGTTTCCAAAAATAGTCAGATGTGCCACAAAGCCCATGAACAGGAAATAAAGGCACCCCTTTCTGTTTTTTACTCCCCAGTAATGGTAAACAGAGATATCGGTTTTTGAAGCTGGAAGTTTCATTTAGCTGTGAAGGCTATTAGTCATTGGTTCATCTACCCTCCATAATTTGACTTTTTAAAGCCATATTTTCTGAATGCCCTGGTATTTTCTGACTATTTGGTATCTGGTATCCTACAGGGATGTGGGTGGCGCTGTGGTCTAAACCACAGAGGCTAGGGCTTGCCAACCAGAAGGTTGGCGGTTCAAATCCCTGCAACGTAGTGAGCTCCCATTGCTCGGTCCCAGCTCCTGCCAACCTAGCAGTTCGAAAGCACATCAAAGTGCAAGTAGATAAATAGGTGGCAGGAAGGTAAACGGCATTCCCATGCGCTGCTCTGGTTCGCCAGAAGCGGCTTAGTTATGCTGGCCACATGACCCGGAGGCTGTATGCCGGCTCCCTCGGCCAGTAAAGCGAGATGAGCGCCACAACCCCAGAGTCATCTGCAACTGGACCTAACGGTCAGGGGTCCCTTGACCTTTATCCTACAGTTGCTGCTTCTAACATTTGACAATACGGTGACAATTGCTGAAGTGTCACAGCATATAGTATTTGATCTCATTATGAGATGCTTACCAAACAATCAAGCCAGGGTTAACTCAAGACATTTTGCTCCTTAGGATGAAGGGGGAAAATCACACACACTCTATGCAGAAGCCAACATGAGCAGCAATTGTACCTTTCTTCAACACTGGTTTCTTCACCACGCCCAAGGGCAGCAGGCTTAAGAAGTGCAAGGAGGGCCATTAAGCACACACCTTTGGTCCTTCAACATTTCTGTCTCTCAGCCTCCATGACCTGAGGCAGCTGCCTCACTTTACCTACTTAGCAGAGCCTACCTCTTCTTCAAGAGGTGCCAACAAGTCCCTCTTAGCTTCTGAGGCAAAATTTCACATTCAGCTTCACATTCACAAGACAAATTTTCATCTGAAACTTTACGTTGAAAAATCTGAATTGTGAATTTGGAAATTTCAGTGTCTTTCAAACAGCCATGTCTACGCACTTCAGCTCAGGTTTCCTGTTTTTCAAAGGTGTACTTGCCTCTCGTACCTAGTGAAATAATGTGCTTAGGGAGTGGACATTCCACTAGAGATAAGAGGGTTTAAAACAGTCATTCCACCTCTTCAGGGAACAATGGGGGAAATAGTTTTGCATTAGAGCAGTGATGGCGAACCTATGACACGCGTGTCAGACATGACACGCAGAGCCCTCACTGCTGGCACGCGCCCCATTGGCCCATTCGTGCTGCTGTTGTTGTCGTCCCCCCCATTTGTTCTCCCACTCCTCCTACAGCTTGTCTCCGCTACAGCTTGTCTCGTTGTTGCTGGTAGCCAGAGATTGTTTTTTAACCCTTTCTGTGCTTCTTTTCTGGCGCGTTGGCAGACTGTGTTTGGGTGTAACAGAGTTCGTTTTTTAACCCGTTCTGTGCTGGGTTTTTTGGTGCTTTGGCAGACTATGTCGTTGCTGCGTGTTAGTTCCAGCGAAGGTATTATTTGTCATTTATTTTTGTTCTCTTCCCCCCCCCAAAAAAAGTGCAGCAGCTTTGGGGCACCCCCCCAAAAGCAAAGCAATGTTTGCACACACCCCCAAGAAACCTCCAAAGGTTAGCAGCTCCCCCCAAAAAACTCAACAACTCTGGGCACTTTGTGATAAATAAGGGGTTTTTGGTTTAGTTTGGTTAAATAATTAGTTTTTGGTTTATTAAATACAGTTATATATTACAATTATACATTTTTGTTATTTAAGCTATAAATATCGTGAAATTGTTGTTGTTTTCTTGATGTGACACACCACCAGAATTATGCTCGGTTTTCTGGCAAATTTTGACACACCAAGCTGAAAAGGTTGCCCATCACTGCATTAGAGGGTAGGGATATAATAGCAGTTTTATATTCCATCACCAAATTACAGTTTCTAGAATTCCTTGAGGAAAGCCACAACAGCTGAACTGGTATAAAACGAATATACACTTGGAGTGTAGATGTACTCTCAGAGCATAGACACAGAAAAGTAGTACCCAAAATATGGAAACAAACACAGTGGCAGACCTCAACAAGTATTGTAAAACTATTAATGGTAGCCCTGGGCATTTTGAGGACATGTGATTTTCCACAGCGCCCTGAGCAAGTGCTCAAACTGTATTTTTGTGTGTCATGTTGCCTAAGGGCTGACTAGCAGATACAACAGCAGATACAGGTCTATGAGCCCCAGTCACTGAACTGCTGCAAAACCTATTAGGAGAGGTCATGATTTGCAGAGGAGAAAAGGTGAGGGGGCTTTTTCACCTTCTCCTGCCACCTCCCACCCACCTACAGGGCCAGAGTCACCACTGGACAGCATGAGGCAGATGCCTCAGGCAGATTTGGGGTGTCACGAGAGAGATGCAAATGGTTAGTTATTTAATCTGTTATAATTGTATTTTTACAGCCAGGGGAAGTGTTTGTGGGATTTTCTTTTTTCCCTCAGGTACCGAAATAACTTTGCTCGGGGTTATGCAACTTGACGTGGTGGGAGGGCAGGGAGCCATTTTTGGCTTCCCCTCAGGCATGTTTTGCGCCTGACCCAGTTTTATCTAATATTCCCATCCAGACACATTAGCCACACTGCAGGGTAGAGAGTCTGAGGGAGAGTTTCCAGGGAGGAAAGCAGTGGGTGCTACACCCCACACTTGCCACTTCCCATGAGCCAAGTTCCACCACACCACCATTTAGATGTTTGCTAACAATTGCAGTCCCAGATTTCAGTCTACTGTGAAACTTCTAGTTCAGCCCTGATCTGTTCTCTAACCCACTTTCTTTTGAGTAGAGAGACTCAGCCAAAACACCTTTTTGCATAAGTAATTGAGGAGACTGAGTAAAATCAGACAGCATTCAAATGAGTGATTATGCAACAGTGTCTACTTTTCTGCTCCTAAATTTAGTTTTCATAGCAGCATATAATTACATTACATCCCTCTCTGTAAAAAGCAAACCAAAACAGTAAGAACTTAATCATTGTTGCTTGGCTTATATCAGAAGCCTTATAACAAGGAGAGCATTTTAGATCTTTAATAGCTTCTTGCTAATTCATCCTTTCAAATAAAGAAAGACGGGGAAAACAAATGAACAGTAATGGGGAATGTACTAGTACCTACCTCAGCCTTCACCAGCCTTTGCAGTTTTAGACCACAGCTCCCATCCAGCCATGCTACCAGGGCAGATGGGAGTTGTAGTCCAAAACATCTGGATGGTGCCAGATGATTGAAAGCTGGCCTACATGACTTGCTTCATTCAAACATTGGCAAAGCAGTGTGGGAGCAACTTGGTCAATTCAAAGGCCTGGTTCATACATGCAAATGGATGTCATGAACTGGCAGGACAACAGGGAGGAGGAAGAGGATCCGGGCGAAGGGTGTAGCCGGGACTGGGACATACCTGGGCAAGCTGGGGATGGGGAAGGAGAGGTTGGTGTCAGAAGTACTCACAGGGTGATAGAGGATCACGAGGGGATGGGGAATCAGAGCAGCAGGACCTATGAACACGGCAGGGTCTGAGGCATAGGGAACAACAGGCAGGGTGCTCCAGAACTCTGAGGCAGGCAAGGGCCCACAGCCAGCTCACTAGCTCTGGGAGGAAGTGTGTGGTTTCTCTGCTGGAGTAGGCTTGAAACAGGTGAGGATCATATGTCTCATCAAGCCCAGATGCTGCAATCAGCATGCAAAGGATAAAGGGGCAGTAGAGTTGAGGTGTTGTGTCTGCACAGCTACCCATGTTGGTGGACCTCAGTTTGGCTGCAGCAGGATCTCTGTGGGACTGCTACGGTTTGGACTTTGGATATGTGGATTGTGGACTGGAGACTTTGGATATGTGGACCCTGGACTGGAGACTTGACATACTGACTTGCTGCCAGGTAGGCCAGGGGTTCAGGACAATAGATCACTTGTTTTCTCTAACCTCCATGAACAGCAGCAGAAGGTATGGAAGATACATGTGCACAAACAAAAGTACAGGCAGCAGTGCTGGTCCATTGAATCCAAGCACCCTTACCCCCACAATACATTGATAAGAACTATCTAAAAGTCACAATGTGCTGAGCTAGTTTTTGAGTTTCACAGAACTCTTCCTCAGGCTGGGTATAGGTAAAGGGCATGATACAACCACCATCTAAAGATTCAGAAAGGGAAAGATCTCAAGCTTTGTCAAAGCATGCTGAGATAAAGAATCTAAAAACAAACAAACAGTGAATTGTATCTCACAAAAAAAACCCAAAATATGTTGGAGATGACGTGAGATGGTATGAAAGGTCTACATGGGATGTTTTAACTGTGAAGACCTATTGATAAAGGTGATTTGCAGCATGTTACTGCCACCATGTGGTAAAAATGCAAGTGTGAACTAGCCCAGAAGTCATTGGGGGAAAGCTGGTTCTCCAAGCCATTAATGGTGACATCTCCCTGTCTCATTTTCCCTTCCCCAGTTTCCTTCCAGGATGAAGGCATGTCCCTTTCCATTCTTCTGGATAACAATTTTCTGTGAAACTTGGGGTAGGTGGGCAGGACACAGTCCAGTCCTATGCACCACTGCTCTAAGAAATAAGACCGGGCACAATTTCGCAACATGATCCAGAACATGGCGCTAGGTATTGTGGTGCTGTTACACCATAAAGTGCAAGTGTGTACCGTGAGGAATGGGGATTCGGTTTTAGACCCACACCCGATGTGATGTCTTTTCTTTTCAGTAAAGGTAAAGGTAAAGGTACCCCTGACTGTTAGATCCAGGCATGGATGACTCTGGGGTTGTGTGCTCATCTCGCTTTACTGGCCGAGGGAGCCGGCGTTTGTCCACAGAAAGTTTCCAGGTCATGTGGCCAGCCTGACTAACCAGAGCAGCACACAGAAACGCCGTTTTAACTTCCTGCCGGAGCGGTACCTATTTATCTACTTGCACTTTGATGTGCTTTTGAACTGCTAGGTGGGCAGGAGCTGGGACTGAACGGGAGCTCACCCCGTCGCGGGGATTCGAACCACCAACCTTCTGATCGGCAAGCCCTAGACTCTGTGGTTTAGACCACAGCACCACCCGCATCCTTTCAGTAACACGTCGCAAATAGTTGTGTGAGAAGAAAGCTCAACATACCGCTACTGAAAGGAAAAGACTTGGGGATGGGGTGAAGAATTCAGTCCTCCTCCTCAACTTAGATATGAGCAAGACATTAATAGGACTGTCAAATGAAGGTATGGACACACGCCCCCTAAAATGCATTGCATTTGATGTGATATGAGTCCATATAAAATTTCTACCAGAAGTGAACCACTTGTTCATGTGGCTCATCATCTGATGCCACAGCCATTGCCCAGTACCTGCATGTATAAACCAGCCCTCGTAGGAGGGCTGCTAGTCTCTGAGCAGCTGTGGCAATGATCTTCACAACTGATTTTTGACAGTGTGTAATATTTTTATGGAGATTGTTTGCCTACCACTGCTTCGCAAAGCATCTTGAGTTTCTTATTGGTATTCACAGCACTTGCACAATGATGTATGGTACAGAAGATGAGTTTATCGCTTGCACTTTACTCTGTCTTTACTCATAAACTCTGTATTTCATTCTGTTGCAGTCTTTTGCAAAGAGCAAATAGTTCTGTTTATACAGATTGCTCTGTACCTAACCCAGTCCTCTGTGTTGTCAATTCACCATAGTCAAGGGACTGTTATATTGCCCCCATATGTAAGTGGTGTGTCTCTTAAACCCAATTATTACTTGTTTTATGAGTACTTAGTAACTTATACAACTATAACTTGTTTATGAGTACTTAGACTACTTTATATTGTTTTCTTATCTTATAAACTGATCATATAGTTTTATTGTGCCTGTTGGTGTTTATTGTGCCTAGAAGTGCTTTCATTTGGGAAGGTTTTTCTAGGGCAAGGCATAGTGATGGATTATTTTGATCTGGGCAAAGTTTTGAAGGCCAGAGAAATCAGCAAACTAACATGCAGATTTTTTTTCCCAAGAGCTAGTAATCATGGTAGTTTCGTGTCATTATGATTAGCTTTCCAAGAATCATCAGGCTGGCATGTATTGGAAACAAAATACCACATTAGATAGACATTTGGTTATTGATGTCATTAGTGCAGAACCGTAGATGGATGTAAAGGCACCACTCAGAAGAATGGGCAGCTCCATGGGGTTTTTACACTAGCCACCTTTTTGAAAATAATTCTTCAAGCAATCACCCCTCCCGTTTTCTTTATATGGTGTTGTAATTAATCATTTCAAGAGTTTGAAGACTTGTCTGTCTGGCTTTCTGTTTTGAGCTACAGATCAGTACAATTACCTACAAATTGATTTAGGACAATCCAATCTCCTCTCTAGTTCTTTGTAGCGGCTCCCATCTGATCTGTACAGGGCCCAATTTGGCCCAAATCAGCCTCATTCCATTTGGGATTTGGCCAAATCTGGTGGACAGCCCTAATAAACAGCAAGTCACATTATACCAGGTCAGATTATTTGTCCAAGTAACCTCCTATTGTCTGTCTGACAGCAGCAGCACCCAAGGCTTTCAAGCAGAGAGAGATATCTCCCACCTCCAGCTGCCCACTCCTTCTTGGAGATGCCAAGAATGGCCCTTGGGATTGTTTGCAGGAGAGCAAGCAGATCTCCTTTAGCATGGAGTTAAGCAGCTTCAGCATGGCCAGAGAGGCCATCTCCCACATCATGATAAATCATGTCTCCAACACTGTCTGAAAAACCTTCTGTGAGTAACATAATGAGTAAGGGCCTGGAAATTAGTGCTTCATTCAGCAGATGGACAGCACCTCAGTGATGAGCTGTTCAGACTGAGCAGCCCAGTCAGAACCAGCAGCTTTTAAGATCATATGGGATCCTTCTGTTTCCTTGTTTCATCTGAATTGTGTTGTACTGGTAGTAGCAGTAGTTCACCTGCAAGCCATCACAGTAGCAAAATGGCCAAACTTACTGCTAAAGTCCTCAGCTCAAGACTGGCCACCTTTCATTCAAGGACACAAACAAACCAGGCAGATCATCATAAATGCTAATCATTACTGGGTATCAAAAGTCTGTAAGGGGCTTGAATTTTCCATTCCCACTGACCTGTACCCAGTGCTTTTTTTCTTTTCTTTTTTAAAAAAAGTTCAGCGGTGCTCTCATTTTGACTCAAGAAAATCACCATTTCATAGTTCAAATCGGAAAAAATAAATGCAGTAAATTGACAAAAGTACAAAAACCGTGCATTACACCGGGAAAGGAAATGAAGCTGCCATTGAAGATGGTAACAGCAAAACTGACCAAACACTGAGCCAGATTCCAGCTCCTACTTCACACATTAAACACTCGCTTCCATCTGAGACTCAGGAAATGAGGCCGCCATCAGGGGTAGCAAAGGAATTGATTATTTACCATGCTATTCGACGGAACTGACAGTTTACCGTTCTAGAGAAGAAACTTAAAATTTTAAAAATTTTAGTTTCTTCTCTCATTAGATTCACAAAATGTTTACCCGTGTACCCCCAGAAAAAAAGCACTGCCTGTATCTAGTTCAGTATTTTGCGATGAAGGAGGTTTACTGAATTCAACAGTTATATCATTCCCTTATGCAATCATTTTTTCATGACTGAGTTCAGTTGATGTAGATTCCTACCTGACATACCAAATGCTGGAGAACAATTCTGAAGGACATACTGCACAGCAGTGTGTTGTTTTTAATGGCCAAGCTCGGCTCAGGCTGCTCCGCTCCAAATGGCTCCCCTGTGCTAAGCCATGTATTAAGTTGAAGCCAAGGTGATTCTGAGCCGAACTTGAGCCACGCAGAATTGAATCTGTAGCGGCACTCTTAGATGCCTAGAAAGCCTTGACAATCCCAGAGATGAGAATTTGACAAAATGTAATCAAAATTGCCATGAAGCCACACATTGTGTTTTAGGGGTGGCTTTTTGTATGATAATTACTCCGATGTTTCCCTTTCTCTTAATGACATCTAAAGAGGAAACAGGCAGTGCTGGAGATTAAGTAATTAAGACGTATTAGAAGCATTTAAAGTACAGGGTCATAAGGGAGAGGGAAGAGGGAAGCTGTGGACTGACTGTATGTCTGCTGGAGAGTTATAAAATATTCTCCTTGCTCACAGCTTGGTAGCTGTTAAAGGGAGAGCTTCACAGACCGTGTGCTCTTTATTATCTCCAGTCTGGAAAACTGCAGCATCCATGGGTAAGTAAAACTCATGCTAAATTAAGAAAGCAAATTCGTATTTCATATATGAGAGACATATATAGATATAATGTAGGAACTGCAACAAATGATTATTAAGTGTGTGCATGTATTTTGAAGGGAACCATTTCTTATACATACCCTCCTATTATATGCAAGGACTGGCACATAGTGAATTGTTACTAGGTGATTAATCATCCATCTTTTAATTGCTTTAACTTTTAAAAGTTAGCTTTTACTGAATCTCTTTTTGAGAAATTGAACAAAATGCAAGATACCTTTCAAGCAAACAATTACCCCTTTATGTTGCTGGAAGGAAACGCAATCTGTAACATTTTCTTGTTCATTTCTATCTATAGTAGCACAGTGGAACCAAAATAGTTTCAAGCACGTATGTCCTTAACTTTCAGCCCCACCAATGAATCAATTAAAGCTGTAGCCGATTAATCTACTGATTAAAGCTTGCACCTGTACTTATCTCTGAGAATCTGTCACCTTCAAAAAGCAGAGTGCCTGGTAAAAACCCATTGCATTTTACAGAAAATTGCCTGCAAGTCCGGCAAATGTAATAGATCGTGCTATTTATAGAAGGCAAGCAACCTAGATGTTACATGCAGTATGTTGGGGAAACTAAGCATAGGAAGCTGTCTTATACTGAGTCAAACTATTGGTTCATCTAGCTCAGTTACTGCCTATACCATGGGTAGCAAACATGATGCTTCCCAGATGTTGTTGGACTACAAATTACATCATCCTTCATCATCCTTTGACCATGCTGGCTGTGGCTAAATGGGAGTTGGAGTCAGATATATAGAGAGCAAGCACCATGTTGGCTACACTGGCAACAGGTCTCCAGGATTTCAGACGGTGGGTTTCTCTTATACCTGCCTGGAGATGCCAGGAATCAAATCTGGAACCTTCTGCATCCAAAGTAGATGTTCTGCCACTGAGCTACAGCCTTTTCTATCCATTTGGAGGAGGGTCACATCAACAATCACAATGAAAAAGCTTGACTGACCTGTTGCAAGATATTTAAATACAGATGCTCACAATATTCCAGACTTGGAAACCTAACAAAAGCCAACCCTAGGACACTAGATGCAAAGCTCACACACAAAGAGAGAGCGTGCCCCAATACTCATTGCTTTAGCATGGAAAGTAACTTTGTTTTCTCTTCTGTCTTCAGCACTGTTTCATTTACATAACAGAATTCTCTCCATTGCCAAGTCTTAAAATTGGCTCCTTATTTCAAAATCCAACTGTGCCGCTGAAAAAGATATGTGAAAACATTCGTTTCCAGCAATTACAAGTTTCACTCTGCTTTGTATGTCAGTTATGGTAGAAAGAAACAGAGAATTGTAGAGTTGGAAGCCATCCTGAGGGTCATCTAGGCCAACCCCCTGTGATGCAGGAATATCCCCTGGACAATGAACCCCTGCCTTGGTTGCCAACCCAAGAGTTACACGTGGGTATATATTGTACATTTCCTGCAAGTGTGTAGGAGTTTTCAATACGTTGGGTAAGTATGTAAGAAGAATATGTTTGGAGTTGGCGGCCAGGAGTAGATGTGGCCCTTGGGGGTGAGGAAGGTTACCTAACCTTGACTTAAAATACTCTGTGAAGGATTGACCTCAAAAACTTCACAAGACTTTCTTCTGAAGAATCTCCAAGCTGATGTCATACATTGTGCATATTTTCAAGCTACTATTTTTCCATGCGCCACCTGGGTCAGCGGTTCGAATCCCTGTGACGGGGTGAGCTCCCGTTGCTTGGTCCCAGCTCCTGCCAACCTAGCATTTTGAAAGCACGTCAAAATGCAAGTAGATAAATAGGAACCACTACAGCGGGAAGATAAACCACTATTTGGGCCAGCACAAACCACTATTTGGGCCAGCATCGAAAGCACGTCAAAGTGCAAGTAGATAAATAGGTACCACTACAGCGGGAAGATAAACGGCATTTCCATGTGCTGCTCTTGTTCGCCAGAAGCGGCTTTGTCATGCTGGCCACATGACCTGGAAGCTGTACACCAGCTCCCTCGGCCAATAACACGAGATGAGCGCCGCAACCCCAGAGTCGGTCACAACTGGACCTAATGGTCAGGGGTCCCTTTACCTTTACCTATTTTTCCACATTCCAAAATGCTTCATCCACTTCTATCAGATGAGAGGTGTGATGCTATACTGCTGAATGACAGATCGGTATGGCATGTAGTGGAGATGGAGAGCACGTATGGTGCAGTGGTTCAAGTGCTGAACCTAAATCTGACATTGCAGGCTTCAAATCCACAGGCAGACATAAAGCTCATTGGGTGCACTATTTCCCAGCTTAGAGTACCTCATAAGGTTGTCATGAAGATCCAGGCCTTAACTATCAATGAACAATAACAAAATAAACTCCACAGGTGTGCTAATAATAGCTACCTCTGAATAGCTATTGATTCCTGTTAAGAACGATCTGAAAGAGTTGAAATGGATGCAATTTTCATATGAAGCTGGCCTTGCACTGCTTAATGATACTGTATTTGTAAGAACTGCTTAAACGGGGTTCCCTTTTACAAGGGTCACTGCAAAGTCATTATTGCTATAGAAATATATTTTTAGCCTCATTACACCAGATACGAGAGACTATCTTTTCCCCCCTTATTCCTCTGTCTGCCTATCTACAGCCTTCTGCTTTCACTGTACTGCAAACCACTTCAAAGTCCCATAGGCGACATCTTCTCATTATATTCTCCCTGTTCAGTCATAGTTTTAAAGGAGGGTCTGCAGTGTGATCATCCTAGGAGAATCCACATTCCAGTTGTCTCTCGTGAGCTGTTTGGTTTGCATTGCTCTGAATACATGACTATTGAAGGACATTCCTCTGCTCCAACGCTTGCCCCAGTGCTTCTCTTAATTCTCATTTTAGGTTAATGCTCATCCTCCTTTACCCTCTCTCTTGCCTCCAACTGGATACCTACTGGACCCAAACCCACCTGGGCTAGTCTGAAGCATTACTTTTGCATTCTACAAGATGCATATGATTGCCCTTCTCTTCAGCCAGGCACACATTGATTCTTTTTCATAAGGATCATTTCAATGTGGTGCCTGAATAATAATAATTTTATTATTTGTACCTCTGCCCATCTGACTGGGTAGCCTCTCCTCTATAGCATCTGAAAGCACTCAACACATGTATTGGACCTTCAAGTTGAGAACTCTGATATATGTGAACAAGAAGCATATAGTGTTTGAAGTTAACCCACGGATGCTCAGCAAATGAGGGTATTCTTAACTTGAGCATCCTGCTAAATATAGGATTCTTAACGTTTTGAAGATGCATCTATATAGCATTGGCTTGAAATGAAAGAACAAACCCTACATCTCATGTAGGAGACAAATAGTTTCCTATTTTATTATTGGAAATCCTACTTCCAATTTTCTACTCATAAATGTGAGTACAGTTTAAAATCTTTACATTTGGAGATACAGTATCCCCCTTCAATCAGCCTTCCCACCAACAATTATTCTTTTCTCTCCTGTATCTTAGTTTTAAATCATAACAAGCTGATCTTACATCTGGCCAATGTCTTTCAAAGACTTTGAAAGTCATTGTGCATATGGTGTTATTCCACTGAACCAATCACTAGGGAAATAACAACACCTGGATTTTTTTTCTTAAGCAAACGGTGTATAAACTGAATGATTAACTCAAGGTTCTTGCTATTTGTAAAACTACAACATTTGAATCAAGAGGATGGTTGCCTTGTATTTTCATAAAGAAGAAATGGTGTCTGAACCAGGTTTGGATCACAGATGGAGCAAAAATTATGCATGTTTGCTATATTTGTATAAAGTTATCATTTGCAGAAAATCTGGATTTGGTTAGCATAAAATTTAGACTTTTTTTAAAAAAATGCTCAACATATGTGTATACTCATATATTCCATACATCTTTACATTATTTTGTTTATGGTGAATTAGATGTTTCTGGGAAGGAGAGCAAATATGAGTAAAATTTGTGATTGGTCTTTAAATGACACACACGCACACACGCACGCACGCACGCACAAACACACACAAAACACCCTACACACAGTAACCTCCCATGCTTCTTTAATATATGGGTAACATCATAAACAAACAATAATCACTTATTTTTACCTTCTGAACAGAGTCCCTGAATCTACACCTGGAACATCTCAGATTTGATGGAGGGGACTCCGAAGGTGAAGAACAGATTTTCAAAAGTCTAGATGGAGTTCTTCAAGCTCTGGCTGAAGATAGTTAAGTATAATTGAAATACGTTTTATGCTGGTTCAGCCCAAGCCTTAGTGCTCAACACAGTAATATTTAATGACAACGTTATTAATATAAGCTTTTTCTTTTCAAATCTGAAGGCCAGCTAGATATTGCTGGGGTTCCCTGAGCTGCCCTGTGATTTGATGTCAGCAGCACACTGCCAAGTTTAGGATAATCATTGGCATTTCTGCTCCATACCGTCTCTTCTCTGCCTGTGTTCTCTCTCATTTCTCCCCGCCTCATATTCTGTTGCATCTGTGCCTACCAGCTTCCATTCTCCCCCACCTGCTATTTGCCCCTTGAGACACATGCTGAAAGCTGAAGTCCTGCAGTATCAGATGTGTCAGACAATGCCTGCCTCTGTTCGCTACTGTTGGCCGCACCTGCTTCCAATTGTGCCCTGTTGTCTGTCTCCTTCCAATTTCCCCTCTGTTGGGCACATGCTGAAAATGTGAGTGAGCTCTTCCATCATATATGGGTGTCAGGCCAGGGCTTGCTATTCTTCTGGCCACCTGCAACCTACCATCATCTCTATCAAACTATGCCAAGCTTTGGCTGACTCTGCAAATTGTCTTGCTATTGTATCTGGGCTGCTGCCAACATTAAGCCCCATTCCTGTACCAATCTTTAAGTTGTTGTGCTAAGCCGCTCTGGGGTATATCCTTATTGTAGAAGTCAGGGAATAATAACCTAGGGTGCCTACCTGCCAGCTCCCCTTGCCTGCTGCTTCTCTTATTGAATAAGAGAGATCCTGGTGGCCACTGTGCCCACATATGGCTGCTGTCCACCACAATTAAGAGAAATAAAGGCTGTGCCCATGGATTCCTGCTTGCCTTGGTGAGAGAGGTGCCCAAATGCTGTTGCCTGCTTGAGACAGTGAGAGAGAGACTGGTCATTGTGACATTGAGCTGATGTCACCTGCCTGCCAGGAGAGGAACTGGCCATTTGTGACATTGTGATGACAGTTATCTGCATCACTTTTCTGCCTACCAGGCATTTCTCTGAGTGGGAGTCATTAAAGCAGGCATCCCCAAACTTGGCCCTCCAGATGTTAAGGGACTACAGTTCCCATCCTCCCTGACCACTGGTCCTGTTAGCTAGGGATGATGGGAGTTGTAGGCCAAAAACATCTGGAGGGCCGAGTATGGGGGTGCCTGCACTAAAGAGCTAGGAGTCCTCATTGGAGGATGATAAAGCATTAGAGAACCAATGTAAGAAAAGTTGCAACTGTTACCACTGAGAGCAATGGGAAACTAAAATAAATTTGAAAATAAAAACATTACCATTTTTGTATTCCTAAAACAATCTTCTCCGACCTGCCCCCCCCTTCCAGATGCATTGGACTCCAACTCTCATCAGCCCCAGGCAGCATGGCCAATGGTCAGGGATGGTGGGCATTGTAGTAGTAGTAGTAGTAGTAATTATTATTATTATTATTATTATTATTATTATTTATTATTTTTACCCGACCCATCTGGCTGGGTTTCCCCAGCCACTCTGGGCGGCTTCCAACAGAAAAATAAAATAATCGATTAAATATTAAAAGCCTCCCTAAACAGGGCTGCCTTCAGATGTCTTCTAAAAATCTGGTAGCTGTTTTTCTCTTTGACATCTGATGGGAGGGCGCCGCCACTGAGAAGGCCCTCTG
Source organism: Zootoca vivipara (assembly GCF_963506605.1). Taxonomy (NCBI): domain Eukaryota; kingdom Metazoa; phylum Chordata; class Lepidosauria; order Squamata; family Lacertidae; genus Zootoca; species Zootoca vivipara. The sequence continues at coordinate 80,049,293 of NC_083280.1, forward strand.
CCTTGTTCCCTGCAACTTGACTTGTCGCAACAAGGGAACCGCCAGAAGGCCCTCGGTACTGGACCTCAGTGTCCGGGCAAAACGATGGGGGTGTAGACCCTCCTTCAGTCCGACAATACCTGGAAGGTACTAGATTGGGGGAGGCCTTAAACATCTCATCCAGAATCTTTTCTGAAATGGAGAAATTCTGCAGGCAAACAGGTGTGAGGAGAATCTCCTGAAAGTAAAAAGTTTGAAAAGCACTGGCTTGTGGAAGTGTTGGGCCTTAGCTCAGTTACTTAACTCAAGAAGAAAAAGAGGTGATACATACACAGGCTCTCGACTCTAATTTCAGCACACATTAGCCTCAAATAAAACCCTTAATCATGTCAACTAATCTGACAGACACAATAACTGAGAATATCAGCCATCTTTTGGTAATTTGTATTTGTTCCCTGGGAAATAGAATACTATTGTATTGTATTGTATTGAATACTTCTTGGTAGTTAGGGAGGCTTAGCTGAGGCAGTTCAATTATTTATTGTTAACTGCTTCTTAACTTATGCTTCACTGAGGTGGCAGCAGCTTATTTCACTTGTCAGCCTTCGCCAAGCAGCTGTCACCTGCTCATCAGAGGAGGGAAGTGTTTTGTGTGGTTGCCATAACGACATAACCTGGCCTTAAGGGTGGCAAAGTGTGTGCAGCACGAGAGCAACCATTTGACAACTTTCATGTCAGAAAGTGCCACTCATAGCAGGCCTCAGCGTTAGCTGTACGGTGGACACATCATTCCTTCTTGCAGTGGAGCCAAAACAGGGGGGACACTGCCTCTTCCTAATGTCTAAAATTTCATGAATGTTTTCCTGCCCCTCATGTGGTTGGCACATGTTGATGATGTCATTAGTATGCACCCGTACTGCCAGCTGGAGGCTGCTGACAGTGTTGGATTTCAGGCATTTAGGACAGTTCAAAGTTAGTGCAAAGTGGTGACGTCATCGCTCCAGACTATGTTATGTATGCTTATGGCCTCAAATTCAAAAGCTTACCTAAATCCAGTGCCCAACAGTGGCCAGAAATGATCTATGATGTAATGGTAGAAGAATATAATTGCCACTATAAGGTATTTCTAATGTACTGTATTCATACAAATACCACCTGCAGTAGAGTATTGCCGCAAGGAGTGTTCTGTGTTTCAGCCAGCCAGGTGTGCCTCCTTAAAGGATACTCCATTCCATTCCACCTCCCCTTGGTTTTCCAATCGTCACACACCCCACCTCAACAACAGACAGACACTCAGGGTGCCTCTGGACTGTTTTGCAGGAGACTCAAAAGCCTACCAGCGAATTAAGATTTTCCAATTAAAGTGGATTTGGTGCCCATTTTCAACAAACCTGCTCCCCCCCCCAAAAAAAAAATAGCAAAGTGACGGGGAAAAGACACTGAAAAGTGTGAGGCAATAACTGCTTGACATTATCTTGTATTAACTGCCCAGTAAACGAATCAGAATGAATACTCACTACATAGCTAGCATTGTATAACCTATTATTGTGTTTTTTGGATATGCTGTAAGCCGCACAGAGTGGCTAGGGAAACCCAGCCAAATGGGCAGGGTATTATTATTATTATTATTATTATTATTATTATTATTAATTGTTGTGTGAAATGAGCATTCAATCTAATAAACAGGTTGTCTGAAATGACCACAACATTATGTGGCTACTGATCATAGTCCTCCTTGGGCTGTTTGGGGGGAGGGGTTTGCCAAATATTATTTCTATGTCTGCAAACCTTGGGGTTCCCCCGCCAAGGCTGCTGATGTCCACCCTTTATTTCTCAGGCCCACTTTGACTACAACCTAAGCAGCTGAGTTCAGTATTAGGACTGAGACATGTATGTCAGTGTTTCTGGCTTTAGCTGAACACCACCAGCGCCCTAGTCATCTCAATTTGCAGTTTCTTTTGAGGCACAGAGCTGCAGTGAAATGGAAAGAAAAGACAACCGGTATCTATCATGTTGATGGCCTCACTCAATCATGATGTGATGGTTACAGAGCAGTTACCACTTTAGGTGGCATTCCTGGGGATGGATTTTTCTGTGGGATACAGTGGCTGCGGTTGCCACCCAGTTCATCAACTAAGCACACACATGCTTAACTTACATATAATCCGATTGAGTCCTCATTTCTAGCTGAGCAAGCTCATATCTGGTAGAAGCTGTTTACTGCTTAACCAGCTGAAACTGATTGAAGGAAGCAGACGATGAGAGTAGCCCTTCCTAAGAGACAAAGGAGAGGGGTTTTGCTTTGTTTTTAAAGACAAGCCCACTCTTCTGAGTCAGCCTATCCAGGTTTGTGTCTGAATTCTCTGGGGGTTTCCACCATAACTGAATGCCATTTAGATTTGATAACGCAGCAGGAGCCAAGTCCTAATTGGGTATATTACAAACTCTTGCTGCTAACAGCATACACTCCAGCTGTCCCTGTTTACCAAGGACAAACCTTATTTCCTTGTCCATGGTGAATCACTGTCCCTATTTTGACGTTTAGAAATGCCTTAAAATATTCTGCTATGGTGGGTTGCTGTTCTTTAAGTTTAGATACGCCTTCCTCCGTCAAGGGATCCAGTCTCTAGTGCTTATGCATGTAAATATACACACATGAACGAATGTTGTGCACTGCTTGTCATTGGACATGTTTCAGCAACAGAGCTGCAGTTGGGATGGTTGATAAACTATTACAGAAAAATTATAGAGCTTTTCAGATGGTGGTGGGGAAGAAAGTAGAATTGCAACAGCTGGCTCCCTGATAGCCATGCATTGATTTGAAGATTCCTAACCCAAATTTATTCATTTGAGGGTCTGGATAGAGCCAACACATATACAACTGCATTGTTACCAAGATGTTTGCTTCAGCTGGAGCTATGTGGAATTTGGTAACCAGGGAAGGTCCCTATGGGGTTAACCTGCATGAATTTCTTCACATCCACAAGTAGCAAGTTATGATTGCCTAATTGATCCCCTGGAACCCAGTAGTATATCGAATGCAAGCAACATGCCCCTGCGACTTGATTTTATTCCTGTGTCATGAAACTAAATTGGCGTTGACTCAAAAACTCATCATCTATATCTTTTGATATATGATACTCATGACCATGCCAGGAATTTTCATGGAAAGGTCCTTTCAGATTCAGACTTGGATTGTATGATAGGGATAGGTGTTTCCTATAACTGGGTGTGTACATTTTCCTCAATTTCTTCTGCTTCTTAGAACCACTCCAGAAGGCTGTTCTCCACTGCTCTTTTTCAAACATGAACACCTGCAGGAGCTGTCTTCTCTAGAGTCCTTTCTTGCCTCCTTCTTTTCTTCCTCTTTGAGCCATGTTTGGTATTTTCTTCAGGATAAGTCAGAAATTTATGTAGAGAGGCACTTTCTAAAACAAGATGATTTTTATATGGTTAAACTAAGAGGGCTTGGAGCAGGTATTGCCAACCTGCAGCCCTCCAGATGTTTTGGCCTACAACTCCCATGATCCCTAGCTAACAGGACCAGTGGTCAGGGATGATGGGAATTGTAGTCCAAAACATCTGGAGGGCCAGAGGTTGGGGATGCCTGGCTTGGAGAAACCCAAAATAAAAGGCAACTAATTACAGCAAGGCATATTTGACTCAGCCGGCATAGGCAAACTCGGCCCTCCAGATGTTTTAGGACCACAACTCCCATCATCCCTGGCTAACAGGACCAGTGGTCAGGGATGATGGGAATTGTAGTCTAAAAACATCTGGAGGGCTGAATTTGCCTATGCCTGGACTAGGCTGTCCAAGGTCCTGGAGGCCGATTGGGTCCATAGGTAAGAAGACACCACTGACAGTTGTCTCCATCTGTATGCAGGGACTCTGCCATAACCAATAATGTGGCACCTAATGTATTTGTGAAAGTACTTCTCTAGGTTACAGAATTTCTTTGCTGCCACCAATTCCTGAGAGCTTCACAATTGCCTAGTAATTCACCAACCAACTCCTGTTTCCCTCTGTTGGTCCACAACTGTCTCCCCTTTAGTTCACCGTCCAAGTGATAGGATCCTCCAGCCAATCAGAGTCCAGTTTACCTGGTTCTAAGCCCCACCTACTGAATCTTAAATCAGCCTCTCTGCTAGAAGCTGCCACCTAGCAACCACCTCTAAACACATTTGTAATGTTATAACAATATAAGGTCTAATGGCCTTCACATAACTTATTGTATCTTCCTTTAAAACAATGTATGTGCAATTCTCTCCACATGTCAAGTGATGGTCCTATTTTAAATCACCTCTGCAAAAATAAAGTTCTTAATTTGGACTCAACACAAGCAATAAAATGGTAAAGAGGATTGGAGATCAGAGGTGGCAAGCCCCCTATACTCACCCTCCCAAGCACAGCTGAACAGGCTGTCACTCCCTTGCAAGATGAAGACTGACTCCCTTGCAAGGAGGGCTGCGATAAGCAGCTACAAGGTGCCGTTACTCCTTTTCCAGAAGGGCTGTGCCCATGGGAGAGGCAGCTACAAATTGGGAAAGCTCAGGGTCACAAACCCCTATGACATGCCACGCCTGAATAATACACGAAGCTTGTAGTGTAAGATAAGAAAGAAATACGTGCACAAAGGGGTGGGTACTAGGGTATAAAGGATTGGAGCACCTTTTCGTAGGTGTGCATTGCTGTGAACAATCACACATTCACCTTTTGCTCTGTCCGGCATTGCAAAATAAAACTCTTTTCTCTAGAAGACCCCAAGTGTCGTTTGACTCCTTCCCCTTTCCTTGGTGGCACGCTGGCTGGACCAGCACCCAAAAGGTGCTTCTGAGCACTCAAAGTGCTACAGTTCCTTCCTCCATTTTTATCCTCTCAACAACCCTGCGAGGTAGGCCCAAGATCACCTGGAGAGCTTCCTAGCTGAGTGGGCTTTTGAACACAGGCTTTCCAAAGCCATTATCGATCCACCCACAGGAGATGAAGAGGCCATAAAACCAACAGTACTAGCAACAGATTTCCGCCCCCCCCATTTACTGCATTGGTTGTGCAAAATTATTTCCTTATAATCCAAGTCAGAAAGCATTTTCAGTGGTGGTGGGAGCAGCATCAGCTACAGTTTAACCCAGGCATCCTCAAACTGCGGCCCTCCAGATGTTTTGGCCTACAACTCCCATGATCCCTGGCTAATAGGACCAGTGGTCGGGAAAGATGGGAATTGTAGTCCAAAACATCTGGAGGGCCGAAGTTTGGGGATGCCTGGTTTAACCTGAACGGACCCAGTTGGCAAGACTAAATGACCAGGACCAAGGCAGGGAGAAAGAGTTCGTTAGCACACACCTCCCTTAGCCAACTTGTTTCAATCCACAATCTATAATTATACCAGTTGGATCATACGGTGGTCATCGTTCCTCCAGGTTACGACCTGGCAGCCCGAGTTTCATATTGTTGAGAATCCCAGTTCCCCTGCCCTTTAACCTGGTCATGTTTTGTTTTTTTATCACAACAGAACACAGGACCTCCAGCCTGATTGCTGAAAGTGATGTTTTGCCAGCTTTTGCCAGACTTCTGCAGAGCAACCCACTTTGTGCAGCAAAGGCAGCTGAGGTGCTGGCAGAGATAGCTAAAAACGGTACATTGCATGATTTTTCAGATAGATTTATCTGTTTGGGATTCCTGGACACCTACAATGTCACAGTCTGTTCATTAGCACCACAACAGTGAAACTTACAGCTGCCTTTCAGAACTGCTTGCACTCCCTCATAGATGACAGGCTGCCATTAAAGGGAATCAAACTGCTTCTGGCATTGTTGTTTTTCCTTTAAAAGTATAGCTATTTATTTGCCATTTGCTTCTGGCCAACAGCAGCTCCCAATTTGAGCATGCCCCTGGCAAAGTGCCTTCCAGTGGGACCCCTGCTATGCGCATGACCCTCTCCAGAGTTCACTGCAGGGAAGGGGCTTATTCTGTAGCACAGAAGAGGAACAGGCTGTTCTCTGCTTTTTCTTCTTTAACTGGAAGAAGAAGAAGAAGAAGAAGAAGAAGAAGAAGAAGAAGAAGAAGAAGAAGAAGAAGAAGAAGAAGAAGAAGAAGAAGAAGAAGAAGCTTCCCCCCAAAGTCTCCTAGATGTTATGTCAGCCTGAGACATGGGTGTCTGTGTACAAAAACGCGGCAGGCACTATTGCACCTGCACAATGCTCTTAACTGACACAGCAGCTGCAGCATTGTGGGAAATCAAACTGAAGGCCACTAACTACTAACCTTGGACCTCAGTCCTCTCTAGAAGAGGCACGTGGGTGGGCAGGTGTCAGTGTGGAATGCCCTACCAAGGCACTATAACTCCTGAACCTGCCTGTGAATGGTGCCTGCTAATATGGGATCCATATATGGCTCGCCCAAGGATTGATGCTTTTGAATTATGGTGCTGGAGGAGACTCTTGAGCAGGCATCCCCAAACTTTGGCCCTCCAGATGTTTTGGACTACAATTCCCATCATCCCTGACTACTGGTCCTCTTAGCTAGGGATCATGGGAGTTGTAGGCCAAAACATCTGGAGGGCTGCAGTTTGGGGATGCCTGCTCTTGAGAGTACCATGGACTGCAAGAAGATCAAACCTCTCCATTCTGAAGGAAATCAGCCCTGAGTGCTCACTGGAAGGACGGATCCTGAAGCTGAGGCCACCTCATGAGAAGAGAAGACTCCCTGGAAAAGCCCCTGATGTTGGGAAAGATTGAGGGCACATGGAGAAGGGGACGACAGAGGACGAGATGGTTGGACAGTGTTCTCGAAGCTACCAACATGAGTCTGACCAAACTGTGGGAGGCAGTGGAAGACAGGAGTGCCTGGTGTGCTCTGGTCCATGGGGTCACGAAGAGTCGGACACGACTAAACGACTAAACAACAAATATGGTTCTGAACTGTGTCATGTAAAAAGTTGCAACCATGTTGGTTTCTTCTTAGAGATTTCCTGAAAAGACCAAGTTGCAGGATCAACTGAAGCTCTGGGTAAGGTCACACTTCCTGCATGTAGGTTACATCAGAGAGTGGACCACATTGCTGGATTTGGAAGATGATGCTCATTTCTTGAGAGGAGGAGAGGAACCCATTTTGAATTGCAGGCAAAACAGCCAATCCTTGAGAAGAGCCCACAAAGACATGAAATAGTTCAGCCCTCTTCACAAGCTTAAGAACATCAGTGGACGCTCAAAGCATCGTAGAGACTTCTTGACACTATGTGTCCCATCCCACTAATGCATTGGGTTCTCTCAACCAACTTACCAGTTCACACTATTTGAAGAGGGGGGCAGTTTTAAAAAAGAGAAAAGCCTAGTTTTACAACAGGGGCACATGTACGCTTATGCCTCTTTCAGTAGTAATTGAGTATGCTTAGGGGCCTGTCTGCTTTTTAAGTGAAACAAGAAAAATGAGATTAATGTTAAGATGTCCAAGAAATATCTGGGTAGTTAATCCAATTCTCTCAGATTAATTAAAAATTGCGTTCAGAGGGACACTTGTCACTTCTTAGCATATATTAATGAGCATAATATGAGTTTCACCAAATTAATCAAATTCAAAAGTATGGACTGCTTCCCCCCTTAAAACATAATATGGTGATGTGTTAGTGGGTTTGCTTTTATCATTCCCCAGAATTCCCATGTGAATGAGACCAAAATTAGAACATTTGTCCCAGTTCTCATGGCTTTGCTGTCATCATAGTCCTAACTGAAACCTCACTTCTTTCAATTTTACAATGCTTGCTTACAATATTGGAATGATAGGTGCATATAGCCTCTGTCTTCTGTTTGTGCAGAGGAGATGAAGACCCACTGTATAGATGCTGGCTTGGTGCCAATCCTGATCCCATTATTGGACAGCACAGACCAAGAAATGTTGCTTCATGTGGGCAGGGCCATTGGTCGTATCTGCTACGATAACAGTAAGTAAAAAGGTTTACGTTTATCAATAGAAAAGATGGGGGTGCGGAAGTGCTGTGAGATTTAAGCTCTTTATTCAAAGAAACCAAAGTAGTTCAGGCCTAGTGATCACAGCAACTCTTCCCAATGAGGCAGCTGTGAGGACTGAAAGTCCTTGCCTCTCCACTGCTCTCTAGGGCTCCTCCACCAGTTCCTTCCCCAGAAATCTGAGCTACTTTGTCTTGTTTCTCTTTGCTCTGACCTCTTCATTCCTCTCCATATTCGGAGAGGAGCTGGTCACAGCAGGAGGGGAAAACCCTCCAGCTTCTTCAGCATCCTGACTCATCTTTGCCTCTTGGACCTCCTCTCCACCCTCCTCTTCTGCCTCCGAGTCTGGACTGCTCTCTGCCCCAGCCTCTTCCTGCTCACTCAACCCTGTTGCCTCTTCAACTTCCGACACCTCCTCTTCTCCCTCTGACCACCCATCGTCATACCACCACGACTTCCCTGGCTCTGGGCCTTTTTCCCATGGCCGTTTGCTTGGGGCTTCCTCTGCTAGTGCCTCCCACTACTCCTTTGCATTCAACCCGACCATGACACATAGTCCAGCAACTCTACCTGTTAAGTATGTTCCTGATTGTGTCTTTCAAACTAGCTGCATTCAATGGAAATATTTTTTCCCCTTATGCATTGCCTGTTTTGCCCCTTGATTTATTTATTTTGAAATACCTGTCTCTTACCTTTTAGTCCAAAGGCCCTCGAGGCAGCTCACAACATCAGCTCAAACAGCATAATGTACACTCAGTAATAACGAGAAAGGGTCATAAAAAGAGTGCTCAGAAGGTATTAAGCCCCTCAAAGAGGTCGCTCCTAGTTCCTAATTTTTGCACTTGTCTTTTCCAGATGACCTTCAGGAGCAGCTGGTGGGGGCGGAGGTGATCACGTCACTGGTCAGGATAATGTCGGACTATCCCGATAATGAACCTCTTGTCCGTGTCAACCTGCTGGCCTTATCCAACCTTGCAGATATAGGTGACTCTTGCACTGCAATTTGCTTATGCTTGTATTATGCTTTTGTCTCACCTGAAAGGGCCTTGGCTTTAAGCCTCACCCAGCTCTGTTGCATATGTACTCAGAAGCCCAACATTTGTGGAGCCAAAGAAAGGAGTCTGTTGTCAACATGGCAACACAAATGTGATGTAGTCTGTCACCCACTGCACTATATACAAAATGTTTTAACAGATAGCTCCGTAAAATAACCCCCTTCTCCCCTTCATCTCTAAAGCTTTAAATGAGGGGTTGACCTTTTTTCTCTTGTTGACCTGGAGTCCACACAACTGGTAACATTTCAAGGAGGCACCTTGCAGAATCAACACAGTGATTTCTCATTTCTACTCAAATAGAACTTTCTTTCATACAGAGATGATGTGATTCACAGACATTTGATCTTTTATGCAGACACTGCTAAACAGGCCCTTAGCAAGACCAGAGTTGCAGAAAATTTGGTACGTCAGCTGCGGGCAGCAAACCACCACGAGAAGGTAGAAATCATCCTTGAGGTTCTTCAGACACTAGCAGAGAATGGTAAGCTACCTTGGGGTGGTTTCACATGCATTTATGCAGTTATCTAAGCTGTTTGTTTATTTAATCAGAGAGAGAGGGAAAGCATTTTGATTCAAAGGCATCTTTCAAGCAGAACTGTTCAGAACCCTGTCAACTTGTATGAGAACAAAATTATTTTTTCTTCCTTTCTTTTTAATTCAGCTGTTGATAGAAGCATTTGACCCACTATCCAGAAACTTAATAACCTCTAAGAGCATTTTAAGCAGGAAAGCCAGCTTCTGACATTCTCATCCTAGAAATCTGGGGACTGGGTCTGAGTGCAAAAACTTGAAAACCAACCACCAGACAGCCCAAAATGTATGTTTAACTGTGTATTTTTAGGGCTGGTTCACACATTGTATCTGGAAAACATGATATGTTGGTTTTAAAACATCAGTTTTTTAATGATTTTAATGTACATGGTATTTATTTTGTGATATTTGTGTAACCTGACCTGGGAGCAGGGTATAGGTACAGATAATAAATAAAATGATTGTAAGGAACAACTGCCAAGATGGATTTTCCCTGTGACATTTATCTGTGTTGCATACATGCCTTAACCGTGTTACATATTTGTCTTGTACAATGTGATGTCATGCTAAAAACATAATGTGAGGTGAAGCAGCAATGACAGTGAAGATAATGGAGGGATGCAAAAGAAACAGGTACCCAAACCGCAGCGTTCCTGTATCTTTGGATGCATAACCCAGTGCAGGTCCTCAGTTACTCGCATTATATATTAAAAGCTCCCAAAGCCTTTGTTTTGATGAGATCACAGTAGACATTAGCCATTGATTAATGCAGCATGGTCAACTTCAATTAACCAAATTTAGATTAATGAAATAACTTAAGGGAAATGTCACAGTTATTCATATCTGTAATTCCAAATGTTAGCCTGCCCACCAACTCCCTCCGTTTGTTCATTCATAATTAAATGGAAACTCTGTCCTGATTTCAACCAACAGTCTGCTTTTAAGTCTGTCTCAGTATTCAAGGCAGTCGAGATATTTTAGGGTGATTAAAAGCAAAAACATAAAACCCAGCTACAGTAGTAAGGTTGATAGTTGTCAACACAGTCATCCCCTTTACTCACACACAAGACAAATATGCAGAGGACCAAAAGGGCAACTTAGCATGTTGTAGTCTCAAATCTCAGAGTTGTGGGTTTGAGCCCCATGTTGGGCAAAATATTCCTGCAAGGGGTTGAACTAGACAATCCTTGTGGTCCCTTCCCACTCTACAATTCTGTGATTCTATATACCTGTCCGGACATTGATCCCACAAGAACTGGCATCAACTGAACCACCAAGCTTCTGGCCAAAGGAGGGAATTGCAAGCAGACCAGCTGCACCAGCAAGGAAGCTTTCCGAATAGGTCATAGTGACCCAGGTGATACTCCCTGAAGCTTTTGGGTCAAGATTGCTTATTGGTCTGAGCAACTAAGAGAATCTGCTCCTGCTGGTGACGGATCGCCTTTGCTTGTTTCACCTACCTTCGTTTCACCTCCAATTGAGTTAGGAGCAGGGCCAGGCGGTACCAAAACCATGTGGGCAGAGTCGGTTACAACCTCTTCATTTAATTGTCACCCAGTGGAAGGAATGGCTGGAAAAGACTCGCGTAATTGGTCCTACCCATGTAGTTCCAGTATGGACATATGCACTGCACCACAGCACTGTAGATAGATCTGAAGGATATTGCACTGTGGGAAATCCATGCTAAACAAACAAACAAACAAAATTATTTGTACCCTGCCCATCTGGCTGGGTTTCCCCAGCCACTCTGGGCGGCTCCCAACAGAATTAAAAGCACAATAAAACATCAAATATTAGAAACCTCCCTAAACAGGGCTGCCTTCAGATGTCTTCTAAATGTCAGATAGTTGTTTATTTCCTTGACATCTGGTGGGAGGTGTTCCACAGGGCAGGCGCCACCACCGAGAAGTCCCTCTGCCTGGTTCCCTGCAACCTCACTTCTCACAGGGAGGGAACCACCAGAAGGCCCTCGGAGCTGGACCTCAGTGTCCTTAGTGTCGTACATTTAAAATATATTCAATGCACGGCTAAAGCACATAGCTTCCCCACAAAGGATCCTGGGGGTTGTGGCTTGTTAAGAGTGCTGGGAAGTGTAGTTCTATGAGGGGGGAACTAAACTTCCCAGGGTTCTTTGGCGGAAGTCATTTAAGTGTTTTTTAAAGTGTGTTGAATATGCTTTTAATAATAATACTAATAATAATAATAATAATAATAATAATAATAATAATAAATTTTTATTTATACCCCGCCCTTCCCAGTCAAGACTGGGCTCAGGGCGGCTAACAACAAAGGCCAAGCTCTGTCTTGCAGCCCCTACAAAAAGATGACAACTCCCTCTGGGCCCTAGTCTCCTGAGAGACAGTGTTCCACCAGGTCGGGACTAGTACTGAGAAGGCCCTGGTCCTGGTCGAGGCCAGTCTAACCACCTTGTGACTCGGGATCTCCAGTATGTTATTATTTGTGGACCTTAATGTCTTCTGTGGGGCATACCTGGAGAGGCGGTCCCGCAGGTACGAGGGTCCTAGGTCCTAAGCCGCATAAGGCTTTAAAGGTCAAAACCTTAAAGGTCAAAAAAGGTCATGGTATGAGTCTGCCCTTATAAGTTGTTTGATGGTGGAGTGATAACAGGACGTGCAATAAAATTCAATATAACCATATCTAAACCAGAGGTAGACAACATGGTGACCTCCATATGTTGTTGAGCTTCAAGTCGCATTTGCCAGTGGTCAGGGATGGTGGCATTTCAACATCAGGAGAGCACCATATTGACTACCTATGGGCTAAGTGCAATGAAAAATCTGCAGCCTGAGATGGGAGACTTCACAATGCTTTTCTGACTGCTTTATTGCACAGTGTCTACCCAATGTTATTGGACAAGAGAACACAGAGATTCACTCAAAGTTTTTATTACACAAATCACACTTGTCTGAACAGGCCTTTGAGACCACCTACTGCTCTTCTAGGGTTCCCTCTCCCTTGTTTCCACATTTGCTTGGCACATGTGTCTCTGCTCATCTGAAAGTCACGTTCAGGGAATAAGCCTTCCTGGAACATGAATGCTATGGGGAATTCAGATGCACTGTTGGTGGGATCTCTTCCCTCCGTGGCTCTGGCTCTGTTACATTGGAGGACAAGCTGCTGTCACTCGAGTACAACTGACCCCAAAATAGCACTTTCTACCAAAATTCACTGGAGCACAGCATTAAACAGTGGAGTGACTGCCTAAGGGAGGGAGCAAGAGAGATGAGGTCTGGGCTTTTCCAGGAAAATGTGTTTGTACTGAGAAAGTAAAACAAAAGGTAATTTCAAGGTAAATTACTGGAGGCTTGTCCCAGAAGGAAGGGGGAGGATGAAAGATATGGAGGAGGGAAGGAGGGAGGGAGAGAGGAGGTGGGCATTGAGCCAAGAGCAACAGCATCCTGATGTTTCAGTGTCCAGAAGGAAAAGGAGGGGTGTTGAAATGGTGAATGCTGATAAGTTGGAGAGTCAGAGAGAGAAGAAATCAAGGGGACTGTAATTGTATACCTGTACTTCCTTATGATCTCTTTGAGAACTCTTCAAAGGGAGGGGGCGCGAGAGCTTTCAACATGAGGGAATCCAAATTAAGCCGAGCTTTTCTGAATAAGGGGTGCTTGACTCAAGATGGCAGCATTTTGATGCTAATTGGAAGATGGCATAAGAGTCCTGGGCTCTCATCAGCAAACAAGTGATAAGTGATGTGAAGTCTTTATTGAATTAGCAGAGAGATTTTGGCTTTCAAGCACCCCAAGAGCTTCTAGACCAGTTTGCAAACGACTCGGATGCACTCTTTTCCATTTCAGTAGGTGTTGCTGGGAACTGTAAATGTACTCTTTTCTTAATAGACCTTTGTCAGCAAAGTAGAGGCCGGAGAGCCAAATTTGGTAGTGTGGAGACAGGTTTTTAAGATGTGTTATATTGACCCTTCCAACCTATGAATCTTCTTTTGGTTGAGTAACAGACACACTACAAAGGTTATCCCAGCAGCATGGGTGCAACTTCTCTATGACTTTTCCCCCTTACTATACCAGTTAAAGAATATATCTATGCTACAGAATTATATTAGTTTAATAGTCATTCCCTCTTGCCAGGGAACCCTGGGTATTGTAGTTTGGGGCAGACATCACTAGGCATCTCTGATAGAGAGCGTTCAGCATCTTCACCAAACTCGAGGACATTTGTGGCAGCTCTATAAAATTGATACATGTAGGTATGCCATAAGAGATCACATGGGAAGTTCCTGTATTGGGGTCTCCTCCACATAGCATGACCTTGTCCTTCTCACACAATCTTACTTCATATTGTTATGAGTTTGTGGGTGCCAGACCACCCTGGATCTGACAAATGTTAAAAGCTAATCAAGCCAGGCCAGCTTCCTGAACCCTGGATTTTGAAAGTGTTAAAATATAAACCAGGCTAGCTTCCTCATAAGGTGATCACCATGTGTGTGTGCGTGTGCGTGTGCGCGCGCAGGGCCGTCTCAAGCATGTCGGGCGCCCTGGTGCCCTGGTGCGGAGATTGCTCTGGCGCCCCCCTGCCGGCCCGCCCCCCCCCTGGCGCCCCGCACCACCCAGCCTACCCCTAGAGCCGGCCCTGTGTGTGTGTGTGTGTGTGTGTGTGTGTGTGTGAGAGAGAGAGAGAGAGAGAGAGAGAGAGCCATTAAGGGAAAGAAAGGAAAGGAGCTCTGTGTGAGACAGCAAGTGTGTGGGAGCCCTTCTGCAATTTTAATATTCTATGATTCTTCTGGCCTGTGGTTAATGAGAAGGACAAAAGCCAGGATTTAAAGCAGAGTTTGCAGGGAAGTGACCTAGAAGTAAAGCAGCAAACTGGAGAGAGTTGTAGCACAGTGTTTGATTTCTGTTTGAATTCAAGGCTGTCTTTGGGAGAAACAAAACCCTTTTGGAGTGTTAATGCTATGAACCCCTCCATTGTTCAGGTTGTATACATTTGTAAATAAACCATATGCCATAAAGACACCACAGTCTCCGCTGTGCCTCATTTCCAAAAGGAAACACAAACCCTGGGTAAGCTCCTGCAACAGCATGTTATCAGGATGGGATGTAAATCATAGTGTGAGAATGAGCCCTCATTTGTCTGTGGTTACCAACACTCGGCAAGAAGCTTTAAACATGTTTCTTTATGATGACTTCCGCAGATGCCCTAAAATCTCAGTTGGTTGAAGCTGGAATTCAGGAAGCCATAGTTGAGATCCTGCTGAGGCTGCAAGACAGTTCCAAGCCAGAAGATGTGTGCAGCTTGAAGGCTGCGTCGGATCTGATTGTGTCATTGCTACTTGGAGGTAAGAATGACCGAGCCCAGGGAGAGCGAGTCCAGATGCACAAAGCAAGAACAGCTGCAGGAGGCCCATCTGCTCCGGTGCTTCCTTTTCCTTGCTACGGATGCAGCTGCGGTCTGCCGTTTCCAGATTCCTAGGGGGAATTTTCCACCACAGATGGCTTTTTTAAAAACGGAGACAAAAAGCAATCATACCCTTGTAGTATGATTGTGATGCTAGTGTTCGCCCCTGCGTATATACAAGTTCGCCTCGGGCATTTAAGGGCTAGTCAGCTAGCTGTTGGCCAAAGGTTGCAAGAGGATGATTATTGAGTCAGCATCTCTGACATTCTGTGTGGCTGGGTGTAGAACTTGTGGCCCTAAAGATGCTGTTGAACCACAACTCCCGTCAACCTCAACCATTGGCTGTGCTGCCTAGGGCTAATGGGAGTCAGAGTACAATAATATCTTGGAAGCTGCAGGTTTCTCGTCCCTCCAGGGGAGTGAGATGAAATTATTGGAGCCTTTTGTAATACCTGACCTCAAGTCTATATAAGGTTGCTTTTAGCTTATCTGCTGTAGGTTAAACTTAGCTAATCTGACACGGGTAATTTTATCAGAAGAAGAATTTCATTTCTGATTCTTATTGTTTCGTCTAACTAGATAAAGAGAGGAGTCTTGGCATCTGTTCCAAATATAAACACTTGGGAATTACAGTTAATTCTTTTTATGGTTACAAAATTGTAGTAATGACTGCAGACAGAAAGCAATCTGTGTAAAATAAGCATCCAATTAATGATCCGGTTGTTCACTTAATATTTACTGGTGGGGATAGTGAGGACAACAAGTCACTTATGTTAATGAATTAGGCAGGTTGGGGTTGTTTTTGTTTTTCTTATTGTTGCTTTTTGGTCACTCACATTGACTTGGGAGTGAGCTGTGTCTTACCTTCAACATATGGAGGAAGTTGAAACCAATTCTGGCTTCTCTATAGTCCACTGTGGTTGTTATAAATGTTATATTCAGTTTCATTTCTACAAAATGCCTTGAGTGAAAAGAGAAGAAACTGCGAGCTAGTCCCTTTTGCCATCCGGAGGCAAGCTGGTGACTTGGCATTCTTAGCATTCTTGGCCTGCATTTTCTTCGGCCCTTGTGTTGCTTTGCAAAATGCATATTCCACAGGAACTTGGGATCAACCTTCTTCAGAGATTCCTCTCTCTCTGTTCTGGGTTTCTTAATGCCATTTCTGTGCCACTTGCAAGACTGGCTGCATGTGGCGTCTTGCCCACGGCTTAAACCTGAACCTCCGCCACAGCTCAGACCAAAACTGGAAGAGCCACAGTCCACTGTTGTAACATGCGCAACATTGTGTTAGTCGTCCACCTGGAGAGCTTGCGGACTATCCTTGCTGGCAGCAACTTGTACTAACAAACACATTTCTATGTGATGAAGGAAAACGACAGATACCATGCTGAATATTTTGGTGGTAGCATGAAGATACCTTCTCCCACATAAGGGGCGGTGGACCTGTTTTTCTCTTGAGGTCTGCCTATTCTTGAGAATAATCTCTCAGGGGTTGGGTGGTAGTGGTAGCTGGGCCTAGCAGTGAGCATGGCCAGAGACCAAAGTGGGCAGTCCACCTCTTCTCTCTTTTTTCTTCCCTCCTCTTCCTCTTCCCCCAGTGGTCTGCCAAAGAAAGGACAGTGAAGGGATCACTTGCAGAGGGTGTTCCTTCGCCTCCTTCCATCTGTTTCGTTTCTCCTCATTTCTCAGCTCCCATTCTCTCCCTCTGGGGTCCCCACCACACATAAAAATTAGGGCAGCCGCCACCTGCAGCTCTTAGGTGTCAACTTTCCCAACCCTGCTGTCTTCCTTGCTATGTTGAGAAGCACTGTATTTCTATTTGAATTATGTTTATCATTATTTGAGTCAATTCATACATGGAAATCAGGATATGCAAATATTTGTTCTCTTTTTATTATGCATTTCCTTGTTTGTGGTGATGTGTTAGCCGCCACCCTAACATCACCTGACCTCCAGTAGCTACCGTATTCACAAGAGACATCAGCTACCAGGCTATACAGAGAAGCCCAGAGAGGTGCTTCTCTTCACAGCAGTAAACAAAGCTATAATAATCCAGTCAGTAACTCTCTGCTTGTTGTACTACAGATGAATCCATGCAGCAGCTGTTTGCAGAAGGGAATGGTGTTATCTACCAGAGTGTTGGAACATGGCTTGCATCCAAGCACACCCAGTTACAGCTGACGGGGGCTCTGGCCATTGCTAACTTTGCCAGGAATGGTAAACATACCTATATACTTTATTTACTAGAATCATTTTATCCCGCTGCTCAGCCCAAAAAAGTTCCCAGGATGCTTTTCTTAAGATCAATAAAAGCAATAATTCATTTGGCGATATCCACTTGTGGCAGCCTGCTCGCACAACATTCTGCTAGCAGAAGCTTCTGTTTTTAGCATAGCGCAACAGACAAATCCATTGGGTGTCTTATGCTTGCAAATGATGGCATGCAACTTCTCTTATTATTATATGCTGTCGACATTTAAGCTACCGCTTCCGCAACCACATCAGGTCTCCAGCTTCTTGCATGAACATTACTGAATTAAAAATCTGTTGATCAAAATGCAGGTTTAAAACACACACACACACAGAGAGAGAGAGAGCGCAATAATAAGATCTTCCCCTTTGCTGTTGAAATTTTCCACAAATCATGCTTTTGGCAAAAGCTCCAGGTACCTCTAGAAGGTTTAAAAAGGAGAAAGGGTTACCAGAACTGATCTACAGCTTTACTGTTGTCCTATATGAAGTATTGTTATTAAAATCTTATTTTGATGTTTTTTGTTTTTATTATGTGTCTTGTGTTTTACACACACACACACACACACATATATAATATGTGTGTGTGTGTGTATATAATGTGTGTGTGTGTGTAGTAATTTCATGTTGTGAACCGGCCTAAGATCCAGGGGTATAGGGTGGTATACAAACTTAAGAAGAAGAAGAATTAAGTCGGAAGTTTATATTATCAGCTTTTTTTCCTTCTTCAAGACAGCAACTGTTTGCGGATGGTGCAGCTGGGAATCGTACAACAACTTCTGGACCTTTTGGAGCAACATGTGGAAAGTGGAGATGTCTCTGTTCAACATGCTGCCCTGAGTGCTCTCCGAAACCTTGCTATACCAGGTACAACAAAAAGCCGCACCGCAAATTATCTAACTGAACAACTACAAAATTAAAATTGAAGTTATGCGGTAGGGCAGAAGTGGAATGTGAGAGTGGGACTCTCTATTTCCTGGACCCTGTTCCTTGTAAAACTCTGTCCATCTGTTATCTTTGGTGAGAGGTGTTGAGAATGCCTTGAAAAGAGTTTTCTCTGCAAACATATGTGCACTGGATTTCTTCAGATTCAGCCACCCACCACCACCACAGTGGCATGTAGATGATAAATCCCAGGGGTGGGTGGGGTGGCACATTGACATCATCACACATACTGTGCATGTAAATGCACATCAATGGACACAAATGCAGATCCAATACTTTCTTTCCATTGAGAACTCATAATCTGCAAAGGAGGAAGACTGTAGCCCCATAGTTTATCACATACTTTAGATGCAGAGAGACCTCAATAAAAATATGGGCATCTCCAGATAAAAGGATCAGGTATCAGGTGTTGGTGGGGAAAAAATGTGTCCCTAGAACCCTAAAGAAACAGCCAACTGAGAATAGACAATACCAGGTTAGATTACGGTTACCAGACGTCCCCGGATTTGCAAATCTGTCCCCGGACAAATTCCGTCCCCGGAATGTTCCCAGATTTGCAAACCTGTGCCCGGGAAATGTGGCAGCGGCAGCCTCAGCTTCCCGGAGCCAGCCTGGTAGCACAGTTGGCTCTGGCTGCCACTGCCTAAGGGGAACCGGGGATGTCTGGTGGTACAGATCTCCTGCCCCCTGCCCCCTCTGTTTTGACTGATGGGGGAAGCTCGGGAGTTGCGGGTGGGCGGCTGTTGCCCGGGCACAAGGCACGTGGTTTCTCTGCCGGGCAAGGTGCAAAGCCCTTCTTTCACACCCTGTGAAACATAAATGTGCAGTTTTTTAAAAACTGGGCAATGGCGTGCCACCTGCCCTTGACTCCCGAGCCTCCCCCGATCTCCTTCCCCCTTCCCCCTTTGTTTTGACAGATCAGGGGACGCTCGGGAGCCGCGGGCAGGCAACCATTGCCCAGTTTCTTAAAAACTCTGCGCATTTATGTTTCTTAGGTTGAGAAAGAAGGGCTTTGCAGAACCTTTATACCAGGCATCCCCAAACTGCGGCCCTCCATATGTTTTGGCCTACAACTCCCATGATCCCTAGCTAACAGGACCAGTGGTCAGGGATGATAGGAATTGTAGTCCAAAACATCTGGAGGGCCGAAGTTTGGGGAAACCCGTGTGAGAAGTCACTTGCGTGGACTTGCAATCAGACAAGGAGACACCGAAGTAAGTCTTACCACTTCCTCTTTATTGTAACGCGTTTGCAAAGGCGGGCTCCACGACCTGGGTGGTGCGAAGAGCCCCGATCCACCCATAAGCTGGGGCTTATAACCCTATTGCTGCCGCCCCTCCTTAGAGGCTTGGCTTACAATCTATCTATCAGAGAAAGACACATTTCTAATACATTAACCAATCTACACTCTCTATTCTAAAGCTAACCTTATTAGGAAGCATGGGCTATACTTCCTTATTTCTACTCTAATTTAGCTGACACGGCATCCTATTCTATTCTAACTTAGCTGACAGGCATCCTGTTCTATTCTAACTTAGCTGACAGGCATCCTGTTCTATTCTACTGAGTTCGAGACACATCCTGTTCTATCACTCACTCTCACAATCCCCCCTCTTTTTTGTATCTTGACTCGAACTCACATAATAGGTCCTGGTAATCTCCTTCCTCTTTTTTTTCTAGACTTCCTTCTGGCGCACCTGTTGGGAGGGGCTTATAAGCCTGCATTAGCATCATTATGCGAGGGGGGAACTGCCCTATCCATCATTCTTTCCATCATTGACTGTAAGCATTGTAGCAAGCGGGGCATACAAAAGCAGAAAAGGATTAAAGGGTTGCACTTCCCCGTCGAACAATCGGTGGATGCTGCTCCTCTAGTCAAATTTATCCCCTCAGGTCCCTTATAGGTGGGCTGTGTGTGGACTCCCTCCGTATACCAATAATGATAGGAGCCACCACCACCACCCCATATTGCTGCCCTGGATGTGCTTGAACAGATATTTCCGTTCCTGCAGATAGGACTGTCCGTGATTCCCACACCAAACTCCAGCTCTCCCGTTAGGTCCCTGGCCCTTATCTATGGCAGCACAGGCATCAAAGCAAACCACAACCTTGCCCTCTCCCCTCGTTGTGTTATGCGCTATATATCCTTGTCGATTCTGGGCTATTTTGAACATGTTACTCCTCTGACTGGCTTTATTGGCGGTCCCGCCCTTGTATCCATATATATATATATACTGGAAGTTATGGGTCCCACAGCCAGGGGCTCATAACACTCTGTCTTATTCCCTTTTACTTTACACCTATAGTACTGAGTTTGGTTATGGACACAAGGACTTAATTGCTGAACACATTCTGGGGCCACATTATAATACATCAAGGTCTGTGTGACCTTACTGCCTGTTCGGGTTGCTTGAATGCATTCAGTGCACTGGGGTTCAGATTGAGCGGGGATGGTCGGAAGGAACAGACAGAACAAAGCCAACACGCCTGGTGGTATTAGGACGCCCCTTCTTCTTCCACATATTCAATCCCTTTCATGCCAACAAAAATAAGTTATCATCCATGTCAACAATCCCGTACATACCACCCCCATCCACCAATACCAATGATTCCAGGGTTCTTCCCACATCCTATACCCTTTTACTCAGAAAGAATGGGGCTCTTTCGGGGGACAGATACTCCAATGCCTGCCGCACTGTTGGACTCTCTGCCAGCTCACACTGGACCTTTCCTCCTAATGCTATCTTACAATGTTGAAGGATGATGTCTTCTATGAAAACAATGTTACACTCTTCTGTACAATGCACACACAGCACACACCCCTCACAATGTGCACAACAACAGCATTCGAAAAAGCACACACAAGTACAGAACAAACACATTTGCTTTACAGTCTCGGTGTGTCCTGCTGGATCCTGGTTCCTGATTTAGTGAGTGTCACTTTCAGCGGGTTGTCTGGACTAGTCGTCGCCGTCCAACTTTCAGGTGGAGCTCTTTTTACCCGATGGTAGTGGGTCCACCCATGTTCCCTGGTCCGCACTGCTGATTCAGTTGTGAGCAGGACCTGGTATGGGCCTTCCCAGCTCGGGCTGAGTTTCTCCATCCGCCAAGCCTTTATCAGGACCAGATCCCCAGGTTGGAAGCTGTGCTGTTGCTCCAAGAGTGGGGGCCGCTGTGCTAGTATGCCTTGTCTGTGGAAAGATAACAGAGACTGGGGCAGTGACTGCAAATATTTCCTGGTAAACTGATCCCTGAATTCAATTTGAGGATTCCCTAGGGCAGCCAAGTAAGGGTGGCCCATCATCATTTCAAACGGGGACAAGCCAGTATCCTTCCGAGGTGCCACCCTCATTCTTAACAATGCCAGTGGAAGGTTCTGTGTCCAGGGCAACCCATTCTCCAGATACAGTTTGGTTAGGTGTTTTTTTATTTCTCCATTTGCCCGTTCCACTTTCCCACTGCTCTCTGGGTGCCAGGGGGTATGGAAGTTCCAGGTGATTCCTACTGACTTCATTACCTCCTGCATTGCCATTTGGGTGAAATGAGTTCCCCTATCTGAATCCATTGCTTCCACTACTCCATAGCGGGGAAGGATATGCTCTAGGATAGCTTTGCTGACCACCTGAGCCGTGGCTCTGCGGCTAGGGAAGGCTTCAACCCATCCAGTTAGGTGATCTTTGAACACCAATAAATACTTCTGCCCTCCCCTTTCGGGCAGCTCGGTAAAGTCTACCTGGACTCTCTGGAATGGCCACACCGCCAGGGGCCGCCCACCTCTCTCGGTCTTCCTTGCCCTTGCCTTGTTAACCTTTTGGCATATCAAACACTTCCATGCAATGGCATGTGCCATTGGCCACATGTCCCTACTCCAATACAATGGTTTCACTAGATTGATCATTCCCTCAGTGCCCAAATGGCTTCCCTCATGTATTTTCTCCAATATATTCAACATAGCCGATTTTGGAAGGACTATCTGCCTCTCTGGAGTTTCCCATCCGTCTCCTTTCCTTTCCCATCCCTCTTTTTCCATGTATTCCTTTTCCTTCGGGGTGAAGGCGAGATTCTTTAAGTCCTGCGGATCCACAACTGGTATCCGCAAAATACACTGCTGAATCACTTCTTTCCTCGCTACCCCTTCCGCTGCCTCCCGTGCCCTGAGGTCTGCCCAAGCATTTCCCTGTTCCTCCGGCCTGTTTCCTTTGGTATGAGCTAATATGTGCACAATGCCTACCCTTCGAGGCCCCATCAGAGATTCTAACAACCGCTCGAGCAAGGCTACGTGTTCGATCTGTTTTCCATCTGCTTTGATGAAACCCCGCTCCCTCCATGTTCTACCAAAAGTGTGTACTACTCCCCAAGCATATCTTGAATCTGTCCATATAGTCACATCTAACCCTACTCCAAGTTCCAATGCTCGAGTCAGGGCCATCACCTCACACTTTTGTGCGGACCAGGTATTTGGTAAGGCCCCAGACTCAATTATTTCCCCATCCTCCTTTACCACCGCATATCCTGATTTCCTTTTTCCTTCCCTCACATAACTTGTCCCATCCACAAACCATCTTTCTCCGGTCTCCAGCGCCTCTTCCCTCAAATCTTCCCTCACTTTGGCCATCATCTCTATATCCCTCAGGCAATCATGTTCATCTGGTTCCCATTCCTTCCTTTCTCCCCTTAGGAACTCTGCTGGGTTCAAATTCCTGTCCGTTCCTATGGTGATATCGGACCCAGTTCTGAGTATCCCCTCATACTTAACAAGGCGCTTATCCGTCATCCAGGTAGGCGCCGCCCCTGTCATTACCGCACCTATCTGATGTGGGCTGTGTACTATCAACGCCCCTCCAAAGGTTAGTTTCCTACTCTCTAGGACTAACTCCACTGCTGCTGCTGCTGTTTGTATGCATGAGGGCCACCCTCTTACTACTGGTTCCAGAGTCCTGCTTAAATAGGCCACCGGTTGGTAGCGCCCCCCTCTCTTCTGGGCAAGTACTCCCACTGCCGCTTGGCCCGCCGTCGTGACATACAAATGGAATGGCTTTTGGAGGTCTGGGAGAGCTAATACTGGTGCCTCTATTAGAACTCTCTTTATCCCTTCCCACCGTTCTACATCCTCCTCCTTCCTCTGGACAATTGCTTCTGATTCCCGGAGGGCTCCTTGGGTCTGCGTCTCCCAAGCTCCCCACCTGGGATTGCCCTCCCCCTCTGTGTCCCCTGTGCTACTGACATGTGGTGGTTCGGATCTGTGGGAGAAAGGAGCGTGCAGTTCCAATGTGCGGCCCTCCCCTTGCATGGTGTGCATAAGTGCCTCCGCGTTTTGGGAAGCAGGAGTGTCCTGCCTGGCCATCAGACATTTTAACCCCTCCCCTCGTTCGGGAGCCCGGGCTTGCTGTGGCACTGTAGACCTCCTCTTCTTCCTTTCTTTCTGGAACCTCTTGGCTGCCTTCTCCCTCCACCCTTCTGTCTAGTGTCTTTTGTGTGATTTCCTCCCCCTCCCTCCTGTCAGCGTCTTGTGTTGGATGTGTGTCACGTCCTCTGAACCTTGGGCTTTCCCTGAAGTGTGAGAGCAAAGACCTGTGACCCACGGGATGGACCTTTCTCGCTGTAGGTACTTCCCCCCTGAAGGTGACAGGGTTGATCTGTGTCAGAACCTTGAAGGGCCCCAGCCTTCTGGGTGCCAGCTTCTTCCCCCTTCCTCCCATGGGAAGGCCTTCTGACCACAGCCAGACCCTGTCCCCTCCGTGGAAGACCTTCTCCAGTCCCCTGTGATGGTCTGCCCCCTCCTTGTAAGCCTCATTGCCCCTTGCCACGTCTCCATCCAGTTGTTGGTGTACTGTCTCCCTCCTCTCACCCCATGCCTCAATAGGTGGTCCCCCAATCTCCCCCTCCCCCTGCTCTGGGAAGGCTCTGGGGTTTCGCCCAAGACTGGCCTTACTGGGTGTGAGCCTCGTGAAGACATGTACTGCATGCCCCTCCTTGGGGTTGTCATGATATTGCCTGAGAATCTTCCCTCTGAGGGAGTCCTGGGGCATATACCAGGCATCATTGCTAAAGAGTAACCCCTCTTTCTCTGCAAGCCCTTCCCCTGCCCCCTCTCCCTCCTTGCTCTATGGGTCCTCCGTGGTCCCAAACCAGGCTCCTGAGGTGCCGGTCTACCTCCTTTCCAGCCCCTGCTGAAGCTAGCTCCTCCCCTGCTTCCCTGCTACCAGCCTGGAGCTGAGCCACCAGGACTCTGCAGAGCCCTGGACCCGTCTTAACCCTTCCTGTTTCGAATCAAATAGTATTTCAGCTGTTTTATCCAATATGGATCGGTCTCCCCATCAGGATTCCACCTATATTCTCCTCCCGGCCCTATGGGATATTCTGGCCATATTACCCGACAAAGGTTTATCAATGCCACTTTGGACAGTCCCTGACTGTATGGCTTGATTTCCTTTTCATCCCACTGTAACAGTACTTGTCCCAACGGGCTATTGGGGTCAATGGGATCCTTGTCCCTTGTCCCTGACGTTCTTCTACACGTACTCTGTGCCTTCCCCATAGCAAAATGTCTCTCAGTCACTCACACAAACGCACGGAATCGCCTGGCCGTTTCCCTCGCGGGAGGACGGAACCGCAAGCTAATCCTCTCGCCGGGTCCCAGGGCCCCGGTCCACACGCACGCGTCCTTATTGGAACCTCTCTTTCGCCCTCAGAGACAAAACACGCTCACGCCTTTCCCAGGCTCCCTCAATACTCACCCCTTTCAGCTCAGTGCCACTTCCTTCGGCTAGTGAACTGGCAGGCGTCCCTGCAGGGCACAGCAGTCCCAGACTGCGAGGCTTCCCTGGCTTACTTAAATCGGTTCTCCGTCGTTCAGCCCTCGGAGTCTGTCACCACGGGGTCCGGATAACAGGTCCCTCCGAAAAAGAGCCGGAGTGGCGCCGGACCTTCTTCCAGCACCCCGCCGCGCAGACCGTCGAGGGCCCCACGTTGGGCGCCAAAATTGTGAGAAGTCACTTGCGTGGACTTGCAATCAGACAAGGAGACACCGAAGTAAGTCTTACCACTTCCTCTTTATTGTAACGCGTTTGCAAAGGCGGGCTCCACGACCTGGGTGGTGCGAAGAGCCCCGATCCACCCATAAGCTGAGGCTTATAACCCTATTGCTGCCGCCCCTCCTTAGAGGCTTGGCTTACAATCTATCTATCAGAGAAAGACACATTTCTAATACATTAACCAATCTACACTCTCTATTCTAAAGCTAACCTTATTAGGAAGCATGGGCTATACTTCCTTATTTCTACTCTAATTTAGCTGACACGGCATCCTATTCTATTCTAACTTAGCTGACAGGCATCCTGTTCTATTCTACTGAGTTCGAGACACATCCTGTTCTATCACTCACTCTCACACCTGCTTTATACAATATGCATGTGTGCTTGGGCCCAGGTTTTTTTGCCTCACCATCCCCACTACTGAATCCCTGTTGCTACTCAGCTTCAAAAAAAAAAGGGGGGGTCCCCTGGATTCATTGAAAAAAATCTGGTAACCATAGGTTAGATGGATGAATGGGCAGCTTCCTGTCTTTCTTTAGCTTAGATAGGGTGCATGAATTGCAGCTATTCTGAAATATATACAATGAGAATCCTTTACTTTTCAATGGGAAGTGATTCCTGTAATGAAGACAATTAGGCAGAGAAGAACCCTCAACAATGTTCAATAGCAGCAAAAGGAGCAAAGGTGGTGATTGCTAGAATGCATACAAATGTCCCCTTTTATCTTTAAAATGTTGGAGAGTGTGATATTTTGCTCAAGAAAATATTGGACTAAAAATAGGCTTTTTGTGGTGGCAAACTCATTTGGCACAGTACCCATCCATTTTTCTTTAGTTACATTTGGTTTTCATCACTGTCTGAAGGTGGAGGTGGTCACTTCTAAACAACCTGTTTATTGAGCATTCATCCTGAGTTTGCACAGAGTTTCTATGCTCTCCATTGTTTGTTAAGCATTCGTTTAAAAAAAAAATTGTACAGAGGTTATACAGCTTCCCATCAGTCGATTGTTACCCCACAACTTTTAGTCCACTTTCCTACCAGTTTCCTTACTGCAACATCCTTTTTATATCTATAAAAAAGGTTTGTTGCAGCAGAGCGCTTTTATCCACTTTAGTTGTGCAAACCCAAATTTGTACAGTACAGTATACAATTGAATCCCTCCCACAAAATAGTGACAGCTGAGAAGAAACCCCAATGTACCAGAAGTGGTTTGCTTTGATGAGAAAAACATGTAAGAAAAAAGCAACCCTTTTTCCACCCAGTTGGTTTCAACCCCATCCTTCCTTAAAATCACAGAATTGTAGAGTTGGAGGGGACCATCGGGGTCATCTAGTCCAACCCCCTACAATGCAGGAATCTTTTGCCCAATGTGGGGCTTGAACCCATGACCCTGAGATTAAGCATCTGAGTCATTCCAGTACCAAAGCACTCTCTGTTATACAATGCGCACAATCTGGGTCTTTCGCTGGAACTGTATTCCCTGTTGATTTGCTAAAATATCATTATTATTTTTTTTTTAAAAAAGAAATACGCAAAAACACAGCCACAGATGAAAAAGTCAAGTTGAACATGAAACGAAATCAATTAGAAACAGTATTTTTAAAAATGTATGGGCAGGCGCAAGGGGCCTCATTAATTGATTAAACCCTCAGAGTCCTGCCCAGGGAGCTCTCTTTGAAAATCATTCCACACTCGAGGGCCTACAGTCTGAACTTTCTGCTAGCGAAGCCCAAGGAAATTACAAACAAGTTAATTAGCCATCAGATTCCCAGCACTCTAAAGTTGCCAGCAAGGGATGCCTGCCCGCTGCACTTGCCCTAGGCTAAGAAGAAAGCAAGCACGCAGATTGTCCGGAAATTGCTTGGTAGGTTGCATATACATCTCTTCCTAGGGAGGTTTGCTCTTAATTATTACCTGGAATTGCTTCACTCAAGGAGCCTGGTGTGGGGAGTTGGGGGGAAGAGAAACATGTTCAGGAATGGAGAAATAGGTATATATCCTATCAGGTGACGTGTATTTTGATCTTGAAGGAAAGATTATGACCACTGGGATATTTCCTGATCTATCTTTCTCAATAGTCTTTAGGTACAAGTTGTCAAGCCACCTATAGGTTCTGTATCGTTAAGAGTGGGAGTTAAACTTTTGACTAGACATCATCGTCTCCATATCTGCAGTGGCAGCTGGTGACTTTTTGCACCCTTCCCTAAACATATCAACATGTGCATGGCACTCTTGCACAAGCGTTGGGAAACACACGCAAACCAAAATAATGAATGCAAAGGTTTAAAATATTGGGTTGTTGTTGTTGTTGTTGTTGTTGTTGTTGTTGTTTTTGCTTCGGGTTGCACAGAGAACATTTGTTGTGGCTGTTTATTATCATTCAAAGTCACTTAATTTATCCAAAACCAAAAACAAATTTCCTCCTAAAATGGAAAGAGATAGCAGCAGATATATCTGATTTTCCAAAAGAGACAACTGCTGGGCAGAGGGCTTTCATCAGGAAAATGACATTGGAAAAACAGTCAACCTCCCCTCCCCTCCTTCTGTGCCATGGTCTTGATCTGAATTGGGCCCACCTGAAGCTGTAATTTGTGGCGCATGCTGCAGGTCTGTCAGCTGGAGCTTTATTCAGAGAATTAATCAGTTTAATTGTGGGCTGTTTGTGGGATTTTTCTGTCCTCGCCCCCTCTTGATTAGGGAGGTCTCTGGACTTGTCCATAATGGCAGAGCTGTTACTGCAGCCCCTCTAAAATGGTGGATTCATGCTGGATTTGAATTCAGACAACTGCTATACCCTATTCCCCTTTAATTTGGGCTAATAAAAAGTCAGTGTGTGGATCAAATGAAACACAATGGGGTGTTGAATAACTGTTTAGAATGTTTTCTGTTCTCGAAGTCATGTGCTTTCTAAATGAAGTCCATACTACTTGGCGATAAAAATATTTTAAAATATTGGTATTAATGAAATCTAGATCTAAATAGGGTTTTTTAGCAGGCAATCCAAAACAGTTTGTTCAAAGAGCTGCTGTACACCTTGATTTTTGTAATGCACTGACTACGATTCATTCTGTGGCCTTTAGTAGCTTAGCAGCAACTTGTCATTCAGATGTTGAGATGCAGATCACCAATCATAATTCCAATCATTTTGTCCCATTTCCCAGTGGCTAACAAAGTTCAGATGCTGGACGAAGGGGTTGGCCAACGTATCCAGATGCTTTTGAGGTCGGAGATGCCTCCTGTTCAGTTTAAGCTTCTTGGGACACTACGAATGTTGATGGACGGTCAAGGTAGGAGAATATCAAGGGCTTTCAAGTTAGTCCTTTAGGATTTGTTTGCAAACTGCATAGCAAACAAGGGAACCATTGTTATGTGATGATCAGGAAAGTGTTCTTATCGGTATGGTTAAATAGAGTTCAGAGCATCAGACCAATGACAGAAGGGCATTTTTGAATGCAGATTTTAAAATAGTCAATGGATGCGATAACTGTCAAGGTATTAAGTTGTATGATAAACAACCAATTCAATGCAAAGGAGAGTGAAGTTTGAGGGCTATATTCCAAGGACAAGTGTTTGGAAGTAGGCTGCAAGGGAGTGGCTCTATAAAGGCTCACATTTACATTGTGTCTGTGTTCCATTATGAGCAGGCAATTTCCCATAAGCAGATGCCATCCTTCACCTCACACAAGAGAACTCAAGAGCGTGTTCTCCCCGGATCCCACAAACAGCCCACGCACAGCTATTGCTTAACTCCCATGAAGAGCTGCCTTCAACCTCCATCAAAATTGTGGCCAAGGACAAGCAAGAATGCTGGGTTATGGAAGTGCTTTGAAGGAATCGAGATTCTAGAACAGGCATCCCCAAACGGCGGCCCTCCAGATGTTTTGGCCTACAACTCCCATGATCCCTAGCTAACAGGACCAGTGGTCAGGGATGATGGGAATTGTAGTCCAAAACATCTGGAGGGCTGAAGTTTGGGGATGCCTGTTCTAGAACAACCAATAGTGGCAGTATTTGACTCTTGTCCAGGCAGAGGTTCACCCTCACCCAGAAGTATTGGTGTGCTCAGGCCAGGCAGAACCAATGGGATTCCTGAAAGGATAGTGCTCTTCTGGAAACGGAAAGGATAGACAAACCAATGCAGAAATCTTTTGCCCAACCTGGGGCTCAAACCCACAACCCAGAGATTAAGAGTCTCATGCTCTGCCGACTGTGCTGTCCCATTGCAACACAACCTGAGCCTATGAAGGAGGGGTTCACAGCATTAACACCCCAAAAGGGTCTTGTTTCTGCCTTGGATTCAAACAGAACTCAAACAGTGCTCTCAAACATTGCTCTGACTCTCCGGCTTGCTGCTTTACTTCCATGTCACATCACTGCCACCCATTTGCTGTCTTCACTGAGCCCCTTCATCCCCCCCCATCACCTCACCAGGAAGCTATCTTGGCTATTTCTTGGAACTAGAAGGCTTGATTAGCTTTTAGCACTTGCTGGCTCCTGGGTTGAGAGAATTTTGGCACACAAACCCTCAAGCTCATAATATGTTTCTGTACCTAGCAAATACAAGAAAACCCCCAACTTCTTGCTAAGATTTACCCTTCCATGGCAGTGAGCTCAGAAGCCTCCCACCTTAATTGCCGTCTGTTCTATTTACCCATGAGCCAACATTGACCTTAATTAACTCAGCACAATACACTACCGTGAACATGTGTCTTCTAACCAGTCCCTGCTAAATTAGTTGATTGCATTATCTAGTGTAAATTCATTACCGTGACAATCACCGGGTGTGTTGATGCCAGCAGAATTTAGAACGGCAGGTTCCCCATTTTTAATTATAGATATCTGAACCCTTGGTGTTAATCGTTTTTCAGCAGCACCAACACAGAAAAGGGGTTGCTTACCAACAGCAGTTCTCATATTCGCACCTCTCACAATTGAACCACCCATTATATGTGCGGAGCCATGAAATTTCTTTTGAGACAATTGCTACCATCTATTTCCTAAAACTAGTGCCAATTTACGCATGCAGATTTATTAGGTTGATGACTAGACCTTTTGAATGGCAACTG
This sequence comes from Zootoca vivipara, assembly GCF_963506605.1. Classification (NCBI taxonomy): domain Eukaryota; kingdom Metazoa; phylum Chordata; class Lepidosauria; order Squamata; family Lacertidae; genus Zootoca; species Zootoca vivipara. The sequence continues at coordinate 80,079,493 of NC_083280.1, forward strand.
GGGTTGGTGCGAATGGGCTAGATACAATTCCACAGACAGAAGTTGCCTTTTGTCTCACACAGAATACTTTCTAATAGGGTATTATTGTTCTTGCATTCAGCTGAGTCTTCAGGGTTTGGGTCGCGCATGTACATCTATCCATAATAATAATAATAATAATAATAATAATAATAATAATAATAATAATATATTATTATTATTATTATTATTATTATTATTATTATTATTATTATTTATACCCCGCCCATCTGGCTGGGTTTCCCCAGCCACTCTGGGCGGCTTCCGACAGAATACAATAATCTATTAAACATTAAAAGCTTCCCTAAACAGTCCCTTAATGACTGCAATGTCAAACAATTTATTTACATTTGTGAATATCACAGTCCAGAGATAGATCTTTGTCAAACTCCAGCACCTCTCCAACACAATACCTTGAGAAAGACAAGGGACAATTCAAGTGATCAAATTAACCTCTGTTATATAACTGTGATTGGCTTATTAAGAGTCCTAACAAAAAATGCTATGCCACCTGCCACATCTTCCTATCCTGAATGCACATTTTCCCCCGTTTAAAAATGTTTTCTTTGAGATTATATGCATGTTCTGCCTGTTGTGCTTGTACTGTGATGGCCCATCCGCAAACTCAAACCATCACATTTGATGATGCTGGCACCAAGTGGTAAATACGTATAACTCAGAAACAAATAAAGGCTTTAATCACCCAGGCGTACTCCACCTGCAGTTGACAAAGTAAAAGAGGGGAGAATTGCCGGCTGCTTCACACAATATTGCTCCAATCTTTGTCTTTCAGCTGATGCAGCAGAGGAACTGGGCCAGGATCCGGTGCTGCTCAACAGACTGGTGCAATGGTGCAATTCAAACGACCACGCTGGAGTCTGCGGAGAAGCAAACCGACTGCTTGCATCACTTTTGCGTCACAGTTGTTCTCAGGTATGAAAGGCGTCGGGTTTGATCCATTTTCAAGTCTCATCAATTCGTGCTTTGTATTCCACTTTGAAAGTGAGAGTTGCAGCACAGCTTCTATGCTGCCTTTGATGAAACAGGTTCTGGGAGCATGTTCGCACAACAAATTCTCAACGACTGGCAGTGGCCCCCAGAAACTCTTGTCTGGAACAACTGCTTTTGACTCCCCCCCCCCTTATTTTATAAGAGGACAAATTCAAAAAATTGTTTTGCCAACTACCATATAAAAAATTTCAAAAGTAGGGGGTATGTAGCTTGGCTTTTGAAAAATAGGGGGTCCTCAGATATTAACTACCGTAATTGGGAATCACTGGCCAATGCTTTTTCATGCCCACTGTTCTCAGGCAATGAAATGGATTTATATATTGTACACAGGAATCACAGCAGTATTAAGAACAGCCACTGCAAGTGAACTTACATGATGTTCAGTTGAATATATATAGCTACTTCAGAAGAGACTTTCATCTCCAAACATTTGGTGGGGAGGGGCAACTCTGAGCTTCTTACTTGTACAAAGACAAAATTCTCATCAATTTGCGAGCTGCCATGGAGTCTATTATCCAAGTGCTATCCATAACCACTTCTGTTCCTAATTGCCCCCCTCCTTCAAAACAAAATCCTGGTTCACCACAGACTTCAGCAATCTCTTGTTGTTTTGTAAGCAGGAAGTTGTCAAAGCCATTCAAGAGGCCCAGGCAATGAAGCACCTGGTTTCTATGGCAACCAGCGAACATGCCATAATGCAGAATGAAGCACTGATTGCCTTGGCGATAGCTTCTGCGGTCAATTTAGGTATTCAAGCATTTATTTCCTAGATGTTGTTCTTTAAGTGGGCATTCATTCAACGAAACGTGGGCCATTCAAAAGAGCCTGATACACTTACCCAGGCTTTTATAGATAAAGCTGTCGGACACTTTATCCACTTCCTTTTGACTCTTCTCGGAGGAGCTGGTGCCACCCAGATTTCCTGGGTGGAAATCTGAGCAAGCAGAGGATACTAGGAAGCTGGGGTGAGCTAGATTCAAGTTAGTGAGGTGAGCTACTTACTGTGCCTGAGCTGTTTACAGGACGTGCTTAGCTTCATCGTCATGGTGTAATGGAAGAGGAAATTTATATGAGAAACGTAGAAATAAATCCTATAGAAATGGGGGTGGTCTCTGTGGAGCTCAAGTGATTCTTGATTTCCCAGGGCTTGAGAAACAAAGCTCTACTGACAAGTCATAAACACCCATGGATGTTTCTGATGTGAAAACTTTGAAAAGGAGCAGTCTGTTTTAACAATTACAGGAAATTCAAGATTAGCCTATTTGTATATTAGGTTTTTTTTGGGGGGGGAGTGAGGGAATCATGTCTACAAGCAGCAAGAGATTTTTATTTGTAGCAATTGTTTGAGGGGGAAAATAATTTCAATTATGTTAAACATTCATCTCCTTTGCAGAAATCATCAAAGAGACATTTAAAGAGGCCAAGCTTGTTCAGAACATACATAAACTTCTCCAAGATGAAAGCACAGGCCCAGAGGTGAAATATAATTCAATAGGTCTGTTGTGCAGCCTCCTGAATTCAGGTAATTTCAGCCCAATAAGTATGAATCAGAATTTGTCACAGCATGACGCGAGAGCATTTTATTTTGGGAAATTTGCAGCCGCAGCACAGCATGGATGTGTGGGGTAACAATATAATCTCTCTGCCCCCAGTTGGTTTTCAATATGCACAAAATCCACAAAGTAAATTAAGATCATAAAATGGGTAATGATTCAACTAAATATGGCTTCCGGTTCCACCTGCCTTAATGGAGGCAGCCCCCATGACAGCGGGGGGATCGTCGGCAAACAAAGAGGACAGAGGGTAAATCATCCTTGCAAATTCCCCCCAGGGACAGGGGCAATGGGCTTCACTCAGTTCGTCTCAGTACCTGGCTCTTGCTCCAGCATGGAATGTGGGAGGCAGGGAGGCGCTGAGTGCAACAGCACTTTGCCTGCCGAAAACCCTCCTACACCGCCATTAAGAAGCAGAGGTTCTCAGTTTAATTGGATCTTTAATTGGCTTTAAAGTACCGTCGTGTGATGGGAAAGGGTTGCAGCAGCATACTGTGGAATATACCAGCTACATGGATCAAAGTTTTGAATTGAGATAAGATTATCTTCGGTCTGAGAGTCGGTTGGGGAGAGAGAAGCCCAGGGTTTGTTTACTCTAAGCTTCTTTTATATCTTCATGATTCGGCAACCCTTTCCGGAATAAAATATAAAAATATATTTACAAGTGGGGAAAGGACGTTGGAGTAACATTGATATTAACAAGCAAAAATGGAAACTGTGTGTGATCTGAAATGAAGAAGGGGGGGGGAGCTCAAGTATGACTATGTTGGTAAGACCGAGTAATTCCCCTCACCTCCATTTAAAAAAAACAGACAACTGAGACAAAGTCTTAGTTAGGTGAATGCTTTACACTAGCCATGCAATAATGTAGGTATGCTTGAAACACCCTCCCAAAATAAAGGAAAAACAAAAGAACTGGCAAAAATTTGCTATTCCCCACCAGAAGCAGTTACCTGCATTCTCTCAAAATATTACTTCAAATATTGCTTCACCCCACACAAAGAAACACAAGGGGGGCTGGGCCGCTGTCAGGATTGCATCCAGTGCATTAGAGTCGCTGCTGTTTCATAGTCAAGGAAGCCAAATTGCAAGGTGAAGCTATTATATACTGTACTACACTGCTTGCTCAGTCTTTACTTTTGCAGGCTATTCCGCTAAAATATGTTTGATCTCCTTCAGGTGACCTTCGGAAAGAGGCCGAAGAGGACAAGATGAAAGAAACCCTTGAGAAGCTCTGTGGCCACATCAATGGTAATGTAGCCAAACAGGCGCTAATGGCGGTTCAGATACTGAATGAGGAGCACCGCCTCTTTGAACCATAAATGAGGATATCTACTTAGTGCTCAAAACGTGCTACTGCGGTTTAAGTACTGACTTGGCTAACAAGCAGTACAACAGGTTTGATCTGTTGTGTCCAAGCATCCAAGCAAAATATTGCTAGAGCTGGTGTTTTGTTTGCTTTTTAAAATATATATATTGAAGGGCCTTGGGTGATGGGGTTTTTTTGAATAGGATGTTAAGGCAAATGATATTCACACAAGCCTCTTTCCAAGTCCACAACATCATCACCCCAAAACACTAAATCCCATTCTCCCTTGCATTCCAGCAGAAATGACTCCACTAAACTCATTTGTTTTAACTCTGGAATGGTTATCACAGATCGCCCTCTCATCATGTGCAAATACAATATCCATCCATCGTGGGGAAAGCACATGTACTGCCAAAGACTATAGAACTTCAGAATATATATTAATGGAGGAATTGCATCTTTGAGCATTTGGAAGTTTGGTTGCTGCCTACTCAGACATGCTAGTTTGTAACATATAAGCCATTCTGGTTTTCTGCATGTTTACTCAAGGAAGCAAAAATGCAAACCTTGCCTTCATCAGTAAAATAAAGTCAAACAATATGACAACAAAGTGTTAGCTATCATAATGTATCAGCCCTATCATCTTCCTACAGCATTTGATCAGATTCTCTTTTCCTTCCTGTAAGCTGTCTAGGGTTGCTAACTTGTATGTCAAAACTAGGAAGAGCCACTTTGTGCGCAATCATGCACATGAGCATCGCTGTAAACTCAGAAACGGCAGGAACTAACAAGGTTCAAAGGGGGAAGGGCAGGCAGGCGTATATGCGCTCCGCCTTAGCGCAAGATGATCCAGAATGCAACCCCTGCACACGTCAGGGGTTGCCTGATGTTTCTGCCAGAATAATATTCCACTTTAAATGAATGAGTCACACGCAGAGTGTTTGATTTTTGTTGCTGCTGCTTATTCTACATGATGCTGATGGGCAACATCAATGCCCCGATCTCCCATCTCGTGATTCTTCAGCTTTAAACTAGACTTCAGCTAGAGAAGGGACCTTCGTAAAGTAGGGCACATGGCCACCCCGTCGTCTTCCCACCAGGGGGCATGTGCAGACAAATGACTCTGGAAGAGAGTACAGTGGTACTTTGGCAGTCAAACGGCTTTGCTCCCGAACAAATCAGCTCCCGAAGGCCGGAAGTGAGTGTTCAGGTTTTTCGGAAGCCAAACGTCTGCCGTGGCTTCCGATTGAGTACAGGAAGCTCCTGCAGCCAGCCGGAAGCTGTGCCTTGGTTTTCGAACTGTTTCGGGAGTCGAATGGATTAAATTTGAGAACCAAGGTACCACTATACAGTACTTGGCTTCTCTGAGCAGATACCTTTGAAGGTGACCCGGAAACTGCAATTAATCCAGAATGCGGCAGCTAGACTAGTGACTGGGAGTGGCCGCCGGGACCACATAACACCGGTCCTGAGAGATCTACACTGGCTCCCAGTACGTTTCCGAGCACAATTCAAAGTGTTGGTACTGACCTTTAAAGCCCTAAACGGCCTCGGTCCTGTATACCTGAAGGAGCATCTCCACCCCCACCATTCAGCCCGGACACTGAGATCCAGCACCGAGGGCCTTCTGGCGGTTCCCTCATTGCGAGGTTACAGGAAACCAGACAGAGGGCCTTCTCGGTAGTGGCACCCGTCCTGTGGAACGCCCTCCCAGCAGTTGTCAAGGCAATAAGTAACTATTTTACTTTTAAAAGACAACTGTTTAGGGAAGTTTTTAATGTTTAATGCTGTACTGTTTTAATATTCGGTTGGAAGCCGCCCAATATTATTATTATTATATATAACTGCAGGATAATTTTAAAAACATTCATTTTGTTTGAGGTTTGCCTCTAAACTGGGGGGAGGTGTTCTCCTAATCAGAAATTTGTATGATCACTACTATTGCACCTTTGAGATGACAAGCTTGAAAAGAGAGAAAGTGGGCCATTTGTGTGCACATCCACAACCCATTAAAAATCTTTCTTGTGCAACTCTCATTCAGCACAATGCGATTTGTTCAGGAAAAGCTTCCTAGGGATTGTGTCCCGATATGCCTTCCAGCAAGCAAAAAATGTGCTAGGGGGAGGTCTTTTAGGCTGCTAAATCCACAGTGCTACTTGATATTCATCAGTCAAGGAATTTGCCTGCTGGCTCTTTAACTCTCACAGGCTATTATGGCTTCTTCTTTGCTAGCTGGAGACACGGAAGTTTTCCTCCATATGACTTAGAAGCATTCTCATTTGCAAGTCTCCTGCATCCTTTGTTCAAACTTCATGCCACCAAATGGCTTGCTGTGGGGGGGTTTAAGTTATGCAGAGTTCACTGTATGAGTTTATTACCTGGGGCAAACTGAAAAAGAGTCCAGCATAAGAACATAAATCAGTAAGCAGGAATCCAACTGTTTCCTAAAAACAAAATCAGCACGTAGTCATTTTTCCCAACTACAGGAAGAGAGTATAGTAAACATAAAGCGGAGAGGCTCATCGGCACTCTCTGGAAAGAGTCTGTTATCTGAGCTATCACAGAAGAGTCTTTACACATGCCTGGGGAGGTCCTACTACTGGATCACAAAGGCAGAAACACCTCCAGTCACCATCTCTCTTTGGGAGAACCAAAAATTCCCAGGAAACACAACTTGTAAGATGGTTTTGCATCCCATCATCTTGTAAAAACAGCTTTTCTCCATGTTAGCAAATTACAGTGGTATCTTGGTTCTCAAACACCAAAAACCCGGAAGTAAGTGTTCCGGTTTTCAAATGATGTTCGGAAGCCGAACATCCAATGCGGCTGTTGGCTATTGTTTCCGGGGCACCTGCATCAATCAGGAGCTGCACCTTGGTTTTCGAACATTTTGGAAGTCAAACAGGCTTCTGGAACGGATTAAGTTTAGTGCTTTTGTTTTTGCTATTTTGCATTTTTATTTTTGAGGCTTTTGGGGTTAATTTGTTTTTGTGACTGTGTGAAACCCAGTTCAGCTACTGATTGATTGATTGATTGTGTGACTGCGGAAATGGATAAAAGCCCCCATCCAAACAGTGAATATCATCAGTGCAGGTAAGAAAAAAAAATTAATTTTAATTTTCATCATCTACAATACTGTATTGTTTCTTTTATAGTACAGTACATGGATTATTGCTTTCATTTTATGGATCAATGGTCTCGTTGGATAGCAAAATTCTTGTTAAATTGCTGTTTCAGGGGTTGTTTTTCAAAGTCTGGAACAGATTAATCCGTTTTGCATTACTTTCTATGGGAAAGAGCACCTTGGTTTGGGAACGTTTTGGTTTTGGAACGGACTGCCAGAACGGATTAAGTTTGAGAACCAAGTACCACTGTACTAAGGGCAGTTTTAGATCTCTGCACATTAGCTTGGTTAGTCCATGAAAATGGGCTCATACATTTTCAAGATAAAGGTTGTTTAAAATTCAGGTTGTTGTTTTTTTTTAAAAAAAAACAGGCAACGAGCACTTTGTGTGCAATCATGCTCATGAGCATCGCTGTAAACCCAGAAGTAGCAGGAAAAGCAGGTATAACGGGGTGCAGAGGGGGTAGGGCAAGTAGGTGTATATGTGCTCTGCCGTCACATAAGATGACCAGAACACAACCCCTGCACAAATCAGGCATTGCCTGATGTTTCTGCCAGAGGAATGTTCCACTTTAAATGAAGGAGACACACACAGAGAGAGTTTGCTTTTTGTTGCTGCTGCTTATTCTACATGCAGTAAAAAAAAATCTTACAAAAATTACACAAATACAGACTTTATAAAAGATGGTTAGGCAGTGTAGACAAGTCTGCAGTCCCTGAAGAAGAAGAAAATCAGGCAACCTCAGAAGCAGTTCAACCAAAGTTCAGTCCTTTGTCAGGAAGAATCCAAAGGAGAGTTTTCTAGGGCCTCCCCAAAAAAACACATTGTTGACTTCACTGTTCGGAACTGTGTTCTACACAGGCATTTATGTGGAATGGCTATGAAGGATGGTTGAAAACTCTAAAGGCACGTGCCACCCATTTCAATGAGGGTCATATTAAAACAGCTTGCATAAAAGAAAGCCCATGAGGCCAAAATCCTGAAAAGAGAAATTAACACTTTTTCCACTCTCGGTGACAAACCACCTCTTTATGGCAGGCTCTAGAGTAGGTCTAGCTGGCTTATGCTCCACCAAGCAGAATGCAGCCCACCACCTATATAAAGCAACTTACAGCAGCTTCCCTAGCAACTCGCCTGTTTTAATCAAAGCATTGTGTTATCAGATCAGCATCCCTATCTGGCCGATGGGCTCTTTTCAGCTCGGTGAGTCACAAGCTGTGTGCAGGCTGGCCGTGGGACCTTGCTCTGATACGGGCCGCAACCTGACAAGCGTAAGAACATCTATTTGCCATACATGAAGTGGAAATGACCACTTTTAAAGAGCTTTGCAAATACCCCTGAACATCCAATACATCCAATTATTTACACATACCTAGGAGACTTTAGCATATTCATTTTTCACTGCCACAAAAAAGATAGATAGAAATGTGGTCGGCTCCAAAGAAGTATGCCTCCAGGTATCTAGAAAAACGAGAAACTTCAGTCCCAACGGATAAATGGCTTTACGAACTACTACTATATGAAGTAACGTTAGCAAAACTGTAAGCAGACACATTTCCTTGTTCAAATGTCTATAAATAACGCCGTATTAAAAAGGAGACGTGGCGTGAGAAGTCAGCCTTGACCTTTCCAAAGGAGGCCTGTGGTCTGATGCTGCTGAACGTACAATTGACTTTTACTATACAAATCCTGGTAGGTAAGGCAAGTCCTTTTGAAATATCTCCAGTGTTCTCTCCAGATCTCTAGCATAAAAATGGACACATTAGATCTGGCCTGAATAAGAGGAAATCCCTCCCTTCTGTTCACTTGATTTCCGGCACGTGACATGCCCCCCCCCTTAAAAACAAAAAAAACAACCTCCGGCAACACTGTACAAACATGGCTCTCATTTAAAACACTCACACAGTGCATGCTTCAGACTCTCAACAGGCACAACATTCCCTGAACAAGTTTTCCATATTTAAAGGCATTTCGTGTATCTTCCCCAACCCCACCCAAGATGCAATCATTTGGCATCGTGGGGCTGTCTTCTAGGCACTGGCCAACTTTTGGAATGTAACGAGTCTAACCTCTAAGGAACTACTGTAAAAGGAAAACTAAGGCAACGGTCCTTAGACAGTAGTAGCTTTCAGGTAGGAGCGTCTAGCACGCTCCATTGGTGCCTGCCGCAATTTCACATCTGTGCACAGAAGGATGAAGATAAATAGCCTTCTTTCCGAGAGGTCAGCATTGTAAAACTGTTCATTAGCCAGGCGAGAAGAGGAGCAGGTTCTTCAGCTCCAGCTTGAAGTAGGATAGCATCCAACTATGTTTTTTGTTTGTTTGTTTAAGTGGTATATTATGGCTTTACGCTCTAGTTGTATCAATACTTTTCTAGATCTCCGGTTTCGTTTCTTTTCTCCTTGCTCTCACAGCAAGAGCAGCCGGGGGGGGGGGGCGACAACGGACGACTGATTTGTCTTTACAGATGATCTTGTCTTCAGAAATGGTAACCTGCCTTCACAGCTTCAATGTCGCAAATCAGTGTCCTGGCTAGGAAAATCCCAAATATCTAACAAAGAAGAAAAGACAAGATAAAACAAGCACTATTTATAAGAAAGAACATGTTTTAACAGTCTGGCGTTCTTTATGAAAATAACAAAACAGTGCAAATTCTGGCTCCTTTGCTAGCCTGTTTCAAACTAGCTTGGAAATAACTGAAGTCCTCATCAACAGTGCTGAGATATTGCAGAACTATTTAGCCCTGGAAAAATAGGTTGGGCATTTAAGTGGTTTGGAACCAATGAGGTTTGTGCTGCTTTCTTCCACTGAAAAGCACTGTCCACATTACAAGTTGGAAAACTATTACAATTGCTTTGCAGGACTGAGATTTGTGAGCATAGCTGCTCAGTCAACACAACATATTCATTCCTCTATTTTCCTTTAGAAGACAATTAACAGCTGAGCAAGGATGTGGGGCAGGGAAGAGAACGACACTCAAACCAAAACATACAGCAATTTTCTTGATCTAAGTGGGCGGGCAGGTAGGGGTGAGGAACAGAAAAACACGCTCAGGCTACTAACCAGCCTGGATTTTACTGGTCCAAACAGCAAAACTGTTTTCTGTTAGTGCTGCTATATTTGAAATCTGAAGCTAGCAACTCTATTCATGGGAACACCAAATGGTATTTTTTGCACAAATATTTGTCTCTAACAATTTGTCTCTTCATCACCCAAACACTGTAATACTAGACAGATCTAATCATTGGGTAAGAAATAATATTTGCTACTTCAACAGGCCAACAGGAACTCACCTGCAATAATGAAATTGCTACAAAAATTCCTGCCACGATGTAAATATTCCGGGGCAACCAAGCTTCCAGAGCAGGGATGCAGCCCCTGGTATAAATTCGTTCTCCCCAGGCGGATACAGGCTAGAAAGAAAAAAAATAAGAGGAGTCAGGAGAGAGAGAAAACTTCACATGTATTTTCTTTTTGTTACTACCTCTTTTTAAGAAAACCAAGGACAACAAAACTGGAATCTCCTTGCTATGGGCAGGGCTGAACTAAAAACAATTAAAATTCTGCACCAAGCTAGGTTCTACAACCAGTATCAAATGGCAAAATCTCTTACTTTGCATAATCTATTCTGCTATTTTTGCTCTCTTGCTGTCTTCACTGTAACAGTGAAAGATAACCAATGAAAATCTTATTTAGCCACCTCTTTAGATTTGTGGCTACAGAAAGAATAAAGAAGTATGTCACAGGTATTTTAAAAATGCTCTCTTTTGATTGTGTTTTAAAAGATATGACCAATGTAATATTTTTGCAACCTCAGGCATTTATCTGTAACTTGGAGAATTGGTTTCTCTAAAAGTATCAATGAATATAATCCACCTGCTACAATATTCATAAAGAGCTAATATGGGGACGTGTCAAACTTTTGGTAATGTTTATTGGGGGGGAAATGTTCTCTTACATTTAACCTGTGACTAATGTAACATGACCAATGTAACATGTGAAAATTAATTGCTAGACACCAACAAATAAATGCCTCCAAACAAGACCTTGTGCATATTTCAGTTGACTATGCATTCATAAGTTGCAGCCCACTTCAAGTCTGTGAGGAAAGTTGTAGTGCCCAAAGAAATTTACACTTAGCTGTGGAAACATCCTAATTGTTTCTTTTCAACACAACATTTATCATCATTTGCAGGGAAGACAAACGTCAAAGAAGTCGTTCCCCCCCCCCCAAACAACTTTTAAAGAAAAGGATTTCATACTAATGAATATCATACTGCATCGTCTGGCCAACCAATTTGCTATTCAAACTCATCCAGAACAAAGTTTCCAACAGACACCAGTACTTCAGTAGTTGTTTCCGCTTCTGCGCCGCTTCTTTTTTTTTTACAGGATAATCACATTTTCCACTGGGAAGTTATTCCCTGAGTTTGTAGTGTCCATTGTAAATTATGCTAAAAATCCATTTGCACTTTCAGACCCCCTTCAACCTTTGACAGGGTCATGCTGTTCGCTCGGGCAAGAGAAGAGACCTTCATCTCTAGACCAGGGGTGAGCAACCTCTGGCCTGTGAGCCAATCTTAACTCACCAGGCTAATTTGACATGATATCTTACAGGTAAGGGTGTAATTTGTCCAAGGCTACTTTATATAGCTCCCAAACACTGTGATATACTGATATATCACAATGTCTGAAATAAGGATGGAGCCATGTAGAGGCATAAGCTGGCTTCAGTTTTCGCCACATTGCAGTTTCTACATAGCGCATGCACACACACACACCACGATTCATGATATATTGCCAAGTCAAAAACTATAAAACCATTATCACAATATGGACTTTAAACCAGTTTTGGACGACATATTGAGCTATTGCCCAGTCCTACTAGGAGTGAAAGGAATTTGGAGAAGCAGGCAGCCCCTGCTCTCTGATACGTTGCAAGAAAGAACTGAACATCTTAGCGCACCAAAAAAAACCACGTCCTGTTATTTTATTGTCATTTCCAGTTTGGTAACAGCGCACTGGGATGGAGACTTGGGAGATCAGAAACTCCTCCAGATTGCAAGTACATGCCAAGGGCATCTTAACAAAGAAGTACAGTCGTACCTTGGTTCTCGAACGCCTTGCAACTCAAACGTTTTGGCTCCCGAACGCCGCAAACCCGAAGTGGGTGTTCCGGTTTGTGAACGTTTTTGGGAAGCCAAACGTCCGATGCAGCTTCCACGGCTTCCAACTGAGTGCAGGAAGCTCCTGCAGCCAATCGAAAGCCGTACCTTGGTTTTCAGAAGTCGAACAGACTTCCGGAACGGATTCCATTCGAGAACCAAGGTACGACTGTATTGGGAAGACACTAGCCTTGGCCAACTATGGTTTCCAACATAGTTCTGGAAAGGCGACTGATATGGCATGAGACTTCCTGCCTCCTATTCTAGTTTCTTGCATCAAGAATTTACCAAGTTTAATTGCCCGATGCTTCTTTTCACAGTGGCCCTAGCTCCTACTCCCTTGTGGGAAAGCAAAACTGGGGGTGGGAGGGTGATATGAGACAAACAGCAACATCAAAAACACTCACCAGATTTCTTACATCATAGCCACACTGCGTGTTCACAACCTTTTGCTGGAGAGAGAGGAAAAACAGGGGTGTCAATATAGCTTATCAACCATGCCAAGATTTGGATGCATTTATTATTTTAAACCAGTATGAAGGGTCCTTTGCGAAGCAGCACGCAGTCAATACTTTAGAGGACATTTTACGTGCTCAATTCAGGAAACACTTCCTTTTTCCGAGCGCCAGTATTAATGCAGAACTAAGACAACAGGAAATATCTCACGGCAGGATCTTGGATGCAGCAGGAAAAAGGAACCCCGCATCTCTCACGGCTCTTGCTTGTGCTACTGCAGTTGAAGTATATGTTAAGGTTCCAGTCGTTTGGCTCCTGAGCACCACAACAGTTATTCTGCAATAGATAAATCACTCGGTTAGACAGGGGGTGTGCCAAAGGATTCAGTACCTGTATCAGAAAAATCAACCAAGAGATTACATGCATTGAATGTAGTGGAATTTGCTACCAAGGAGTGTGGTGGAGTCTCCTTCTTTGGGGGTCTTTAGGAAGAGGCTTGACAGGCATATGTCAAGAATGCTTTGATGGTGTTTCCTGCTTGGCAGGGGGTTGGACTGGATGGCCCTTGTGGTCTCTTCCAACTCTATGATTCTATGAATCATATGGATGATGTAGGTGATTTTGTTGAAATAGGGCATCCTGTTATAAAATAATTCACTGATAATCATGAAGAATGGCAACTACTGAAATCACAGACTGGACTTTGGCAAACTTAACTAGATCGATCTGTCCTGGAGGGGGGCGGGTTGGGATTTTGTTTTAGTATTCTTTTCTCTCTCTCTCTCTCTCTCTCTCTCTCTCTCTCTCTCTCTCTCTCTCTCTCTCTCGTAATTTTTATATACTGGGAATTTAAAAGACTCTTTTTGGGTGTTTTTGTTTTTTTAGGATTTAGTGCATCCACTCCCTGGGGTGGCAAACCCAACTATCACACCTGTTTTATGAACAAAATACACAGAAGCGTTTTTTGGGGGGGGGGGAATTATGTAGCATTCCCATTGTCGCTAAACCGTGAGCACATTCTATGTTTCTGTTTATTTGATTGGGATGGCACAGCTGCTGGACAGAGAGATCTTATGTCAAGAAATAAAGCGTACAATGTGTTCGCATGACATATGTGTTGCTGAATTCAAGACTGCAGAGAGAAGTGGTCAAATATCTGAATAGGCCTTCCATGTAAACTGGTTCCTGCATATTCGACACATGTCAGGGCAAAGCTTCTAGAACAGGCTTCTTCAACCTCGGCCCTCCAGATGTTCTGAGACTACAATTCCCATCATCCCTGACCACTGGTCCTGCTTGCTAAGGATCATGGGAGTCGTAGGCCAAAAACATCTGGAGGGCCGAGGTTGAGGAAGCCTGTTCTAGAAGATCACAACTTCCATTCATCCTTCATGGTAAAATTCTTCAGCGAATCCAATACATGCTTCAGGTTAACAAGCAGTTCATTTTCTTCCCCAAGAACTTTCTAAAGACCCTAACTCACTACTGTTTTCCGAATTTAAAAACCAAGCAGATTTCTCAAAGCAGCTTACCATTTTCTGCAACGAATCAATGAGGTTCTGCAGGTCAATGTCATCTCGGTAAGACTTAATGTTGTTCTTGAAAAACGTCTCCACCCGGTCCCTCACCCAGTCTTGGAACAAGAAAGCCAGGACAGCTGCTGCCAACTCCAAGAGAAATATTAGCACAATTGTGCCACAGAACTGCAAAACAAAGCGGGGGGTGGGGGTGGGGGGTGGGGAGAGAGAATGAGATTCTGCTCCAAACAGAAACCAGCCAGTAGTTCTCCAACAATGTTCCAGGGGACCTTGAAATCCCTCAAGAAGACCTTAGATATAGGATAGCTCAGATTTTGTAAAGTTATCTTAATTAACCATATTGCCTGTGAGTCCCGGAAGACCTGCTCCCTACCTTGCAGGCCATTTCCCACCTGGCCTGAGAGGGTGGGGCTCTGACTGACTCCAGCTACAAAAACCAAGGCTGCTGAAGAGGCCAGAAACTATCTTGGCTGTCTCTTAGTGCAGACCCGGGTCATTGAGCCTGAGCTTCCACAGTCATCATCTGCCATCATCTTTTAAAATGTTTTATGACTGCTGTGTGTGCCACCCTGGGTTCATCCAGGAGCAAGGGCGGGGTGTAAATAAAATAATGGGGACACTTCTTGGCTTGCAAAACACACACCCAACAATCCAATTACTTACGAATTTCAGGAGGCAGATGTTCTCCCGCAGGGCTCCTACACAGCCAGCAAATCCCAGAATGAACATTACCCCGCCAACAAACAGGATAAGGACCACAGGGTCAAAGCCGTGGAGGCGGGTCATTTTGGATATGTCATTGAGCACCCCCTAAAACGAAGCAAAAACGATGAAGAGTGAGAACCTGTTCCTTGTAAAGTTATGACTTTAACGAATTAAAGCTTCCTAGCATTCTACTGCAAGGATACCATATACCTCAAAACAGAATTCAAAAGCAGGCCTGCATCAAAGAAGGATGTACATTGCACGCATAAAAGGCTCGGTGCAATTTAATTTCCATTAAATGTTAGGGGTGGTGGTTATGTCAGTCACCTCACAGGGTATTTAATTGCAATAACCCCGCATACCGCAAGGAAAAATATTTGAATAAGACTTAAGGTCATTTCACTTACTATATTTTTAATTACTAAATTTTAAATAGCATCAAATGGCTATGTGCATGAAGGGAGCCTGGGCTGGCCTCAGCTCTTTTGTCAAGGTACACACTCCTGAATTTGTCATCAGGAAACATCCCTAAATATCAGGTTCTGCCAACAAATCTAAGGACCTTGCAGCCAAGCAGGCTTCCACTAGGTGGCACTAACAGAATGAGGAGCTGCAAAATGATTTTTATTTCTGATTTGGACACAGCTTTCAGCCTAAGACCCCCATGCAGTCATTTTCCTGCACCTGAGACAAAACTGCATCATTTCTGGGCGGATGAAATAACTATCAACGTAATAACTGTTTACTGCAACACTGGGGTATTAATTATTATTATCTTTCTGACATCTGGATATTTACATTTCAAATACGCCTTTATTTATAGGTGTTTGAGGTGCTCCCATCAGGTATATGCCCTCAGGAGGGGACACATCACAATGACTAGGAGTTTCAGAAAGAATTTAAGAAGAAATGTGAGCAGATAGTTCTCTCAAACAGTGGTTCGTAGCATCATTCAAATATGAGCTACTTCACGGGAATTAGCATTGTGTTTCCTTTTAAAACCAACTCACCAGCTACTAATACATTAGATTGGATGGGCAGAGACAGGACAAGTGTTTCATTTGTGCGACACAAAGCGCTTTGGTTTTTTTAAAACACACACACAGATCCAGATAACAGGAAGTGGCAATGAAAAAGAAACACCCTGGAAAGCCTTGCGCAACCTTTAATACCAGGGTGGCAGCTCCATAGCGGTTTTTGCGATTCTCCTTGCACAAGTGGAGAAGCAACTTTGGGTTGGGGTTCACCTTTACCACGCAAAACTCTTTGCAACATCCAGGAGTCGTTCGGTGAGCAAAAGGGACCTTTCCCAAGCGGAAAGGCACTTTTTGATCCAACCCACTGAGAGTTCTTTGGAATGCATGAGCGCATACGGAGAAGCCCTGTTGGATCAGAGGGCTGACAGCAAATCCCAATCTACCTCCTGCCCACATCTGTTCTCAAGTTTTCTTCTTCTTTGGCGATCCCTCGTAGCTGAGTAAGATTGTCTTCCATAAACATGGTTTTAACAATGAGTACGTAAGTGACTGTGGAGGCCAATTCTGGATCCACACGTCCTTCCACAATGGAGACATCGGTTTCCGGGCAGGAGTTGATCACAGCGTGGATTTGCCAAGCGTGCCTTCCTCTTAGCATGTTTCTCCCTTACATCCTGAGTTCAAGTGTCTTCAAAGCCCCATGACACCTTTGGTAAAGGCTGTTCTCCAATTGGAGCGCTCACAGGCAAGTGTTTCCCAGTTGTCGGTGTTTATACTACAGTACATTTTTTTCAGATTTGCCTTGAGACAGTCTTTAAACCTCTTTTGTTGACCACCAGCATTACGCTTTCCATTTTTAAGTTCGGAATAGAGTACAGTACAGTAGTTGCTTTGGAAGACGATAACCAGGCATCTGCACAACATGACCAGGCCAACGAAGTTTATGTTGAATTTTTTCTGCATACTACCTGTCACAGTATCACAGGTAAAAATGCCCATAGTTTGGATATGGAACACCCCCATTTTCTCATTCAGAATTGCTTCTCTTCCTGTCTTCATCCCTGCTCCACTCTCCTAATAAATCATACATTGATAAACCCACTTCCTGAATATACTCCACTGCAATTTCTATGGTTGCAATGGTTCAGAAGAAGGCGCCTTTGGAGTGGCAACAAATCGCAGCCAAAGGATCTCAAGAGCAGCAGTTCACAGGTTGTATTTTCTCTGTGAGACTGTTTACCTGGGAACAGTTTGCGGCTGAGGGATTGGGAGGGGTAGCGTAAAGCAGGCTAACTAATAAAACTTGGCAGCTGAATACAAATAGCAAAACCAGAAAACCCCAAACCCAAAAGATTAACATTAAATGCAATAAAACATTTTCATTACTAAGCAGAAGAAAACAATTTCAGGTTCCAGGGCCCTGAAGATCAACAGCCTGCCCAATTAAAATGGCCAAATCTGGGCTGCTGATTTTTGGTGTGGGTAACAGCCATATGATGCGTCCCTCCTACAGAACTTGTGTGTGTGTGTTAAGTCAGTCCTTGGAGGAGAAAGGGTACCATAGCAACTATTTTTTTTCTGGAACTCTGCCCATTTTGCATGAGGCTTCAGAAATAGCCTATCATTTAGAAGTTAAATGTAAATCCGCCAAATATCCCCTTGCCTCCTCTTTCCCCGTCCTGACCTGCAAATCTCGCCATCACCCTACGGTTGACTGCAGAACAGCCAGCATGTCTAACAAATTCAGAACCTACAATCATGTAAAAAAAGGACCCCATTTTAAAAAGGGATTACCTTAGCACAAGGAATTCAGAATTCAGAAAGGATGTTGGGCAAAAGGGCTGCCCTTTGTCATCTTCAAACCAAGCCCCACAGAGGCAGCAGGAGTGCAGAAGGGGGAGCAGGAATCTCTGCCTTTTCATTCTAACACAGAACTTGTGGTTTTCCCTTGCTGAAACTTGCATATAGACTAAGGCAGTGGTTCTCAAAGGGCGTGGCAGGAGAGGGTGGCAAGTGTGGTGGGAAAATTCAAGAAATATAACAATGTAGTATAGGACAGTGTAGAATCCAAATAATTTTTCTCAAATATACAACCAGAAATAGTATCCACGCCTCTCTGCAAGAGCACAGGCTACTCTTATATAGTTGTCCACAACATACTGTTGTGAGCAGGGATTTTCAACCCTGACAAATATGAAAGAGCAGAAAAGAGAAAGGCTTCTGTGTGCTTCAAATTTAGGCCTAGTATAAATGAGATTACCCGGCAAAAGAAAGCTCATACATCTCAAACATACTTAAGGTATACATGTTAGAGGTTCTTTTATAATTAGTGTTGGGTTTTTTTTAATGACTCATGTTCTTATGTAGCTGCATTGTTTTATACTTCTGGGATTATAAAGCAGTTGTGTTCCATTTTATAAATCAAGCACTTTTTGTTTCCCAATGTATTTCTTATCAATAAAAAAATTCGGTGTGACCATGAGCAACTTTTTTTTTCTAAAAGTGTGGCTCAGAGAGAGAGAAAGGTTGAGAACCACTGCCCTAGAAGCTGAAGGTGTTCAGCTGCTATTCAGACACATGATTACGTTTCCAACCTTGCTGCTTCATTTTGCCGTATCAGACTTCCTGGTGTCAAAATCTCTTCTGCAGCACCTCATCGCATAAGGGTGGGGTGGAAGACAAACCAGGTGCAGAATTAGGCAAGACATGCCAGCTAACAATAAATTTCGGAAGCTAGGTACCTACCCTCCCAAGCTTTCATTCAAAGCAACATGGGAGACCTGCCCCAGTAACAACCATATATAGCCAAAGTCACCCAAGAGGGAGGCAGGATATAGATATTACCTCCACTGAAATCAGCAGCCCAGGTTGGGTGTGGAGGTGATGAGATGGCATGGCTTCCCCACTTAAATGCCTACCTGGGGCCTGGCAGCGTATTCAGAAGTAAGCAAAAAGGAACTTGCTCCCAGGAATTGTATAGAGGGTACCAACCTAAGGCTTTCCCCCTAGAACCATACCTGCCAAGTTCTTGCCGGAAAAATAAGGGATCGGCAGACCGGAAGTAGCGCTGCCGCCATTTTGGAACTGGGCAGAGCAGCATCGGAAGTCGCTTCTGAGCCTGCTCCACCCAGTTCCAAAATGGCCGCCGCACCAGAAATCGTATCTGCGCATGTCCAGAGACTCCAGACATGCGCAGAAGGAGCCTCCCCTGGCCGGTAAGTAAACCGGGGGGAAACAAAAAAATCCGTTTTTCCAGCTGGAAACGGCTGGAAAAACGGGGGTTTCCCGGGGAATACGGGAGACTTGGCAGCTATGCCTAGAACCAAGCCCCAGGGAACCCTGCTGGACTTTCTGAGTAGATATAGGCAGGATTATGCTGCAAGACTCTTTGCATCCCCCCAGGTAAGTAGCTGATTTTGCCGCACACTCATGAAAATAAGCCTGGAGGCAGAAAAGCGGTGCTAGTTGGGATTTCTGTCCTTCAATAAGAAAGGCCAGTGAGCTAAGGATGAGCGCATGTGCTGTGTGAGACGTATTGCACCTCCTCAATGAGAAGCAGCTCAATTCTCTATAGCAAAGAGTCACACTTTTCTTACCTTTTCGCTCCAGGCCCAAAGACCAGCCCCAAGAAAGGCAACTCCGGCTAGCTAGGGAGGAAAAAGTAACATGCTTATTATATGCTGGTAAGCATTGTTTGGTCATGCACCCCCACCCACAAAGAATCATTATGAGGCAATATGTACATCACATCCCCCCCCCCCAATCGGATGGAGTAAGGGACAACATCATGAAACACCAGGTACAGGACATCTGCCACACAGGTGTGTTGAAATTTCGCTTCAGGTGACAGTTTTACAACTGCTGCTGTTTATCAGGTGTGGAAAGCCTCAAGGCAAGCACAGAGGATATTGCCCAAGGAACTCTAAGGAGCGTCTCCACCTCCATCGCTCTGCCCGGACACTGAGGTCCAGTGCCGAGGGCCTTCTGGCGGTTCCCTCGCTGTGAGAAGCCAAGTTACAGGGAACCAAGGCAGAGGGCCTTCTTGGTAGTGGCACCCGCCCTGTGGAACGCCCTCCCACCAGATGTCAAAAAGAAAAACAACTACCAGACTTTTAGAGGACATCTGTAGGCAGCCCTGTTTAGGGAAGCTTTTAATCTTTAAGAAATTAGTGTATTTTAATATTTCTGTTGGAAGCCACCCAGAGTGGCTGGGAAAACCCAGCCAGATGGGCAGGGTATAAATAATAAATTATTATTATTATTATTATTATTATTATTATTATTATTATTATTATTATTATTACCAGATGGTGAGGTCTGAATTGGCTGCGACTATCTGGGGAAGACATGCTGAGGTAAACAGTTCATATAAATCTATAGTACAGCTAAATGTGGCAAATGTTTTGCGTTGAGTCTCCCACAAAATAGAAGGTGCCAAAAAAAAAGAAAAAAGCAATGAAAATTATCAGAGGGGCTACAGCACCTTCATTCCTGACCAGTATTGGTGTTAGCAGTCTCCCTCTTTTCAAAATGAGTCCCCTGCCTGGGGGTGGAAAAATGAGGAAGCCAGGCGGAGCCAAAATTACCGCGTAATGAGATTATGGAGGGGGGGGAACTGTGGCTTTAAAAACTACCACCACCAAACAAACTCAAAATCCATGTGGAACGAGGGCTCTGTATGTCAGCTGACAACACATAGCACAGGCTGTAAGCCTGAACAGAAAGACACCCAAAGAGGAGGGAATTAGCATCATCTGAGCCCAGTTTCCCCCCCTACACATATATGATACGCTGAATCCCCAGATGCACAAAGATGGAATTGTACTAACTGCCCTGCCCCATTCTCAGTCTAGAGAGGGGAGGGGGAAAAGAAATCACCCATCTGTAGTGATATTAAAACCACAACACACAAGAGAGCGCTCTCTGGAACAGATATGTCAAACCCGTCAATAGCCTAAACAGGAGCATTTCTACAGAGAAGATGAAGCTGAGAAGGTGATGAAACAGGAAGGAAGTCATGAGTGAGGGAGAGGCAACTGTTACCTTTGTAATGAATTTCCGAACTTTGTTCACACAGTGTGCTAGGTCTGATCAGTTTTGCATTCTCTCTAGCAAAAGCAGCTGTAGATTTCATTGCAATTTCCACCACACAAGAATGCATTTTACCCCCCTGCCCCAAGCAAAGGTTGTTTATTTTTGAGCTCCCAACAAGCAAAACAGCTGGGTGCCAGTTCAGCTTATTTACTGCCGCACAGCATGAGGCCAAAGTGAGCGCCAGTCAAACGGTTTCGGAGGGGAAAATGCTCTAGTGATCTCAAAAGCTCGAGGTGGAAAACCAGGGTGCAATATTCCAGTGCAAATGAAGTCTTATTGTGGAACTGTAATGTATGACTGGGCCATAAGAAAGAAGAGTTTGGATTTGGATTTGATATCCCGCTTTATCACTACCCGAAGGAGTCTCAAAGTGGCTAACATTCTCCTTTCCCTTCCTCTCCCACAACAAACACTCTGTGAGATGAGTGGAGCTGAGAGACTTCAGAGATGTGTGACTAGCCCAAGGTCACCCAGCAGCTGCATGTGGAGGAGCGGTGACACGAACCCGGTTCCCCAGATTACAAGTCTTCCACTCTTAGCCACTACACCACACTGGCTGTCAATGGCTACTAGTCAGGAGAGTTAAAAACTACCTCCAGGATCACAGACTGCATGTCTCTGAATAAGTACCAGCCTCTGGGGAGTAACAGGAGGAGAGGGCTATTGTCTTCATGTCCTGCTTGTGGTCTTCCCATTAATAGACAATCTGGTGGGAAACAGGATGCCAGACTTTGGTCTGATCCTGACTCTTCTTTCATTCTGAAGTACAGTGGTACCTTGGGTTACGCTACCTTCAGGTAACGTAACTTTTGGGTTCCAAACACTGTATATATTTCTGGGCTTCACTATGCGCGTATGTGCAGAAGTGGCACCTCCTGTTGTGGACTTTTCGGACCCCTGGAACGAATTGAGTTTGTATCCGGAGGGTCCACTGTAACTTATTCAGGTCACCGGAGATACCACCCCCCTAAAGAAACCCATGCACACATGTATGGAGCTCACCCATTAGAGCAGTGGTTCTCAAAGGTTGTGGCACACCACACTGGTGTGGGAGGAGCGGATGACAAGGGTGGTGGGGAGATTCAAGGGCAACCGAGCATTTGAACATTTCACTGTCGTATTATACAGTATACTAGTGTATACTATAGTGACAAGTCCTTTTTTTTTTTACTGAATACAAATAGATACCTTTTTCAAAATTAGATACTGAGGACAATCTCACCATATAAATGAGATTACCCGGCCAAAGCAAGCTCACGCCTCCCATTGAGCTTGTATACATACGTAAGGTACATATATAAGAGGCAAGTTTATAATTCTATTTTGAGAATGATTCACATTCCTATGTAGCTGCATTGTTTTATACTTTCTGGGTGTCCCGTTATCATAATACAGTGGTACCTCACAAGACGAAATTAATTGGTTCCATGAGTCGTTTCGTGTTGCGGTAATTTCGTCTTGCGAAGCGTGGGAAATTAATTTGTTCCACGAGTCGTTTTGTGTTGCGGTAATTTCATCTTGCGAAGCGTGGTTTCCCATAGGAATGCATTGAAATTTAATTAATGTGTTCCTATGGGCAAAAAAGGGCGCCACCTCACCCGCCACGGCCGCTCTGGAAGTTTTTTAAGGCTCTGGGGAGGGGGAAGCAGGAGGAGGGCCAGGGAGAGGCTCCTTCCCCAGCACCCATTCGCGCCCAACTAGATGGCCACTCACGCCCAGCCATTCACGCCCAACCAGGCAGCCAGTGGGACTGGACGGGGGCGGATGGAGCGCTTCGGCAGCCTGCACTCTGCTCAATGACGGCCGCTCTCCCGTTTGCACGCCTCCACGCAGCCATGCCATCCTACTCGGTGACGACGGGCAGCCAGTGGTTCGCGGGCACCGACGAGTAAGTGACTAAGGGAGGGGCGCGTGCGGGACGACAATGGAAACTTCTGCCCACTCCCTCCCTCCTTCCCCAGCAGCCGTTCACACTCCGTTCGCCATTCGCACTCCCAACCAGACGGCTACTCTCCCGTTCGCACGCCTGCCCTGCTTCGTCTTGCGAAGCACGGCCATAGGAAACTTCGTTTTATTAGTCTCCAATGAACTCACAAAACGCTTTCGTCTTGTGAGTTTTTCTTTGTGCGAGGCGTTCGTCTAGCGAGGTATCACTGTATAAAGTAGTTGTGTTCTATTTTATAAAGCAAGCGTGGCAAGGAGCTGTTTCTTTTTGTTTTCCCAACGTATTTCTTATTAATTAAAAAAAATGGTGTGACGTGAGCAGATTTTTATTCTGAAGGTGTGGCCCGGAGGGGAAAAGAGAGAACTACTGTATTAGAACTACAAGCCATGGACACATTGTCTTCTCTGCCGCCATAAACCATCACCACATCGATGCAGGGGGATTGCAGCCATTAACCTCATCCCAGTACACAGCATCAAGGCTTCGGAAGACCTCAAGACTAGAAAAAGGGTGAAAAGTAGTTACGGAACTAATGCGGGTTACTTTTTATTATTAAAAAATATTTCTCATGGGCAGAAGCACAACAGTCATCTCCATTTACACAGCAGAACATGCATCTACGATCTAGCTTTAAAAGCACCTGTAAAAACAGAGGGAAGCTTACCAAGATTTAGACAGCTGTTTCAACTTCCGCTCTCTATGGAAATATAGACCTGCTGCTGGATTTTAAAGCTGACCCTGGGACACAAGCAAGCAGAGAGAATTCTCAGGAATTCCTGTTGCAGCTTCTGAATTCTTGAGAATTCTCTCTGCATCCTCCACCTTCTTAGAACATCACCTGGGGTTGGTTCCATGCACGTTAGAATGGGCCAATAAAATGAGGGAGCCCAAACAGCTACCCCAAACTTCTAAAATCTGATTACTTTTCTAAAATTTTGTGGCAAACACACAAACCCAAGAGAGTAACCAGACAGCAGCAAGCTGGATCGGCAATGACGGAGGCCCTGAGGACTTGGTCCCGTTATCTACACTGTCCCCCGCCACCAAATTTTCTAACACTGCCTGGCCCTCGCTGATACGGGTCCTGCACCAAGCACAATATGCACACCCAAAACACACACCAAAAAAGGAGTGCAGTTCCCAAACCCCAGCACTGCAGCATCTTCAGATCTCCTCTGTCCACAGATAACCGACAGGCCTTTTGTGAGAGTTCAGCTGAACACCAACCCCTCCAACCTCCCAAGCCTGACAAAGAACATATGCACGCCTCTGTATCCAATCCAGTTACATTTTCCAGGAGTATTCGGTCAGTTCTCTTTAGATTAAACCAGCCAACTATCCTGTGGGGTGTGTCATTTTAGGGCTTAAACCATGAGTAGGCAAACTAAGGCTCGGGGGCCGGATCCGGCCCAATCGCTTTCTAAATCCGGACCACGGACGGTCCGGGAATCAGCATGTTTTTACATGAGTAGAATGTGTCCTTTTATTTAAAATACATCTATGGGTTATTTGTGGGGCATAGGAATTCATTCATTTTTTATTTTTCAAAATATAGTCTGGCCCCCCACAAGGTCTAAGGGACAGTGGACCCGCCCCCCTGCTGAGAAATTATGCTGAACCCAGGACTCAATTTTTTGCAATTTCTTCAGTGAGGGGGTCTTACATTTTTGGGTGTAATTCAAATCTGCTATTACTTTTGTGACTGGACAACATTTAGCTTGCTAAGTCTGTATTTGATGAAGAAGCACATAAACTGCTTTCGGGAAATTTTTATTTTTACCTTCTGAAAATGTCAGGTAATGCTAAATAAAATTAATAATACTATAAAATATAAACACAAGGTACTTGACAATCATTTTTCTATGCAATTTTACACACGTTTTACTTACCAGGCAAAACTTAAATTATATTGTTTTAACCCAAATATTTCTTGAATTCCCAAGTTATGTTACAACCCTTTTTAGCACTCCTCATTTTGGGAATCGGAAAGTTGGGAAATTCAACACGCCCTACGTAACACCTCACAAAACACCACATGCATTGTGACATGAACTTTTTAAAGAAAAAGTTAATTTCCTAGCCTGCTTTAGGATTTCTTGTTTTCATTTCCAGATCTTTGTTTATTTTTATATTTTTACAAAGGACACAACTGTGTCCTAAACCTTTCTGAAAGCCAGAACTATCCATGGTCTCTGCAGACAATGCTACCTTGCTTTATCCCAACCTAAAAACCAGAAGCACAGCAGGAAATGGCTGACAAGTGTGGTATCTTTGATAAGGATGAAAGGGAAAAGGGAAAAGTAAACACCAAACACATCTGTTTGCATTAAGCCAGGAGACCCCCATCTCCTGGTGAATGCATGCATTAGAACTTCACAAAGGCTGATGAGTAAGTGGCAAAGGGAGGGCAGGGGAACTCACACAGAGAGGAAACTCTTTTAACTCACACAAACAGCTCAGCTCACAGATTTTCCAATCTGATATAAAAAGACTAGCCAGAGGGCTGCACTTTCGGTGTGGGTGGGTGTGCAATTCACAGAAGCTTTTTGTTCTCATTCTTATTTCTCAAACAGTAGGGGCTAACCCCCAGTCCAGGGGCCTGATCCAGCCCAATAAACCGTTCCTTCTGCCCCATCCCTCTGTAAATCTTCTCCAATTTTGATGGTGGCAGAAAAATGGGATGGGGGCCATAGACACAGAGCTGGGCAGTGGGGGATGTTCATAGCTGCCAAGTCTCCCATTTTTCGCGGGAAACCTCCGTATTTAAACCCGTTTCCCACTGTTATCCCAAATAGAGAAAAATCCCGTAAATCCCCCGGATTTCCTACCTGCCAGGGAGGCTCCTTCTGCGCATGTCTGGACATGCACAGAACCGATTTCGGGTGCTGCTCTGCCCATGTCTGGGCACCGGAAATCGGGCAGAACAGTACTACACAGACATGCGTAGAAGCGACTTCTGGTGCCGTGCCGCTGCTGATCCCGGATTTTTCTTACCGAGAGTTGGAGGGTATGGGGATGTTTGTGTACACACACATATGTATGTGTGAGAGAGAAAGAGACTGTGGGTGGGGACACTCACTTCTAGCATATACACCCCAGGGAGGTGGCCACAGGTGACTACAGTCCTCAGGTTAATAATAATAATAATAATAATAATAATAATAATAATCAGTGCTTTTTCTGGGGAGATGCGGGGGGGGGGTGTTCTCCTAAACATTTTGTGAATATTTGTACTTTTGTCCATTTACTGTATTTATTTTTCCCGATTTGAACTATAAAATGGTGATTTTCTTGAGTCAAAATAAGAGTATCCCTAAACATTTTTAAAAGCAATAATAATAATAATAATAATAATAATAATAATTTGCTACTCCTGTTATATAGGCTGGTTTACACATTCATGCATTCTCAAAAATTTCTCTTCTCTTAATGACTGGAAGCTAATTTTCTAAACAGGTTCTTTTGAAAACCATTTACATCCTTAAAGATGGCAAAAGTAGTTTCTTTCCCAAATAGGTTGAATCTTAAACAACTGAAAGCAACAGTTAAAAAAAAAAGAGTTCGATTGTAATAGATCAGTGGTTCAATGCTCATTTCTTCTCTTTCCAAAATAGATTTTTTTTATCTTAAACAATTGAAAACACAGTAAATACTTGTGATATACCAGTCCACTCGTGATATACCAGTGGTTCAGTGTTCTGATGTTGTTTCAGCAATCAGATGTTTCATTGCTAAAGACTGAGCTTAGTCATCAAGCTTTGTAGGAAGCAATATACAAGAGAAGACAAGCTGCAAAAGGAGCACCCCTTACAATATTTCCTTAAAGCTTGCTGCTTTCTCCCTACAGCAAAGACAACCCCTGTAACCCATCAACTTTCCCTCTAGCTGATAGACACAAGGCTTCCCCATCTTCAGCTTGACAGAGGCGTAGTAAGGTCAGGCCTTCTCAAGCATATCTGGCCCCGGGGTACAAAGATCCCTCTGCCCCCCCCCCCATTTCCCACATCATACATTCAACACATATTTAAAGCACATGATTCTCCCTAGAGAATCCTGGAAACTGTAGCTTCCCACTCACAGAGCTACAGTTCCCCGGATTCTCTAGAGGAAGTCACATGCTTTAAATGTGTGGCCTAGTCTAGAACTGGTGGCAGCAGTTGAACATCTGCTTAACATGCGGAAGGTCCCTGGTTCAGTCCCTGGTATCTCCAGGTATGCTGGGATAGGACCATGTAAAAATCCCAGAGGGCTGTTGTCAGTCAGTGTAGACACTACTATGGAGCTAGGTAGGCCAGTGATCCAACCGGATTGGTTGGCGGGGTGGCATGACGCACCGGGTGCCTGGAGCCGGCTGTCTCAGCGGCAGCGCCTCAATCGCTGCCCCGAACACGAACAGCGCATGGCGCAGCTATTCCTGGAAACTGCTGCTGGGCATGCGCTGTGGTGCAGGGCGCCACTAAATCAAATGGAAAAGACACCTCTGAATTCAGCATTACGGGCTCAACTGCTTCCTCTAGGCCAGGGGTTCCCAACAAAATTTTCTCGAGGACCCCTCATTGAGCCGCTATTGTGACAAGGACCCCCATTAATTCCTAATCCTAAAATTAAAAAGTGAGAGCCAAATTAAGAGTCTTTTCATATTTTATATTTATACGTTTTTTACAGTTACGATTTAGGTTCAATGGACACTGACAAGATCGGTTCGAGAGTCACTGACTTACTTGCTTGAACATCAAATGCACTATCTTCCTCTTCATCTGTAGGCCTTTGTCGTTTTAACAAACCACTTTTTAACCAATGGTCCATTTTTAACTACGCAAACTGTAGCTTCCGCGAAAAACAACGCTTTGTTTACACTACTGTTTTGCAAAGAGGCAGCGCGCGCCAGGGAGGAGGGAGGGGAATGGAGAAGACAGGGTACCTGCGCAGTAGCGCACAAATGAAGCTGACGCGCGCAAAGCATCTTGGGGAGGTGAGCGTTAGTAGAATGCGTGCGCTGCCTCTTTGCAAAACAGTAGTGTTTGTAAAGCGCCACCTAACGGCATACAGCAGAACTACTGCCTCTATCTAATTCTAGTTTTGCGCTAGACTCTGCTCATGCAGGAAGCGGCCAAAACAAAAAATCTGTTATCATACGAAATATATTTAATATATTTTTTATTCTAATAGCATCTTGCGGACCCCTCTGGCATAGCTCGCGGACCCCTGGGGGTCCGCGGACCACCTGTTGGGAACCACTGCTCTAGGCTGCCATGAAGGAGCTGCCAATTAACTACATCAGATAGCATTACAAAGGAGGGAGCAGAACTTATCCAACACTGTCACCTCATGATATAACCGCTGTCAAAAGAAATCCTGCAGCCTCACCTACTTCTTCTACCGCATTTCCCTTTTAGGGAGGGATCCCATTCAGAGTTTTAACTACGGTCAGCCTTACGTGGGCACAGGCACTTTCACTTACCATCGTTGTGCCAAACCACTGTTTCACAACCAGTGTTCAAAGAATCAGAGTTGGGAGAGTTCCTGGGGATTCTCTTGTCCAACTTGTCTCCCTGCCATGCAGGAATATGCAGCTTTCCCATATAGGGATCAAACTTGAAATACCTTGGCATTATCGACACCATGTTCTAACCAACTGAGCTATCCTGGCTGTTAAGAAGGCTTACAAACTGTGGCATCAGCGAACTATGCATCGTAAGTTACAGCACTGGTTTGGACAATACTCCAGAGGTTTGAAGTCTTTAATGTTTGATGTTTTATTGTGTTTTTAATATTTTGTTGGAAGCCACCCAGAGTGGCTGGGGAAACCCAGTCAGATGGGCAGGGTATAAATAAATAAATTATTATTATTATTCTCATCCAAATGTGGAATTGGTTTGCCAGCCTCACCTCCACCATCCATGAAAAAGGATAGGTGTAAATGTGGCCTACATACATGGAACCACACCATAGAGGCCAACATTATGGGGTTAATTCCCCATATAAAATCTGGGAATCAACCAAGTGATTTTGGCTACATATAGGGGTTGTATAGGCATAGGTACAACTGCATGGGTGGTGGAGGCAGCATCAGGCTTCCTTTAAGAAGCAGGATTGGGCCCTTGAATTATCATATGCTCTGAAACTGAAACAGGGTGGGGGAGAAAACTGCATATTTTCCCCCCAAATTGGAATCTCCACCCCACCCCACCTCGCCCCAAATCCCTCAAACAGAAGAAAAACTCTACTCTCGGCAGTGGACTTTCTCCACATTTATATTACACACACATACTTGCAGAGGCTTAAACGCCCTTTGTTTGGAAGATTTGTCGCAGTGTTACTTGTTTCTGTTGGTAAACAAAAGGTAGTTACTAGGAAGCAGTGCTTCCGGATTCCATTACTGTACAGTTAAAGGGCAACAGAAACGATATCCTTTAATGGATCAAAGAACTGCTTACAATGCCATAAATAAGGGAATCAAGTTAATGCCCACAGGACCAAGTCTCGCTGTGCTCAAAAAATGAAATGGTTAAAAAAAACCAGAATACGTCCACAAAGTTGTACATGGCTGGGCCTTGCTAAAAGTGATATTTGCAGAGAGTAGAAAGCTGGACTTCTTAAGTCAGATCTGTGCAGCTTGTGACCAGCCATAAGTTGATAAATTCCCTGGCTTTGCTGCCTGCTTGGGACTGCAAAATCAGAAGGGGTTTTCAAGCACGTGGCAAGACCCATACATGGCTAAAAACTGTGTTTGTATTGCTGGTGTTTTTATCGTTAACCACTTTCATTGGGGAGCAATTCATAAGTGAAATGAAATTAAAAAATTAAATCAAATCCCTTTGGTGGTGGAGGGAGGGGGGGGGAAGAAGACAGTGCCACTCCAAAAGGTAAGTTTGGAGGCCAATTTAACCACATCATCCCAACCCCTAGGAAGACCGTGGTTATGTTGGTGTGGTAGAATCACCTTAACTGCATGGAGAAGCTTTCAAACAACATTTCCTTGTGCCCAGAGACTGGATGTGAGCTTCCAGCCCTCATTTATTTAGGATCAACATGCCAGAATCTGCCTAGGGAATGTGTTAGTAGCTGGTCACCTTCCACCAAGTGGGTTAGAAGCCTCCAACCAAACTCTGTTAGGGTTCAAGCTTCAAGGGAACAGAAATATATCAATGCAGACAAGATGATGTTCCTGGCAGATAGCAAGATGTTCATAATGAACGAAGGTTTACAGGGTGACCTTTTTCGAAGGAGGAAGCAAGAAACTGAAAGATTCCAAGTTACCCACATTTATACATTGTTAAGAGAACCACTTTTCAAATGGCATCACAGTGCTGCTCTATACAGTGGTGCCTCGGTAGACGAATGCCCTGTAAGACGAATTTTCCACTATACGAATAGGTTTTGTGATCAGAGGTTGCCTCGCAAGACGACGAGGTTTTCTATGGCCGCCGCTTCATCTTGCGAAGCGTGGCCATAAAACCTCCGATCACAAAACCTAGCAAAAGGGGCATTCATCTACCAAAAGGGGAACCAGCTGTAGCAAGGGAAGAAGGTTACTCCAGCTTGCTATTTTGCTGCTGTTCTGTCTCTTCCCCTGTGTTTTAAAAACCACAGCTCAATATAAAAACCAAGCAAGTGAAATGTTTCCAAATCTGGAGATTAAATGGTGGCTACGTTTGGCTGGACCATAAAGAAGGCTGATCGCCGAAGAATTGATGCTTTTGAATTATGGTGCTGGAGGAGACTCTTGAGAGTCCCATGGACTGCAAGAAGATCAAACCTATCCATTCTTAAGGAAATCAGCCCTGAGTGCTCCCTGGAAGGACAGATCGTGAAGCTGAGGCTCCAATACTTTGGCCACCTCATGAGAAGAGAAGAATCCTTGGAAAAGACCCTGATGTTGGGAAAGATTGAGGGCACTAGGAGAAGGGGACGTCAGAGGACAAGATGGTTGGACAGTGTTCTCGAAGCTACGAACATGAGTTTGACCAAACTGCGGGAAGCAGTGCAAGACAGGAGTGCCTGGCGTGCTATGGTCCATGGGGTCACGAAGAGTCGGACACGACTAAACGACTAAACAACAACAACAACGTTTGGATGTGTTAGCTGGCTACTCAAAAACATATCAACAAAGTGGCAATACCAGCTATCAGGTTCTAAAAATCGAAAAAACTACCGGTAAGGCTTGTAGGGAGAAGACAGTTGAAGTCACCCATATGCTATTTCTTAGCTTGTCGTATCTTGCTCCATCCCATGGTCAACGCATTTGATGTCAACATAAAATCTGTCCAATCTAAGGTACATAGCACCTGAGCAATGGAAACATGGCTAATTTGACAAGATGACCCTTATCTATGAAAATAGAAAAGAAAGAAGACTGGATACTTACCCAGAAGATTATGTTGTAGCTGAAAAGCAGGTATTTGTACCAACAGCTGACTTCAGCAGAAGAATACCGGTAATAGTGCATCTTTTATAGAGCTGTGACTGTATAGAACCAGGGGAAAAAAGATAGATCAGTAAGGAGGAGAAATGCAGTGGCATTCAACTTACCCAAGCCACTCCAATAGTCCATATTCATTGGTTCAGTAGCGTACAGTGGTACCTCTACTTACGAATTTAATGCGTTCCGAACGCACATTTGTAAGTCGAAAAAATTTGTAAATCGAATCCCATAGGAATGCATTGGCAGAAAAAATTCGTAAGTCGAAGCAACCCTATCTAAAAATTCATAAGTAGAAAAATCCTATCTAAACCGCATCCAAGATGGCGGACGGAGCTCCATTTGTAAGTAGAAACATTCGTAAGTAGAGTTATTCGTAAGTAGAGGTACCACTGTAATTCCATATTAACTCACATGGCATTTGGGCATGTAATCTTTTTGTGTTAGCTAATATAACCACTGACCCTCCGGGGGTTTGCCAATCAGAAGTTTGGCGGTTTGAATCCCCGTGCCAGGGTGAGCTCCCGTTGCTCGGTCCCAGCTCCTGCCCACCTAGCAGTTCAATTCTCCAGCAGAATTAACAGGGGCTGCAGGAATCAAGAGAGCACTGGCTAGCTTCATGGTTTTCCCCACATCGTGATTTTTGCATGGCACATACACACACCGTGATTCGTGATATATTGCCAGGTCAAAAATTATGAAACCAATATCGCAATATGGACTTTAAACCTGTTTTGGACAATATATATCAATATATCACCCAGCCCTAGTTGGGAGTGGGGCTAAGTAAGCCCATAGATAAGAGATTCCTTCACTACTGAGGGCCTTCTCAGTAATGGGCCTTCTCGGTAGTGGCACCCGCCCTGTGGAACGCCCTCCCAGCAGATGTCAAGGCAATAAGCAACTATTTTACTTTTAGAAGACAACTGAAGGCAGCCCTGTTTAGGGAAGTTTTTAATGTTTGATGCTGTACTGTTTTTCATATTCGGTTGGAAGCCGCCCAGAGTGGCTGGGGAAACCCAGCCAGATGGGCAGGGTATAAATAATAAATTATTATTATTATTATTATTATTATTATTATTATTATTATTATTATTACTGCTTTCAGCTCTGGTTTTCTGCTTATTTCCCATCTCTTCAAATAAAAAATAAAAATACTGCAATGAACCTTGACTTCAGCTGAATGATCCCCCAAAAGGTTTCTTTCATTCAGGTATAAACAAGTATCACAATACACCTGTAGACAAAGACATGCAAAAAAACAACCCAATACTGTATTTGACAAATGATGACCATGCATTTGTGAACCAGCCCTGAGAATCATGTTCTCCTTTCCACGCCTGCAAATAACTATCCTGCATGGCCATGGCTCTGTCTCAAATAACAAGGCTTAACTTACTTACTTACTTCACTAAACTCAAAACACTGTCGCTTCCCCTGCCCTTAGTTTCTCAACTGCTGAAGCAACAAAAGCCAAGCCATAATCAGAATAAACCTTTTACATGTTCTAGAAATGCCCTTGGCTGCCAAGTGGAAACACTGTTCAAGCAATGGATTGCTATGTTCTCTGAAGGCATCTGTGCTATCAGCCACTCGCCTCAAATGTCCGGTTTTGTTAATTAAGGTTTCAGGTAGGTTCTATACAACTGCTTCTAGAAAGCTGGGGTTGTTGTTTTTTCCCCAGCCTGTTGTGAGCAGTATTAATCCAGGCAGTAGAGCTTCCCATCACAGTTCACATGGGTTCATTGAACCCCTGCCCATAAAAAAAGAAGAAAACGTCTACCACAACCACCCCACCCTTCTTCATTTTGTGGATCTGTAAAAGTCACACATGCAGCAATGTTCCGTTTCCAAACCAAGTGAAAATTGATTTCCAGAAAGGGAGTAGGCCATTTTTTTTTTGCTAGATAGAAACTGACACATGAGCAGAGAGCACAGAGGACAACAGAGTTGTGGTTCATGGAGAAGGGAAATGTTCCCTATAGCCCTTTATTCTCCCTTCAGTGTCACAGAAGGCCAGTGAGACATCTGACCTTATCTGCTGAGGGCACATTTCCTTGGCTACTGCTGACTGGAGAATAGCCAGCAAGGCAGTCGTGTTCCTCCCCATTCTGAAAATCCCTGACCCCCGCAGTACTTTCACTCTTCTATCTACTCTCCTCCACCACCATCTCTAAATGAATCCTTAGAAACTCATATATATAAGCTAGGTGCCAAATGGAAACCAAGGATGCAGTCGCCAAAACAGAATGTCTACCGGTAGTGCCATTTGGGAGAGAGGGGACTCCAAAGTCTTATTTTTCAAATGTTGGACTGTGACTGATTATTAGTTAAACATCTAGCTACCGGTAGTTCAGATGACAACCTTCAGAACTTTGAGAACTTAAAGAAGAAAAGTTTCTTGATCCAGGGACAGTCCACATAGAAATTGGCCTATTCGCATCGCTTTTTCCTAACAGTGACATGGACCATTCATAACATAGGGATATTCTTCAGAACTGTGAGCAGGGCAGTGGGGGGTGGGTTAAGTGAAGACAAGCTACAACAATTATAACTATTACATTGCTCACTGCTCCTGCTCAGGTAGCACAGAAAAAGCATTTTGGTTCCGGAAATTCATTCCATTTGTACAGATAAAATATTAACTGATAGAATTCTATAGGATGTGGTAATATTGTGTGAAAACAGTCCAGATCCAATGATGCCCTGGCACGCACCTCCAGATGATGGAGATGTCAGGCGCCAGCCTGGCACCAAAGGATCTTCACTTGGTTGCAAGTGGTCGAAAGCCAGGTGCAAAATGCGCCTGGCATCTGGCTAATTTCGAACATGGAGTCCTTGCCACCTACTGCCTAGGACCCCCCCCCCCCCATTTAGCCCTCAGATTCTACTCTTAGGAAATTGGAAAGCATACATATCAGACTGGATGATAAATCTCTCAGATCTCAGTTGAACAGATGTCAAGTGTGGCAACTTAGTTGTGAAGGATTTACGTGGTGCACATACAAAGACAAATACTTTGCTGTATTCATATTTAAAAAGCAGAGCCCTTAAGCAATACTGTCTACCATATTGTTTGGCTCTTCCCAAAACGCTCCCTTCTGCACAACAATTTATGCCACGAGAGTCCTTCTGGAAACAGCACTGGTCAGTCACAGACTCAATATCTAGCCTCAGACAAATCCTTTTCGTCTTAATTCCCATGCTATAGAAGGGAGTTCAAAAGTTATGTGAAGTAAAAACAGTTAAGGATTTTTCTAGCAGATTTACTATTTGGCCATGAATGGGCCACTTTTTCACAATCTTTAAGGTAGGAGATGTGTTGGCAGACCCTTGGAAGGTAAGATATGGGTGGAGGGAAATTTTCTGGAGAAGGTGGGACAAGAACTAGATGTGAGGAGCATCACATAATGATAATGCTAGGGCTTTACAAGGACATTATTCCCCCCCCCCCAAAAAAAAAACTTTTTTGGTATCTTGAACAGTTTAGCAGAGCTATTCTGAAGAACAAAAAATGCACACTTTAGCAAAATCACAAGAAAATGTGACGCATGACTTGTCCGCTGAACCCGACACGTACACTATGTTTACCAAATCCGTATTTCAAACAGGACCTATGCTGTGTTCCAACATTCTCCACCCAGCACCCAACCCACAAGGGCAGAAAAGGAAGCTAACATTAAAAACAGGCAAACTTTGGGCAAGCTGCATGTCAGCCAAAACAATAACAACAATAATTATAGGCTCTAACTCCTGCTTTAAGAAGAAGCCAAATGTATACCCTACGTAGGCTTGTATAAAATGTAAAGTGCAACTCTTTTTGCTCCAAGGCAGTTCCTTTTTCCCAGAGAGATTTGCAGGACGCAGTTGAGGAATACAGTCTTCCTGTAACTTGGACACTCCAGTACCTCCCCTACTGAGGAACAGCTTTACAAAAGCAGAGTGTCACAAGGAATCAGATGCCAAGTGTGGAAAGCACACTCCAAAGCAGGGGTTGCCAACCTTTTTTGGACTAGTGGGCACAATTTTACTTTTTAGGGAGTGCCGGTGTGGTAGTGGCCCAAAGGGCCCTAATGAATGTGATAATGTGGATCCTTGAATATGTTTCTAATAGAGAAGTTATGGTAACCTGGTGCTTTAAGAAACTGATGATTTGGCAAGACAGAAGGACAGCTAATACGCTCATAAGCTAGAACATAAGTTGATACATGGTGCAAATGGCTACACGTTACACAGGTTCCCAACATGCATACTAACACAATCTAACAGATCACGGTGAGAATCAAAGTTTAGTTAGCAATGCTTATTGAGCATTCATATTAAACATGAAATGAGGTAATGATGTACATGATTGTTTGAAATTGAAATCCTTTGTTTGAAATGTTATAAATACCCCTGCCTGGACCTTTGGGCGGGGTTGCAGTTTTGCGAAAATATTTGACTGTAACCTATTGCTTTGCAATAAACAATAATGGATTCCTAACTCCTCTTGTCTCTGAGTTTTATTGGCGTAACTCAGAAGATAAGCCATTTTTTACTTACAACACTGGGAGCGCCAGTCACAAGATGGCCGACTTCAGGGTGTGTGGCCAGGGGCGTGAGAAGATAGGGCGGGGGGGAATCGCCCCGAGCGACACGATCCCAGGGGCACCATCGCCGCTGCCCGCCCTGCCCCAAAACACGGCGCGCCCCACCCCAAAAGGCACACCACATCACTGCGCACGGCGCGCCCTGTGGCGATCCTCCCTTCTCTATTACTAACAGTGTGCTGAAGGAATTCAGTTATTGTTCAAACAACCCACTATTCCTTCTTTCTCCCAAATAAACTCCCTGTTTTTATATGGGTTTGCTAGTACATAGAGTACAGTTCCAGCTTTCCAAATAACGTGGCTGTATATCCTTAAAAACTCCAGGCAAATATTACAGGAACAATCTTGTGCCCTCAGTAAGGTTTCCCTCTCAACTCAGGTTCACCTCAGCAGCGGTTGCCTCAGCACTTTAGCCACTGCAAGGCACTCTTTCCCTCCACTTGCCTCCTCTGTGCGTGACTTTGAGATGCAAACTATCCACCTACTCCTCAGGCTTAGTTTTATCTCCCCGCTTCAGTCACCACCCTTTTGAGTTTAGGTACGTTGCTGGAATAAGGAGGAACATCCAATTTGACACAACATAGATGAAAGTTTATTTAACTGGAGAACATGTATATTTCTTTATGGTTTCATTTGTTTAAACTCTTAGTTCATAATGTAGCAGGGGCCCAAAGGGCCCCAATTAAGGTGATAATGTGAATTCTAGAATATGCTTATAATAGTGAATTATGGGAACTTGTTGCTTTAAGAAACTGATGATCTAGCAAGATGCCGTTCTTTTACCAGAACAGGTCAGCTAACACGCAAATCACAAAGAAGCAATTCATAAACTAGAACACAAATTGTTATATAGTACACGTAACACAGGTTCCCAACATGCATACTATCTCACAATGTAACATCTTATTGAGAATCAAAGGCCTAGCTAGCAATCCTTGGCCTAGTTAGCAATGCTTATTGCGCATGCGTATTAGATTAGGTAATGACATACGTATTAAATATGAAATGAGATGATGATGAATATTAAAATATTAAATGATGTAATGCTTTATGTGATTGGTTAAATCAAAATCCTTTGTCTGAAATGTTATAAATTCCTGCCCGACCTTTGGGCGGGGTTCCAGTATTCCGAAAAGATTCGACTGGAACCTTATTGCTTTGCAATAAACATAATGGACTCCTAACTCCTCTTGTCTCTGAGTTTTATTGGCTAACTCAGAAGATAAGCCATTTTTGGGCTTACAACAATAATCTTCTTTTCATATAACACAGACTTGCTAATACAGCTCCTGCATCCCTCTCTAACACTCTACTCCCAACTGCCAACCCCCAACTGCCAACTCCCAACTGCCAATTCCCAACTGCCATTTAGAATGCCCTCAAGCTCCGCCTCCCAAGGAACACCTGCCTATACTGGGAGTGATAGATTAACCCATGATGAACCGGAATCATCATCAGGCACCATTCCGCCACATGCCCCGCCCCCAGAACATGCGCTACGTCACTGGGTGCAGCGCGCCTGCTCTCCGCCCCTAGTGGCGGAGCATGAAGCTCCGCCGCTGTGTGTGGCATAACCAAAATGGCTGAGACAATCGCCTCCGATGACCTTATGATTACCATTGGAAATCTGTTGGGTCTTGCTGGTTCTAGTTATGAAGATTTCACACAGACAGACGCTGGTGCTGTTACTGTCTAGTAGCAAGGAGCATTTCTTATTACCAGTAAAAATGTACAAGGCAGCCACACCACCCTCATTTCACAGAATTTGTTTAGATTAGAAGTTACCAGCACACTTTGCCCTATAATGTCCCCCCCCCCGGAGGGCCAGAAACTTACTTTAAAAAACAAATATGGTACACCTGAAATCTCAGAGTCTGGGGCATCTGCCCACCGGCCTCGCTGCGAAGCTTTCATGGATGCCATAAACCCTGCTCCAAAGGATTACAGAGTTAAGATAAGCTTTTCTAGGAGTTGGCGAACCAGTTAGGCTCCTTTGCCCCGTTTCGATGCATTGAAAAGCAAATGGAGCTGTGATTTTTTTGAGTATTCTTGTGAGGCCCCAGTACTCTACTGTATATGGAAGAGGCTGCCTAGTAGGTTATAGCAGCTAACTTTCAGGCCACTTGTGTATGCCTGTTACTTTCTTATTCTACTTGCTGTGCCTTCTTCCTACAATCAGACCCTTTCAACAAGCTTTGTCTTGCTTACTTGCTTGCCTTTTTCCTGACACCTCCCCTTAGGGCTTTTCCTATCCTGAACCGACCCAGACTTCCTTGTTGGATCCCAAACAGTTAAAACGCTTATCACTAGGGTGAATCTGTATTCCTGCAGGAGGACTTTGGAAATCAGTGTTGTTTCTCACCATCCCCCACTCCTGCCTTCCTGAACTAAAAGACACAGTACATTTGTTTGCACACAAAAAATTGCACATGCTTGTGCTAACTTACAAAGCACTACCTGCAACTTTTTGCAAACAAAAGCAGCTTTGGACATGGCGGATTTGAGGGGAGAAGTGATGGGTGGGTGCTTAAAATCCATTTCCTGGTTGCTGTTTGGCCTCCCCAAATTCTGCTCCCCAAGCTGCTTCCTAACACAACCCAAGAGGCTCCAGACACATGTTTGGGAGAGTACAAGAGTTTAGGTCCTGGAAGAAGGAAAAATGCAGTCATACCTCGGTTTAAGTACGCCTCGGTTTGAGTATTTTCAGTTTAAGTACTCCGCTGAGCCGTCTGGAACGGATTAATCCACTTTCCATTACTTTCAATGGGAAAGTTCGCTTCAGGTTAAGTACGCTTCAGGTTAAGTACAGACTTCCGGAAACAATTGTGTTTGTAAACCGAGGTACCACTGTAGTTGGAGGGGTGGGGAACCATTTGAAGCTGAAAACTAAGCTTGCCAGGAAATGGTTAAGCAACCCCTCTAAACCACTTCTCTGTTCACATTCACCCCTTTTCAAAAGCAGCTTCAGCAGGGGTCAGCAAACTTTAGCAGGGGGGCGGTCCACTGTCCCTCAGACCTTGTAGGGGAGCGGACTATATGGGGGGGGGGAATGAATGAATTCCTATGCCCCATAAATAACCCAGAGACGCTTTTTAAATAAAAGGACACATTCTATTCATGTAAAAACACACTGATTCGCGGACCATCCGTGGGCCAGATTTAGAAGGCGATTAGGCCGGATCCGGCATCCGGGCCTCAGTTTGCCTACCCCAGAGCTTGAGTTTACAAAAAAAAGAAAGAAAATAAAAGTTGTTGGAAATTTGTTCTAAGCATTTTGGCTAGGGAATGGATGAAGCGTATTCATTTAGGCAGGAAAAGTGCAAATCTTTCCAGTTGCCAGGACATTAACATCTCACTGGTTGTTGTTGTTTTTTTTTAAAAAAAACAACTACCATCACCACTTGGCAGGGTAATGTGGGTGAACAACTTGCCATGTGGTGGGATGCACACTGTAGTTTAGCAATTTGGTAAAAAAAGAAGGGGGGGGGCATCTGTAATCACCCTCCAACCTTTAGCTTGTTTGTGTTGTGCTTCCCCAGCTACATTCCAGATTTCCAGAAACCAACAGAATATTCAGCGTCCTTTCAAATAAAGACTTACTTTGCATGCACATAACTCATTATTGTTTGCATATTACCATGCATTCTGGTGGCGTTCAGTAGAGTTTCAAAAGCAACCATTTGTTTCGTCTATATTTGTTCCATGAATGTGCATTCCAAATGTCAATTCCAACTCGCACGCTGGCCTAGTTGCGTGCGTGGGTGACACTCATAAAAGGGACACTTATTTCTTATTGGAGTGGGGGTGCTTCTTACCAAGCCCATATTTTCCCAGTGTGGCAGTTTCTCCCTTCCCCTCTGGATGGATCACACTATGTTTCTCAAGAATTCACTCGGCAGCCACCTCTAAAGCTTCATTAATAGTAATAAAAATGCCTATGAAAAGACCCTGCTTTGCATATGACTGACAAAGATTGGAAGTAATTTACTGGCCAGCGAGGCAGCTTAGGGTTTCTAGATGCCTTTATTCCAACTTAAATCTGAGCTAGTCTCAGAAAACAAGACACGATTTAGAGAAACTTCAATAGTGTATAGGAACCTACATCGGAACTGAAGAGCAGCGACGACATGCATACTGCAATTTTCGGCCAAAAATGCAGAAAAGAATTCAAGATGTATGAAAAGTTACTGTTCTTCATAGTGTTATTTAGGGGGGGGGGGAAGCTTTCCAACAAACACACTCTCTCACTCTCTCTCCCAACTAGGATGGGGGTCATGAGAAAGTTTCCCCCATTGTGATATGACTCCTTCACTGAGAATGTAGACAACTTCTCTCAAAACGCTTTTGTGTCGCAGGCCTCATCTAAAAAATAATAATGAATTGTTTGGCAGTTCTGGGGAGCCCTTTGAAAGACCTTGCAAAAGTCACCCCTGAAGTGACACGGCAAGAATGTGCTCAGAACAACAACAACAACAACAAAAACCTTTCAAATCTTCAAAGATGCTGCCACTCTTCTGAGGCATAAAATAAAGCAGCCTCCGGCTCAGCCAGGGGATGCCACACCTGTTGATAGAGGAAGAGAAACTAAGCCTGGGAGAACAGATGTGGCGGAAAGGGAGGTTTGATTCTGACATGTTTCAGCGGCTTAGAATATTGCCCACTTTGCTAAGGGCCTAGATGTTACTATGCAGACCTGCAAAAATCTCATTATGAGTTTTAGCACCCACTTCACACCGTAACACATCATAGGGTTTAATGCTGTGGCTGTGGAAA
Organism: Zootoca vivipara; assembly: GCF_963506605.1. NCBI lineage: Eukaryota > Metazoa > Chordata > Lepidosauria > Squamata > Lacertidae > Zootoca > Zootoca vivipara. The sequence continues at coordinate 80,120,173 of NC_083280.1, forward strand.
GGCATTTTGCTGCTCAAAAGCGCACACGCACACACACACACCACACGCTGGAAAGACCAAAACGCAGATTTGCATCTTCATATAACACTTCCTTCCTTCTACTTCATAAAGCCACAGTCCTATGCATGCTTACCTGCCAGTAAGTCCTGCTGAACTCAGTGGTACTTACTTCGGGTGTAGGCCTGCATATCACCACACCACATATCCCCACCCCCCACCTTGCAAAACCACGATTGGTCCCCTGAGCCCTACCTCCTCCTTGTGTTGTTGCTATGACAGCTGCTCCTCATCAGCCACACCGGTCTTGCAGGTGAGCAGACACAGCTGGCCAGAAGACATCCTGCACCATCACCCTTCCATGCCCAAGAGCCACAAGCGCACACCTTGGCTCCCCTCCAACTGATGTGGAAGGAGAGGCAGCCCAGAGAAGTCCACACCTCATATTTAGTTTTGAATTGGAGAGAAGGAAGAGGAGGAAGTGGAACGAAGCAGAACAGCAGCGCTACTGTGGTGGGGCATCAGCAAGCTCACTTTCGTTTGGCTTATGTACGAGTAAAAAAAAAAAATCTTCCAGTTCTGAAAGATGCCCCAAATCTGCTGCCTGAAGCAGTTCAGCTTTCTGCATAGTCAGCCCAGTCCTGACTCTTAAACCAGTCTTCCCCAACAGGGGGTTGAACTAGATGACCCTTGGGGTCCCCTTCCGACTCTACAATTCTATGCTCATGCAAAAGCATCCCATGCTCGCTGGAAGGACAGATCGTGAAGCTGAGGCTCCAATACTTTGGCCACATCATGAGAAGAGAAGACTCCCTGGAAAAGACCCTGATGTTGGGGAAAGATTGAGGGCACTAGGAGAAGGGGACGACAGAGGACGAGATGGTTGGACAGTGTTCTCGAAGCTATGAACATGAGTTTGACCAAACTGCGGGAGGCAGTGGAAGACAGGAGTGCCTGGCGTGCTATGGTCCATGGGGTCACGAAGAGTCGGACACGACTAAACGACAACAAAAGCATCCCATAAGAGATTCCACTACAACACACCATCTGTGTGTGTTTTTTTTAATCCTGAATGGCTTCTAGTGGTGAAGCAATCAAAAGCTGCTGTCACATTTGCAAAGCTAAGCAAGGTCTGGGGTGGTTTCAAATTGGATGGGAGACCGTGTGTCAAGATCCCTGCATTGCAGAGGGTTGGCTAGATGACCCTCAGAGTCCCTTCCAATTCTACAATTCTTTATTTAAAAAGCCTGTACCCTGGGGGCAGCTTACAGTAATTAAAACCAAAAACAGATACACACACTACTACTCTAAATTATCCATCACTTTTACATACTTTCTCCACGGAGACTCCATGGGGACTGTGTATTTTATTCTCACAATTACCTGTGAGAGAGATTAGGCTGGGGAATAGTGAATTGCCCCTGGACCTCCGAGAGAGCTTTCAAGGTCAAAACAAAGGTTTGAACCCAGGTCTGCTGCTCCAAATCCAACCCTCCACCCATTACATCACCTTGTCCATCATGTGACCAACAGGAGCAGCAGTTGAAAGTCAGGCTAGCTGGGAACTTTTTCCCCCATTGTGCATTTTCCCCCGGAGGTTCCTTTCATTCGCCTATGTCTCAGCCGTGACCTGTCTGAACTCTATTGTACTGAGTAGAATGCCCAGAGAATGCTTGGGATTATAGCTAGGAGCATTGCTGCGGCAAGGCGACCAGTCATTGATGCTACCACAGAGAAGGCTAAAGTTCAGGATCCCCTAGCACCAAGCACATAAACCAAGATGCTTTCTTATTTAGGTTTGCCCAGCTAAGGTGCTTCTCAAACGGCAGATGGGAAGACAGGACCAGTTCCACCACGAAGCAACCTCAAGCAGTAAGTTAGAGCCAAAGGACATCACTTTGGTTCAATCTGCTGCAGCCGACAATGACAGAAGAAATTTTCTCATTCTAGTTCTGACTTGACAGGCGCAACATTTCTGCTCACGATCAACTGGGAGCAAAGGAAGGATGGAGGGCTGATTTTACGGAAAAGCAAAGAGTCAGGCAACAGGATCTACTCAAGGAAGGGGAGACGGTTCCAGTCTTAGGCACCAGACACAGAAACCTGAACAGCAGCTGAATTCAAGTCTGCTACCAACCATCTTCGGCCTCTTGTCTGTCCTGTTGCAAAAAGAACGAGCACAAGTGGCCCTTTTGTAAGCGAAAGAGAGGTGGACAATGGCACTATAGTTACAGAAACCAGTAAAAGCACATTTCTTCTGCCAGAAATCTGGAAAGTGCTGCTTGCAACCAGCGGCGGCTGGTGTTAATTTTTCCACTTTTAGAAATGTGTTGTGTCATAAAATTAATTAGTAACATGGTAGATGAACACAGTACAAATAAACTCGGCAGCTGGAATGGTGACTGGTCAAAGCTGAAAGCCAAGCTGTACTTAACTATCGCCAGGAAGCAGATATATATTTACACGTACAGTTCTTCATGCATGTGAAAATGAATACACTGATAGCTTTAAGAGCTTTTCTTCTTCTTTTGTCTTAAAATCTAAACAATGTAAGAGAAATGTGTGTTACTGTGTTTTTAGCAATTCTCATTTTTATATGTAAGTCATATAAAAAAGGGTGGAGTAATACTACTACTACAACAAATTATTTATTTATTTATTATTAGTAGTAGTAGTATTATTACTACTACTACTATTATATGTCATTTAAAATATTTACAAGTATTCCAATAAAAGTATTTTCAAATAAAGTTTGAATTTGTTTAAGGATTTAAACATCACTGCCAGAGCAATTCTTTTTTTGTTGTTTGGTGGGTGGGTGGGTGGGGAGGTGAAAGCCATGGCCAAGCTCTCAATGCCCTTCCACTCACTGCAACCACGGTGGAGGTTGAAAGCTCCTCTCTTTCTGCCTTCCTCATTTCTTTCTCCTTCCACTGCAGCCAATAGGAGATCCACTATATCACCTTTGGGGCTGGCGTAGCTTGAGGACTCCTTTTGGGGCGTCTGGGGGAAATGAGGTGAGTTAAGATCCTGTAGATCCTTAGTTGCCTCTGACACATCCCTCCCCACCCCACATGCTACTGGCAAAATGTACTGGTGATGGCCTACTTATGCCAACCGAGTTTTCAGGTGGCCTCTGGTGGCGTAAGTTGCTCTCTGGCTGATGGGCTTTCCTGCTTGGTGGTCCCTATATACCTGCATTCTACAGCTTCCTACATGCCCTTAAGCCAGCTTTAGGACTGCAGCCAGAGTTAGAAACTCTTACAGTGGTACATTGGTTAAAGTACCTAATTGGTTCCAGGGAGCCATTCGCTCCCCGAAAACTACTTAAACCGAGCACCGATAGAGTGCTTCTGCGCATGCACGTGCAGATCGCTTCTGCGCATGTGCGTGCTGCAGAACCCGGAAGTAAACACTTCCAGGTCCGAGAAGTACTCAAACCGCAGTGGACGTAAACCGAGGTGTGACTGTATATAAAATCTAATTGCCTAATGGCACCTTAAACCTAGGTTGTGATCACCATAATGGGATGTCTAGGTGCTGTTTGTGTGGCCCTTTTTTTGTAATTGAGTTTATTATTAGTAGTAGTATCATTTATATACTGCTTTATATTTTAAAGAACAAATCTCAAAGTGGTTTACAACATATCAAAACATCAAGCAAGCCAATCCAGAATAAAACAGAAGCAAGCTTCAGGGAAAATATTTCAGATCCTTCTCATTTTGTTTTCCCCACGCACTAACCTGGCATCCAGACATCTCCATGTGGTCGCAATTGGACCTGCGTTAGTTGCAAAACATGCATGGCTAATTTCTAACACTGCCTGTATGCACTTTATTTACTTTCCTGCCCTGCTATCATATAATTCATTTCAGCTACTTTTGCGTTCTTGAAAATCATTTCAGAGATTTATACAATTTTTAACTTTAAAAACCTACATCATCATCATCATTATTATTTATTGTATTTCTTAAATGGGGTGTCACTTGGATGTGCTAAATGAGATTTCTAGTGATTTAGGGCACTGAGAATTCTTCCAGATTCATTAAGCGATCCAAAATATTCAGGAAACCCACATTTCTATTTAGCAGTGTCTTTGCGTGGGATTTTACTTGAGGATATTAGTTGTTTGTGTCTTTTTAGTACCTTTTCAATTGTCCAGCACAAAGGACAGGATACAAATGTGACAGGCGCTCTGAAGGCTTAACAGAAAAGGAAAGCTTATAAATAGCAGAAACACAGTTTTTTGAGGTTGTTGAGGAAAAGAGGAGGACATTCTTTGTGGAAGCTATTCTCACATTTCCTCATTCTTGTATCTTTTCATTATAAATAGTCAGCAGAAGTAAGCTTCCTCTGTCCCTTCCTTTGCTAGCGTCTCCCAATAAATAAGGCCACCATCTGGCCACCTTCTTTAAACGAAGCTTGCAAATTCATTATTTATCCTTAAAACCCTGAAGAGGAAGAAAAAGGGGGGGTGGATATATGGGAGATGGTTCAAACAAGAACTCTCAAAAACAGCCATTCTATAATAAAATAAAATATCCATGAAATGGGGAGGGGGGCCAGTCCATTACAAAGAACTAGATCTAAGCCAAAAATTTATCAGAAGACAAGAGAGATCCCACCCCCTCACTCCAGAAAAAGTCCACTTTGCAGATTTTTTTGCTGAATATTTTGGTGACAGACCCTATTTTTCCTCTATAATGCCGTGCATGGCTACTGTTGAAGAATGCAAAATGGAGGTCCCGTTGCCCAAACTTGCTGCTGCAGCAGCTCCACACACACCCCACCCCCAAAAAAGGAGCTGTACTATTGATACTGCTGAGGAACTGTTGAATTCAACTCCTTTTCCTTGATGAAATTCAGTGTAACAGCGTCTCAAATTCTCTGGCCGCAAAAAAAGGCTAAAGAATTTCAAGAAGTGTTTTGCATGCACAACTGTAACAAAACAAAACAAAACAAAAACCCACCCTGGTTGTTTTCATAAGCACCCCCAAAGTCAATGTTTGGCAGACTCCCTTCAGGAAGCTGTTTCACGAGAATGTTGCCATGACAGAGACAGAGCAGTTCTGGCTCACCATCTTCCGTCCAATCTCCAGAAGTAATTCGTGCTGTAATAAATGTCCCAGTCTTTTAAGGAAGCTGTTAGCCTTTTTGTTTCCTCAGGAAGCAATGGCAAAGCTCCACCAGGAGATCAAGGTATCAACACTTCTTGCAGACATTCAACGACTTGTGTGGTGGTTTTAAAAAGGCTTCTCCCACCCAACCCGCCATATTTGTTTGAAACTGAAGGCTAGGTAGTGGGCAAATGTACCACTCATTCACCTGAAGAAACAAACAATTTGTAAAGGTGGTTTCCATTTAGACAACTTTTTTGCATCTTACTAGAACTGGTAGCCATCTCTCTGGCCAGGAAAAGAATTGGTGTTACCAACCTCTTAACACTGGTTATGAAATAGCGAGCAGACACCCCTTCCCGCCTCTTCTTCAAGGCACAGATCTCCCTCTTTTTGTCCACTTTAAGCCACTGTTTAGTGTCTGCACTAACCAGGGGGAATCTTGGTTAGTACTAGCCTCTTAAACTCTTGGGTGTTAAATCTGGATTTGCAAACCCAGTTTAGCATTAACCATGGTTAGTGTCATTACAGATGCAATTCTAAGCCACATTTAAAAGCCACTGATTGAGAGGAATTTGGAGAATGTGGAGAGGAATCATGAGCAAACAGTTCACTAAGAGATCTTAAGTGGGATCGTATTTAAAAGTTCTGAAGAATTATCATTATGATTTTAATACCATACGCTTTCAAGGTAGCAGCTTCTGTACCAGACCTTTTGATCATACCCTTCCCCACTACACACTGACTATCAGAAAAATATCCTTCAGTAATGCCAGTACTGTAGCTTCTTTTTCTCAAGGCCAGGACCATAGCTAGGTAATCTTGTGCCCCTGGCAGAACCATCCAGATTGCATCCCCCAGCCAAGGACAAATTAGCTCTTGAATCCATTCAATGCACCCTCTATTTAAAACCATTTCTTATGAGGCAATGCGGTAATCAATATTTATATTTATGGACATATTTTAAGCCAATTTTGTGCCCGCCCACCCCCCAATCGCCTGCGCCCCTGATGGGGGCCCACCTCACCACCCCTTAGCTACAGCTCTGCTCAAGGCACCAAGTACTTGCCTGCAGTCCTTTTGCAGCGCTGAGAAACAAAAGCTGGGGGCAGAAACATTCTTGACCCTTCAATGAGACCCTGTATCAAATGCTCACTCTGTCTCACACATTTGAATGACTCATACACTTTGATCCCAAAGTCATCAAGAAGCAGGCTCTTGATAAGATGAAGCCAATACTCATTGGCTTGATTCAGATGCACATATCTTGGATTACTAACCCTCTAGCTCAGGGGTCAGCAAACTTTCTCAGCAGGGGGCCGGTCCACTGTCCCTCAGACCTTGTGGGGGGCTGGACTATATTTTGAAGAAAAAAATATGAATGGATTCCTATGCCCCACAAATAACCCAGAGATGCATTTTAAATAAAAGGACACATTCTACTCATGTAAAAACATGCCGATTCCCGGACCGTCCGCAGGCTGGATTTAGAAGGCGATTGGACCACATCCAGCCCCCGGGCCTTAGTTTGGGGATCCCTGCTCTAGCTATTTGGAGTTTAAGATCCTCACTTGTTGTGATCCTAGTAACCACAGTTTCCTGGTTGGGATATATTATAACAACAAACAGCGGTTAATCAAAGAATTCCTAGATTTAGTTGCAACACAATAGCCCCCCTTGGGTGTTCTCCATGTGACACACTCTCAAACAAGGCCTCCTCTGATTGTCTTAAAAGCAGAAAGGCGTACTTGAGAGAAGAAAATCCCAAAGGTACGTATGTAGGTTCCAGACCTAGACCATAAACATAATAGCCTGCAGGCTAAAAAATGTGCATGATAGCAAAATTTACAAGTACTTTCCACACAATCCCATCGTGCTGTGGAAACAGAGCTAAGAGGCATAGCCTTGGACTTTTGTCACCCAACTGAAAGCCACCATTTGCACAACAGTGACACATTACGGAAACCACTCTCTTGCTCTCCCCTATGGCACTATCTGCGAGGAATTGGTTACTGCACAAAAAGCAGCGCTCATTGTGTGACCATCCTATGGCACTGGGACCCCACAAATGTGCAGTCATTCACTTGACTTCAGGTCTCAATGTCCTCTCCACATTGACTGCTAGGAGCTTGCCGCATGGATGTAAAGATTCACAGTGCAAGCGAGGAAACGGATGATTGCTGCAGGGAACCCATCTTCAGTGGTGCTCCTGTCATTACAGCAACACAGGATTTGGCCCTTGGCTAGCTTCTAGTCTAGAACTACAACAGGTCCTCCTTCCAAGCCACCAGATTGCAGGTTTGATCCCTGTATGGGACAGCTGCATATTCAGGTTGGACTAGATCAGGCATCCCCAAACTGCGGCCCCCCAGATGTTTTAGCCTACAACTCCCATGATCCCTAGCTAACAGGACCAGTGGTCGGGGAAGATGGGAATTGTAGTCCAAAACATCTGGAGGGCCGAAGTTTGGGGATGCCTGGACTAGGTGATCCTCAGGCTCCCTTCCAACTCTGTGATTCTGTGTATCTGATAGTACCACCCACACCTACAGCATTTCACCCCTGTTCAAGGAAATAGGCTCTGTTTTTATTCAGAAATAAATTTAGTCTGCCAACTAACAAGAGGTATTAAAATCAGAGCTGCTAACTGTGTAGTAAGTGGAATGCTTGTTGACTCAATGGGAAGTACAAGGCAGGGAGTGGTTGTCTCTGAAGCATCAGATGAGTCTTTGCCTTGCCTAGCAAATCCACAGGCAGGGCCACTCCCACGAGTTGCGAGGTTTTATCATTTTGTGTCCAGGCAAAACTTTTCTGGGCAGTGCCACCTTTCTCACTTTGCACAGAGCACCCAAGAAATTCAGGTTACCCACAGTCCCATTTCCCGGCCTCCCAAGGATACCTTGCCCAGCTTTTCCAAGGACCCAGTGTATCCACAGAACTGAGACTGCATTCACACAAACAGAACATCAGTGAGCACAATGTGGAAGAAGCTAGCTTTATGTGCAAGAAGTTATTCTCTGTAAATCTGCAAATTTTCCTTTATAATCCCTAATCCCGTCAAAAGAGTTACAACTCAAAGAGTGGTTTAACACTGAATCCCTCTTCCCAGGGAACTCTGCAATTTGTAGCTCTTTAAAGGGAATAGGGGCAACTCTCAGCGCCTTTAACAAACTACACTTCACTCCCCCCCCCATTCTTTGGGTGAACGCATGTCTGTTAAAGTGATATGATCCTGCTTTAAATGTAAAAGTTCAGATGGGGCCCAATAAACTAACCAGCCTAGTAGCAAATTCTTCCGTCACCACTGACAACAGGGCAGCATCCTCTACTGCACAGGACAGCAGGCCACATGATACGCACACCTTTTTTCCCCATCCTGCCAATGTACACCACCCTGCCTAACAGTAGGGCCGGCATGCAGTTAGCTGAAGACAGAAGGCAGTAGGAGTTATTCAGTTGGGTGGTTTTGCTTCGAGCCTACTAAGTTGCCATCATCCTATGAACAACAACAAAAATGTTAGCACGTTTGGAAAGCTAAGCAGTATGGTTTCAAAATGAGTGGAGGACCACATTTTGAGATTCCTGCTTTCCAGGGGGTTAGACTAAATGACCCTTTCGAAGTCTGCAATTATATGATTCTATGAACCCCCATTTATCGGATGCAAAATGTCTCACCACTAGTATACTGTTAGTTTACTACTAGTTTTATCAGAAAAAAATAGTGTCGCTTATCTAAACTTTTCACCTGTTTTCAGTGACTAAGTAGTTCAGAAAGTCAAAGGGATGAGATGTAGTTTTATCAGGAAAAAATAGTGTCACTTATCTAAACTTTTCACCTGTTTTCAGTGACTAAGTAGTTCAGAAAGCCAAAGGGATGAGACAGGGTGTGGCAAATAAGTCATAATTTTCCTGTCAAATGAGCTAGCAAACACTCAATGAGGAGGCAGGAAATTGCTCTCAGGAAAAGGTTTAGCAGAACTGAATTCAGTATTCATGGGAGGAGGGGGAAATACCTCTCAATACAAGTTAAAGCTCCTCTTCCCCAAGTCTGCAGATTTAAATATTCCAAAGGACGGAAACTTTTTTAAAAAAAACAACAACACACTATCTGCCTTCCCCAATTGAAAATTTAAGAAACAAACCTCTGATAACTCGAAAGCTGAAAACTCTCTGCCCAAGCTGAACTTGCTATGGGCCTTCTGAAAGCCCTCCCCGTTTCCTGAAAGGCCCTGCAGCTCACCAAAGGCGGGGGGGGATATATGTAAATAAATATAAATATATATATTTGTCCGTGTTCTGTGAGCAACTCGATCCCAGTGGGCAAGGCTCGCGCAAGAGGAGGCTTGGAGCGGAGAACAACAAAGCGAAAGACAACAGGATCGAGAGAGAAAACCAGCAGTTAAAGTTCTAACAACAACAACCGGGTCGTCGGGCAGCAGAGAGGCGAGCGCGAAGCTCAGGAGCGCACAGGAAACCAAAACTTACCAAGTAGCAGGGAGCCTGGCAAGTTTCCACCAAGTTGTGGGGGGAGAACCCTGAAGTGCCTTCGAGGAAGAGGAAAAATTCAGCTCCTTTCGTGCTTTAAGCGTTCCATGACTCCGCCTAAACGCCACCCAAGGAAAGCGAGCTTGGAGAGGAGCGAGGTGGGCGTCGGGGCTGCCCTCGTTGCGCGCTGGCTGTTCTTGGGCAGGACAGGAAATCTCATGCGCAAAGCTCGCCTGGCCACGCCTGCTTTACAACCCGGCGCGCCCTCCCCCACCGGCGTTTCTTTCCTTTCTTTCTCTCTCTCTCTCTCTCTTTCCCTCCCTTCCCTAGTAAAAGGGAAGTGCGAGGCTGGAGACAGCGAGCTCCCTCTCCCTTCCTGCGCGCGGAATAACATCCGTCAAGCCGCGCCGTGTTTCGGGGAGCCTGGTCGCAGCCTTGCGCGGAGAAGCGCCCTGAAAGCGAGGCGTCGCGCGTCCCTTGTTCTGCAGGGGGGGGTCAGGGGTGCCAATTTTAATAAAATATTGAGGGGGCAGGTAAGCTCCGCCCAGCATAATCGATCACATGGGGCTGCGTACTCACACTATTTGAATGGCAATGTTCGTCAACTGGGGAGGGGGGGGGGGAACCCGTTAAATATTTTATTGGGGGGGCAAAGACCCCTCGACCCCCTAGGAGTTAGTTCCTATGGTGGGTGTGTATATTTTAAAAAATGCAGGGCCAGGCATTATTAGCTCAACCTTGGGGGACCAGGTTTTGTAGGACTACAACTCCCTTCATCCCTGACCGCTGGTCCCCCTGCTTGCTAGGGTTGATGAGAGTTGTAGTCCCATAGCATCTGGGGAGCGAAGGTTGAGCTAAGATTATCATCATCTGGCAGGGTCAGATTATTCTAAATCCTCTCAGTGTCCAGTTCCTGGTGGCACAATTTAATAAGGATATTGACTAGTTGGGATGTGTGCAGAGGAGGGTGACCAAGATGATCAAGGATCTGGAAACAAAGCCTTATGAGGAACGGTTGAAGGAGCTGGGTAAGTCTTACCTGGAAAAGAGTGGCTGAGAGGAGATGTGACAGCTACCTTCAAATATCTAAAGGCCTGTCACGTGGAAGATGGCACAACCTTGTTTTCTCCGGCTCTGGAGAGTAGCACCCAAACCAGTGGATCCGAGTTACAAGAAAGGAGATTCTGACTAAGCTTCAGGAAGAACTTTCTGACTGTAAGAGCTGTTCAGCAGTGGAACAGACCCCCTTGGAAGGTGGTGGACTCTGCCTTAATGCATTTCCACCCCGCCCTCAAAGAGCTCAGGGTGCCACTCATCATTCCCCCCTTCTTTTTATCCTCACAACAACCCAGCGAGGTAGGTTTGCATGCGGAAGGTCCCAGATTCAATCCCCAGCAACTTTAGGTGAGGCTGGGAATGTCAAGTGGGTATTGCATATGGATGCAATTAAAGACATTCCTATAGAATAACTCTATCCATAACTATGAGCCGTGGGAACTCCCAAGCTCAGAGGCAGCATATCACTGAATACTTGGTGTTGAGGGCAGAGAACACGGGAGAGAGCTGTCACATTAATTCCCTGTTTGCCCTTCTCAAGGGTCCAGAGGAGCCCAGGCCACTTCCAGCTTTTGCATGCCCAGCCATGATTTAAATTTTAAAATGACAGCACACGTAAACAAAATAAGGTGCCGAAAAAAGAGCGAGTGGTTTCTTTATGATAAAATCAGCTGATCTGAGAGCATATCTTCACCGTGGTCTAATAGCTATATTTCTTCCTATATACATAAAAAGTTAAGGCTGTCACCATGCATTCATCCATTGGAAAATTTGCCTCAGTGCATTCTTGGATTTTCATGAAGTCAACATGGGCAAGAGAAGCGAAAGAGAAGGCAAGTTTCAAAATGGTGGTTTTAAACAAGAGCAGGGGTTTGAATAAACCAGGGGGGGGCGGACACAGAAGAGCTTTGAGAATATGGGGAGCTTGAAGGGGCTGTGAGTGGATAGGGGTTGGGTGTGGGGAGTGGTGCGGGTCGGCAAGTGGTGGATTAGTGAGCAACAAAAGCAGGGGGCGGCCTCTAATTATTACAGTCGTACCTCGGGTTACAAATACCTCGGTTTGCGAACAGTTCGGGTTACGAACAGCGCAACCCCGGAAGTGTTTTCGCCGCGCGTGCGTGCGCAGAAGCGGCGTGCGCGCAGTCTGTGCATGCACAAAGCGCAAAAATCGTGCTTTGCGCATGCGCAAAATGGCGCTTCGGGTCGCGTTCGGTTTACGAACTATTCGGGTTACGAACTGCGATCCGCAACGGATCGCGTTCGTAACCCAAGGTATTACTGTATTGAAGTTTTTAACTCTGATATGACAAAATCTATACTGCTTAACAAAAACCATGTCTTTTACCCAGTGCTTTTTTCCCCGGGGGAATGCAGGAAACTGTAAAATGGTGATTTTCTTGAGTCAAAATGAGAGTACCCCTAAACATTTTTTTAGAAGAAGAAAAAAACACTGCTTTTACCAAATCAGTTCATCATTTGCTTTAACTTGTGCTCTAAGCTGAGAGTGTATCACATTTTGCTCTGATAACTCAGGTGGGGACTTGGGTAATATGGCACCCTGAGCGAGGACAGCCTTTGGTGCTGTGCCCTAAATACTTCTTATTTTCGCAATAATTCATTTTGCTACAGTTGCTTTTTTATGAGAAGGTACCTGTATACATGGGACACGGGTGGCGCTGTGGGTTAAACCGCCTAGGGCTTGCCAATCAGAAGGTCAGCGGTTCGAATCCCCACGACGGGGTGAGCCCCTGCCAAGCTAGCAGTACGAAAGCACGTCAAAGTGCAAGTAGATAAATAGCGGGAAGGTAAACGGCGTTTCCGTGCGCTGCTCTGGTTCACCAGAAGCGGCTTTGTCATGCTGGCCACATGACCTGGAAGCTGTACACCGGCTCCCTCGGCCAATAACGTGAGATGTTCCCCTTCAGCTCAGCACCTGGGGTAGGGGTGGGGGGAGCCATTCGCACTGCCCTAAATCTGAATAAGCATAAAAAGAAGTTGTGAGACTTATCAAATGCCAAAAAATTATCAAGTGTCTAAATTTGAGGTCCCATTGGAGTTTGAGGCCTCTCACTGGCCTGTCTTTGCAAGCTTTCTGGAGTCATTTATAGCCGGCTGCTGTTGCTGGCAGAATGTGGGCCCTTCGATCTGACTCAGCAGGGCCCTTCCTGTCTTCATGAGTGCAGCTGGTCAGGACGGGAGAAGCAGGCATGTCTGGGCTAGGATGAGGCAATCTTTTCCTGTCTGCTGCACCCTTTTCTGCTTATCACTTGGCTCCCACACAGCTGGTACTGCCCTGGTTCTTATTTCATTGACCACAGGCTGGAAGCGCAAGGGCACGAACCCTGCGTTGACCTGGTGACAGAGAGCTTGTGGCTGCAGGGTGGGGTCCGCGCCTTTATTTCCCCACCTCTCCCCATACTTCTTCTGTCTTCTTTGGTGATCACTCGTAGCCGAGTCAGATTGTCTTCCATAAACATGGTTTTAACAATGAGTCCATAAGTGACTGGGGGGGGGGGCAGCTTTGGATCCACACATCTTTCCACCATGGGCGTAGGCAAGGGGGGGCAGGAGGGGGCAGCTGCCCCCCCCTAGAAGCAAAAAATTAACGTATTTTACAGACCATAACCAGCACTTTTCCCCTCCAAAAACTGAAGTGGAAAGGGCTTTGCTTTAGCAAGAGCAGCTAAGTCTCCGCTTGCTGGGGGGGGGGGGACACAGCTGTAACAAAAACACATCAAATAAATAAAGCAAAGTGGCTACCAGTAGTTAAGCAGTTAAGACAATGGAGCAGATATCCCCAGGCAAGATTCGATAGCTGACCATTTCACCCTATTGTTCTTAAGTGGGAGTTGTTAATGAGCATTCAGGAGCATTAAGAGTTCTATTGGCGATTTAATGAAGGTGCAGACTCAGGATTCAATTTGACTAAGGTGGCTCTGCAAGGCTAAAAGGAAGTGAATAAGAAAGGGGGGGCTGTAGCTTTGACAGACACAGTGATGTTTATAAAAAGCAGTGGTGTTCCAGTCTGGGGGGGAGGCCCATTTTTGTTTAGGGCTTCAGGTCATAGTTCAACTTTTTTTAGGGAGGAGGAAAATTTTGGGTGAGCTTTTTTAAGGGGTGCCAGTGACCTACCAGTGATCTACCACAGACATCCAGTGATCTACTGGTAGATCACAATCTACCTGTTGGATGTGCCTGCTGTAAATCAAGCAGAGAGAAAGCTGCTTACAAGGCTCCTGTACATGCAGAGTTCCAGCATCACAGCGTCACCCAGAGGCACCCACAAATATGAGTTATCCCTCTCTCTATTTCTTCCTTCCTTCCCTCCCTCTTCCATCCTTAATAAAATAGGGGGGACAGATAAGCCCCACATAGAAAGCCCATCAACATGGGGGGATGACTCTTTCAAATACGGTATTTACCAGTAATTGGGGGGGGGGGAGAGAGAGGCACCTAGGCCTCTAGGAGTTGGCTGCTATGCCTAGGAGTAGGACAATTCAAGAAAGCAGAATGATGCATATGCTATGGTAATATATCAATAGAATCATAGAATTGTAGTTGGAAGGGACCACAAGGGTCATCTAGTCCAACCCCCTGCAATGCAGGAATTTTTCCTAAGGTGGGGCTTGAACCATGGTTGAAATATTATGCTGATATGCAGCAATGCCTCGGAGCTGTCGTGGCTGCGGCCATGCCTTGCCTCGCCCTCGCCCGCCCTGCCACCCCCTCTCGCCTGCCTGACCCTCCCGTCCTCTCCAGCCAAGCAGGGTAGCCGCCAACGCTGCCAGCCCCAGAAGCACAAGGTGGCCGCTGCCTCCGCCACTGCCACGATGTCATCAGGCCCGCTGGCCTGTAGCCCCGCCCACATTCCCACTTCATGGCCCCTCCCCTCCCGTGCCTTGGCCCCGCCCCTGAACGACCATGGCTTGCCCCCCCCTAGTTTTGATCCTGGCTACGCCCCTGCTTTCCACAGTGGGGACATTGGTTTCCAGGCGGGAGTTGATCACGGTGTGGATTTGCCAAGCGTGCCTGCCTCGAGGGTCTTCAAAGCCCATGACACCTTTGGTAAAGGCTCCAACTGGAGTGCTCACAGGCAAGTGTTTCCCAATTGTTCGTGTTTATACCACTTTTTTAAAAAGATCTGCCTTGAGACATTCTTTAAACCTCTTTTGTTGACCACCAGCATTACACTTTCCATTTTTAAGTTCGGAATAGAGTAGTTGCTTTGGAAGACGATCATCAGGCACCCGCACAACATGACCAGTCCAGCAAAGTTGATGTTGAAGAATCATCGCTTCAACACTGGTGATCTTTGCTTCTTCCAGTACATTGGTATTAGTTCACCTGTCTTCCCAAGTGAGGTGTAAAAATTATCAGAGACACCGTTGATGGAATCTTTCGAGGAGTTGGAGATGGCGTTTATAAGTGCTCCATGTTTCACAAGCATACAGTAAGGTTGGCAGTACAATAGCTTTGTAAAAAAAGCATTTTGGTTTCCCTGCGAATGTCCCGGTCCTCAAACATTCTGCACTTCATTCGGGAGAAAGTCGCACTCGCAGAGCTCAAGCGGTGCTGGATTTTGGCATCAATGTCAGCTCTTGTGGAAAGATAACTGATCAACATTTTCCAATGTTACACCATTGAGTTGGATTTGTGGCGCTGCAGAGGGGTTATTTTGTACTTGTTGGTGAAGAACTTTGGGTTTTTTGGATGTTGAGCAATAGGCCAAGCTTTTCGTGAGCTTCTGCAGCTGAGCAACGGACGCAGCGGCCATCCTCGCTCTGGAACGCTTTCCGCCCGACTAGCAACTCGTGGCCAGCTTCCGCATGCACACACAGTGCTCCCCCCCTCGGCAGATATGCTGAAGCTTCCTGCTGGGCAGAGCCACGGAGGCCCTGGCCCGCCCCTCGCCTCCGCCCGAGCAGGAAGAAGCAAAGTGCGCACTGGCCGAGCAAGTGAGCAAGCAGCCAGCCGCCGAGCGAGGCGTTTTACCGGGCGGCGGTTGGCTGCTCGCTCGCTCGCAGGGGGGCCGCCAAGTGTCACCCTTCTCAGAGTGGAACCCGGGGTGCCCCGCCCCCATGGCCCCCTTTGCTACGCCCCTGGCTAGGCTCTGATATACCCTCATTTTTTGTCTATTGGTTGGAATACTTTGTGCTTTTAATTGAGAAGGGGAAGGTGTTTTTGGATAATGAAAAGTTAGGTTGGTGTTTCGGGGGAGGAAAACCGCATGCAACTAGAAGCAAGTGTTCCTTACATTTTAAGAGCTTTTTTGTGTTTAAGGGTGTTTTTTTTGCAATTGTTGTTTATGTATAAACAGTATATGAATTCAGAAACGTATGTCACGCGGCATGGCTTAATTTCTAAAAAGAAATAGAATCAGTCTTGTTTGAAAAGCATTTTTGGACCCTCTTACATGGAAGCTCTTTCCTGCCCATCAATGTGCACATGATAAATGATGTCTTTTAATAAGGAGACCCTGGCACTCTGCACATGTGTAATGGCACACTTTCTTAATTAAGTGCTGTACAGCGAAGTTACAAATTGCAGCCCTACAAAATCAAAATGTCACCAGCCACCACTAATTTCACCCTGCAGTAGCAGAAGAATGCAGATAAAAATCAGCAGAGGTCGCTGTTGTAACATACTGTAACTGCCATTACTATAAAATATTAGGCTGCCGGTTGGTTATATCAGTTTAAACAAGAAACAAAAAATAAATAAATCCAAATGGGGCTTTTCACAATTTTACTAATCAGATCGATATTTTGACTCTTCCAATAAATGATTCAGGTAAAATATGCTCTTTAGCTTAATATTTCTCATCACCACTTTCATGACTTTCAGTCCTTTTTTCTGGCTTCTTTAGTACAGCTGTAGTGTAGATGATTCACAGCACAATCCTAACCAGGGCTACTGAGAAGCATCACCCAGGAGATTGCTGCTGCAGAGATAAGAAGAGTCTTCTGTGGTCTGGAGAGATCTCTTCCTGGTTCGCATGGAGAAGCCGTTTTCAATGGAGTCCATCAACGAAAGCCTGAAGCTGTATTGAGGCAGCACTGCCTACTCAAGTTTTGAGCCCCCTAACACTTTTGCACCGGGGGCAAATGCCCCCCCCCCACACTACACCACTGTTTCCCACAATTTCCTGCCTGGAGAGGGCATGAAATTTGTGGAGGGTGTATACATAACTCAAGCCTCTCCCCCCAAGGCCTTTTCCAATTGGATCAGTGATCTCTGCCCAAAGAGGAGAAGCCGTATCATCACTTCCAGAGCAAATTGTCTACTTAGCTTGAGCAAATCTGAGCTGTGGACCATAGGAAGTTGCCTTAGACTCAAGTCAAGACCATTGGTCTATCCTAGCTTGACAATGTCTACACTGACTGGCAACAGCTCTCCAGCATTTTAGGCAGGGTTTCCCCGCCCCCCCAAGCCCTAGCTGGAAATGCCAGGAATTGGGAGATGGGGCTTCTTGCATGCTCAGTAGAAAAGGATGCCTGTGGCTTGCCAGTCTTACATCGACAGCCATTTTGTGACCAGCTCTGCCCCTGCACCGCCATTTTGTGACAGGCAGGCCTCACTAATTTTCAGTCATCTCGCGTGGGCCCCCGAGGCTATCAAATTTTCAGAACCCCCACCCTGCCAGTTCTGCAGTACAATTCATCCCATCTTAAGACTGCTTGCACCTTAAGTAAATAAATAAATACCAGCTACCATTGGGGTTCCATTGCACATAGCAGTATATGCATTAAATAAGTCGACCAGAAGCCTGTTCCCATGTGGAAAGAATGTGTGAGGGTTTTTGTAGGGCTGTGAGCAAGCCCCTCTCCTGCTAATGCTTGCAACAATGGGAAAATTCGCTTCAGTTTATGAACGCTTCAGTTTATGAGCACACTTCCGGAACCAATTACACCCATGCTTCGGGTTAAGTACGCTTCAGTTGAGTACTCCGCGGACCGTCTGGAACAGATTAATCCATTTCCCATTACTTTCAATGGGAAAGTTCGCTTCAGTTTATGATCGCTTCAGTTTATGAACAGACTTCCGGAACCAATTGTGTTCATAAACAGAGGTACCACTGTATGTGGTTTAACAGATCACTGCTGGTTTCTTTTTAAAAAAGGAATGCTATGTGACAAAAAAGCCATGCTCAGTTGACAAACAGAGAATGCAAGTTCCTCCCGGAATCTGTGTTTGTTGTGGTTGGAAGGCAGTACTGTATATTTTATTATTTTGCGGATAAGATGCACTTCCCAACTGGTTATTGAGACCGCTGCAAAATAACAATGGGGAAAGTGACCTATGCGCTTTGGCAGGGCAAACATAAATGAGGACTGACATGGGAGAGGTGGGGGGATGACTCTTGTGTGTTTCTGTGTGTAGAGTAAAAAATAAATAAATTTTCAGCACAATTCTATACACTTATCCTCATGTGCCAAATCCACGCAAGCCCTTTTTGCCCCAAAGGAATCGCACGGGAAATTGGGGCAACCAGTTGGGGTCATGAGGAGCGAAGAAACAAGACACGTTCTTTTTCTTACTACCGGTATTCATGGTGCAATCGGCGCAGTTATACACAACCTGTTTCTATGCCGTTGGTGCCCGTTGGAGAGCGGGCGTACTGCTTCATTTCCAATTGGTGTGTTTACCTTCCTGCTGAAACCCGGTTAAGTGTCCATGCCACAAATGTTCGGGGTTTGTGTGGTTGGCATCCTGATCTTGTCACAAGCAGTACCCTCCTGAAGGGCAATAAAAGCAGCAGCACGGGGCAAGCATCACAGAACAAGGAAGCAGAATTATAAGTGGACGTTGGTGTAAATCTACCGCTATTGTGATGATATTGCACCAGTGACATGTTGAAGAACAAAGCTGCAAGAGCCCCGAGACTTCAAAAGCAGTTCTTGCTTCAAGCAGGTTTGCAACAAGATACGCAATTACAAAAGCCTGCCTTCGCCAGAATGCTCATTTGGCGTTGCAAATGCTCCACCCCTACCCTATATGCTTTATTATAATGAAAAGTAAAAATAAAGTTACTCTTGTGGAAAACGCCCTTTGCCCAGAGGGCTAATCGAGATGTGAGTCAGGAGATCCATTTTCGGAAGGTGCTGGGGTTTTGCATGTTTTTAAATGTTTCCCCCCCCCAAAGTTGTAGTGGCAGCCGACTTTTATTATAGGACAAAAGTGTCTCTCACTAAATGTAAGTGAACTGTGAAAAATACTAGATGTACCTTTCCGTCTATCTGTTTTGTAACAGAAAAACTCTAATAATAATAATAATAATAATAATAACCCAGCACGTTAGGAATTTTAACGCCTCCTTCCCAGCTCTGTTATCCCAACGTACAGTGGTGCCTCGCTTAACGAATGCCCTGCTTAACGAAATTTCCGCTTAACGAAAGGATTTTTCGAGCGGAGGTTGCCTCGCTAGACGAATTCGTTTTATGAAAAATTTGTCTAGCGAATCGCGGTTTCCCATAGGAATGCATTGAAATTCAATTAATGCGTTCCTATGGGCAAAAAAAAATTTCAAAAAAATTTCACTGCATTCCTATGGGATTCGCTAGACGAATTTTTCATTATAAGAAAAGACTCGTGGAACGAATTAAATTCGTCTAGCGAGGCACCACTGTAATTCCCTCCCACAAGGTTGCAATTACTGTATATATATTTTTAAAAAGAACCAATAAAATATTTAATTAAAATATTCTTTAAAAAAGAAACATTAGAGAAAGCCAGGTGACAGACCTCAAAGATCACAGGTAGTAGGACACTTGGCACAGCGAAGGAAAAGTTCAACAGGAGAAGGCATGACTAAATAAGGGGTGGTTAGCAAGATGACTTTACTAAGCTACAAAACAAAAACCACTTGGGTGGGACTTCTGTAATGGTTTCAAATATAGTTTTTATTAGCTTCCCCTCATCAATCCTGAATACAGATATCCAGATACGCCTAGCTGTTTTGTTCTAACTGGAAACTGTCTTGGCTAGATCTTTGGATTTCAGACCAAGCCTGTCATTAATCCAGTAAGAGAGAAACAGAAGGACTATCTGGAGCCAATGGGAGTACTAAACAGCCGCTATAATTGAACATTGTGTTTGCTCTCTAGGAACAAGTTAAGAGATATAGTTAAGAGTTTGCACCCAGATTTTGTAGCTTTTTTTGTAAGAAAGAAAGGGCCATCTATATCTCTATTTATGCTCTGAAGGTTGTGGCTGGATCTTCTCAACAGCTCCAAGGACAGCATCAAGGCTCACTTTGTCTCCAAATTCCTTCTCGCGATGCTCCAGGAGAATGCCCTAAAATAAAAGGGGAAATGTGGGTCAGGTACGCACTTCCTTTGTACAAAACGATGTTTCAGGCTCTTAAACCTCAGCAACTCCCCTAGCTCCCTATTTCTGTGCACGTGAAGTAACGCTGGATTCGGGCAGTGCAGGCAGTTCCCCCACATGGGTGCAAAACCGAGAAAATCCATAACTGAGAAGATGCATTTCTGGAACAGGACCGGTGCGTGTGTGTGTGTAGGCCTGCCCTCCTCCCCCAATGAATCCTGGCTACGCCCATGCCTCATGTACCACATCCCTTCCTTACTTAATCCTGCCATGCCCTTAAAAAATACCACACCTGATCCCCGCCCCCCGGTTAGGATTTCAGAATTTCATTACCTCTGTAAGACTAACTTTTTCGCTCCCTGGCCTTTTGGTAAGGGGGCCAGCTGCCAGAATCAAGGCCTGGGCCTTCAGCAAAATGAATACCTCTTTGCATCTTTCCCATATCATGAAACCAAAAAAGTGGGGCCCTCCTCTGTGAAGGCTGCTGAATGTTCAATGCAGCCATAGTATTGCCACAATTCAAGAGACCAGACAAGAGAGAGAGGAGTGGTCTCCAAGACCCGTCTAGAGGTTGAAAACTGTGCAGAAAATGGACCTACAGGATTCATGGAAACAGCTTTGCACTCGTTCATTTCACACACAGACACAGACAGACAGACAGACAGACAGACAGACAGACACACACACACACACACACACACACACAGATACCTGATTCCCAGGACCAATAACGAAAACTCCTCCCAGGACAAAGCCTTCTCCTGCCAAGTTCCCAGTATAGCCATGCTTCCAACCGTGGAAGAAATGCCTCCAGACACTGCAGCGAAACATGCCCCAAAAGGTCATCTTTCTTTTCTTAGGCCCATAGAAACGTTTCTGCAGGAAGGGATTAAAAACACTGGGTCAAAACAGAGAGAGAGTGTGTGTTCTTCCTAGAGAAACACAATGCTTCCCTATCCAGAGCAAAACAAAAGGTAAACAAGGTTCAGCCTACCACCGACAGGACCTTCTCATTCTATAGGGGTGCAGGGGACCTAGGCTGCTTGCATGCTATATACATTTAGAGCACATTGCTCCTTACAAAGAATCCTAGAAGCCGTAGTTTAAGGGTGCTGGGGATTGTACCTCTGAGGGGTAAACTACAGTTCCCAGCATTCTTTGGGGGCAAGGTACTTAAATGTATGGTGTGTGCGTAGCCACAGAGCATGGTATAAAGGTAAAGGTACCCCTGACCATTAGGTCCAGTCATCTCGCTTTACTAGCCAAGGGAGTCGACGTTTGTCCGTAGACAGTTTTTCTGGGTCATGTGGCCAGGATGACTAAGCCACTTTTGGCGAACCAGAGCAGCGCACGGAAATGCCGTTTACCTTCCCGCCAGAGCGGCACCTATTTATCTACTTGCACTTTGACGTGCTTTCAAACTGCTAGGTTGGCAGGAGCTGAGAGCTAACAACGGGAGCTCACCGTCGCGGGGATTCGAACCGCCAACCTTCCAACCGGCAAGCCCAAGGCTCAGTGGTTTACACCACAGCGTCACCCGCGTCCCTACAGAGCGTGGTACTGGGCGCAAAAACTAAGCTTCCTCAGAATCTTGGCTTTCACACCAAAATAAGCTTCTAGCCAGGCATCCCCAAACTTTGGCCCTCCAGATGTTTTGGACAACAATTCCCATCATCCCTGACCACTGGTCCTCTTACCTAGGGATCATGGGAGTTGTAGGCCAAAACATCTGGAGGGCCGCAGTCTGGGGGTGCCTGTTCTAGCCCTTATAGCTACAAATATATGCTTGAAATGCTTTAGCTGAGATTCCTGCGTTGCAGAGGCTTGGACTAGATGACCCTTGGTCCCCTTCCAACTCTATTATTCTTTGAAAGTATTTGGGTGATGGCTGCTGCAATTTCAGGAGCTGGAAGAGCCGTTGTGCAAGGTCTCTAACGGCTCTGGGAAGCAGGACCGGCCCAAGACATTTTGGCACCTAAGGCAAGCCACAAAATGGGAGAATGGGTGAGCGGAGATCTACGTCAGGAACAAGAGGGGAATAAAGATGTACATCAGGGGCAAGGGTGAGAGGAGACCAGCAGCGCCTCCTACTGGCCAAGACGCCATTGTAGAGGCAGCATCGGGGTGCGGCTGCCAAGGAAGTGGCAAATCCAGCCTCCAAGGAGCAGCCACTGCAAAAGCAGCAGGGAATGCTTTCCTTGGAGGCAGGATCAGCTCCCTCTATGGATCCCACTGCCTGAGGTGATCACCTCAACTTGTCTAATGGGTGGGGCGGCCCTGGGGCAAGGGCTTTGAATGATTTAGGTACGGTAAGTTGCTGAAACCAGGTTCTCTTGGTTGACATAGAATTTGGATTTCCTAGCTGCGGAATTGTAATGTTTTTAGCACCCCCTCCTGAGTAGAGAGTTCCTCCCCCTCTCTACTTTTTCATTCATTTTTTTCTCGCCTGCCTCCCCCCTCACCTGCATCCCGATTCATGCGCTATTTGCAGCGCAGCCTCACCATTAAAGAAGGACCTGCTTTTATTCTGCCCCGAACATTTTCAAAACAGCTTAGTCCCCGCTTGGTTTACCATTAGTAAACATAGTGAAATGCCATCACAGTAGCTGTTCTTACTGGTGAACCACATGCAACTGATTTGTTACCAACTTTCTTTTTATATTTGGCACCTGCTAAAAGATGGGGTGTCGCCTAATAAGACACACAGCCCAATTAGGTGGGGAATAAATAGATGTCCTAATCTTTCCATTTATCTATGCATGCTAAGGGGGAAATCATGCAAAGACAGGCCAGTGCTTCAAAGCTAACCTGTTTTCTTCCTATGCCTACTTATGATATATAAATAGAAAACCAAAAGCCAATTAACCTC
Source organism: Zootoca vivipara (assembly GCF_963506605.1). Taxonomy (NCBI): domain Eukaryota; kingdom Metazoa; phylum Chordata; class Lepidosauria; order Squamata; family Lacertidae; genus Zootoca; species Zootoca vivipara. The sequence continues at coordinate 80,143,024 of NC_083280.1, forward strand.
TTAAGTAGCAGCTTTGCTAAGATACTCTTCACGCAACCGTCTTCCCTCCAGACCCCCTAGTTGAAAGGAATGAGGCTGGAGGGATCTGTGTGCTCTGAAATTTTAGTAAGTGGGATCATGGACCAACATGAGCAGATTTCATTTCTGAAGGTGGTCAAAAACCTATGGGGGAGTGTATTCCCACTGTGTGCCCCTGCAAAGAAGAAAGCAAGACAAGACAGGCATGCCTTTGTACCCGTAGGTCCTTGCGGAGCCATCACCCAAGCTATGGGCGTGTGTGTTTTTTTTTAAAAAAAAGCCCAAATCACTATGCAATGCAAATGGTATTCAGAATGCAAATTTGCATTACAAAAAGTCTTGTGTTTCACATTTGCAAATGATCAAACCTTCAGCCAAGCAGCACAGGAGGGGCTCAATGGTGAATTGTGGAGTTTTCCCACACATATCTTTGAGCCACCTCTGAACCTTTTGCTAATAAAGGACCGTGTAAGCTTTCTGGCCAGTGCAAACTTAACACCTGCTTCACAGACCAGTTTAAGCGAGAATAGCCTTAAGCCTCACACCTGAAAACACATTTGCTCTACACAGGGCTGCCCTTGAAGCTGTCCCAGAAACTCCAGCGGGTGCAAAATGCTTCAGCGAGGCTCCTCACGGGGGTCCCTGCCATGGGAGCATATTCACCCAGTGCTTTTACAGCTGCACTGGCTCCCGGTGGAGTACAAGGTCAGATTTAAGGTGCTGGTTTTGCTGGTATACGGGACTGTCTCTCCCGGTATGCCCTGCGGAGGACCTTAAGGTCCATAAACAGTAACACCTTAGAGGTCCTGGGCCCGAAGGAAATCAGTTAACCTCAGCTAGAACCAGGGCCTTCTCTACATTGGCTCTGACCTGGTGGAACGCTCTGTCTCCTGAGACCAGGGCCCTGTGGGACCTGATTTCTTTCCGCAGGGCCTGTAAGACAGAGTTGTTCCACCTGGCTTTTGGCCTGGAGCCAACCTGATCCCCTCCCCCATTTCCCTTTCCTTCCGTACGAGGCTGCATTTTAATTATAATTTTAATTTAATGTTTATTTAATCTTGTTCTTATGTTTTATTTTAATTAGCTGTTTTATACTTACCGTGTTTCTCACATTTTAAGACACGTCTTATATTTATTTTTAATCAAGAAAATAAGCCTATGGCTTATTTTCGGGGGGTGTCTTTTTTTTTACTAACCAGTAAGTTGCTGCTGCTGCTCAAGCGCCGACAAAGCGCCCAGCAGCGCATGCCGCATGGAGCCACGAGCCAGCGGGACCCGCTGAAGCGCTGACAAAGCTCCTGGCAGCGCTGCGCAGAGCGCCCTGAGCCGCAGGAGGAGCACCGTGGCTCTCAGCCTCTCCGCCGTCCTGTTCCTGTCTCCGCCGCAGGCGCCGCCGCCTCCTGCTCCCTCCCTGGGCGTCCCAGGCTTTGCCCGCTCGGCAGCGCTCCATGCAAAGCCAGGGGCGAGCGCAATTCCACCAGGAGGTTCCCTCCACGGCACCCGTAGAGACCATAGAGGAAAGGCGCGCGGCAGACACACCACTTCCGTTACCCTCACCCACTCCTGCTGCGGCTCGGGGCGCTCTGCGGCTCGGCAGAAGCGGGGCACCCCGGGTGCGTCACCGAGGGCCGCTGAAATCACTTTTGTGACCCAGACTCGCAACTTTGACTGCACACAATCGCGAACGCACGCATGCCCCGCGCCGATCCGTTTTCTCGCCGCCTGCCTATTATCTTTTTGAATTAGATTAGTAATAACCGAAAGAGAAAAGGGAAACTTCAGCATGAGCCCCAACAGCTCGGACTTTGCTTTCCATGCCAAGGGGAAAGGAAGGGAGGAGGGGAGAGAGAGCGGGCAGAAAGGGAGGAGGGGAATAATCGCTGGCGCTACACGGCGAAAGAGAAAGGCAAGTTATGGCTCCACGTGGAGCGACTGTCCCGAGATAATTGGAAAACAATCCTGCACTCTGTGAGCGTTTCTGCAGACCACGAGGCGCTGCTTGGCCCTTCCAGTTTGCTGCTGCTGCACGCCACGAACAGCGGAGGGTGAAAGGAGCAGCGCCGGGTAGCCAGAGTAACCTCCACCACCCCACAGCCACAACGTTTCCCAGCACAGGACGATTGAGGCTTTGTCGGCGCTTCAGCTGGGTCCCGGTGGCTCGGGGCTCCACACGGCGCGCGCTGTGGACATTGCTGGGTCCCGCTGGCTCGGGGCTCCACGCGGCGCGCGCTGCTGGGTGTTTTGGCAAGGCCCTCCAGAACTGCACTTACGGTAGCACTAGGGCTTATTTTCGGGGTATGTCTTATATTTTTTCAAAGCATGAAAATCGTGCCATGGCTTATTTTATAGGCACGTCTTAAAATGTGAGAAACACGGTAGTGTTAGCCGCCCTGAGCCCAGCCTTGGCTGGGGAGGGCGGGGTATAAATAATTTTTTAAATAATAATAATTATTATTATTATTTAGACAGAGTGGCTCAAAACCTCTAACATAATCTACGGTATGAGACAGATTAATAACCCAAGTACAAGTCACCAATTGCATCTACCTGTGCATCAAGAAATATTTCCCCCTTGAAATACGGCTGAAATTGCTCCACCTCGGTGCCAATGTTCTCCTTCACAACAGCATACAGGGGGACACCCAGCTGGTCAAGCTGGGGCTTCAGAGAGGACAGCTGAGCAGCCTCCTTATGAATGAGAGAAGAGAGAAGTTAGGTGGCTGCAGCCTACAAGCCATCCCTATGTAGCGACAACCGTCGCACTGCTCTTATACCAAACATGCCCTGAAATGAAGCCCGTGGGAATGTATGTTAAGATGGCATCACAGGCTGATACATTGGCAGGGGATTTTAGAAGTGCTAATGCTATGTGGCTTATCTAAAGAATAGGCAGAGCCTGCTGCACGGTGGCATTGCAACTGTGGACCTCCTAGCGCAGTGATGGCGAACCTATGACACGCATGTCAGATGTGACACCCCATTTGTTTTCTTGTCTCCACTACAGCTTGTCTCCACTGTTGCTGGTAGCCAGAGATTGGTTTTTTAACCCTTTCTGTGCTGGTTTTTTTCTGGTGCTTTGGCAGACGATGATTGGGTGTAACAGCGTTCGTTTTTTAACCCGTTCTGTGCTGGGTTTTTTGCACTTTGGCAAACTATGCCAGTGCTGCGTGTTAGTTCCAGCGAAGGTATTATTCGTCATTTATTTCTCTTCTCTTTCACCCCCCAAAAGCGCAGCAGCTTTGGGGCATTTCCCCCCCCAAAAAAGCAAAGCAACTTTTGCACACACCCCAAAAAATCCTCCAAAACTTTGGTTAGCAGCTCCCCCCAAAAAGCTCAACAACTCTGGGCACTTTGTGATAAATAAGGGTTTTTTGGTTTGGTTTAGTTAAATAATTAGTTTTTGGTTTATTAAATACAATTATATATTACAATTATACATTTTTGTTATTTAAACTATAAATATCGCGAAATTATGGTTTTTTTTCTTGAAGTGACACACCACCCGAGTTATGCTCGGTTTTTGGGCGAATTTTGACACACCAAGCTCAAAAGATTGCCCATCACTGTCCTAGAGGAAAGCCACTTTAGATAGCTAGAACACTTTCAACTGTGTTCTGCTACCGCTTTTCACATTTTAATTCCATCATTTGTTGCAGATTTTAGGGCCGTCACCTTCTTGTAATTTCTTGTGGTTTTGTGATTTAGTTGGCTGGACACAGTCTGGGTATGCAACCGAAAATTATTTAAAATACTGTAAGTAACAGTGCAATTCAATGGGGCTTCCTCCTAGGTGAGTGGGTTAGGATTGCAGGATTAATTTAAAGAACATTTTAATTAATACCTTGTTTTAAATTGCTGTATGTGTCTATCTCTTTCTCTCTCTGCGTGTATGCTTTATTATTGTAATAATCTAATTATTGTAACTGGGTGGAAAACCAGGCTTTCCTTGTGCAGATCTAAAGCCAAGCAACATGCAAAGGTCAAAACACATGTTGTAACCTAAGGAAACCTAAGCTCAAAATTAATGGTAAGTTTAGCTGCTGAAGTTTAGTCCCTCCACCGCATCTCCACACTGTCAGGCGTCCAACACAGAACAATAGGAGGAAGGTAGACATAGGAAGAGGACTTGAGTATTAAAGAGAAAACGCAAACAGGGCTGGACCTGTAATGTTCCTACCGCAACTCATCTGAATGGAAGATTTGGAAGAAAGAGGAGATCGGCCAAAAAATATCAAGAAGCAAATAAGATAACTCAGTTGGTATAGCACAGGCACATCCAACAGGTAGATCATGATCTACCGGTAGATCACTGGATGTCTGTGGTAGATCACTGGTAGAGCACTGGCTCCCCCCCCCCAAGAACCTCAACAACTTTGGCTCCCCTAAACAATGCTCAACATTTTAGCCCTTCACCCACCCACCCTCCCAAAACAGGGATTTTCTCCTGCCTCAGGAAAGCTCAACAACTCTGACCTGAACCCCTAAAAATGGGCCTCCCTCCTTCCTAAAAAAATCTCAACAACTTTGACCTGAACCCCTAAAAAATGGGGCTTTCCTCCTCCCTAGATCACTGCCAGTTTTTAACTCTGTGAGTAGATCGCAGCCTCTTCAGAGTTGGCCACCGCTGGTATAGCATGAGACTCCTAATCTCATGGATGTGAGTTCAAGCCCCACTTGGGCAAGAGATTCCTGCATTGCAGGGGGTTGGACTAGATGTCCCTCGTGGTCCCTTCCAGCTCTATGATTCTGTGAAACTCTTTAACGTAGTACCAAAACATTGGCAACATGGAAAGCATACTCGACCCTTATCTTTGTATCCATGCAGCCCACAAGCATCTTGAAACAGCAAGATTAAACCCCATCATTTGCTCTTTAGAAAGACACCACGAGTAAAACCACGTTACCTCTCTGCACAAAAATCATCCAGGCCGCCGCACTGCCATGATGACGGCACCATGCTTCCTCCACAGCTCCTCTGCTTTGAATTGTCTTGGCTCTGCTGAGGGACAAACCATAGCACATGTCATTATGGTACTTGTTGCCTCTTGTTCACTTTGGCAGCTGTGCGAGATGGATTGTCCTCTCAGCTTTTTCGATATTACTTATGGGGTTTTTGGAGAGCACTTGAATTTCAAGTGTTACGCTGAATGATATAATCAAAGCCACCATGCCACGGGCTCACAAACTGTGCGTGGCAAGTACAGCCTCAATGAGTTGGGCTGGAGCCTTTCAGCGAACGCATTTTCTTTCCGAAACAGGGGAGCAGCAAGTGGGATCTGTAACCAAGTGTTGCAGAGTGAAGCGCTTCTGTTCAAGATTCCAAATGTTCTATCCCACACTCCAGCCACTCATTTCCCCAAAATACCAAAAAAAGAAAGAGGCAACACGTCGGCCAATTATTAAGACGAACAGAATCACAATTTATTTTTATGTTCAAAACGCTTCATCCAGAAGGACTGAACTCTGAGTTAGATTGGAATTGTTTCATCTAATTATATTACTTTCAGGTTTCATGTAACTTTAAAATTTCAATAGCCTTGATTGGTGGAACTGTATATGAAGCTTTCCATTTCCTGCTACAGGCAGCAGGGGTCACATATGTGTATGACCCCTGTTCTGCAGATTGTATACAAACACTAAGGTATGTTTTATTTTTGTATTTTTCTGTATTTTTTCAATGTTAAGATATTATGGACTGCATAGACTCGTGTTCATGCTGGCCATTGGCCTTAATATAATGTATGACATAATTAATGATATATATTTATTTGATTTATTTTTTTGTAGTTAAAAAACTGAAGAAGACCAAACCAAAACAGTATGATTACCTTGGATCACTGTCTCATATGTTGTTATAGTTTACAAAGATAAAAACAGATATATTTCGCCCGTGGAATTGGTCAACACGTTGCCTCTTTTTTTGGTATTTTGACTCAAGTCTACAACACAGGGGTTGTTTCATTAGCATGGACTCATTTCCCCAAGACATGTTAGCATTCTGTGTGCACTGATCATATTCGGTCCTCCCTGGGTTGTTTCCCAGAGGGCTCCCCCCCCCCAAAATATTTTTTTGTACTTCTGCAAACAAGCCCATTGAAGATGTGGTGGCATTTTAACCATTTAAGCCAGTGGTTTCCAATCAGTGTGGCGTGGCACCCTGGGGTGCCTTGAATGATGGCCAGGGGTGCTGCAGGCAACACTGGCCTCTGTCCCTCTTTCTTTCCTTCCCTCCCTCCTCTGATGCCCTCTCGTGTCTGCCTCCCAAAGGCTAGCACAGCTATTTATTGCAGCAGCCCTGGCTATAAGCTCTCCTGTACAGTAGGGAAATGCTGTCTCTGGGTGGCACCTCTATTTGGGGCATGGGGAGGGTTAGCTCAGAGACCAGGGACGGCAGCAGCAGCTGACCAGAGGATTCCCGAGAGGGGAGAGGAGAGGGGGGGTGAGGGAACACTCCACAAGGGAGGGTGTGAGAGGCTGCCAGCTCTGCAGGCAAGGGGTGACACAACTGGGCTCCTGAGCCTTACAGGAGTGCCACAGAAAGAATGTAGTTGGTTAAGGGAGCCATAGACTCAGAAAGGTTGAAAACCTCTGATATGTAAGCAGTTCAGGGCCTGAACACTGGAAACAAAGGCAATTGTGGTAAACTCTATGCTACATATTAAAGGTAAAGGGACCCCTGACCATTAGGTCCAGTCGTGACCGACTCTGGGGTTGCGCGCTCATCTCGCATTATTGGCCGAGGGAGCCGGCGTATAGCTTCCAGGTCATGTGGCCAGCATGACAAAGCCGCTTCTGGCAAACCAGAGCAGCACATGGAAACGCCGTTTACCTTCCCGCTGTAGCGGTTCCTATTTATCTACTTGCATTTTGACGTGCTTTCGAACTGCTAGGTTGGCAGGAGCTGGGACCAAGCAACGGGAGCTCACCCCGTCACAGGGATTCGAACCGCCGACTTTCTGATCAGCAAGCCCTAGGCTCAGTGGTTTAACCACAGCGCCACCTGGGTCCCTAAATGCTACATATTAGAAGGCTGCAAATCCGATTCCACGAACAAGGCATGCTGCAAAGGCAGAAATGCCAGCCATGGGTCTTTTTTCCATGCCTGCAAATCAAGGTTCTTTCCCGCAAGAGGCTTTCCAAAGTATAACCGACTGCTTTTTCAGAACACTGGGTTCTCAGCCCATCGAGGACCCTACCACACATAAGCCTTACCTCCTCCCAGAGTCTTCAGATCTGCCGACCCGAGATAATCCAAGGAAGCCTTTTCTGCTTTAGTCAGAAACAAATCTGTATTGGCAAGGATTATCCCTGTCACAGCAGCCCCAATGGCGCCGAGGCCAATGGTCCACATTGCCATGGAGAAATATCCCAGGTCAAGCTCCGAACACATGTCTGAAAAAAACAAAAAGACAAAGACAAAGGTATCCATTACTCCACTAGCTGACAAGGTTTCAAGACAAAACAATCCTACAAAACCAATTTCATCTAGAGACCTGATGGGATTATTTAGAACTGGCTTGATGTTCAAAGAGTTCCCAACTTGGACCATTATGAATTCTCCATGAAACCATCACTGAGAAACAGAGAGTTGAGAGAGACAGAGAGACACAGAATTGAACGGCACATTGGCAGGAGAAGGTTGCGGGGCCGGTCTGGTTTGTCCATCCATTAGCCAAGAACCCCCAGGTGTAAATTGCAGACTGCTTTCTCTACTGAAACATGGGAGTCAACAAGCAATCTTGCTTTTCAGCAGGCAGTGGTTGCCACTTTCAAAGAGTAAAATTCTAATCCTTACGGCTCCAAGGATACTTCAACGGGTGTGGGCGGGCAATGTCTGCTGGAATCTCGGAAGGGAGGCAGAAGAAGATATCCAACTAACTGACAGCGTGCCCTACATAGCTCATGCTCGCCACAGTCTGTGATAAGCCAGCTTTTGCAACCTGTCACACTATTGGCACTTAATTTGGACTGGCCGGACACCAACTTGTGTCCCCCCCCTTTTTTAAAAAAAACAACAACAACCTGAATATAAAGGCATACCCCTGCGTTCTGGATTTTTAGATTCCATACCATTTAAGTGGATCTCCTTTAGCTATATAACTCCTTGTGAGGGATGTGCTCTAAAAAGGGAGCAGATAAATACATTCCCTTTTCCAGGGTTTTTGCAGGGTTTCTCCAAGAAGAGGGATTCTCAAGGAGCTCAGAGGGAGCAGCTGGGGGAAATGGAAGATTCTCAGTTATAGAATTATAGACTTGGAAGGGGCCCTGAGGATCCTCTAGTCCAGGCATCCAAAAACTTCGGCCCTCCAGGTGTTTTGGACTACAATTCCCATCGTCCTCCGACCACTGGTCCTGTTAGCTAGGGATCATGGGAGTTGTAGGCCAAAACATCTGGAGGGCCGCAGTTTGGGGATGCCTGCTCTAGTCCAACATGCAGCTGTCCCATACGGGAATCGAACTCGCAACCCTGGCATTATAAGCACCACACTCTAACCAACTGAGCTATCCAGTTCCCCGGCAACTTTTTTTTTCTTATTTAAAATATTTCTGGGTCACTTTGTTCATGGCACAATCAAAGGCACATTTAAAACAACAACAACAACAACAACAACCACACAGGATCTACAGGCTTTTTCTTTGTTTTACAAAAAATATATATACCACTTGATTGTAACAAAACCTCTAAAGCAGTTTACAATACTTTTTTTTTAAAAAAAAATATATCAATCAAAACAGTTTTTAAAAGCAAATACTGTAGTGAAAACATTTCAAAAACAAGTAAAACCAGAAGTAATCTAAAAAGCGATTAAAATATGTCAACATCTATATATCTGGGATAGGCTTGCCTAAACAAAAAATGTTTTATTTGCTTAGTTCAAACATGTGCATTGCATCATGGAGGGGTGAACCATGTGCAAAATAACAAGGATAGCTGCACACTGATCTTTCCTCAGTCCCCGTGATTTCATTAGTGCCGTGTTGGGAAAACATTTGTGCAATAAATACTGATTAATTACTCACACACGGCATGCAACCAGGAACGTGCCAATCTAAGTTCCCTCTAACCCAGAACAGAGTTTCAAAGAGACAGAACTGAGTCAGAATCTCCCCCACATCCGACCTTGGAGGCTGCCGAGATCTTATTTGTACAAGATTCCAAACAAGCCATCACAGCATATGGCAAGCGACATGTGTTGAAGCAGGGATTCTTCTTGGACTTAGCCACTGTGAACTCCAAATCTGTTAGTTATGTGGGCATATGGCTGGAGACACTACAATTTTGGTTAAAAGAATGAAAAGGGACAAGGCAACAGGGCTCGCTCATAAGTTGGAATGGCAGGTGGAAAGGAGAGAACTCTGCCCTATTTTAAGGGGACATTTGATACACGATATAAGCAAATCCATTCCCATCATATAGGACTGCAGCACTCTGGAACAGAACAAGAGGGATGGGAAGTGCCAATTCTAGTGTTTTAATTTGTGTGGCATGGACTGGAGGTCTCCCAAGTAAAGAACTGTAACGAAAGCAAAAAATAAAATAAAATAAAATACCGAGTTGACCACATTGGTTCCCAGTGCAATCAAACAACCCCTGAATTTAAGACTTTCCAGTTGGCCCCTTACTAACCAAACCAGAGATGGAGATAGAAGAATAAGTGGTACTATACTTTGCTGGCAAGCCACTTGGTGGGTGGGATGATGGTGGTAGTGAAGAGGTTTGTCCCACCACCCACCATTTCCCTCTGTAAATGCTCCTCTGGCCCACCAGGATAGTAGAAAAAGAAATGGCGAGCAGATAATGGGGTTTCTGTGGGATTTGACATACTTAAAGAGCATTGTCTCGGATTATACAAATCGCTGTTCAATCCCAGAGTTTTCTCTGAAGACTTTAATACTAGCAACCAGAATAGATGTTCCCAACAGCATTTCAAGTTAACCAGTTGTTTTTTGTTTTCTTCCCCAAAATAAATAAATAAATCATAGTAATCCATTCATCCCACATGCGGTGGCAATGGGGTGAGAGGGTAGGAGACCAATGCCCAGAGGTCATATATCTGCGTATTTACTACTGTTCTGACAGTAGCATTGATTCTAACTTAACTGCTATTATTAAACAAATTATTATTTGTTGCGGACAAAGGAGGAGGATTTAAGTGGCTTAACCGCTGTAGAATCTGTAGCTCGGATTGGCACTTTTGCAATGTAGGATTTAAGAGCTTGTGCCTTGAGCCAGTTCCTGGTAACCTGTTAAAAGGATGTTGAGAAGCTGAGCTGAGACAGACCTCAGCCAGGTGGCTACAAAGAAAAACCCCTAGCCAAGGAGTAGATGGCAGTGCCCTCCTGCTGTTGTGGAGTACAACTCCTGCAAGCCCCAATCGGCATGGCCAATGGTTAGGGACAGTGTTCAAAACTCCCACTGTTCTAGGCGCATTTTGCAGCAGGGAATTTCATTGGCACGAGCCGTTTCTGAGCTCTGGGCGCAGTACTGCACTTAAGATGTCAGATTAAAACTGCAGAGTGGGAGGAAAGGAGGACCCCACTTTCGGCTACTCTCTGAAGACTGGACCCTCTTAAGAATATTAGGGGGGGCGGCCAGGGAAAGGACCAGACCATGTGAAAAATGAGCACAGGCATTTTAGCTGCAGTTCATTCATTTTCAACTTTGTATTCTTCTTATAAAAAAGGGGGCCTAGACATTCTGTTGTTGCACCCATAACCTAGGTTTAAGTTGCCATTCAGCTCCTAGCTTTCCTATCTCAGTTTCTAACACTGGTTAGGGGTGATGGGAATTGTAGTCCAACAACAACAACTGTGTCAGCTGAAGCAGAGTCCGTCTGAGCAGCCAATATGGGGCTAGTTGAATAAACCGTCTGACCCTGTATAATATGGCAACCACACAGTAAATCTGTGATTGGGTGGCACCCAAATACCCTAAATAAGATACCATTATTATTTTTATTTTAAAATCTGTCCTTCCCATCATGTTCACAAATTTTAGTGCAATTGCATCCACTTTTGCTTCAGCTGCTGGAGTCTAATTTTAAACCTGTCCCACTTTTAAGGACCAAATTAGACAAAGTGGTAGAAGTCCGTAACTGCACCTCCCACTTTAAAACTTTTAAAAAGCAAATGCAACCACGGAAGTGCCCTGATTCAGAGTCAGATGGAAGATGTTGCCTTGGGGTACGGGGATTAAGCCTTCCCACCTCAAATGCCTTTTCTCTTATCCAACCCCCGCCTCTCAAGTTTGTGGGGCATAGCATGCAGGTAGTCATGTAACATGAATAGAGGGTTAGGGACCTCCTGATCTGAATTGCTACATCAACATAAAGCAGCTTTTGTGTTTGCCCTATTCCTTTGATTTAAATCCATTTTAGCTGTTTCACAACTGTATTTTTACACTGTTGTAACCCGCCCTGGGACCTCAGGGTGAAAGACGGGCAAGAAATTGCAGAATTGTAAATTGGGAAGGGTCATCTAGTGCAGCTCCCTGCAATGCAGGGATCTTTTTGCCCAGCGTGGGACTCGAACCCACAACCCTCAGATTAAAAGTCTCATGCTCTCCCAACTGATTTTATTTCTTTGTAAGAACTTCTCACGAGTAAGGCATGAGCTAAGGAAACAAAAGGCAACGAGCAGCTCAAACCATAAACCTATAACCCAAGTGCCCTCGGGACGCTGCTGAAGTACAATTCCCAGCACCACTGGCCCCTGCAATATATACCATCATACTATGTGTGTTTTTACCATGTTGATGCCATTTGGACTCCACATGCCACAGATACACAATTTTTCATCCTGCCCAGCCACCACATTCATTATAGCATTACTAAAACCAATGCCCTAGTAAGCCCGGAACACACACACACACACACACACACACACACACACACACACACACACACACAACGGGTGGATGTGAGAGGTTTGAAACACAACGGAACCATTTACTCCTTCTTGCAGAGAATGCACAAAGCATGAAGCAGTGCAGATCTGCATGCGGATATTAAATCTGTTCGGAGCCGGTCAGGACTCTGAAAATGTGCAAGGGTTAAGATATGAATATGCACTTACCGGTGCCCGCAACAGTTAGTAAGCCGGCATGTACGCGCACACTTGACACCCGGGCGAAAGGAAGCCAAGAGCCATCTAGGCTGGCAGAAGGGCAGATACGATGTGAAAAGGCTCCTGCGGGCCAAACGCTTTTGACTCACCCTCCTCAGTAGTGTGGGCAGGACCAGGCGCGTTGCCAGCATGAGAAACCTTGGCGTCAGCCTGAGCACATCACTCCAGAAGCCATTGCACAAGACAGATCATGTCGAAATCTAGAGCTGGCTCATGACAAAGTGTTGTGCCAGGGATACGATTCCTTGCAAGTTGCTTGGAAGAAGAAGTGCTCCCGATCGTGTGACCCTGGCGTGGCAAAGAAAAATGCCACACAAATGACAGCCTCTCCAATAAGCCCACAGAAATTACTTGGCAGTGAAAACCACTACTAGCCTGGCCTGACAGTGTGCAGTTCTTTTAGATGTTTGTGGCTTGAAAGGAGAATTAAGAAGGCGCTTTCGCTGAGCTGCTTCTCTGCCTCGTTGCCCAGAACGGATTCTTACTCCCAAAGGCAACCTGGGAACAAACCCTATTTACTGATTTGCGGGTTTTTGTTTGGAAAATTGGGGCGGGTGAGCTCAAGCCGGATAAAAGTGCAGGGTCACCACAAGCCTTATGAAAAATGTAAATACAAAATCAAACACAGTCATATTAATAAAAGCAATGAAACGGATCCAAGAGAGGGCTTGCCTCTGTTTGGCCTGCCACTTTCCCCCAGGGAAACCCAATCTTTAGCTCTGAATTGGAACAAGCGGCAACTGGACTTTCCAGAGGGAAGCGATGGGTCAAAACTGCTTGAACCCATGCTTAGAAAGCATGGGACATGCGGAAAGCCCCTCAGCTTTCTAGGCCCAGGGCAAGCAGAAGTGTAGATGAGCCCAGAGTATTGAGATCATAGAATTGTAGAGTTGGAAGGGACCACAAGGATCATCTAGTCCAACCCCCTGTATGTAATGCAGGGATCTTTTGCCCAACATGGGGCTTGAACCCATGACCCTGAGATTAAGAGCCTCATGCTCTACCAACTGAGGAGTCCACACTTCTCCCGTCCCTGCCTGCTCATCGTGTATTCTGCCAAAACAGCATTTCTGAAATACTGAGATCAACCTTGTGCAACGACACCCACGGAAGAGATACCAGGTCAGTATCGCCACCTTGGAAATGTTTACGCTGCCAAAAGCATTTTCTCCATATCTGATCAATCACTATATCAAATCAGCTTGCTTACTGAGCACACTTTCTTCTACCTTCTCTCCTGTGAGCTGAGAGAGTTCTGAAATATATGTATAGCCCTCCTAAGAGCCACACTAGATGGGAGAGAGTCTCTCCCCACCCCCCACCCCCCGGCGCCCATTTAAAAAAATAAAAACAACGCAGACTTGGAATATTAATCAGAAGAAGAGCAGAGATGGGCTGCTTTCCCTTCCCTCCTTCCCTTCCCACCTTTCATAAACTGTGTTTCTCCCTGGGTGGGGAAATGCAGGATTCCCAAATCTTTTCCTTCAAGGGAAGGGAAACAGCTATGGGCAGTGATTTTTAGCAGGAAGCTGTCTACCTTATAGCGTCAGACCACTGACCTATCGTATTAAGTATTGATATGAATCTGCAAGTACAAGACACCCTGGATTCAAGTAGTGTTAGAATTTTACTAAGGTTGGGATGGAAGATCCCTATGTATTTAAGAATGTTAATCCTCTGTAATCAGCATGTGTGAAGTGTTAACGAACATAGGCATCCTAATTTGTGCCTTAGACACTCCCTTTAATCCTAGGCAGGCAGGTGTAAAAGCTATTTCCTCAGAGGTAATAAAAACCTGGGTGTAAAAGCTATTTCCTCAGAGGTAATAATAACCTGGGTGTAACCAGCGGATTGCAGATTACACGCGGGTGGCACCGTGGGTTAACCCACAGAACCCAGGCCTTGCTGATCAGAAGGTCGGCGGTTCGAATCCCTGTGACGGGTTGAGCTCCCGTTGCTCGGTCCCAGCTCCTGCCCACCTAGCAGTTCGAAAGCACGTCAAAGTGCAAGTAGATAAATAGGGACCGCTCCGGCGGAAAGGTAAACGGCATTTCCGTGCGCTGCTCTGGTTCGCCAGAAGTGGCTTAGTCATGCTGGCCACATGACCTGGAAATTGTACACCGGCTCCCTCGGCCAGTAAAGTGAGATGAGCGCCGCAACCCCAGAGTCATCCGTAACTGGACCTAATGGTCAGGGGTCCCTTTACCTTTTTAACCAGCGGATCAGACCATCAAAGAACTAGATGTAAAAATACAGGTGAGCGGGGTTTCTCTTTCTGTGTTACAAAAAAGCAAGGCTTAGATTAGCATGGGTAGAAAAAGAGGATTTTTGGAGTTTCCAAGGACAGGCAAGCTGCAAAGCAAGGATGATGCTACGGTAGCTTTGGAAGAACCTGGTGCCGCTACTACTAACAACAACAACAACAACAACCAGTATTTATACCCTGCCCCATCTAGGCACACACACACACAGTGGTACCTTGGTTCTTGAATAGAGTCTGTTCCAGAAGTCCGTTCGACTTCTGAAACGTTCAAAACCTTTCCAATTGGCCTAGACGCCCTGTAAACAATAACCGACAGCCGCATCGGACATTCGGCTTCCAAAAACCATTCAAAAACTGGAACATTTACTTCCCGTTTTTGGCATTCGGAAGCCAAAATGTTCGAGTACCAAGCTATTTGAGAACCAAGGTTCCACTGTGTGTGTTTGTGTGTGTGTGTGTGAGCATCATTTCCCATGTTTATAAATACTGTATATATATAAAACACACACAACTTGAGCTACACAAACACAACCTGTTCACACAATATATCATAAAGATGCCCCAGTCTCCACTGTGTCCCTTTCCCAAAAGGAAACACAGACCCTGGGTGAGTACATGAGTCTAGCGCACTACTTGGTGGAGATAGTATTATCAACTACTGTATGTTGACCAGCAGTAGCTCTCTAGGATTTCAGGCAGAAATCGAACCTGGGACCTTCTGCACTCAAAGCAGATGTTCTACCACTGAGCAACAACCCTTCCCTTTAAGGAAAAAAAGAGAGAAAGTATGGGGGGGGGGGCGTTAAGTAGCTCCTCCCTGTCATCACTCCCAGCTGGGAAATACTAGCCTTCTCCTTAAGCTATTTCCCCATGAAATGGTCAGATCCAGGAAACAACATATCTGAATGTGTTGTCCAGCTCTCCACTGTGGGGTGTGGCAAGTGATCGTGACAGGTTTTGCTGAGATAAAGAACAGAGGCAAAAACAGAACACTCTCTTTCTCAGCTGCAATTTGCTTTCCTCGCTTCAGCCTGGGAATTATCCCTCCACTATACAAATGTGAGAGATCAAAGTTCATGCAGGGTCTGTGCCTCGGAAAAAATGTGATCTGGCAAGAAGAAACCGTAGCAGGTTTGACCTGTCTAAGCAAGGGCCTTAAATTTCAAAAATGAACACAGCATTTATGGCAACCACTTTAGCAGTGGCATAGGGGCGAGAATTTTATCGGGACCAGCTTTTTACACCGTCGCACAACACAAACTTTCCTGCTGAAGTTCTCCGTTCTAAACAATTACCAGAACCCTGTTGCCTCTGGCAGTGTATATGTCAGCCGGGGGGGGGGGGTTATGGGCATGGGGGGATATGGGCATGCACAGAAGAATATAGGCAAACCCTGAGTGTTTGAACACTGCCCCGCACTTCTGAAATCTGTACAGTGGTTACATGGTGAAGGAATTGAGGAAACGGCCAATGGCTCACCTTAGTCCTGTATCCTGTTCTCACAGTGGCCAACCAGATACTTGTGGGAACTTCCAACAACACCCACATTTTCTAGGAGTGCAATGCTGATCTAGAGCTGATTGATAGATAGTTGAAAGCCAGGGACAGTGAAGTAATTATGCAATCCCTTTATAGTGCATGCCAATGTGGTCACCATTCATTTGCACGCATTGAATGCCTAGGCTTCTGTTTCTGCACTCAACTCAGATAGCATCTGTTTCCTTATTAAAA
This sequence comes from Zootoca vivipara, assembly GCF_963506605.1. Classification (NCBI taxonomy): domain Eukaryota; kingdom Metazoa; phylum Chordata; class Lepidosauria; order Squamata; family Lacertidae; genus Zootoca; species Zootoca vivipara. The sequence goes on from NC_083280.1 coordinate 80,159,162, forward strand.
ACAACTGTGTCCCAGTTTAAGGGATGTTTGGACTGCCATCACAAGTGAGGAGGGCCCATCTTCAAAGCCCTATCGGATACGGGTGGCGCTGTGTTCTAAACCACTGAGCCTTGGGCTTGCTGATCAGAAGGTCGGAGGTTCTAATCCAGGCATCCCCAAACTTCGGCCCTCCAGATGTTTTGGACTAAAATTCCCATCTTCCCTGACCACTGGTCCTATTAGCTAGGGATAATGGGAGTTGTAGGCCAAAACATCTGGAGGGCCGCAGGTTGGGGATGCCTGTTCTAATCCCTGCGACGGGGTGAGCTCCCATTGCTCGGTCCCAGCTCCTGCCATCCTAGCAGTTCGAAAGCACATCAAAGTGCAAGCAGATAAATAGGTACCACTCCGGCGGGAAGGTAAAAGGCGTTTCCGTGTGCTGCTCTGGTTCGCCAGAAGTGGCTTAGTCATGCTGGCCACATGACCCAGAAAAACTGTCTGCAGCCAAATGTTGGCTCCCTCGGCCAGTAAAGTGAGATGAGCCCCGCAACCCCAGAGTCATTCGCAACTGGACTTAACTGTCAGGGGTCCTTCACCTTTACCTGGCTAGAGATGTCAAATGTCCATAAATTTGGAAGCTGGCGGTGGGGTGGGGTGGGGTGTCTTCCCCCAGGGTTTCCGAGAGAGGAAAATAAAAAATATATGCAATTCTTTCTTTTCAAACCTAAACTTATTTCACTGTTTTTACAACATATAAGGCATCATTGTTAACATTTGACAGAGCAATTCCATGCCCGTTTACTCAGAAGCAAGACGTACTTGGTTTAGTGGATTTTACTCCCAGATAAATGCATGCAGTTTCAAAAGTATTCATGCCTTAGTTCTGTTCAAGCAAAATTGTGAATATACCCAAGGCTAGAGAAAGATCCGCAAACTGCTGCACTCCATTCTACCAAAGGGGATGCTATCTTGTTTCTTCCTGTTGGCAAAATGTAAGAGTTGAAAAAGAATGCACCACCAACCAGGGGAAGGCAGAGGCAGCAATTCACAAGCATGCTTCTCTCCTGACAATGGTAGCATCCGATGCAGGTGTCCACACTATTCACAGGCATCAGTCCTATAGAGTTTTATATGATGGACAATCTTCATACTACACAATTTGGGTGTGTAAAACCCTGTACGAAAAAGCATTTAACTCATTCTAACAAAGCAAGTACCGGTATTTCATAGGCGATCCCCCTTCTCCCGTTTTCCGCAAAGTTTCCAAACAAAAAATGAGATGGAAGGATTGGGGGGGGGGGATCTGGTTTCTCTCCCCTCCGCCAGGGCACATGTCAGCAAGATGATGTCAAAAGAGGCCAAAACCTTTTGACAAAGGTATTCATTAAACACTCCTAAGTGTAATAGCCATAGGATAAGAGGAGAAGTAGTCTTGTGGATCAAGAAATGGTTAAGAAACAGGAAGGGGAGACTAGGAATGAATGCCTCGTTCTCCCATTGGAGGTGTGCAGAAAGTGGAGTCCTTTGAGGATCAGTATTTGGACTTTTTAACTTGTGTACGAGTTATTTAGTGTTAGCAATGAACAGTGGGGTAGCCAAGTTCGCTGAGGATATTATATTGTTAAAACAAAAAGGGTTTGCAAGAGCTCCAAAACGTTCTGTCCAATCTGGGTGAGTGGACAGTAAAAATGGCAGATGGAATTCAATAAGCTTGCTGGAAGAGTGAGATGTGATCATCTCCTCTGTCTGTCGCCCTGAACTCCTTGGAGAAAGAGTGAGAGACAAACTGCTTTCACATATTATTGCTCTCATGGAGCTTATGGTGGCCCCAACCAGTCACTAACCAGATCTGCACCTCTTTCACTTCCACAGTGGTGGGGTGTATGGGATGTTAGGGAAGGGGGTATTACCTCTGGTGAGGGACACATCACGCTCCTTCTGCAGTAGTTTGTCTACCTTGGTCCGTACCCTACACCCAGTTCTCACCTGTGGCCCCTAGAAGCTGTCTGCATGCAACAGTGGCCGCACCCTGGGAATGGCTTCGACTGGCTGGCAAAATGAGGGGAGGGTGGTCGGTGGGTCTCAAACCCTCAGTGAGTTAGGGACTTCCTCTGCATGCAGAGACAGACTCTGGCGGATTGAATGGATGAGACCAATAGCAGGTCCAATGGTCAGGAAGGTGGTTTCTGCACATGTTGTAGTAGAGGGACGTCAGGGGCAGGTGGGACTCGTCCACCTGGGAAGGTAGCCCATCTAGGAGAAGGAAAACTCTGATCCTTTGGGAGAAGAAAAGGCTAAGGGGTAAACCCTACATCAGGCATGTCCAAAGTCCGTTTCGGGGGCCTAATCCGGCCTGCCGGTCGGCTTAATCCGGCCCCTGTGGCATTTTATTTCCTGGGGTAAAATCCTAAAAAAAAACACCCTGCAGCTTCAATCCCAAAAGAAGCCCCCATGACCCTTCACTTCATCAAATCTGGCCCTCTTTGAAAAAAGTTTGGACACTACTGCCCTACATAAATCTGGAGTGGAGTCCCTAAGACAGTTGGATAGCTTGTACACCTCCTTCTGGCAACTCCTGCAACCAAGCCGGTGCCAAACGTATTTCTCTGCTTTCCTTTGGACCACATCAGCGAGGCCAAGAGGGTCTTGTCATCTGGTCAGCCTAGGAACTCCATACATACTGCCTAGGCTTGCGCCCAGGGAGGTCGGTTCCATGTTCCCAATTTAGCAGTTTGACATCACTCCCGGAGGCGCACTCTATTGACTCTTGAGACAAGACAGCTGCCAACAAGGGTACCAGGGTGGGTGTTCCCAGACCATTCACTGCACCCAACAGATGTGGATTACTCAGTAAGAGAGAATGCAAATGTAAGATCTTTCACTCCTTTTGCCTTTGATCAGCCTTGCCAAGAACAATTAAGCAGCTCTTTTAGTCATTAATATCTCATTTCTCTTGGATGAGTCAGTCCCGATCGCTATACATTCAAAGGCATAGGCCACTCCATTCAGCTCAGTCTGTTGCCCCCACCCTCAGATCAAAGGGCAAATCCAAAGGCACTTTCGTGCACACTCACCATTTGGCAACAAAACAATCCCATTTCAGGAGACCCACCAATGCAGTGGCATTTAAATGTTATATTTATAGCTTATAAAGTGAAGCCCTGCCTGGATTGCAAATCAACCTGGAGCTATAAGGAGGGGCAGAGCATACAGAAGGCTTGAGGTCTCTAATTAGGGGAACCAAGGCAGCTGGACTGGGAAAGACTTTTACCTGGGGTCTTAAGAGCAGGTGCCAGACAGCATCACTGCAATATATGAATCTGTAATGTGACTCAGTATAAGGTGGGGGGGGATATTTGATCTGGCCTGTGGCCTGGATGCTTATCTCCTCTGCCTCACAAACCATGGGCATAGCTGCCAAGTCTCCTGTTTTCCCTGGGAAATCCCCGTTTTTCCAGCTGTTCCTAGCTGAAAAAAACGGATTTTTTTGTTTTTCCCCCGGTTTATTCTGGCGCGGCAGCCATTTTGGAACTGGGCGGACATGCTCAGAAGCGACTTTTGATGCTGCTCTGCCCAGTTCCAAAATGGCTGCAGTGCGACTTCTGGCGTGGCGGCCATTTTGGAACTGGGCAAAGCAGCATCAAAAGTCACTTCTGAGCATGCTCCGCCCATCTCCAAAATGGCGGCAGCGCTACTTCCAGTCTGCTATTTCCGGCCCGGTCCCTTATTTCTCTGACAGCAACTTGGCAGGTATGACCATGGGCCATGTTTAACAGCTGGGCAGGGCCATGGGCGAGACCTCTAGTGCTTAATAATAATAATAATAATAACAACAATAATAATAATAAATACCATCCTTCATCCAAAGATCATGGGGCGGTTTACAGCAGAACGCTACCAAATGAAAGCACAAAATACATATCATAATAAGAACAAAAACAAGAAACCAATAACCCCCTCCCACAAATTTCACCAGCGAAGTACTGTGGACCCCATTTTTTTTTTTAAAAAAAAACACAACCAAGCCATGGACCCCCTACTTTTGAAAATTTGCCGTGTTAAATCAAGATGGCAGACCCAAACTTTCAAAACTGCACTTGTGGGATGTCCCTCCCATTCATCTGACTTCCTGAGCAATGTGACTTACTGCTGGCATATGTGATATACTGTATATATGCCCCCAATCCTGTGGATTTGGTTCTGAGGAAAAATATTACACAAACAGCAAGCCAGTTTTCAGAAACTTTCAACTATGCCGGCAGGTCTTAATCCCAGGTAACTGGATGGAGCCCCAAGATGCTGTTCTCAATGTACATAATACACTGTTTTAGAGATGCACTTTAAAGTGAGGATCATTTCAAAACAAAGCACAACTGTTTGATTAATGTAAACTAGGATTATTTCTAAATACGCCATCTGTTACGCAATGAGTTTGCATGGCCTCCCCACAGGATTCAGGTCACAAAAGATTTACTCGATTCCCAGCTCTGTTCTCCCTACGTTCAAAACGAAATACATACCAACTCAAGCGCACGTGTGTTTAAAACTAGGGAGACAAGAATAAATCAACACAGCTATCTAATCATTCTAGCTGCAATATTTTGCTTTTAAATAGGGCTGCCAACCTTTCAATCCACCACTGTAACAGTTTTAATACTGCCTTTAATACTGTGCAGACATTAGTGTGCTAATGTTTATCTTTTTTGGGGGGGGGGAAGAAGACACCTGACAATTTATGCACATCAAACTGTTTTGAAATACAGGAGTGTAAGCCAGGCTAGCTATTTTCTGGCAACCTGCTTCTTAAAATAGGCTGCTTCTTTACCATTTGAAAAACGAAGCCTTTGTTGAACCTCACAAATCAAAGGTTGAAATGGTGCCTGAAATCCAAGCCACAAGTCCGATAAAATGGAATATTTGGACAAACTTTGCTTAACTCCTCCTAAGGAACATATTTATTTACGTTCATTGAGGAATATTCAAACAACAAATAAAACTGCAAAAGAAACAAACAAACAAAAAACCCTAAACTATTTATCCATTCTAGGCTATCCAGTGCAGAAATTACCTATAACAGTATACAGCGTATCCTCAATCATTACAAACAGTAATAATCTTTCAGAATATGTTTTAAAATAAAAATAATAATCTGAAAGCCATGACTTTCATTTTCTCAAGAATTAATAACACTACAAGAAAGCAAGATTTCACCTAAACATTTGGAGAAGCTTCTTTAAGTTCAGCAGTGGGACAGACTTGATTCTAGTACAACTTTCTAGAGCCAATATGGTAAATATTGCTCCTCTTACTTTGCAGTTAGAAATACAGAATCGCAAAGTTGGAAGGCACCCAATGGTCATCTACTCCAACCCCCTGCAATGCAGGAATTTCAACACACAGTTGAAACCATACTGGACCCTGTTTAGCTTTGCAAATATGCTAGAGGCTTTACTGCTGCACCATAAACAGAATGTCATTTTTAGGACCCTACCGTTTCATTTTTATGGTTGTAAATTGCTTTTAATATAGTGCTTTACTGCTGTAACCCACCCGGGGTTAAGGATGAAGGATCATCAATCGTTCGATAATAATTTCAGCAGAACTTCCAAACTGGGGCAACTTAACTTGAGGAGCGGGCGACAAGATTATATCTAACTAGATTAACATATAATTACATTGCAACGATATTGGGGGAGGGCAATTATAAATGCTTTTAATAAAGAGAGAGAAAAGCTATGCCTTTAAAAGAAGCGATCCTTTCTTGGTAAATTTTATGCATTCTCCCGCATACTCTGGAGCACTCCCAGCGGCTTCGTTCAGCAGACAGGACTGGGAGAAAACCCTCCACCTACAAGCCACTCGGCTTCCAGGCAGCCCTGGCTAGGCTTTCCCAAGGGACATCGCAGAGTGGATCCCGCCCGCCCCCGCACATGGAATATTATTTCTTCTCTGGCTGCGCTTTTTCTAGCGACAACCAAGCGTAGATTCCCCCCTCCCTTTATTTTGGCTGCAGGGAATATTGTTATTATTACTGCGCATTTTTCAAGGGTCAACCGAGAGTGGATCTTTCTTTCTTTCTTTCTCTTTCTTCTTTCTTCCTTTCTTTTTCTCTCTCTCTCTCTCTCTTTCGGCTGCAGGGAATATTATTATTCCCTGCCTGCTTGCGTTTTTTTTCCCAAGGGACAACCGTGCGTGGGTGTCGCCTTTATCTGCAGCAGGGAATATTGCTGTTTTATTCCCTCCCTCTCTCCGCCCTCCCACGGCCGGGCTATCGCAGAGACCTCGGGATACTCACACCACAGCAGCTGCTGCGGAGATGCTCCTGCGGGCTCAGCGCCTCCCCTGCTGCAACTGCTGCCGCTGATCAGGCGCCTCCCCCGCTACCTGCAAGCCACGCCAAGGACTTTGCTTTGTTGCAACCTTCGCGCCTGGGAGCGGGGGGGGGGGAGGGAGCGGGGGCGCCCCAACGCGCTCCCAGGCTGACTAATCAATCCCCCGCACGCTGATTGATGGCAGGGGAAAGAGGCGAGCTTGGCTGCAGGCTTCCCCGCTCTGCGTATGCTGCGGGCAGCGTTTGCCTAAGGGGAGAACGTGCCATTATCAGCTGCTGATAGCCAGGCCATCCATGGGCGCCTGTGATTTTTCTCTGTAAGCCGTCTTGAGTCCATGCTGGGGAGGGGGGGAAACAGCGGAAGGTTGTGGACTCTCCTTCCTTGGAGGTTTTAAAGCAGTGGTTGGATGGTCATCTGTCATGGATGCTTTAGCTGAGATTCCTGCGTTGCAGGGGGTTGGACTAGATGGCCCTTGGGGTCCCTTCCAACTGCACGATCCTAAGATTCCATAAATAAAACCGCCTACCACTTGAAAGTTGTGCTCACCCCCCATGCTGATGCACGGAGTGCTTGACTCCCAGCAGCTTCACATCCAGCTGCACTCCCTCTTTCTAGGCAGTTGGCAACTCTGGTGTGCTTCTGCCAAATGCACCCTGCAAAATAAGAGCTCCAAGGATCTCTGGGATCCTCTCAGTAATGGAGCAAAGCGCCACATGACAAGCAGCACAATGTCTGTGGGCTTTACATTCACCGCCCATGCACCATTAGCTTCCACTGCGCATGCATGAGCACACAAATGCAACTGCCTCCGCACTGTACGTAGCACCGTGCACATGCAGCAAGAGCACAAGAACCAGGAGAGCCCTGCTGGGTCAGATCAAGGATCCAGCTGGCTCAGCATCAGATTCCTGAAAGTGACCGACCAGAAGATGCTTTTAGGTACCTTGGGAGCAGAAAAGACTATTTATGTATGGGACCACGGCTGCACGGATGTTATTGGCCCAGAGATGGAAAGAAGATAAAGTTCCTACCAGAGAAGAATGGTGGATGAAGCTGATGGACTGTGCTGAAATGGCTAAAATGACTGGAAGAATTAGAAATCAGAAGACCAAAATTTTAATAAGGAATGGGGAAAATGTATAACATATCTTAAAGGTAAAGGGACCCCTGACCGTTAGGTCCAGTTACAGACGACTCTGGGGTTGCAGTGCTCATCTCACTTTACTGGCCGAGGGAGCCGGCACTCAGCTTCCGGGTCATGTGGCCAGCATGACTAAGCCGCTTCTAGCGAAACCAGAGCAGCACACGGAAACGCTGTTTACCTTCCCGCTAGAGTGGTACCTATTTATCTACTTGCACTTTGATGTGCTTTCGAACTGCTAGATTGGCAGGAGCTGGGACCGAGCAACGGGAGCTCACCCCGTCGCAGGGATTCGAACCTCCAACCTTCTGATCAGCAATCCGTAGGCTCTGTGGTTTAGACAACTGGGCCAAAGCAAACAAGATGACTTTTAACAGGGAGAAATGTAAAGTACTACACTTGGGCAAAAAAAAAAATGAAAGGCACAAATACAGGATGGGTGACACCTGGCTTGAGAGCAGTACATGTGAAAAGGATCTAGGACTCTTGGTAGACCACAACATGAGTCAACAGTGTGACGCAGCTAAAAAAGCCAATGCAATTCTGGGCTGCATCAATAGGAGTCTAGCATCTAGATCAAGGGAAGTAATAGTACCACTGTATTCTGCTCTGGTCAGACCTCACCTGGAGTACTGTGTCCAGTTCTGGGCACCACAGTTCAAGGATACTGACAAGCTGGAACGTGTCCAGAGGAGGGCAACCAAAATGGTCAAAGGCCTGGAAATGATGCCTTATGAGGAACGGCTTAGGGAGCTGGGTATGTTTAGCCTGGAGAAGAGGTTAAGGGGTGATATGATAGCCATGTACAAATATATAAAAGGATATCATATAGAGGAGGGAGAAAGGTTGTTTTCTGCTGCTCTAGAGAAGCGGACACGGAGCAATGGATTCAAACTACAAGAAAGAAGATTCCACCTACGGTAAACATTAGGAAGAACTTCCTGACAGTAAGAGCTGTTCGGCAGTGGAATTTGCTGCCAAGGAGTGTGGTGGAGTCTCCTTCTTTAAGCAGAGGCTTGACAGCCATATGTCAGGAATGCTTTGATGGTGTTTCCTGCTTGGCAGGGGGTTGGACTGGATGGCCCTTGTGTCTCTTCCAACTCTATGATTCTATGATATCTTAGACCACTGTAAACACTTCAAATCATTAGGATTGGAATATAACTTGTAGTATAAGGGTGAATTCTGGAAACAATGGAGATGTAAAAGATTTTGATCATCATAAAAGATGCGAGAGGAAATTATTTATTAAGGGGGGTGGAAGTCCAGGAGAATCATTGGAATCTTGTTTTTATGATTTGTTTGATAAAGGTCTGTAAAATTTTAATTTGAAAACCAAATAAGTTCACAAACAGGGATGCACAGCTACATCTCTCCCTGATGCCATATTCAAGAGGTGCACCATTTCCAAACAGATTCAGAATGGCTCCATTTGATTCCCCAACCTGAAACTTGTGCATTCTCCATTTCTGGTCAACGGCCAGAGGATAACCTTTTAAGTGCAAGGCTTCATAAGAAGGTGTTTTTCATTTGTAGACAGTTTCCAAGATTAAGTGTCCACAGTTCTTATTTTTAACGAGATAAGATTTCTCTAATTACTGTACTTCTCCACCCACAGCAGGAATTTCTCCACAACACAAAGGCTGCGCACTGACCCCTTGCGCCCTCCGGAGGTACCAATTAAAAACAGAGAGAAATGAATTATTTTTCTTTACAGCAGTAATCACGATGTGCCATACAGCAAACTTGCTTTGTGTAATAACATTACCATAAATCTTCGTTAATGCAGGTGTCAACTTTTATTCTTTCGGAACAGGAAAAAGCAAGGAGTATTTATTTATTTATTGTGTTTACATACCACATTTTCCTCCAAGGAGCTCACGGCAGCGTACACAGTTCTCCCCCTCCTCGTTTAATCTCCACAGCCCTGTGAGGTAGTTTGGGCTGACAGGCGGTGACTGGCCCAAAACCTGGAGAGTTTCACGGCTAAGCAGGGATTCGAACCTTGGTTTCCCAGCTCCTAGTACAGTGCTCCAATCACTACACAACACTGGCTTTTTAGAGCATAAAATTGTAATTCTTTGTTCTTGCTGTGCCTTTTTGTAACTGCCCAATCGTGCCAGGAGCCTCCATGAATAGAGCAGGCTCCTCGCTTCAAAAGTAATTTGTTGTTTATTTAGACATTTACAGCACACCTTTCACCATGTAGTCCCAGGACCTGTTGAATTCGGCTCAGAAGCATACTGGCAACCAGTGCAGGTTTAAGGACTAGTGTAAATGCACCCAGTCAATAGTGCCCATCAGCACCCTGTCTTTTACATCCTGTACCAATTGCAGCTTCCAAACAAGTCTCCAAGGGCAGCCTCATGATGCCTCTTGCATGACAATATAAAAGCTGCACGTAAGAACTGAGCGAAGTGCATGACCCCACACGACCCTTTTCGCCGCACTTGCCCTCTTTGTGTGAGTAATGCCTGAAGAAGGCTAATATGTAAGAATGTCTGGGGTTGAGCTGCTATGGCTTTCTCATGCCCCCCTTAACAATGGCAAATTAAAACAGGCACAAGGGTACAATCAAGTCAGCAAGTCTAATCCCTGCTTCTCGCTGAACAAAACTGTAGAACAGCATCATCAAGGGAGGTGTTCACAACCACCACCTCCTCTAGCCAAGCTTCCTCTGGCTGCTTTTAGGAGCCAGGATGGTCAAGCGTCAACTCAACACATGGATGGCCACGAAACTCCAAGCAACTGGTCCACAACAGGCTGAGGAATCTGAAAGCTAGCCATCAAAATAGAAGCAGATGGAGAGGACATTCCTATCCAAGTTCACACTGTACTGTAATATTTACCTATCTATAGATTTACTTGAAGCCCCTGTCAAATTAGGGGCCAGTCAAACTAGTTTTACAGGTCTCTAAAGCATTTCAGGCAGTACATGGGTAGAGCCTAAACTGGATGCCAGAATCATACTCAGCATTTTAAAAGTGTGTTTATTGCTGGGCCAGGTATTTAATGGTCAGGCTCTTCCCCACTTCCCTGTCACAGATTCTTTAAATTCTGGTGGTGTCAGTTGATAATACAGTACTGTATAGACTTAGGTGGTTAAATTATAGACTATAGTATTTAGATACCTTAGATTTATTATTGGTTATATTAAAGATCAGCTTCAAAACTGTTAAGCAAGGAGTAAGGCAAGGAAAACAGCCTCCCCTTCAGATCAGTTCTGGATATTTGTAACCAGCAAAAACACAATAGCGTTATGACATCTATGGCAGCATTTGAATGACCCCTGTGTAAAGTAACTACAAAGAAATAAGGAAAACTGGATAAGATATGTTGTAAGAAAGTTTTAGAAAATATAGAAAGATTAAGGTAATAATTGTAAGTACATTCGATATTAGAAATGAGATGATGGGAAGTCAATCATACTTTTGTAAGAATGTAGAGGGAAAGAGACTGTATAAGATTGGATTAATTTATATTTGTAAATTTATGTAAGATTACTTACACATGATTGTCTTTTTTGTTTTTGTTTATTTAATCTTGTTTTTGTTATGAATTTCAATAAAGTATGGCTTGAAAGAGAGAGAGAAGGTATAAGTAGCAGCAACATGCATGGATACCCAAGTTCAAATTCAGGACTGTTACACCCATTGCACAGCAGTAAATCTGAGTTTGGCACACGCCCCCTCTAGTAAATGACTACCTAATTTTACTGGGGCAAGCGGGTAAGGAGCTGCAAAGGCATTTTATTATTCCTTTAATTTATACACCGTCCTTCAAAGATCACAAGGCAATTCAAAACATAAAACCACAAAGTACATAAATAAAAAGACCGTAACAACCCCCAACACATTTAAAAGGTCATAGTTTAATCAGCCAAAGGACTAATGGGAGAGTGGTGTTTTTTCCTGGTGCCTAAAGATATGTAATAAAGACACCAGGCAAGCCTCCCAAGGGAAAGCATTCCACAAATGGAGAGCCACCACAAAAAAGGCCTGTCATCATGCTGCCACCTTCCAGACCACTTGCTGAGGAGGCACGTGACGAAGGGCCTCAGATGACTGCAGGGTCCTGGTTGCTTCATATGGGGAAATAAGGTCTTTCAGAGTAAATCTAGTTCTTCGCATAGCACCATATCCAGTGCTGTTCTTCTAGAAAAAGAGGTGCAGGGACTGAGTTCCTGCGAGTTACAGCTGGGGGAAAAAAGCCCTGACCATATATCAATTACAACCCAGTGCAGCACAGAAAAGCTGAATATAGAGCTGTAAAGGGGTGGAGACAGCTTGGAAGAAATGGGGTGGGGGTGGGGAGAGCCATCACAAACATTTGAGAATCCCTCTCTTCCAATGAAGTATTTTAAGTGAGACTCAAATTCCTCTAAAGGAAAAAGCACAGTGCTTTTCCTATGTGAACTGAAATTTGAAAAAATTACAGGGGAACATTAAAATGTGCAGTCCCAGCCTTCTGATGCAGGACAATCCAGCAAGAAAGGCATCAGCAAGATTGTGCACTTATGAAGGTAGTAATGTATTTTTTGTTTCAAGAGGAAGTTGAATAGTTCTTACTGTTGAAGATTCATTCCCCGTGCTTGCATTCATGGGTTTGTTGTCTATCACATGACAGTGTGTTTTCATTCCAGAGTCGGGTGTGACGAAGACAGGAAGTTTGTGTTACTGTGTGCCATGAAGTGGGACTGTTGTCCTTTGTTCATTCTCTTTGCTGTCTGATACTAGAGAGAGAGGGAGTCATGTTGCAGTGCTCTGTGAGTGTTTATATGTAAATACAGTGGTACCTCTACTTACGAATTTAATGCGTTCCGAACGCACATTTGTAAGTCGAAAAAAATTGTAAGTCGAATCCCATAGGAATGCATTGGGAGAAAAAATTCGTAAGTCGAAGCAACCCTATCTAAAAATTCGTAAGTAGAAAAAATCCTATCTAAACCGCATCCAAGATGGCGGACGGAGCTCCATTCGTAAGTAGAAACATTCGTAAGTAGAGTTATTCGTAAGTAGAGGTACCACTGTAATATAGATTAGCCAAATGCTGTGCTACTGAGTTCTGTTACGCAATTGTGCAAACTCTGCGGATCCCTAAGTGTGCTGATGAATGCTTTTGAAGCTCCCGAATGATCGACCCAGAGGGAGGGAACATGCCAGTTGGGCATGTGTCTCTGCCAGGGTCCTACTCAAGAGCAAGAGATCCTAACACTTACAACACTATAAGAAACAATTATGGAAGCCAACTTCAACATCTGATAGCTGGCAGGCAATTTCACTGTATTCTTTTCCATGTATGCTAAATACATTCTTATTTAGAGAAGTCTACCCAAATGTTTAGAAAGTTTTAATGAGTTTTAATTTGTTTTAGTCTATTCTATTGTGGTTTTAACTTTCTATATGTTTAAAATTCTTGTTGTTTTTTATCTTTTTTTGTAAACACTTTGAAGGCTTTTCCTGGAATCAGTACTGTATATAATTTTTTTTTTTAAAAAAACACATTTCTCATGGTAAGTGCAACAAAATCAGCTCTTTCTGGAGACAAGCACTCAAGACATAAGCCACTTCTTTCATTTATACAAACCTTTTTATTTTTCACAGCTTCATCAAGTACAGCTGGCAAAAAGTAATTGCAAGTCTCTGCCCACTCACATGGGTGTAAACCCCACTGAATTCACAACTTAATTCTGAATAAACACACATGTAATCAAGCTGCAAATCACTAAAAATACAATGAGAATTAAAAATAACAGACCAAAGGGAGGTTCCCTTTGTTTTGCAAATACCACTGACTTAGTTATAAAAGTCTGAAGTATGCATACTTTTACAAAAAGTGTACAAGTCACAGCCTGACACTGGTAACAACAAGCAGACATAAAGTGTCAGAAAACAAACTCAAGAGCAAAAGATGCAGAATAAAAAAATAAAAGTATTTGAACTTTAACATTTATTGCCTTAAATATAAAAAATATTTTAAAATGTATTTCTGGGTCATCAATTCCACATAAGAATATCCATATAAAATCCCTTCCCATCAGTTTTCTAACAACTTGGAAACGGCTTGTTTCCTCTGTTCTGCAGTCATGTGTTCACAGGCTTCTAAGACATTTGCCACAATTAAAGTCTGTTGAATTGTTTTGGCTTTCACCCAAATTCTCCCATTCATTCCTAACACCAGTTCAAATGGATAAAGTTGTCCCAAATCTTGGATTATTTCACACTCCGGAGCTAAGAGTCTGCAGTCAAAATAAAATGAAGAAAAGTCAATATATGGCTCTGGTAAACCTCATATTTCTAACAATTAATACCTCAATTCTTACAAAGCTACATTTTTTTCTTTAGGACCTACCCAAATCAGAGCAGGTGTCGGATGTTTTTTTAAAAAAAGGATTTTGCTGAAAAAGTAACCTGCAATTTCACAGGCCCACTCATTTTGGGACTTGGGAGCTGCCCATTATCAGGTTACATCCCACTAAGATGAGGTGGTATAAAACATTTTCATGGGACTGTCACTCTTTAGATTGCTGGTCAAGAGGGCTAGGGGCAGAGTGAGAAACTACATGACTGACTGATAAATTAACATATTTGTGCAACAAAAACATGCCAGGGAGAAAAGTTCTTGCTTGCCTTTCTTCCCAAACAATTTAGTTTTGTATATGCAAAGAATCTTCAAGAAAAATATAACCTCTCACATCTAAAGTCCTGGAAGAGTTTGTGTCAGATATCCTGATAGAAGTCTGTTTGTATTGATTAGTAGTCTTCAGTTACTACATCATTTTTTTTAGTTGCGTCAATTTTGGCATGCAATTAAAATGCCAAAGTTATATTAATCCTAGTTTGCATATAACAGTTGCACTGCCAAACATGTCATTTGCTTTTGTAATCTAAGCTAGAACTTCCAAGCTCAAAACACTTGGTTAGAAATCTGACACGCTTACTTTCTTATTAGGCCTAATGACACCTTGAATAAGAAACCATCTTGTCCAATGATTCCCATTCCATTTGCTCGGCCACTGCTGTCAATACAGACCATCTCAGGTTCCATATCTTTATTGGCCACAATGAACTGTCCATAAATAAGGTCTCCCACCTAAGGGGAAAAAATACATACATAGATGAAATGGTTCTGAATGTGTAACTCTTATGAAAGTTATTGAGTTCAACTTTAATACATTTATATACAATTAGCTTCGTCACACAAGAATGTTTCTATATTCATCTGAAATGTGAGAGGGTATGTTACATTACAAATGAAGAGTTTTATTAAGAAATCATTTTGCCAGGAATGTAGTTGCTTACAGTTCTTATTAAACAGGGCAACAAAAATCTGTGAAATGTAGTGTTGGCACGTCAGTCAACTGACATAAAATATTTTTGAACAACAAAAGATCTCCGAGCTTTTCTTTAAAGTGTCAATAGTCCAGCAGTAAAAGGAAGATGCAACATCAGACTCTTAACTGTCCGACACCAATTTTAAAAGGAACCCAAACAGCAAAGCCTGTTCCTATTATTCTTGGCTATCAAAGCATGACATTGAGTAATTTGTTACCACATGCATATTCCAAAGATCAGAAGTTCTTGTCATAAATGGACAGGTGGAGAAGGAGCAACATGCAAACTCTTTGCTCATGGTGTACGTGATCTCCTTCAACATGTTCACACAGAGATATACGGTACTGATAAAACATTGTGACTAAAGGAGAGGTATTGACTCAATATTACCATTAGCACAAGCTTAACAACATAATCCTGTCTGTTGCAGTAAATCACACTGAATTCAACAAGGCTCTCACGAAATTGTGTACAGAATGTAGCTTTAGAGAATCAATGCTGTCACAGTCATGTTCAGACTCCTCACCTGCACATTTGGCCTGTTTCTTTTGGTTGCACCTTCAAATGCCAAGTAGGATAGAGATGCTTGCTCACTTCCCCCAACATCCACTTTGAATATGTCCCCAGCTTTGGTGGTCACTATGCCAATCACATGGTCTCCCTTGACTGGAACATACTAGTCATTAAAAGAATTTGGGAGCAAGGGAGGTAAGTATTTTTAAATATGCAGATTGTTTTATCCTTCAAAACAAACAAGAATGCTGGTATCACATAGTACAGTATGCTCCTCAAACACAATCCATCATCACAATCCACTTAGCGTAGCAGAATGACCAGGAATGGGCAAAGTGGACACACTGTTCTCTGCAGGAGCCCGTATGTTTGTGCTAAACTATGGTTTGCCTTGGCGGAGCATGTGATCCAAACCATTCTGCCCATATACACACATACAAAATTTGGGCATAAGACCTTACAGTGTTGTCATATGGTGTACAGGGATAAAGTACAGGGTATTCTTTAAAGGTTCAAACCACACTTCACCCAATTTCACTCTGCATCCTGGTACAGTAAAGTTAATCGCTAAAATCACATTTATTATACATAGTAATTAACGTAACGATTAAAACAAACAAACAGCAAAAAACAGAATAAAAAAACAAAGAGCCCACTCTCTTGGGCTTCTCTGACATGAATCAAGGACAATGCAGCCAAAGTGGGTTCTTACAGAAAACCGCTTCCAGAAAGTGCTTAATATCTGTTCTAGCTGAAAAGGGGTTCAAAGAAGTTATGCTCCAAGTTGGGGGGTATATACTGGTTTATACAGATCTTCTCCTTGAGGTGTTACTGGAGGAGGTTAACATTTTTAAAATTAAAAAATAAAATAAAAAAATAAACAAGCAGCGCTGTACACAACAACAGCACCTTTTATTTGTAAACTGCTTTGTTATTGCGGTTTTACGATTCTTATGAAACAAATAAATAACGCGGTTATTATGAAACCAGTCCTCCCGCCCCCCCGTCCCCTCCCTTAATAATCATTGGGAATATATTTATTTGGTATACCGCCCTTCACCGTAGATCTCAGGGCGGTTCAAAACATCAATTACTGTCTGGAATCCTGTTTGCAGTGCGACTAGATGAGGCAGTTTTTAATTTAATTTTTTAAAACCTAAAAATTCCAGCACTACCGGTATACAAATACCCCCCTTTTTTTGTAACCCGCTCTGTTGTTGCTTTAAAAAAAGAGAACCATTCTACGGAATAAATAAATGAAAACGTGGCCAGACGACAACACCCTCCCTACTTAATCATCCCTGTGAAATAACGGCGCGGAATCCCCGACCGGGCGCCCGCCAACCGCCACCCTGCCACGCATGCCCTGTTTCCCAGTCCGTCACTTTCGTCGCCCCGCCCCATCTTACCCGCCTCTGCTGAGAGTCCACCCAATATGTTCCCCCGGAACCACTTCCGCCGCTGCTGCCGCCGCGGTAGCGCAACAGCCCGCACTTGGCGACAAGCAGCCCGTCCCCACCGCGCCTCAACCCGGGCCCGCAAACCAGCCGCCCTTTCTGAGGGCCTCCGGTGGCCAGGCACAGCCTCTCGCTGTCCGCCTCGGCGTGGCCCGGTAGGAACAGGGCGTCCCCCGGCAGCACCACCTGCCCCACCAGCTCCTCAGCCGAGCGCGCCATGACGCCGCCGCAAAACAGCCCGCTCGCTCCTCCTTTTCCTGCGCATGCGGGGGCAAGGGGCTTCTCGCGCATGCGCAGGCGTTTCCCTCCGCCATCTCTCTCTCTCTCTGTGCCCTTCATCCTTTGCCAGGATCGCCGATGGACTCCTGCCACTATAGAGATAGCATGGGGGCTAGAGGCACTCGCTTCCTGGCATCTTTCTCACGGGATCATAGAATTTTAGAGTTGGAAGGGACCCCCCGCTGGTCATCCAGTCGAACCCCCTGCAATGCAAGAATCTCAACTGAAGCATACATGGCAGGTGGCCACCCAGTTGTCACAGAATTGTAGAGTTGGAAGGGACCCCGAAGGTCATCTGCAGAATTGAGCTACTGTATTTCCTTTACAGGTAGGTAGCCGTGTTGGTCTGGATCGAAGTAAAATAAAAAAATTCCTTCAGTAGCACCTTAAAGACCAACTAAGTTTTTATTTTGGTATGAGCTTTCGTGTGCATGCACACTTCTTCAGATACCTGAGCTTTCGTGTGCATGCACACTTCTTCAGATACTTCTTCAGATACCAGGTATCTGAAGAAGTGTGCATGCACACGAAAGCTCATACCAAAATAAAAACTTAGTTGGTCTTTAAGGTGCTACTGAAGGAATTTTTTTATTGTATTTCCTTTGTATCTGAAGAAGTGTGCATGCACACAAAAGCTCATACCTATGACAAACTTAGTTAGTCTCTAAGGTGCTACTGGAAGGATTTTTTTATTTTTTGTTTCAACTACATCAAACTAACACGGCTACCTACCTGTAACTTGTATTTCCTTTGTTGATTGGGAAAGGACCCCCCCCCCCGGGTCATATAGTCCAACCCTGCTGCAATGCAGGAATTTCAACGGAATCATCAAGGGTAGATGGTCGTTTTGCAGTGTAGGAAGTGAGAGCGCCATGTGACTGTATGCATGCAAAAGGAGCAAAACGGGGTGGTACTGTATTTGTGTGTGGGGTGTCTGTTAGGCACAACGGTTGCCGAATTGCTATCAGGCCCCATTCAATGTGTTGCTGTTAGCATGCAAAGCCCTTAACAACTTGCGCTCAGTTTACCTGCGAGATTGTCGCATGCTCATTTAACCGCTTCCATCTGCGGAACTGGCACTGCTACAGGTGGTGCCACATAGTACCTGTTCTGCACTGGTAAGAAATCCATCTTCTAATATAGCAGCACCTATGCTATGGAACTCACTGCCTATTGACACCAGGCAGGCACCTTCACTGTACCCTTTTGGGCACCTACTAAAAACGTTTTGTTTAGACAAGCATCCACTGTATATAGAATATTTATGTGTGTGTTTAATCTAGTTTTAGTTTATCACTGATCTTGTCTCAAGTATTTTAATTACCTCTGTAAATACTGCATTCCTTTCTAGCTTCAACTTTCTAATTTAACAGTGAATGAGATAAAAGACCACAATGATTCATATCCTGGTTTCCAAAGCTATGGCGACACCATCTGGTAGTTAGTGGAGACACAAAGATATGTGACAGCCGCCATATGAGTTTTTAAGAAGCACAGTAGCTGAGTAAGTCTATCATGCACATCTCAACAGTAACAAAGTCTTGAAAAAGTGTCATGAAAACTGACAAATCTAGACCTTTATTTGCGTGACCTTTTCCCTAATATGAAAATGTCAAGGTTAAAAGAACTCTTGTGGTTTAGTTCTACTGAAATCAACAACTGTAGTAGAAACACCTTGATCATCCACCCCAGAACACTGCAAGTTAGAGAAAGGGAAGAATCTAAAGCAACTCAGAAGCTGCTGCTTTCATTTTTGGTCACAGTCCTATTCACAACATCTTGTGAGAAAGTCCTGCTGAACTCAGTGGGACTTGATTCTGAGTAAACATGGTTAGGATTGCACTGTTACTCCAAATTCAGATCTTGACTGGATTTGGATTCCTCATCTGGAGTGTCCTCTTCATCTTCCGTGTCATCTTCTGTTTGTGTATCATGTTCATTCTGATTTACTCCATCATGTTCCAACTGGCTTTCACCTCTGTCGTCCATCGTCTCCTGCGGAATCCGATTAAAATCTTCATCCATGGTTATCTCTGTCAAGGCCTCCTGGAGAGTTGTGCTGGTATTCTGCTCACCAGGTGTCTCACCTAATTCAGCCTTTACAGCACTGATGTAACCTTGTTCCATTTTGTCTTCTAAGGTTTCTTTCTTTGACTCAGCAGTAGTTTCATGTTCTTCTGGAATCCTCGCATCCTTCTGTTCTGTTCTCTTCTGTTAATACAAATCAACATAATATATATGAGCACAGGGACATACACCACCATGAAAATTCTCCCTTTGAAATCAGTTATGGTATCTAGAGGTGTTTATTCATATATATATATATATATATATACATACACACACACACACACACATATATATATACATACAGTGGTACCTCGACTTCCGAAGGTTTCGACTTATGAAGTCGGCAAACCCGGAAGTATTTTCGCCGCGCTTGCGGTCTGTGCATGCGCAGAGCGCAAAATCGCACTTTGCGCATGCGCAAAATGGACGCTTCGACTTACGAAGAACACCGCGGAACGGATCGCCTTCGTAAGTTGAGGTACCACTGTATATATATATGTATGTGTGTGTGTGTGTAAAAATATAAATGCTGGCAATGTAATGTACCAATGGCTCAGATAATTCACAAACTTAAAGGAGATTTTTTTATTAAAAGCAGTATAAGTTCTCCCTTATTCTGGAAATCAATAATAATAATTTATCATTTATACCCCGCCCATCTGGCTGGGTTTCCCCAGCCACTCTGGGCAGCTTCCAAGAAAATATTAAAAATACAATTTATTATTTTGTAAGAAAATATTTAATAAATAATAAAACGTTCATGATAACTCAACCTCAGCCAAGGTAGTCTTTGGCCATAAGGATCTTCACTGAGTCCTTATGCTGAGCCCTTCACTGAGTCCTTATGCTGGACTTTTGGGGCAAGGAAGAATGCCCTCCCAGGGAGGCAGTACTTTTTTACAATCCAATAAAGAATACTCCCTTATAAATAAAGTAAAAAAACAAAGTTCTTATCTGGTGAACCTTCTGTTCTCATGAATACAGGCATTCCTTCCACCTACTCACTGACTCAAATGTTCGCTTCCTCTCTCCTTATATTAGTTGTTCTCCTGCTGATGATTTCCGCCCTTTTTTCCCTGTTTCAGGGTGATCCAACAGTGTTGTTGCATTTCTGCGTATGTTGCAGATGTTTCCATTTTTAAGTTAAGTTGGAGAGTGAGAGGTAGCTACTCCCACTTTACAGGAAGTGGCCTTTCAACCTTGCCCTTCCAACCCGCAGTGTCGGACCTAACCCAAAATGTAGCAGCCTATCTGCAAAAACTGAAGTTCACTAGATGAGAGTTTTGGTTATTTCCCCGCTGAACTGTACGGTACCTCTTCAGACTGCAATTAGTAAGACTGCATGTTTGAATGTCTCTAATAAAATTAATCCCATTGCATGTCGAATGACTACAACATTGGGGAGAAAGAAGAATTTCAAGCAGCAGTGAGAAACATATATAAACGTGGAGAGCACAAGCAATATTCACGAAGCGAAGACCCCAAAAAAATCGTTGCAATGTTTCCCCAGCTCCTAACAGGAGCTGTCTCGTTCCAGACTAGCTGAAGCCCTGAACAAAAGCTGTGCAACTCTATTTGAAACTTGCAGAGGAAACACCACACCACAAAAAGTCATCCCTCTTCTGCTATACTAAAGGGCTCAGGATCAGATCTCTCCACCAGTCCTAAACCAAACCATTTTGTTGCTATATAGGGAGGCAAGTGGAGTATAGTCTGGGGAGGAGACTTTAATCTCAAGACCTACATCTCTCCTCATCCAAAACTAATGTTATTCTTCATTAATATTATAAGCTATTAGGATCTTGACAGACCAATTGATTCCCTTTCTCTTCCAATTTATTTTATTCATCTGATTCCATGCATTGACCACAGACTTAGTTTTTAGACTCATACAATCTGCTCAACTTCTTCCCTTTGACCCGAGCTTCCCAGGTGGAAGTGAGAAATTTCCATAAAAAATAATGGAGAAATTGAGGATTTCATTAGAGCTATAACTGGCCAGCCACACACAGCTGACTCCAAGCGATAGAGATAGGAAAGACAAAGGAGCTCCTGTCTTAAGTGTTCATTGAGAATCTAGAAATTCATCCACCAAAAGTTAGTTACTCTGTTTTCTTATCTCGGTGCCCAAAACATTTTTGGAAGGTCACAGTTCGTGGAAGGTCATAGAGCAGTTATTTTATTTAAAAAGAAAGCTTTTTTGTTTACACACTTTTATACCCTACTTCTGCATACCTGCGTATGTAGAAGCTACTCCCTTATTTTTTGGTGGCGTCATTTTACTCTCAAACTGAAATACTCAACCACCCAATTTCATTATTAAAAGGGAATTCTGAGACAATAAACCCACATACATGTTGTTACTCACTTCATCTATATGATTTTTGTCAGTTTCTTCGATACTCTGCAGAATTGGTGCTTCATCCTTCTCAGATAACTTTGCAATTGTCTTCTTGGATTGCTGCTCTTTTATGATCTTTATAAAATAAAAATGTGATTTAGCTAACTAGAACAAATGATTGATGGTGTCTCAGCCACTCATCATTTAAAACCCAATAGCCATTCACTACAGTGGTATTAGTGGCTTATTTTTGGCCCTCTGCTGTCATTACAGATTACCTCACCTATTCATATTGTAAACTTAATATTGCTTGGGAAAGGGTTTCAGACCTGCTGCTGTTTTTCAAATTTCTTGGCAACCAGGAGCTCTTCTGCTTTCAGCTTTTCTATCCTCTTTGCTTCTGCAAGGGCTTCTTCATGCTCACGTTCCAGCTCGGCCCTCTCTATCCTCCTCTATAAAAAGCACAAAGTATTGGGGAAATAAACAAAGGATTAATGGAAACCCTGTCTCCTTAATGCCTTTAAATTAAGAAGAGAGGCATTACCTTTTCTTCTTCATTTAATCTGTTCCTGTAGTTGTAAATAAAGTGTGCCAGGAAATCTATTGGGTCCACAGGCCGACGGTCCGCTGCTTCTGCAAGTCCCTCAGCCAAACATCTTCCTATGCATTCCTTGAGGTATTTGACATCCATCCCCATCTTGTGCCAAACTGCATGGATATGGTACATTGGGTGAACTCTTGCCAGATCACAGTCCTTCCTTCCAAGTTAATAAAATCAATGTTCCAGAAATAATTTCCAAGATCCTGCACTCTAATCAGGTCTCTTTACCTTCCGCCTTTGCCAACGTCCTCCCTGCACTTTCATACATCTCAGCTGTATTTTCAAAGCTTACTTTGCTTTCTGCAGCGAATGAAAACATTATTATTATTATTTATTAAATTTGTAATATATATGGGTATAGATAGTCACTGGAGCTAAACTAGTTGGATCATTTACATGCACCATTAGGCACAAGCAGCTGCCCTGCCGATGCGATGCACCTCTGCATGCACAGGAGGGATGCCGGAAGGGGCCTCCCACAAATCCAATGGGAGATAAATATATGCAAAGGGAGCAGGAAAAAGAGAAAAGACCAGTTACTTAATATTTGCATAGCACAATTATCACATCATCTTGGCGATCCTGACAGCCCTTCACAGGAGCTGTGGCTACACTCATTTGGTGGAGCATGCGACTCTTCATCTCAGGGCTGTGGGTTCAAGCCCCACCTTGGGCAAAAGATTCCTGCATTGCAGGGGGCTTGATTAGATGACCCTCGGGGCCCCTTCCAACTCCATGATTGAGTCTGTGATTCTATTAAAACCCCTGATCATTCCTTTTCCAATGACTCGGCAAGATACAGCGATTGCTAGCCGGTGGGTGCCCCAAAGATTGGGGCACGCAGAACAAAGCCTTGTCTTTTACAGGACCAAAGTGAGCAAAAGTTTTAAAACTTTGCAAGGAAGCCTTTTGCAACCCAGCCAACTAAATAAACCCTTTATATAAAAAGTACTTAAAAATTAATTCAGAAAAAAAAAATGTGTCCCAGGTACAAAAAATGTTCAGAATTTTTTTTAGGTAACTTTATAAATGACATCAATGCTACTACCCCTCCAAAGTACAGTAAATAAATAAATCTGCACCGTACCACTAGCCAGCCAAGCGCCCCCAGCGCATCCGCTTAAGTCTCGCCGGACTGCACTCTGCCTTATGGGGCCCGATCGCGGGGATTCGGGCTCACTATCGCCTAGCAACCAGAACGCCTTACTCGACACAGCCCCGCCCACGAGGCGGCGCGGTACGTGCACAAACGTCTTGGTTGCGCGTGCGTGCGCATGCAGCTGCTACCGTCTCATTGGCTTAATCGCCGCACGCCTACTGTTTCCGTCTCCAGGTATCACAAGAGATAGGAAAGGGGGTTAAAAAGAAGAGAAGACCTGCAGCTGTCGTCTTCAGGGTACCGTTCCGTCCGTCTACCAGTCCCTGCCTGCAGCAGAGAGATAGGAAAGGAGAGAGAGAGAATCCTTTGCTGCTCTCGACGTTTTGTGCATTATTGCCGTGGAAACAGAAAAGCACACTAGCTGGTTGTACATGAGATGGACATAGGAGGAGGTAGCAGAGCCCAGTTCTCCAAGACTGGAAGGCGCTGCTCTACAAGAAGAGTTCCAGCTTGAATCCAACTGCACAGCACGATTTTTGAAATGTTTCATTTTTTAACAACATTTTTGCTTATTAAAAGTATTTACGACGCGCTCTTCATTCAAATGTCCCAGGATGGAAATGTACACAGTGGAAAGCAAAATTTGGCCTTAAAGACAAACAAACCCCAAAACCCAGCCAAAAACTTAAAGCAAAATATAGGCTTCGGTTACAAATAAAACCGGCACCCGCAGCAGAAATTCAATTGCGCAATACATCTTACCCATTCCCAGATGCCTGGGTTGTAAGGCAGAAGGCATTGTCTGCGTACTATTTCAGTCTTTAGCTTTTATGTATTAGAATAATAGAATCGTAAAGTTGGAAGGGACCCTGAGGATCATCTAGTCCAACCCCCTGCAAATTCAGGAATATGCAGCTGCCCCATACAAGGATCGAACTTGCAACCTCCGCGTTATCAGCACCACACTCTAACCAGCTGAGTTACACATTGAGAACTTGGATTGAAAAGTAACTAACAGCTAAATCCAGTGCTCTTTTCTGGGGGGGGCGCAGGGGTATGCATACCCCTAAACATTTTGTGAATCTAAGTTTGGCCTCATTGAGGGGCAGTAATGTATTTCAATATGAGTAGGAAAATGAGAGTACCCCTAAACATTTTTTTAGAAAAAAAAATGCACTGACTAAATCCAATGTGCAATTACCCTGAACTGAGCCCCACTGTATCCAATTGGGGCTTACTCCCATGGTATGTTAAACTTGCAAGTTAAGGCATCAGTCTTGTGTTCACACACTTGTAAGCAGCATTGGATAAAGTAGTGTTTATCGCTCAGTAACCATGCACAGGATTGGGCTGTAACGTTTGAGGCTAGGGACATTTAATGCAAAATAGGGATTAAAAGCATTTGGCCCAGCTCCACTTGAGAGTAATCACTATTCTAGGATTTCTAATGAAGAGTGCAGCACAAAAGCTTGCACAAGCTTGCATGAGACTGAAATGTGATGGTGGTGGTGGAACACTCCCCACAGATTGTTATGGAAGTCCGCCAGCTATTTCTGAACATCTGAATTTGTGAACACTTGGTGTGCCCAACAGAAGTTGTATCACTTCTGTTCTGTATGTGTCCCCTTCCTTCTTTGGTGTTGTTGCATGTCACTCCAATCTCCGAGCGGTGCAAGAATCCAGGTGTTCCCCCAGGGTTCATGTTTCCTTTTGGAATGAGGCACAGCGGAAACTATGGTGTCTTTATGATCTATCAGGGATCAGCAAACATTTTCAGCAGGGGGCCGGTCCACTGTCCCTCAGACCTTGTGGGGGGCTGGACTATATTTTGGAAAAAATAGGAACACATTCCTATGCCCTACAAATAACCCAGAGATGCATTTTAAATAAAATGACACATTCTACTCATTCCCGGACCGTCCGTGGGCCGGATTTAGAAGGCAATTGGGCCGCATCCGGCCCCCGGGCCTTAGTTTGGGGACCCCCTGGGTTATTCACACTGAGCCTACGATCACAGCATCATCACCCCCAAAGGGACTTGTTTCTCCCATAACTGCAGCCATGGATTCAAACAGACATCAAACATTGCTCTCTGACACTTTCTCTGCCTTGCCACTTTAATTCTAGGTCCTATCACTGCTCTGAAACTTTCTACTCTAAACCCTAGCTTTATCAGTTGAGGGAAGGACCCCCACCCACCTGGTGTCACACCAAACCCCTTAATCCCCCTTAATGGCTTCTCACCCAGACTATCACCCTCACTAGGAGGCTAGCTTGGCTATTCCATGAATTAGAAGCCTTGATTAAATTCTAACACTTGCTGGATCCAGGGATTAGAGGGGTCTGGCACCCAGCTTAACAACTAGTGGGTATGATTCCTACCTTTTTGTTGCAGCTGCTAATTGGCTAAGGGAACTGTTTAGCTATATATACTGGAGGCTGAAATTAGCATTAATTTCTTGATAGATGCTTGTATAATGTGGGTCAAAACAAGTACCTGTCATTTCTTGTTACAAGTGGAATACTGATGTGTTGACCTTAGTGGAAAGGAAAGGAATAAAAGGGTTTTTTAACCTACCTTTGAAAGGTGGAGGTTTATTTTTAAAAGGGTTCCTTTTCTGAATACAGTAATGTGCAAGCTTATAAATTACCCACATTAATACAGGTATCCAAATATAAAGTAATGCAATGTAAACATGTCAACCTCATATATTCCTTTTTCCAATTGATAACAATAAAAAACACAAAGAAATCCTTTCTATCCAAGAATGAAGGAGATACAGAATCTTCAGGGAGATAGCAGCATGGGGCTAGAACACTGGTCCGTTGCTAGGATACCAAACAGCAGCATCCAGACTTAACTGTTTCTTTCATTGGATACACACAGAGCTTATTCTTCTAGACAAGAGTGAATAAAATACCAGTAAGGGTTTGGTCACCCTTGCATCAGGAACAAAGTTCTCTTCTTATGAGTGTGGGTTGTCTTTTAGTAAGTACTCTTTCCATGTTCTTAAGTAGATATCAAATGGCAGTTTACCGTAGTACCTACTTAGTTTGAATAGGCTCTGGAATCTGCATTAAGTTAATCCAACCGAAGGAAGGTCAGTTTACGCATCAATGTGGTTGGATTACGTACCGGTACTATGGGCCTGAACCACCCCAAAATCTGGCTTCTGTTCTGTTGTGGCTCCTGTCCATTTTCGTGGGCTTATGCAGAAAGATTTCAGGGGTGGATAGCACTAACCTGAAATAAACTCTTAGGAATTGCAGCCTTTAAGTTCCACAGAGCAAGCCTTTAATCATAGATTTCCACCCAGGTCAAAGCTAGCTATTAATTTATTGGTTTCTTTAAATATCTCGGCAACTTTTTAAACTGGTAAAGGTTGTTAAAGCAGCTTATATTTCTGTTTGTTAAATTACTGCAATGTACATCTGTTATTCAAAATGTTTTCCTCCTCCTCCCACACTGCTTGCCACCATTTTTAGATCCAAAAGGACTAATCACCATCACAGATACCTGGAGAACTGAAAATGGAGACTGCATATCTCAAAAAATGCTTAGGCAGATGCTTGGCAGAGGGCCTTGCCGAGGTGGCAGAACGTCGGCCAGCAGACCCAATCCTGTACTTGGCATGGTGGATTCATAAATATCGGAAAAATATGGATGACGCACTCCATGTGAGTCCTCTGCTTCTACACTTAATATTGTCAGGCTCTTCAAATATTAAATGCTAATGCTAGTTATTATATTAGGGGAACAGTCTTTTGTGTGTTAAGTGAAAACAAAAGTATCGGCTTTGCATCATTTGATGCTTGCTGAATGGCCAGTTGATAATCTTAGAGCCATGAATGAGATAACACATACCGGTACTTTCAGGTCAGGAGCTAAAATTACTTCGTTCCCATTCTCTGTCCTGGCATTCCTGTTATTAGTAAATTAAAGGTGCTATGCCCCTTTCTGCAGCTAGAGAGAGTCCTAAACAAGCAAATTTTTCAATTTTTCAATTTAAATTTATTATTATTATTATTATTATTAAGCTAGGGACTGCACTCTTGCTTGCTCTGCTTGCATATTTGTAAACAGACAAGATATTACTGTAAAGTCCCAGATACTTTTGCCTAGCAATAGATCTGAGCCTCTCATTTTCTGTCGCCTGAACCTTTTGCTACTCAGAGATGTGAAACTCCGTATCTCCTTTTCTGTTTTCTCTTCTGATGCCTTAAAAAAAAATCATTGCCAGAGGAAACTGGAAAGGGAAGAGCTGGAGCGAGAGCGTGCGGAGGCCAAAAGAGAACTGCTAATGATCGAAAGAATGAAGGAAGAAGAACTTTTGTTTCAGCAGAAGCTAGAAGAAGAGAGGCAGGTAGGGCAGAGCAACCAAACAGAGAAAAAGTCAAAAAGTCCAAGCTGTGTGTGAGTGCTTCCAGAAGGGGGCGTTATCATAAAGATCTGACACCTCCCCCCCCTTTGTGAGTAGCATCCACACATTCCTGAGGACCAGGGGGTAACAAGAGCCTTCCATTGCATGAACAGAAGAGCATTGTGCCTGCAACAAGGGATTCTTTTGAATGTTCTGAAGTTATACATTGATAATTTTTGAGAGCTCATATCTCAGAGATGAATCAAAAGGCACCGGCAGGATTTGTAGTGGTTTGGGCAGAAATGTGCTTTTGCGCTAGCTAATGCAATTTCATTTAATACACCTGTAGAAGTCTGCTGAGAAGTAAATCTGGCTGAGTTTGGTAGGCTTTACTCCCAGGTACCTGTGTATAGGATTGCAGCCTTTGTGTGCACCATGTGTGGATGGGCGGATAGTTTCCCTTTGGCTGATCTCTAATCCCAACCCACAATTCATAAAGCAAAGCCAACTGGTCCTCTTTAAATGATATAAACTATTTATTCATACATAGCTGGGGGGGGACCCTTGTTTAAACATGGAGCTAAGACATAAGACTATAAATTTTTATGTGACCATAAAGCAAGGAAATGCAAAATTATATGATTTCTACTTTCATTGACCAATCTAAACCGAACACCAGAAAAGTTGGCTCAGTTTGCACACAATGCTAAGTCGGCCGGTGGGTCTCATTTTTTTTTTAATGCTGCCACCTCCCCACTGGGCGTGCAAAAACTCCTTGTAAATCAAGAAGAAAGAAAGAAAAAGACTAGCACACCAAGGCAGAAATTCCTTTTCACCAACTTGCACTTTTGCATGATATGGCTGCAGGCACAAATGGAACGAGAACGGGAAGAACAAGAGAGATTAGAGAGAGAAAGAGAAGAACAGCTTCTATTGGAGCAGAAACAACAAGCAGAGTTGGAGGTAGGATAAAATGACATTGATGATCATTTCTATTTTGCATGCCAACACTCATCAAATAGCTGTCTCCCAAATTATGTTCCAGCAGATTTCAGCAGAGGAATGGCACACTTGGGGGTCTCACTTTTTAAAAATCAACTGTGTTCAACTGCTATTCCTTCGACAGTTTTAAAAAATTGTTTCCCATTCTTCCACCACGGAGAGCGTCTTTTACTCATTTATCCCATTTCTATCCTCAGAACAAGCCCATGAGATGTAGGCTAGGCTGATGGAGGAAAGTTAGTGCATGATTAGCCTAAAGTCACCCCCAGTGTGCTTAATAAGTGCTTAATACGTGTCTCAAATCTGGGTACGTGTCTCACAGCTACATCACGCTGACCATGGTTTGTTTTACACACTGCTCATTAGTCACAAGTTGCCCCGCAGACAATCCAACAAACAATGGCTTGTTTCTCCTGTTATCTGGGTCGCCCCACCCCCCACCCCCAGGTGTTCTTGCCTCGTGTTTTTGAAGTTTGGTGAGCATCTAGGTTAGGAGAGCCAAGCAAACCATGGTCAAGGATAAGTTTGCACATAAGGCCAAGCCATAGTTGTTTTCCCATCCTTTAAAACAGGACATGTGCAATAACAATAAGGGCCAATAGCTGCTGGGCAGTGGAGCAGGGGAAAGTTACAGATTGCCAATTTATTTAAATTATTCCCGAAGAAGACATCTTTACATTGAAAAACAAGCAACCATGTAATCAGTCAGAACTGGCCTCTGATGACTATGGTGGCCCATTGTCCTAGTTACATTGCTCAGAGAATAGAGGGAGAAATTCAGTGGGTCTCAAGTGCTGCTGAGCATCTCACACAGGTACCAGTCATTTCAATGAAATTTTTGTGCACAGGAGATACTGCCCATTCAGCTCAATGGTCTGAGAAAGGAGCTGGGGAATGGCTTGCACCTTGATTTTCCGTGTGCTTACATATTTATGGCTTTGTTCAGCTGATTTACCTCTTAAAATCGCTTGGATTCGCCATGGTATTGAAAATGGAATTTGAATTGTAGGCAAAGGCAGCTGCTGAGAAAGAGACACCGTCAAAAACCTTGGCTGAGCTGACCGACAAATATGGGGCTCCTCATCTGAGCAGAGTTGACGAGATAGATGAACTTGAACAATCTGATGTAAGTACGACCAGATTCCTCTAAGACTGGTTTTCATTGGCATTTTGCCTCTGAATATAGAGATCCCATGGCATTGTTGGTTTCAGTCTTATTATCCTCCATGAATTTTCCTAATCCCCATTTACAGCTACTTAAGTAGTGACCACCATCTCCATAGCCTCTGGAAGGAAGTTCTCATTTCCAGTGCATGATTCCATTGAGAGCGTGAGCTACTGGTGTGACACTCACGTCAGGGTTTCTGGAATACTAGAGTGTGGACAGAAAGCAAGGAGAGTGGTGCTGTTCACCTCTGCTCCTCTTCTGGGGCAGCGATTTTCAAGCATTTTGCCTCCGGAGGACCGATACTTGCACATGGTTTGGGTGAGTGGAGGGAGGGGATAACCTCAGTCCCATCCCTCCTGAAATGGCAAAATGCAAGGATCCAGTAATGAGAGAATACTCTCTGGTGCCCGGGGTTATTATAGGGCCAAACTAGATATGATGGCAGAAAATCTGCCACAAACACAACAAAAAAAGGAAGGGGTGTTATCCAGTTTTAATAATAAAGGGAGTGGTTGAATAAAGAGTACAGAGAGATCTCCCCCTATCTGATGCTTACCTCCCTGCAATGATCTCTCTAGGCAGCTTTCTCCCAGTTGAACCCATTTCTGATGTTAGAATAATGGAATCGCAGAATCGTAGGCTTGGGAGGGACCCTGGGTGTCATCTGATAAATTCTAAGAAACCCTCCCTTAAGAGTTCCAATAAGTGATAACTTTCTCTCTTTCTCCTCCTATTTTCTTGACTTCTAGCATGCACTGACTACAGTAGCTGAGGCAGACGAAGAAGAAGAGTCGCCTGTTTGAGAGATATCTTTCTCACCTGCAGCTGTTTATTCCAGAAACTTCAAGGGGTGCTACAGATGTGGGTGGCTGGTATCTGTTTTAGGGCTACTGATACAATGAATTAACGCAGCTAAAGAGCAAACTCCCACCACCAAAATATAAAATAAAAGCAAGTTGTAGAAGGTAGTCCCTATTTACTTACTGGATGAGGCGGTGCCTTCATGTACAATATAACCCAATCGGTAGTTGGGATTAAACAGAGCTAAGAGCCCAACAGCAAGACCTGGTTCAAGTTGGTCCCCCTCTGTTGTATTGGCAATGAGGTTGTACCCAAGGTTGCCATGTCATATTCTTCAAAACACTGCCTCTCTGGGGAAGACCAGAGAGGGCAGAAGCAGAGCGGATTCTAACGGGTCAGGAGTCATGACTGGCATTGACAGAATCTACATCAGGCATCCCCAAACTCGGCCCTCCAAATGGTTTGGGACTACATTTCCCATCATCTCTGACCACTGGTCCTGTTAGCTAGGGGTGATGGGAGTTGTAGTCCCAAAACATCTGGAGGGCCGAGTTTGGGGATGCCTGAATTCCATATGGGTGGAACACATGGGTAGAACAAGACAGGTTTGTGGGTGGAATCAATAACAACAAACATTTACTAGAGACACTCTGAAATTCATCTCTTAACACAGGCATCAGCATAAAGCCATGTTTTTATCATATTATGAGCCATTTAGACCCCAACATTTCAGGTATGCACATAGGGAATTTGCATTCCCTAATGGGACTCCAGTTGGCTTCCTTTGCTGTGAAATTCTGAAATAAAACAAGACACACGTACACAGAAGACACCAAAAACAGAAGAGTTGCCCCTTTTATATTAGTAACAAATTAGGTGGAGTATGGTTTTTGTTTTTATTTTAGGATTATATGATTATATTTGGGTGAAGTGGTGTTGCTGTTTGAAAAATATGTCCAGATATGTGGATTTCTCCATCTCCCTCTCCTTCCCCCTCAAATGCTTCTTGCAGGTTTATTTAGCTAAACCTGAGACCCCTTATGCAGACACTGAAAAGAATGCATTGATAGTAATATGCTCCTCACAGCTGTTGCCATCCTACTACTGAAAACAGATATGAGGCCCAAAATAAGGTCAAACTGAATTAAGCAATGTAACTAGACGTGCTCCTCTCAAAGCTGGAATTCTCTCTCTCTCTCTCTCTCTGTGTGTGTGTGTCCACACACTAAATGGAAGTTACACACATAAACTTGTTCTTTATTAAGTGCCTGCATTGTAGAAGCTTATGTGTATCGAGCAAACCTTAGCCAATGCAGTTGTGACTTTCTTTCCCTATTTATCTATTTATCTACTTGCACTTTGACGTGCTTTCGAACTGCTAGGTTGGCAGGAGCTGGGACCGAGCAACGGGAGCTCAACCCGTCGCGGGGATTCAAACTGCCGACCTTCTGATCGGCAAGCCCTAGGCTCTGTGGTTTAACCCACAGCGCCACCCACGTCCCTTTTATCTCTAGTGCAGTTGGGCAAATGTATTTATATCTGTCAGCGCAACCCATCTGTGTGTGGCTGAGTGAAGCCGCAAACTGTGGAGTCAGCAAAGCGGAGGTCCAGCTCACAGTCATTCCCAAAGTGATCATAGGAGGCTACGGCTGAGCTGGGCTCAGGGAAAGAGTGTATCCTATCAGGGCTTTCACCCACTAAACCTCATGCAAGCCCCTGTGATTGACTTTGTTGGGGCTAGAGATCTAGTAAAGCTCAGGCTGTGCCAACCTCCACTTCTACACAGATTGCAGAAGATGTTCCTTCCCCAAAACATACCACCTGTATCTCTTAAAAGACAGGGGAGAGGGAGGAAGAGCAAGAGTTAAGATACATCCTATTGCTTTGCCCCTTTGCAAGAAATGTGGGAGATATGGGGGTGCAGGAAAAAGAAGCCCCTTTCCCTTCTCTTTCCACCCATCCCTTCCCCACCATGACATTTTGTGGGCCCTATGAAATATTTGGCCTGGCAAGGGGAGGTGTCCAATATATCAAATGTTTCAATATTCAAATATTCCAAAATAAGGGGCGTAACAAAGCAAGTTTCACAAACTGCATCAGAAGTCACTTCCAAATGCTGTTAAATTTAACTGTATTCTTTCCATTTAACTTCCATGTTTGCTGTTACAAATGAACACTCTGCAAAGCATGCTGTGCTCATAACCAGTCACCAGTGCTGGTTTCTTCACAAGTTTACAGTTATCGGCTAAATGAATAAATCCGTCCACTCCCCCCCCCTTTTGCCTCTGTCTCTCCTTCTGATCCATGTACAAATAGCAAAAACAACATTGTTTGAGATAATAATGAACCAAGAGGTGTGCTGCAATGCAGCCAATAGCCAGTGTTTAAGAGCCGGTTTGGGAGGTGGGGTGAAAATGCGGAGGAACGATTGGCCGGTTTCTTGCCACACACCCAGAAACTCATCTGAGGCACAGCTGCAGGGAACTGGAGTTGTTTGGTGTCACAGAATGTGATTTATTTCTGTGATCTGGGTCTGCGTTTGCTACTTGATTCTTCTCACTTTCATCCTGCAGTTTCTTCCCCTGCAGATCCTATTATCAATCAAGCCTCTTTCATTTAACCACAGACACATTGCCTAGTGAAGGACTGAAGAAGTGCATTTTATCTGAGAAGAAAGTAAAAAACCTTTTCCCACAATAGGATAAGATTATCATGGGAGTATACAAACAGCTTCCCAGGTCATGCACAAATCCAATGTCTAATATATATATGGTCCATGGGGTCACGAAGAGTCGGACACGACCAAACAACAACTACTATATGTGTGTGTGTGTGTGTGTGTGTGTGTGTGTGTGTGTTAGTAAGGCATGGGAGTCAATGAACTTTACCCTGCTACAAAATATTGAATGTGAATTGAAGTTTATGTGCTTAAAAGCCTGTGAAACGCACACACACACACCCCAGCTATTTGTCCACTGTCAAAACAAGGTGGATGGATCATATGACCAGTGTGGCTTGCAGTAAAAGTTTTACCAGCAGTGGGCAAGCGCATAGAAACCTCTAGCATACATGGGTGCATGGACAACCTACAGACACAGTGTGTGAACCAGCCTATTCCCTGAAGTTGTGTGATGAACTCTTAGATCATTATGAGCCAGTTGTCAAGTGTTGGTTGCCCAGCACAGGAAACCCACATTCAAGTCCCTGCCGTATTCACGTCACCGATACATCATACGGCCTTGGGTAAGTGCCGCATCTCAGGAAGCTCAATAATACATTTCTTCATTTTTCTGACAGCAGGTAGCAGGTTTCCTTTAACAAGTACTCCAAAATAGTTGTTAAGTGCCACCTTGTAAACTGCCAATGCTCACATGGAAATTTGCGTCACGACTTACAAGAAGCGACGGGTCACTGCATTTGTACAGGATGTTGCCCACAGCTTCTGTGAAGCGTTTCAAAAGGCAAGGTCCATAGGGGAAGACTGGGAGGAAACAAACCTTGGAGCCTCAGTGAAGCATTAGTCCCTGGGTATACGTGTGTAGGGTTGCCAACAAGTCCATACTTTTCTGGGCCAGCCATTAAGGGTTCTGGGCCAGCTAACTGGAACAGGAGAAGCCTGGAAAATGAGTAAACTGGAACTCTGGTCCATGGCTTGCCTAATTATGCTGGGTTCCACTCAGTAGAGCATGAGACTCTTAGTTGCAGGGTCATTGGTTCGATCCCCACATTGGGTTAAAATATTCCTGCATTGTAGGGGGTTGGACGGGATGACCCTCGTGGTCCCTTCCAATGCTACAATTCTATGATTGTACAATGCACCAGAACCTGTCTTGCCTCCACCCCGACTTGCCAGGCTCCGCCGTGCACAGGCTCTGCCCCATCACGTTCTGTCCTGGCTTTGCCTGTTCTGCCCCAGGCCCGAATTTTTTGAAGTCAAAAGTTGATAACTCCAGACTCTCCATCAAACACTATGAAAAGTACACCATTGGAGCCATTGTGCAGATGTAGCAAACAAGATCTTTTTTTGTCTACGTTATCCAGATTTGTCTATATTGACATACAGTACTAGGAAGTTCCATTCAAAATCGCACCGATCCTGAAAAACGCATTTGGTTCATCGTTTCCTTGCGCAGATAAACTAGGAAGTACTTCTTCTACATCTACAGCTGTTTGATTAGGTTAGCTTGTATTGCTCCGCACAATGTTTTATGAATAGATTTTTGTTACACTTATTGATATGATGATTATGAATATGTGAGCTATTTGGGGCACAATATAATGGAAATATGACATACAAATAAACATAGTATGATTCTGCTCTCTAAAATCTGTGTTGATGCAATATTTGGTTAGTCAACTGCATTTGGATATTCTCAGGTCATTTGCTTCGTAGTGGTTGTACTGTAGCTCTATGCACATGTGTGCAAATTGGGTATAATCATGGCACTAAGAGACAGCTGAATCTGTCTGCCTGTTTTGCTTCGGGGCATGCCTGCCTCAAACCCTAGGTTCACCTCACCTCCATGGGTCGGACAGAACGTCTAACTTACATGTAGGTTTATAAAGCCCAATATGCACATCCCCAGGGACCCAGGTGGCGCTGTGGGTTAAACCACAGAGTCTGGGGCTTGCTGATCAGAAGGTTGGCGGTTCAAATCCCTGCAATGGGGTGAGCTCCTGTTGCTCGGTCCCAGCTCCTGCCCACCTAGCAGTTCGAAAGCACATCAAAGTGCAAGTAGATAAATAGGGACCGCTCTGGCGGGAAGGTAAACAGCGTTTCTGTGTGCTGCTCTGGTTCGCCAGAAGCGGCTTTGTCATGCTGGCCACATGACCCGGAAGCTGTATGCCGGCTCCCTCGGCCAATAACGTGAGATGAGCGCCACAACCCCAGAGTCAGTCACGACTGGACCTAATTGTCAGGGGTCCCTTTACCTTTACCTTTTACTAGAGATAGACTTAATAAAAATAAAGCTCTTCCTGCAGATGCCGATGTCATGGACTGGTTGGACACAGAGGAATGGTGGGAGGAACCAGCTGGGGAACCACTAAGGGAAGAAGGCTCAGAGCCTGGGGAGTGCTGGTGGGACAACGATTAGAGGGGAGAAGAGAGAAAAGACTTGGAGGAGGAGGAGGTGTCAGAAGCTGAAGATGTAACAGGGCTTAGTGAGTGGGGAGAGTTGTGACAGAGGAAAGTCCAGAATCAGAGGCAGAAGCTGAAGCAGGTGGGTGGGAGGAGGGAGGCCAAGAGGCAGAGATGAGTCAGGTTGGGGAAGATCATGGGTGTCTCTTTCTCTTGCTGCGACAAGCTCCAGCCCTCCCTGGTCTCCCAGAACCAGAAGAGGCACAAAAGTGGTGAAGGAGATATTGATTGCTTGGCAAACGCCCTGATGAGAAGGGGACTTAGATTGCTGTGAGGAGGCAGCGACTATCAGTCTCAGCAACTGGTTTTCATGGAGTAAGACCACTGGGGATGAGCTGCTCTGCTCAGTAGGCCAGACATTCAACCAAGTCTGTGGAGATTGTGTTTTTGTTAATAAAATGTTAACTCCAACTTTGAACAGTATGATTACTGACCAGCATGCTGTGACAGCTGAGAATTGAACCCAGGACCTTCTGTATTCAAAGCAGAGACCCCACCAATGAGCTCTGGTGGTTCCCAATACAGCAGGGCAAATACCATTATGTCACTTCTTCAAAGTCTTCCATTTTACCCGTCACTGCTGCTGATCTTCATGCCCTGAACTTTTTAAGTTGCATCATACAAATGGACAAAAGGTGTTCATTTTGTTCTGTTTACGGTCCCTCACTTTTCAGTATCTGCCCATATCCTCGGCACTTTCACCCAGTTCAGTGAGCAGCAGAGCTGGAACACCCATTCCGCCTATGTTGATTTACATTATGTGTCACCTGGTTTTCAAGGTAACTGAACGAGGATCAAAATAAAAGATACAGTGAGGGAGAGGCATTCGGGATATGGCTTTCCAAAAGGCTTGCAAGAAAGCATTTTTTTTGGGGGGGGGGAAACCAATGCAATCTTATCTACAGAAGAAATAATTCAAATCAGTTTCATAATAAAACATCAGTATCAAAATGTCAGAGCAATGAATCCACAATCCCATTATCAGCATGAACAAGGGTAAATACTCTCTGGCCTAGGCGGCAGCAGAAAAACAGAGGTATGTGCACACTCAAAAGTATTTCAGAGGAAGACAAGGCTGTTCAGGTGTTAGTAGGAACAGAGTGAAACACCCGGCAGCCTGGATGGTAGGCAGCAAATTACCAAATTCCCTCACAGACAACCTGGTGTGTGTGTGTGTGTGTGTGTGTGTGTGTGTGTGTGTGTGTGTGTGTGTGTGTGTGTGCTGTATATCTATGGCAGGTGGGGCCAGGAGCAAAAGTGAGTGGAGCAACATTACTGAGCACATAGGAGGTTTCCACACACAACCACACCTTGAACACATTTCTGTATCCTCCATCCAGGCAGGCAAGAGCCAGGCAAACACACCTGAGGAGAGCACAGATCAGGGCCTTTGAGGGTTGTGGCCTGAGGACAGGGAATGTGGACTGGGAAGGGAATACCCTCCAACATTCAACCCTATTCAACAACAACAACAACAACAACAACAACAATGATGCCCCACCCATCTGACTGGGTTGCCCCAGCCACTTCTAATATATATTAAAACATAATTAAACATTAAAAAACCTCCCTATACAGGGCTGCCTTCAGATGTCTTCTAAAGGCTTAAGGGTTACATAACTCCATACCCTCCAACACTGCTCTGATGAAAATAGGGACGCCCTATTCAATAATAATAGTAATGCTCCACCCATCTGATTGGGTTGCCCCACCCACTTCTAATATATATTTTAAAATAATTAAAAAAATTAAAACCTCCCTAAATAAGGCTGCCTTCAGATGTCTTCTGAAGGCTTAAGGGTTACATAACTCTGTACCCTCCAACACCTCTCTGATGAAAATAGGGACGTCCTAAGGAAAAGCTGGAAATTCCAGGATCAAGTCAGAAACTGGGGTGGCTTCTGTACATCTGGGACTGTCCTAGAAAAATAGGGACACTTGGATGGTCTGGAAGGTGTGTGTCCTTTGGCTCTGGGGGCCAAGCACCTCTGGCTTCCAGGCATGTGCTGGGATCAGAGAGCATTGTTTTGCTTTAATGATGTTTGCACAGTCCCTGTGAGTTCAATACCCCTACATTCAATTCCAAGGACTCCCTGTCAGCAAGCGACATGGTCAATAATAGAGGGTAGCAACATCTGCCAGATGTAGGGCCCTTCCTTGTTTTTACTTCATTTCCACACCAGCCCCTTTAAAGCTCATCTTGTCTGGAACAAGTTGCACAGGTCATTTGAGCAAAGTAAATGTCTAAAGTCCCTCAACTCCCGTAAACAGTTTCGATCTGTTTAACAAAAGGATTTCTCCTTCTTCTAATGTTTTAAATTTCTGTCTTTGTTGCCAGGTGGTGGAATCGCTTCAAAAGGAAGTTGGAACAAGTTGACTGCTTTGAAGTAGTTCCAAAATAAATCTATTTGGGTGGTGGGCAAAGGGTTGTAGTCATGTTCTGTCAGGAAGAATTGCATACCAAGATGTGTACTGTATATTAGGAGAAAGTCACACTAAGATGCTTCTCAGGTGTGTTACTGCAATTCTGCTGCTGTTAATGGCCCATATGGATAAGCAGAGCTGTATGATAGCATCATAAGCTGCTCTCTTACACATCCGAAAGAGCACAGTTGGATACATGGTATCTCTGGAGGTCCTTCGTGGGCTTGGGGTTCCTCCAATGCTTATCAAGCATTCATCCTGATTTGCTTGCAAAAGGCTGACACAGGAGGTTAGACTTTGTTTTTTACTGCACATTTGTTCCAATTTGTTGATGGGGAGGATATATGTTAATGTGCATTCATCCTGATTCACTTGTGTGACGTTTTCCCATTAATAATTTGTTCAACCCCCTACTTTTCTGTCACTTTCCTAACTGCAAAAAGTCATTTAAAAAAAGGTGGATTTGCTGCGACAGAGGGCCTTAATGCAAATCTAAATTTCGCATAGGTACCTGAATCCCTCCTCCAGAATTCTGACAATCTGGAGGGTGACCTTAGATAAGTGCCTGTAGTCAGAACAGCATCCTCCATGCTATCTTACTTGGTAATGTTTCAACAGAAGTTGCAGGGTCAGCTTTTTGCATGGCCATTCAATGGACACCTGGTGCTTTTGTAATACAGGTCTGTTTACAAGTTGAGCATAGAGGAATAGGCTAGCAGCCAGGCACAGTGCTAATCATTAAACAGGATGAGCATGCATTAACCAAACCCTCCCGGGGTAGCTACTTTTTGCCAGCTGTGAAGTCTTCAAGCTCTTTTGGGACAACCAAGCTGTCCTTAACCTATCCAGACCAAAGCAGATGGAATATGTGAAATAAATGGCAGCCACCAGTCATCAATACTCATTAAGCTAAAATTACCAGGCGTCCCCGTTTCCCGGGAATAGTCCCCAGATTTACAAATCAGTCCCTGACAAAATCCATTCATTCCGACTGAAGTTGAAAAGTGTCCCCGGATTCACTGGAAAAAAAATCTGGTAACCTTACATTAAGCAAGCATGGTCTTACCCATCTTCAGAGGGCTCTCATTTGATAGCCACCATTTCCAACAAGTGGCATTTAGAGGGACCTATCCAAACTACCCAGGTGGATCAACAGCAAAACAGAGTACCCTGTACACATCTCCACCCAATCAACCAGCATGTGGTGACTGCGAATTTTGGAAACGTGGAGAGTAGATCCAGAAATGCTGGATTATTCAGACAGGTTTTCAGGGTACAATCAGAATACAAGGCGTTCAAGTATAGACTTCTAGATGACAAACAGAATACTGAAAATCTGAATTTTGTGAATTTATGTAGATAGTCCCTTAGTTAGGCCCCCCCAATCTTGTTACCCCCCCAACGATTCCCTGACAGGTTTGGTCTGACTGCATTCCAGAGCAGTCCAAGGCTTGACCCGCAAATTTTCTTAGAGACGGTCCAGGCCCTTTTTAGAAGAATGGTAACATTTCCCAGATACTTACCGGTATCACACACACACAAAAATTGCTAGTGTCAGTTCACATCTACGCACTTTTTGGGGGAACAGTGCAGAAGGCACAGAAACTGTGAGATCTGCTTTAATTATCAAAGACAGAGGGGAAACCTGGAGAACCTGAAAAAGTAGAATGGCAATTATGCACACATTTAATTAATTCTGGCTGCATTCATGTGCGTTCCTTTCAGTGCAGGCCTAAGGGCTGAGTCGCATTCACTGGCAGTAGGAGAGGAGCATTTTTCACTCTGTGGTTTCTCTCAGTGCTGCTCCGGTCATGAAGATGTGAAGGAACAACCTGGGGGGAGAAGGGTAGCAGGTGCTTCCAGATGGTTGCTATTTTTGAGTGGAATTCAATCACAGACTAGCAAATGTACATCACACAATTATAGTTGATCAGGACCTGCGTAACAAGCCTGCTTCCCCCAAAGACTAGGCTTTTAGGGATAAGGAGAGTAATGGGGAAATGAACTTGAAAGCTTGCTTTGATGCAACTTCACCTAACCTCCCCACAGACGTGTCAGAAGGAATACTCAATAAGCAGGTCATGGGAAAGTGCCCAGGAGCATAAGCATTTCAGCCACACAGCTGGTTTATCAACTACATCCTCATCTCAGACATAGATTTTGGCCACTTTCAGTCACCTCCACATTGGAGTACAGAGATGCACCCTGTATAGAGCTGGCTTGGGGAAATGTTCAGAAATTGTATTCGGTGCAGAACAGTGGCCTTCCTAAACTGAAAAACAAAACAAATCTCTTAACTCACATACAGTTGGGGGACATTTTCCTACCCCAAGTCAAATTCCATCATATATCTCCAGGTACTAAAATGTCTCAAAACATATTCATGTGTGAGATATATGACGAAGGGCATTTATTTTTTTATGTGGCCCGTTTTCACCCCAACATTTTCTCCTGGCTAGGGCCGCGAATTGTGCCATGCCATAATGTTTGTTAGCTTCCAAGGTGCCGCAACACTCGTTATCCTTGTTGCAACACACTAACATGGTTACGCCACTGAAATTCAGAGAACAAGCATAGCAGGTGACTTTTCTATAGTGGAAAGTATTTTCTCTTTAATTCAAAAGCACAAAGCCACCCAACGAATGACGAAAGGTTTGTGACAGACAAAAG
This sequence comes from Zootoca vivipara, assembly GCF_963506605.1. Classification (NCBI taxonomy): domain Eukaryota; kingdom Metazoa; phylum Chordata; class Lepidosauria; order Squamata; family Lacertidae; genus Zootoca; species Zootoca vivipara. The sequence continues at coordinate 80,199,874 of NC_083280.1, forward strand.
GAAGTACTTATTCACAAGCGCATAGTTAAACTATGGAATTTGTTGATGGCCACCAACTTGATAAAGGATTAGACAAATTCATGGAGGATAAAGCTATCAGTGGCAGCTATGTCACCTCCAGTATCAGAAGCAATATGCTTCTGCATAGCAGCCAACTCCTGGGGGCTGAAGTCCATTCGCCCCCCCCCCCAATTTTTTTTTGAGGGGGCTGCCTCACCCCACCAAGTTGAAGGGTATTGCCATTCAAATGGTGCGCGGTTGCCGTATCTTGTGATCAATTTTGTGGAGTGGGGCTTATCTGCCCCCCCTTTTTATTCAAGTTGACCTCCTTGTGACTCTGGATATTAGATGCTGGAGAAAATGAGATGACTGAGAAATTGCTGTTGTGCTCATATCCTGCTCCTAAGTTATGTGGCTCAACACAGTGAGAACAGGACAGTCCTTTTGAACCAGCTCCAGAGCAATGTTTTGGTTCTTTTTCATCCACACGTATTACACGACCTGATGCCAGTTTCGCAGTCCAGTGCCAGCTGCAGCCTGGGTTTGGGGCCCTAACACCCCACCATAGTGGCACTATACTCCGAATTACAGGTAGGTAGCTGTGTTGGTCTGCTGTAGTCGAAACAAAATAAAAAAATTCATTCCCGTAGCACCTTAGAGACCAACTAAGTTTGTAATTAGTATGAGCTTTCGTGTGCATGCACACTTCTTCACGTTTTGTGTGCATGCACACTTCTTCACATGAAATCTCATACCAATGACAAACTTAGTCATTGTTAGTGTGCATGCACACATTGTTAGTGTGCATGCACTTAGTTGTGTGCATGCACACTTCTTCACATGTTTCGTGTGCATGCACACTTCTTCACATGAAAGCTCATACCAATGACAAACTTAGTTGGTCTCTAAGGTGCTACTGGAAGGAATTTTTTAAATTTTGTTTCGACTATAGTCCGAAGTTGCCAAAAATTTCAGGGTGTCTTAAAAAACACAAAAAAACCCCTTTCCCATCCCCTCCACTGGGGTAAAAATGCCCCTGAGACGGAAGATTATAGTTTCAGGAGAAAGAAGGGGAATCGTCAGAGGGAGAAAGGAAAGTTACATAACTGGGCACAACCGCTCCGAATATTGCATCATCCCAGAGCAATCCATCTCCCTTCGCTTCCTGCAAAGAGCCAAGCCAGCTTCCCCGACCGTTGCCATTTCTGTTACGCAACCGCGAAGCGCGCAAACTTCGGGAAACTTTCCCCTGGATTCCTCCCCGCGAAAGAAAACGAGAGAGAGAGCGCAACCCTTTCAGCAGCAGCTGAGATCCGCAGGGGGGCGCATACAAAGGCATCCTCCTGATCCGCGCGAGAGATCTTCCCTGCGCGCGCGCGCACTTTTTTTTGAGGGGGGGAGCGTGCTTTCCCCCTCTCCCCTGCGAGGAAATGGGCTCTCCCGATCTCCTCACATGATCGCTGAGGCACTTTCGCTTTTCCATATATTGGAGGCGGGCGGATTGACAGCTCCAGCCAGAGGGAGACCCGCCGTTTCCGTCGCGTGTGCGTCTCCGGCGCGCACTCGGGGAGCCTGCGCTTTACGCACGGGGAGGTGTAATCCGAAGCCGCCGGTTTAAATAAAGCGCAGCCTTGCTGCCTTTTTACAAGGGAGAGGTTGCCAACGTCAGATCTCTTGCGCTGCTCTTTTCCGAGGAGGTTTCTTCTTCCCTACGCAGAGGAAAGCGTTAACAGGAAGGGGGGAGAAAAGAGAGCAAAAATGATGAATGGGACGCAGACGCTGGATAGCCTGTGCGACCACACACTGAATGAAGACGAAGGGACGTTCATGTTTACATCGGAATCGGTAGGGGAAGGACACCCAGGTAAGGACTTGCCGCAGGGGATTGCAGCTCGTTTTGAAAGGTTGCAAGGAGATCCTGTAGTATTAATTTTTTTTAGCAGGGGGGCATACCGCGTGCGTGTGTCTATAAAGCACATATAAAGTATGTCCCCCTCACCCCCCCCCAAATCTGGGAATTGTAGTTTACTCCTCTCCGAGCTACAGTTCTTAGCACCCTTAACTAACTACTGTTCCCAGGGTTCTGTGGGGCGGAGGAAGTGCTTTCAACGTGCTTTAAATGGATGGCGTGCACGCAGTCGAAGTTTTGGGCTTCTTTTCCTCTGCTACGGTATTGATTCATGTGAGAGCTAAAAGCAGCCTCTCCGGGGATGCCATTGCAGACCCTGATTCATTCCCCGGGGGGCATAGCTTCGAAAACCACTGCTAGCCACTGCAGTTCTTTCTGTTTTGCGATTTGACCATGTGCACCTTTCAGAATAGTCCCGTCAGGAATGCCCATGCCCCAGCTTGGATAGCTCCAGATCTGGCACTGATGGACACGATCCAGCCAAAGTTACAGTTTGCTAGGATGCAAATCCTGGTGAGTTCTGCCAAGCCTACTTCCAAGTAAAGGGACATAGGTACATAGGATTGCAGCCAGTTTGAAATCAATGGGATTTAAAATACTGAACGTCTGCGTCTGTCGCAGTGATGCTCCCAGACAACAAGAGTTGAGTGTGCACACACTTTTTAAAAATTGTTAAGATGGTGTATTTTATTAGGCCTCTTCCTCTTGGTTCGTGTGTACCATATTTTGGAGTTATGCAGAAGAGCTCGTAAGCCAAAGTGATTCCCCCTCCCAGTTAAAACTTCTGTGCAGCTATTAAAAATAAATAGATCTGTATGTTCCTACACCGGTAGAACTGGGCACAACAAGAACACTGGCCGCCTTTGGTCTCTTTAGCTGGGGGCTGCATTAATCTGATATTTCAGTGGACCTTGTGGAATTCTCCCACATGCTTGCTATATCATTAAACTGTAAATCATTCCCCATAGCAGCTGGGCATGAAGCTAGGACATATTATCCGGCCTCCTCCTCCCTATACACTAAGGTTCATCACACCTCTTTCTTAATTTTTGTAAAAAGCACGGCTAATTGAAACTTTTTTTTTTAAAGAAAAGGGAACAAACAGGCAGTGGGTTGTTATCTGTGCCAACATTTCAGCTGAAGTTTGTTTTATCTGAGGCTTGGGCTGTGCTTGCAGCAGATGCAAACAGACAAATGATCTTTCGGACAAGGCCGGTGTGTGTGTGTATGTGCATGCATGCATGCGTATTAGAGCTTTTTGAGGTGCTCAGATGTGTTTTTGGCACCGCAGATCTTTCAGCGTGATTCAGGCCTTTCCTTCTGATTATGTAACTGTCAGCGGAATTAAATCAAAACAGAAGGACTCGTTTAGTTATTAGCATTCAGTTGGATGGGGGAGAGGTCGCACCAGAGTTTGCTCCCCCTCTCGATGCATTAACCGGATATCTTGTGCCAACTTCTTATCTGGCACGTAACAGCCTCTGGCGACTGCGGGAGAATTCTGGCACTCCACAACACCGAGGAGCCATTTTTTGTCCAGTTAATGGGGCTGCCAGCACCTTAGGCTTCCATCCGTTTGCCAAGACGTTGGCTGATCCTGTTTCTTACATTATATTTATAGACACTAAGAATGACATTTGAACTTTTACATTAAGGGAGGGGAACCTGTAGCCCTTCAGTTCTTGGTAGACTATAGTTCCCCATCACCCCTGACTGCTGGCCATACTGACTAGAAAACTTGGCAAAGCTTTCTGTGGTATCAGTGGTCTTAGATTTCTGAAGGTCCGTTCACACATATGTCAATAAGTGATAACTATGAAATGTATGAACCAACCTTGATTCTTCTGTTCGAAAAGGCCAGGTTTTTGTTCCCTTTTGCCCAGAGCACCGGTCTGTTTTGAGATCCAGTTCCCTCTCTAGAATCCCCAAGCTGTCTTTCTCTGCTTAATGGTACGCCCCCAACCCTTGAACTCTCAAATTAAAGCATGTTTAACTAGGGAAGTTAAACATATGCCCAGTTCTCTCCCACTGAAATAAACAGGATTATTTAAAGTTTACAGCTTAGCCTGAGTTGTTTTTTTTTTTAAAGAAAAAGCTTTGTCTAGATTCTTGGAGGCTTGTCAGTAAATATTCTGATAACTGGAGATCAGTGGGATTATTTGGTCTTCTGGTCACACCCCCATTTCAGATTCCGAGTGATGTGTGCAGTGGTACCTCTGGTTAAGAACTTAATTCGTTCCGGAGGTCCGTTTTTAACCTGAAACTGTTCTTAACCTGAGGTACCACTTTAGCTAATGGGGCCTCCTGCTGCCGCCGTGCCGCCGGAGCTCTATTTCTGTTCTCATCCTGAAGAGGTACTATTTCTGGGTTAGCGGAGTCTGTAACCTGCAGTGTTTGTAACCCGAGGTACCACTGTAATGCTCTAGGGAGAACATTGATGCTCCAGAAAGCCAAAGAAGGTATAATTTGGCTGCAAGAGTAGGTTTAGGACAGGGTTTCCCAAACTTGGGTCTCCAGCTGTTGCTGGACTACAACTCCCAATATCCCTAGATAGAAGGACCAGTGGTTGGGGATGATGGGAATTGTAGTCCAACAACAGCTGGGTAACACTGGTTTGGGATATGCAAGAGCTACAAGTTTATTTGATATTTGTATGCTGCTTTCCCCAACAACAAAGCTGAGCTCAGTGTGACTCACAACAATAACGAAGCATAAAAAGAAGCAAACCACAGTTCCATCAATATAATCAAATAAAATAACACAGTATAGTTTGTTATCTGTCTGGTGTTCCCCACATACACTACTGTAATTCCCCTGTACAGTCTATGTGGCTGGATAGCCACAGTTTTGCAAGGTCCATGATTACCCTCCTTTGACCTGCCACACATGTCTCCTGTATCTGGGCCAGCTTGTACACCTCAGAGGGCAGGATTTGACCCTGGGGCCTCCGGTCACTGATCTGTGGTGTGTGTGTGAGTCAAGTAAAGGTAAAGGGGCCCCTGACCATAAGGTCCAGTCGTGACCGACTCTGGGGTTGTGGCGCTCATCTCGCGTTATTGGCCGAGGGAGCCGGCTTCCAGGTCATGTGGCCAGCATGACAAAGCCGCTTCTGGCAAACCAGAGCAGCGCATGGAAACGCCGTTTACCTTCCCGCTGTAGCGGTTCCTATTTATCTACTTGCATTTTGACGTGCTTTCGAACTGCTACCTATTTATCTACTTGCACTTTGACGTGATTTCGAACTGCTAGGTTGGCAGGAGCTGGGACCGAGCAACGGGAGCTCACCCTGTCGCGGGGATTCGAACCGCCGACCTTCTGATCAGCAAGCCCTAGGCTCTGTGGTTTAACCCACAGTGCTACCCGCGTCCCGTGAGTCAAGTAGAGTAGTGCAAAACCTACAATAGTTTCCTTGACAAGAAATGAGCAAATGACAGTCAACAGAAGGAATGTGCAAATTGTATACTTTTCCTCTAGTGGTTTTCCGCCTTCCTTAAGGGAGGGGAGGGTTGATGGTGAGCGACCAGGTGGATGATGCAAACCAAAGACAGGCATCCCACTGGATAGTCCAGTTTCTCCTGGGTAAGACTGAAAAATGTCTTCCACTTGCCTCTTCCAGATATATAAACTGACCCATTCTGCAAGCAAATAGTACTTAGAAGTGAAGACATGCCTTTGTTGGGGGTGGGGGAATACATTTAGGTTGTCTGTGCAATCGGGGAACAATATTATATAGTGAAAAAACCAAACTGGATCAAACAAACTGCAACCCAGCATAGAGGAGCCACAATTAAGACTGCAGTTCTTAAATGTATGTCTGGGACTTCTGAGAAGACATGCTTTGGAATGTGCTGTTAAATCCTCTTGATTAATTACTTGCTAAATTGTGGCCTAGTCTTTACATACCACTTTCCCCAGGCAAGTAAGTGTGTTTTGCCCACATTTGGGACCAGGCTATAGCTTCGTTGCACAAAGTTTCACAGCTGTCAAGCGAGGTAAATAACCACCCAGGTTTGGGTTTTAGTTATTGCAACAGATTTCCGAGAAGTGCAGTGTCAACCTTGGAAGGGTCTTTTTGTAGCAGTGTAGTGCATGTGTCCCAGTGACGCAACATCAGAGAAAAGCACACAGCAAGTTTGGACAAACATGGCAGCTAGGACATCTCACTCGGCTCTGTGTCATCTCACCTGGCTCTGACAGTATCAGGTTGTCACATAAAAAAATAAAAAAAATAAAATCGGGCGCTGTCACTGTTTCAATGTAAACACACCGCCCCTCCTTCCAGAGTTTAACTTCTGTTTGAATTTCATCCGAAATATTCCAAGTTTCTTTTCCTAATCTAGAACAGAAATACGATGCCATGCATTTCAGTTCATTTAACCAAAACTGTAGAGTAGTTGCCATGACAAATGTTATGAACCCCAAACTGATCAGCGTGAAATGCAGCGGCAGAATCGGAAAACAGTTGCTGCAAACACACACTTAGAATAAGAATGTCTTTGATTACTTCCCCCACGGTAAGAAAGGGAGAGAGATGCCAGGTGGGTTTCTATAGGGATGGACTTCCATTCTCTGGGGCCACCACCGAGAAGGTGGCGCCCCATGTCCTGAAGGAGTTGGGTAAGGAGAAGAACAAAGAACAAGACCCTTTCTCATGATTTAAGGATGGAACAGTTCCACACAATGATTCTGTCTACTGTCGGGGATCTCAGAATTGCTTTTAAGGGGGGAGAGTCAAGGGGGTCCAGTATTAAAGATGGATCTTTTGAAAAGGCACAGTTCTTAAGATTTACAGCATAGCATAGAAACTAAAAGTTCTCTCAACCTCAACTTGGTTTCCACTCTCCATGCTGTTGCTCACCTTCTCTCTCCACACTTAAACTCTGTTCCCAAGATACAGCTAGTACGGCACTGCAGGGTCCTGAAATTGCACCCCTCCCAGTCCATTATCAATTAGCCTTGGTTACATCAGCTGGGTTTTTTTGTGTGTTTTGTTTTGTTTCTTTTGGCCATCCCTGGAGATGGGGTGGCTTGCCCTCCCAGCCAATCAGAGGTTGGTCTCTAACTCCTCCTCCTCTTCCCCCACCCCACTCAGCAGCCATTCCAGAATCCCTGTCTACTGGTTAATCATTAATCCTGCGAGGAAGTGGTACATGGCGTTGGGAAGTTCGTTATCACCTTGGACCCATTTAGAAGTTGAAAGAAGGCCGAGTGTTCACATCCACCCATATAAAGCCTGATGCAATCATCACTCGGATCGCTTCTAGATTAAATGGGCCAGTGTGATGGAAGCTTGCCAACTGACCAGGAACAACAGCAGCAAAGCCAACTTGGTTTGTTCCTGTGTCTTTAACAGAGGTTAGGCAGGCATAACCCGCACATGGACTTCTTCATGGCATGAAACGGAACACGACCACCTTTTTAACTGATGCAGATCTCGTTGCTGCTAAAGGCAAAGTTGACAGGGCCAGATTGTAAGATGACTACCCTAGTTGAACTCGGGCCGAGGAAAGCAGAGTTCAGAGCCAAATTGGGCTTTTCAAAATTCACATTAAAAGCAGCTGCTGGTGAATTGAAGGAGGTTGTGGATATAGTCTAGCATCTTGTAAGGGGAGTGATTTTTAACTGGGGAAGGAATTTACTCCTCTCCCCATATCCCCTATCCTAGTCAGCCATCCACTGCTGAATTCAAGAAGGACTGGTACATATTTTTTTAAAAAGGGGGGAGGAGGGCTGAAGGTCTAATCACAGTTCTCCTGGATCCCAAGCGCTTTGCCACAAGCCTCTGCTACATAAGTCACTTTCTCCCTAATCTACTTGTAGGGCTTTTAGGTGAAAATAGGGTGGTCCCCCACTATTCTGGGGTGAGGACAGTCAGGATACTGGCACAAAAAGGGGAAAGGAGAAGTATTTCAAATTTATCGTTGCAAGAAACATCTAAGGGTGCAAGCTTTTAAGCAGTGCTTGCTTTGAACACTTCACATTATTATTATTATTTATTATTATTATTATTATTTAACGTCCCTCAACAATTGATAATAATACAAAGTAAAAACTTCAGCAATAAAACTACAAAATAAGCACAATCATAATAAGCACAGTATATAATCCCAAAACAATAAACAGTGTTTGTTTATCCTCATGCGCTGAATGGAACGGATATTGTTGCCATAGCTGACGAAAAATGATATCAACAAGCATCAATAAGAGGGAATTCCATATTTAGGAAGCCATGATTGAGAAAGCCCCACCTCAAGTCGCCATGGCACATGCTTTGGTTAAGGAAATGCACTGCCAGGAGGGCCTTTTCCATAGATATTGGAGCATGGCTGGCACATACCAGGAGAGGAACATCATCATGCATGCTTGAACCGCAAAAAGTACCATCTGGACCGGCCAGAAGGCTCACGTGCATTACAAAAGCTTCCTCGCCGCACTGATGATGACCAGACTTGGGCACAAAATGACTGAAAGGCTGTGTAAAGTGCAGTCCTAAACCACGTCTGCTCAGAAACAACTCCTGTTTAATTCACTGGGGTTTACTCCCAGATAAGCAGGGTTAAGATCGCAGCCTTTGTCCTTGTGTACAGAACTGATCCGAGAAACACATGCAAAGAGTTTTAGCTGCACCACCAAGGACTTTGATGCCACTGACGGGGCAGAGAATCCTTGTACCTACCCCTCTGCCAGCTGGCCTGCCAGCCTGCTTGCCCACACACTACAGAGTGTCTCTTTTCAACATGATCCCATCTGGCTTTTTTCTCCTTCTGATCCACATGGATTTGCTGTTATCAAAATGTCAAATTCCGCTTCTGTCTGTTTCCCCCCCTGGCAAGACTAGAGCTTCTTCTCCAGTGGAAGTTTACACCCTTGCTTCTAGCCATCTTCATTTCCGGTCTCCTTAGTGGGTCTGTTGATTTTGTAGATCAGGCATGTCCAACAGGTCAATTGCAATCTACTGGTTGATCGTGGGGTGTTCCTGGTTGATGCTGGTCGATCCTTGGACCCTGAGCGATCTCTATTTCCCCCCCCCCAAAAAAACCCCAACAACTCTGGCTCCCTAAAAAAAGCTCAACAACTCTGGTCCATCCAATGACAATGGGTAGATCACTGCCAGTTTTTTTAAAACTGTGAGTAGATCACAATCTCTTAGGAGTTGGATGTGCCTGTTGTAGATCATGTCCAACCCCGGACCCTGCTATCATCTCCTGAGGCCCTTCTTCATGTGCCTTCTCTATGAGAGGGTCTGGAGGGCACCAACATGAGAACGGGCCTTTTCTGCAATGGCTCCTCACTTCTGAAATGCGATCCCCTGAGAGGCTCACCTGACACCTTCATTATATAAATTTCAGTGCCAGGCAAAAACGTTCCTCTTTTCCTAGGCATTTGCCTAATTGAACAATCTGTGGCCTTTTAAGGAAGGAACGCGGGTGGCGCTGTGGTCTAAACCATTGAGCCTAGGGCTTGCTGATCAGAAGGTCAGTGGTTCGAATCCCCGCGACGGGGTGAGCTCCCGTTGTTCGGTCCCAGCTCCTGCCCACCTAGCAGTTCGAAAGCACGTCAAAGTGCAAGTAGATAAATAGGTACCGCTACAGCGGGAAGGTAAATGGCGTTTCCGTGTGCTGCTCTGGTTTCGCCAGAAGTGGCTTAGTCAGGCTGGCCACATGACCTGGAAACTGTCTGCAGACAAAGGCCGGCTCCCTCGGCCTATAGAGCGAGATGAGCACACAACCCCAGAGTTGTTCGCGACTGGACTTAACAGTCAGGGGTCCCTTTACCTTTTAAACTGTGTGTGCAAGGAGAATGGTTTTTGGTACGATAGTATGTACAGTGGTACCTCGGTTTACGAACAGCCCTGTTTACGAACTATTCATTTTACGAACTCTGCAAAACCAGACGTAGTGTCCCGGTTTGCGAACTTTACCTTGGTCTACAAACAGAAACCAAACAGTGGAAGGGCAATGGCGGCGGGAGGCCTCATTAAGGAAAGCGCGCCTCAGTTTAAGAACGGATTTGGTATAAGAACAGACTTCAGAAACGGATTAAGTTCGTAAACCGAGGTACCACTGTATTCTTGTGTTTTTATATTGTAAACCACGCTGTGATCCTCAGATGAAGGGCAGTATAGAGATTAAATTAACAACAATAATAAAAATATTAAAGAAGCATTGTGTTAGCCCAAGTTAAATATTGTCATATTTGGAATTACTCAGTCCAGTAGCAAGCAGCATAATGGTACTGTGATCCAAGCTAGGTAGGGTATCATGCAGTAAGTGTTCCCTCTTTCCAGCTATGAAGTCAGGATTCTGAGAAGTTGCTAGTCAATTAATATTGGCCAACCCTCTCATGTAACACCATCTGCAATATGTTGATGAATATCTGATGTCCCAGGTTGGCAACAAGGCAGAAAGAGGAGGCACTTTTCTTTTAAATTTTTTATTTATTTTATCTATGCTTTTCAGGTTCGTACATTTCACCAATTTTACAATCATTATAACAATTCAAACCTTGACTTCCTTTCCCCATCTTTACGTGGTTCCTTAAATTTATTTTTAATATCTTCTGCATTTCCAAATTAACTGAATTGCTAATTTATTCATCTACTTTAATGATATACTCTTATAAAACTGCAGGTTATTACAATAATCCTGCCAATGTTCTTATCTGTTTACAATTTATCTGCAAATATTCCATAAACCATTTCCATTCTTTTATAAAAAGTTTGTTTTCTTGATTTCTTATTATTCCCATAACTTTCGCCATTTCTGCATATTCCATAAGCTTTTTGTATCCATTCTTCCTTTACTTGGACTTTTGCTTCTTTCCACTTTGAGGCAAGTAATATTCTTGCCGCTGTAGCATGCATGAATAAGTTTCTACACAGTTTAGGTAGTTCTTTTTAAAAAAAATATATTTATTAAGATTTTCTGATATATATAAGGACCACAGTTAACATTCACAAGAAAATACCATACAAATGAGAAAAAATTGAAAAAGAAAAAGCATTAAAAAGAAACAAAAAAAATCAAAAACAAAAAAATATAAAAAACAAATCTTATACTTACGACTTATTAATCATAGAATCATAGAGTTGGAAGAGACCACAAGGGCCATCCAGTCCAACCCCCTGCCAATAACTTCGACTTCCCCGACCCTCCCTCTCAGAGTCTAATTTAAATCCCACAAATACAGCTATTCATACTTAAACAAAAAATAAAAATAAAAAGAATATTTCAATATCATTCTTAATAACATTCTATTTTTACCATTAATATCATAACTAACTTCATATTTTTAATCCCTTTAGCCTATAATTTCCCCCCACAAGTACTCCATTCCTTCCTTTACTATTTTCACTATCCCTTTTAACATCAAATAAAAGCTTTTTCATCCCTCCTTCCCCTGGTTGCCAAGTCCCCAGATGCCTGGACAAGTTCCATTAATACCTTTCCAGTTCCAGACTGTCTCAATCCATCCACTTAATACATTCACCCATATTCTCACCCCACACCAGCTTTGATCCAATTCAGCCCACCCGCCTCCCTCACCATGCACTGCTGTCTGACTGATTCTTTAATCCATACCCACCGCCATCCTTTCTTTAATTTCCCATTCAGATATTTCCCCTGTTTATCTCCCCAGATGGTTGGTTTATTTCCTGGATTTTGCTTCCCCTCTCTCACTGGGGGAGCATCCTTCCAGATCTTCTTGTCAGGAGCCCCTAATTTCCCCCATAGTTCCTGTGCAGCCCCTCTCACTGGCTGCACACGGTTCAAATCCTTCGCTTCCTGTTGAATTTCAACTTTGTTGGGTTGATTAAGTCCTTCAAAATCCTTTTCTTCTTCCTGTGGCAGATGTTTTTTTCAAGAGTTCAAAAAATTCAACTCTTTCCTTTCTGGCCTCCCGTAGTTCATCCAGTGTCTCGTATAGTTGTTCCAGAACATACTGCATGCCATTGTATTCCCAACCAGATGGCGTGTCTTCTTCCATGTTAAATCTCAAATTTCACAAGATAAGACTCATGAGCTGCAGGATCCAAGATGGTGCTAGTTCTTACATCCCAAATTCGTTTTTATCTGGACTGGCTCTATTCTGCTCTGTTAAGTCCAATTCCTGAAGAGAAAAAGCTCCCAGTCCTTTTATCTTGATAATTCTAACACTAGCGTTCAACAGTTTGCAACAGTAACAAGCTTCCTTTCTTTCCCTTTACTGTACAGTGGTGCCTCGCTTAACGAATGCCCTGCTTAACGAAATTTCCGCTTAACGAAAGGATTTTTCGAGTGGAGGTTGCCTCGCTAGATGAATTCGTTTTATGAAAAATTCGTCTAGCGAATCGCGGTTTCCCATAGGAATGCATTGAAATTCAATTAATGCGTTCCTATGGGCAAAAAAAAATTCAAAAAAAATTCAATGCATTCCTATGGGATTCGCTAGACGAATTTTTCGTTATAAGAAAAGACCCGTGGAACGAATAAATTCGTCTAGCGAGGCACCACTGTATGTCGTTACAATCGAAACTAATCCAAGCCTCCCGGAGCTGGCTCCCAGCTTGCAGAAGGGTATTTCACACTTAAATCTTCAAATTTTGCGGGTTTTCTTTGCTTTTTAAAGCCTCCCCTTGCCCTGCAGCATACAGGGAGGATGAGTTCAGGTAGTTCTATCCCTATAATCCCCCCCCCAAAAAAAGCTTCTGGGTTTGTTGTTTTTACAAATGTTAGTTTAAAAATCCATTTCAATTCATTATATAGCATTACTGGGAAACATGGGGCACTTCTTGAGCCTTTGTGACTAGCAGTTGTTTTAAGAAATTTAGGGACTTGCTTTAGACCAAGCCAGACCACTGGCAAAGGCTCTCCAGAGAGTCAGGCAGAGGTCCTTCCCTAGACCTCCCTGGAGACTGAGCATGGGACCGTTCGTATGCGCTCCACCGCTGATCTATGGGCCCTTCCCAGAGTCGAAAGGCTGGTGCTGTTTAAGCCTTAAAAGCTGCACGTAGCCCAACTGCAAGACAAATGCTCCACTCGCCAAGCTTGGCTGTCCACCACCACAGTGGATGTCTTCCCATTTAGGGGGGAAATGGAGCAGAAGACTGGTTGGCCCCTCTGTTTCTGAGAGGCAAGGGGCCGGCTTCCTCAAGCCACATTTCCTTCTGCTTTGCTGGGCTGAGGTTCCTGAGACTTCTTGGTGCAACCTCAGAAACAGGTCCTTCAGGGTAAGTGAGCCCTGCACCAAGAATGGGGAATCTGGCCCTCCAGATGTTCTTGGACTCCAACTGCCACCAGCCCCAGGGAACATGTCCCAACGGTCAGGGAGTTTGAGTCCAGCAACACCTGGAAGGCCAGAGGTTCCCCATCCCTGCTCACTTTACTATTCCTCTGCATACTTCAGGTGGCTTCCCACTGTGAATTGGGAGGACTAAAGGATCTCAATCTGGGATGGTGGTGGAGGAATTCATTTGAGACTGGCTCTGCCGGCAGCTGTGGCCTTAGCAGTATCTGATCTTTGCAGGCATATTCCCTCTGTATCTTGTTTCATTTTTGTCTCGGCCACACTGGTCTGGTCACCGGTGGAATTGGATTTTACTCCAATTTGTCTTTGCTCCTTCAAAGCCTTAGAGCTGGGAGAATCTCATGGCCAGGGTAGCTCGTCACAATATTATGAAAAGACGCAAAATGAGAATTGGGTCGTTCAGCATCTCTGTATAACAGACATATGATTAGTAGCTTTTGCTGGGCAAATTGTAGCACACGACTTGGCTTTTTAATGGATTCAATTGGTTGAATTTTTCTTGGGTGGGGGCAGGCAGCATGCATATGACAGAGCTATAAACTGCAGAGTATCTAAACAAAACTTTCCGCTTGTCAATCCCATGTGTCGAAAGCAGGAATGTTTCTGGTTTCTTCTCTCAGTTGCCCAACTGATCTCTTTCAGATAAGATATGCGATCAGATCAGCGATGCCGTGCTCGATGCCCACCTGAGGCAAGATCCAAACGCCAAGGTTGCTTGTGGTAAGAGACTGTGTCTGAAATGATGGCTGTTCTGCGCTTACCAGCCAAACGTAATTGCGATAGGTGGCGTGGGGAAAATATATATTGCAAGGACCACTAGCAGAAGTGTCAAAAGCAGGGGGGGGGAGTTTTGTGTGGCCCCTCCAAAATGTTTCCCACATTGTATCTGTCTCCCTGTTGTCCCAACAGAACTCAAGGGGAGCCTGCAAAATCCATAATCTGCATTCCATTCCTTGGTCACGCCAGAGCGTGACAAAGATGGAACCCAGGAACTGGCAACCATGCGTATAAAAGTAGATCTCTACAAAGAAATCATTTTGGGGTGGGACCAGAGAATGAGGTTCCTCACACCCAATTTTGCTTTCATTTCTACCCCTATGACTTTAAGTTCTCACTTTGGTTCTTAGTTGTTGTTTAAATTATGCCAATAAAGGCTGAATGATGAATGATGAGGTTCTCACTTGAGAGGCTTTGCAAAGCTTAAAGAAAGCAAGGGAGCCCCCCTTGGGTAGATAGAAAGTTTGAGGAGCATATCTGTTGCTTTGTTTTTTGCTGGGTGACAGTTGTCTAATTACCATTGATTGAATTGTACAGTGGTACCTCAGTTGTCAAACGCAATCCATTCCAGAAGATCAGGCATAGGCAAACGGCCCTCCAGATGTTTTGGGACTACAACACCCATCATCCCTAGCTAACAGGACCAGTGGTCAGGGATGATGGGAGTTGTAGTCCCAAAACATCTGGAGGGCCGAGTTTGCCTATGCCTGCGGAAGACCGTTCAACTTCCAAAACGTTCGACAACCGAGGTGCAAAGGGCGGTTGGCAAAGTCATTGGAGAAAATTGAAAAATTGAAAAACACACAGTGGAAGCTTTTCAACTTCCAAGGCGCGTTCGAAAATGGAAGCATTTACTTCCGTGTTTTCGGCGTTCAAAAACTGAAATGTTTGGCTTCCGAGATGCTCAAAAACTGAGGTACCACTGTATTCCTATCTGCCTTCGGTCCCTGGAACAATCTCATGAGAGGGGCAGGTCACTGCAGTATGATGAGCAGGCACAAAATGGGAAGCGAGTTATTCTCAGTGTGTATACAGTCGTACCTTGGTTCTCAAACGGAATCCATTTGACTTCTTAAAACATTCGAAAACCAAGGCGTGGTTTCCGATTAGCTGTGGGACCTTCCTGCAGCCAATCAGAAGCTGCGGAGGCCGTGTCGGATGTTCGGCTTCAAAAAACCATTTGCAAACTGGAACAGGTTTGCAGTGTTTGGGTGCCAAAACGTTCGAGTCGCAAGACGTTCGAGAACCGTGGTACAACTGTATACACGCTAGATAGTCATAGGTACCAAAGAGCAAATAACATGCTTACTGTAGATGAATACTCGAGCCAACCTAACGGAGTTTCCCACTTGTTTTTCCTTCCCCCGTAGAGAGTGTGTGCAAAACAGGAATGGTGCTGCTCTGCGGGGAGATCACATCCAGAGCGGTGGTGGATTACCAGCAGATCGTCCGAGACACAATTATGAACATAGGCTATGATGATTCAGCTAAAGGTTGGTGATAAAACAATGGAATGATGCCGGGTCACTCTGCTTGGCCAAAAAGTTGTAGAACTAGTCCATCTCTGCTTGCCTGCTTACCCAGGACAAGGAAGAAGCCTGATGCAATTGGTGTTGTGAATTGCTTAGCTGCCACCAGGAGACAAGTTCCCAGCTCCTTTAATAAGGAACAGGAAAAGCTATTTACTGGGAGGTTAAAGGTTATCTCGGGGTTGACGTCGTGGATGTCCTTTGCACTGGGCCACTTTGTAGCATTCCTGCTATTCATGACATACTTGACTTCTTGAGCCCACAAAGTTGTCAGGCCTTAAACAGGCTTTAAGACTTTTTTTACTGAGGCCAAGGTTATATTTTTACATCAACTCATGCGGTGCAATTCATCAGGAGGTCTGCTAGCTGGTGGCAGCTGGTAATATTATTCTCAATTTTTACCTGTTGCCTAAACATAGCGGATGTTGAGGATTGCCATAGTTCACTTGGGAGTGAGTTCCATATGTGAAGTGTGGACACTTAAAAGTTAATTATTATTTTTTTTGGGGGGGGGGTTTGAAATAAATGCACAGTTGGCGTTTTTGGTGCCAACCACACATTTAACATTGCATGTCATTTTGCCCATGGCTTGTTCCCAGTGCATCAGAATGCATTGCAGTCAATTAATGCATGCAAACAAAGCAAAGACGAAACAATGCAAATCTGAAATGAACAGGAGACCAATAGAGCAGCAAAGTCCAGAATACACAGACACCTACAGGAAAGTAGACTTCCTTAAGCCAAAAAATGTAGACCTCTATGTTGGTTTGTTTTGAGCATGGGGGTATGTTTGAACTAGTCATTACTTGGTAGGGTTCACACCCAGACATTATTTATTATAGTAATTCATTTAAACCACAAGCACCTCTGTTTTATATGGTAGAGTCAGTTTGGTGCTTTGCTTCAGGTTTTGGTCACGGGCAAGAGAGTAGCTTCTTAAGGAAACGAATCAGACCCCCGCTGAAATTGAAGTGGGAAGGATGAAATACTCACGAGTAAGGCATTCATTTATTTATTGCAGTTATTTCCCACCTTTTTCTCCAAGGAGCTCAAGGTGGCATACAAGGTTCTCCCTCTCCTCCTTTAATCCCCACAGCAACCTTGTGGAGTAGATTAGGCCAAGAGGCAGTGTCTGGCCCAAGGTCACCCAGCAAGATTTGGAGTCAAGTGGGAATTTGAACCCCGGTCTCCCAGATATCAGTCCAACACACTAACCACTAAACCACACTGGGCGGGATAGCTCAGTTGGTAGAGGATGAGACTCTTAATCTCAGGGTCGTGGGTTTGAATCCTACATTGGACAAAAGATTCCCTGCATTGCAGGGGTTGGACTAAATGACCCTCATGGTCCCTTATAACTCTTCAATTCTGTGATTAATGAAGAGCTTGCTTTCCTGGGATGTTGGCTGCAATGTACAAATCGGCAGCAGTATCCCTTACAGGCAGAAGATCTACTTGTGAGCATTCCCCGCAGATGCAGCCAATCAGCTGCCTTGGAAAGGCTCCATTCCCCAAGCACCTGGCCGGTGCATCTCTCTGCCCCATGAAGGGGTGCAGTCATGTGGCTGGGGACACTGCTTAGTTTCAAGTGTCCAAAGGGGACGTGTTGCAGCCAGATCTTCTCTTGACTGAAGACCCCAGGCCTGTCAGCTCATCTGGCACGGTGGGTTGCTTACTCATGGACTGCCGTTCTACATGCCAGGAATGAAGATTGTCAGTTTCTCATTCCTGGAAAAGAACGCATGGACACACATTAAACCTTAGTAGCCCTATGCTTAGTAAAAGAACATTTATTCTAAGAGGAAAAATTATACCTTGGAGAGGGACTGTTGATGAGAAAGCAGCTCTTTTTCCAGTAAGAAAAAGGGAGACTTGACCGTTTGTTTCAGAACAAATTGGGGAGGGGGCTACCCTTTTGTACTTCGTAAAATATCCTTGCTGCACCCGTTGGTATCATTTTTGAAATGCTGCCCTCTTTGGTCCCACTAATGAAGGGAAAGCAAGCTTCAGAGTTTTTAACAGCACTGCAGGTCACTTTAATGATAAAAAATATCCAATGTTTTAATATACGAAGAGGTTTCTGCAATCTGCATGTATGCTCTCATGTAGTAGAACTTGCTCCTTAAGAATCAAATTATCTCTTATCCAGGGGATTTGTGATTGATTCCCAAGTTGTTGTTGTTTTTTAAAAAAACTGATGCCCAAAGAAGGCTGCTGTTTAGTTTTGAGCGGATAGGATGGGGGAGAAGAAGCCACCCTGCGATGTTGCTGCCAATCAGTGCAGACAGTACTGATCTAGACAGGACCAATGGTGTGACTTAGTATAAGACAGCATCCTACATTGGTCGGTGTTATGCGCTACCGCTGCAACTTCTATTGCTCTTAATGAGTTGGCGGTTCCCCGAGGCTGAATTTCGGGGTATGGTTGTTTTGCTTTTTGTTTAAAGTCAGGAGATCGATCGTGGAGGTCCCATGAAATTTGTAGCAGAAATTTGGCCTCAATGTACTCTGCAAGAGCGAAATGAGATGTAATAGGGGCATCATATTTCTGCCCGACCCAGAAGTAAAGTGGACCTTGGGGGGCCTAAATATTTTACAGCAAATTGGCTGTGCCAGTGAGAGGACCAGAACTCTCTCTGCTGTCTTCCCTCACCTCTCTCCTCAGATCCTAGTCCCCAGTATATGCCGTCTGCAGTACTACACAAAATGACTCTGATGTTTTTGATCCAGCTCAGTCTTAGAGATCTCAAGGCATGGGACATCCCCCAATTAGCGAACCTATTAAACAACCTCTCTGCGTTTGGCAAACCTAGCTGATGGACTATGCCGAGATGGCAAAACTGACTGGAAAATTCAGAAACCAAGAGGATAAAAACTTTACAAAAGAATGGGGGAAATGTATAAGTTACTTAGGAGACCACTGTAAGCAGAAGGAGACAAAAGCAGGGTTTTGATTTCACTTGTAGTGTAAAAATTACCATGGATAATATGCAAGGGCGTACCCACCATGCGGCAAGTTAGAGCAGCTGCCCTACTCTAGAAGCAGGGCTGGTGGGCAGAGGCGGAGCACAGCCCGGCGGAGCGCGAGTTCGCCATTCCCGCCGCACCGCGCCGCACCCTCCCTCCAGCTCCCCGGCGCGCCCTCAGGCAAGGCCAAGCGCGGCGGGGAACCAGGGAGCGCGGCGCGGTGGGCGGGAACGCCGAACTCGCGCTCCGCTGGGCTGGGCTCCGCCTCCGCCCACCAGCCCTGCTGCTAGGGAGGGGCACAGCCCGGCGGAGCGCGAGTTCGCCGTTCCCGCCCGCCGCGCTGCGCCCTCCCTCCAGCTCCCCGTCGCGCCCTCTGGCAAGGCCAAGCGCGGCGGGGAACCAGAGAGCGCGGCGCGGCGGGCAGGAACGCTGAACTCGCGCTCCGCTGGGCTGGGCTCCGCCTCCGCCCACCAGCCCTGCTGCTAGGGAGGGGCACAGCCCGGCGGAGCGCGAGTTCGCCGTTCCCGCCCACTTTGTGGCCCCTCCCCTTCCGTGCCTTGGCCCCTCCCCTTGCCCCCCCTAGTTTTGATCCTGGGTACGCCCATGATAATATGGTTCGATATAAAAATTGGATTATGGATGAAAATGCAGTAGTAGATATTTAAAACGAGACCCCATGAAGGGGATGGGGGGGAAGTCCTGAGATTTGGAGATATTTTTTCTTATTCTTTGTTTATTTGTACTTTTACTTGTGAAACCAATAAAAATGATTTTTTTTTAAAAAAATGGAATGAAATACCACCATTTTTATCACTGCTCCATTTGAGAATTCTTCCCTTCCTGGAAGGTCACACCCTCCTTAGAACTAGAACCTGTCAGCCCTGCTGGGGAAGGATGTTTGCAACCAAGTAAAACGTTCCCAGCGGTCTTGTGGCACATGGCTTCGAAGGACGGAAAAGAAAAGCAATTCACGGCTTCCAATTCTCCTCCGCAGGCTTTGACTACAAGACTTGTAACGTTCTTGTTGCATTGGAGCAACAGTCGCCCGATATTGCCCAGGGCGTGCATCTGCACAGGTCGGAGGAAGAAGTTGGTGCTGGGGACCAGGTAATCATTGCGAGAACATTAAAAAAATGTTCCGTCTTTATATTCACCAGAAGTATTCATCTTGGTGAAAAGTGCCAGTAAGCAGCTGGGGGTTGATTTGCACCTTGCATTTCAGGATTCAGTCACCAGGATTATGAAAGCAATTATTGCAGGCATCAGCATGTACAGGACCCAAGGCCACTTAATGCTACCACCTCTCAAGTCCGATGCAAGAATTAGGAGCACAGAACTGGTGATGAAAGTATTGAGCTAGAGCTGGGAAGACGGAGGTCAGGTCCTCACTTAGCCACACCCCGAGCAACAAACCTTGGCTAATACTGGTTAATTACTAATTATAACTAATAATTTCTAATTACAGTGGAACCTTGGTTCCCGATCGCCTCCTTTGCCGTACGTTTCGGTTCTTGAACGGCGAAAACCCGGAAGTAAATGCTTCTGTTTTCGAATGTTTTTCGGAACCCAAACGTGCAATGTGGCTTCCGCTGAGTGCAAGAAGCTCTTGCAACCAATGAGAAGCCACGCCCCGGTTTTCGAACGTTTCGGAAGCCGAACGGGCTTCCAGAACGGATTTCGTTCGAGAACCGAGGTACCACTGTACTAATTTGTCACCTATACGAAGGGCGGTACATAAATTTCAGTAAATAACAACAATAAAAACAAACACCTCACAGGGTGACCTTGAGCCAGCCACTATCTCTCAGCCAAACCTGACTTCACAGGAATATTGTGAAAGTAAAACCGGCTAGGTGTGGGTTGGGGGGAAGCCTCCTGAGAGTGGCTCTCCTCTGTAATTTGTTCCCGACCAGGGCATTGTGATATTTCATGGCATATGATCATCATCAATATACATGTCACAAGTGGCCTCACCCAAGCACGAATGTAAGGGGGATTCGAGCAAAAGGACAGGATGGAAAAAGGTCTTAGAGCTTTAAAAAGTATGGGATGCCAAGCCAGTGCAAAGGATCTGAGGAGAGGGGTGTTGCACGGTTGGAACAATAAGAAAACAAATGATTTTGGCAGCAGTGTTTTGGATAGACGTGAGAAATCCAGAGCAAGACCAGAGTGAAGAAGCAATCTATCCTCTTCACTGCATTTGCATCTGATGGCTGAACTGGGCAAGGGAGGAAAAGACGTCATCTGTGGTGGGGAAACTAGAAAGGAGGGGGGTTGCTTAACCCTCTCCCCACCCACTGTTTTTGGCCTGCAAGCCTTCCTCCCCCCAGTTGCTTTTCCTTGCAACACAGCAAGCATACAACTGGAAGCTCAACTAGTGGGAAAAGCAGCTGAGGGGAGTCAGTTGAATGGGGAAAGCAATGGGCTGGGGAAGGTTTGCAGCTCCCAAACCACACACTAATTTCCCATGCAAACAGCACCTTTCCATGCTGCTTTTGTAGCAACTCTGGCTCTGATCCTCTGCGGTGAGCAATGTCTGGTTCAGCCCTAAGATTGTGCACTCATTAAGCACATGCTTTTGAGTGTTTGGTTGAAGCATCATATCCCTGGAGTGGACGGTGCTTTCTGAAAAGGAGGTTTCTTGTTGGCCGAAGGAGCTTCTTGGGAATGTTGCTTGGGAATGCTGTGTGTGTGTGTGTGTGTGTGTGTGTGTGTCCTATCTTTTCAGCCTGTATGTACGTAAAAATTAGTAGTTTGTGATTAGGACCACTGTAAGTCTCCAGTATTCACTCTCTCTCTCCTCACAAGGAAAGAGAACATGTAAAACACTTCCTCAGGGCTCCCTAGCACTCGAGGGAATACAAAATAGCATTTATAAAAACGAAACACTAATGGGAGGAGCTGTATCAAGGAGGCAAGAGGAAGCTGATTCTAGAATGAAAAAGGAGAAAGAATCTTGTGAAGCGAATTCTAAAGATGCTAATACATGAAAAGTAGTCCTTGTTGCTGTTGTCGTCTTCTTTTTGCTGATGGAAAACAATGGCCCCTTTCCCACTGCAGGGCCTGATGTTTGGCTATGCCACCGACGAGACAGAAGAATGTATGCCCTTGACCATCATGCTTGCTCACAAACTGAATGCCAAAATGGCCGAGCTGAGGCGCAACGGGGTCCTCCCTTGGCTTAGGCCGGACTCCAAAACCCAGGTACTTTCGTGGGTTTAGCCCAGATTATTTCTCTTCTGCTCATAACTAGGGCCTGTCCATTTGACCATTCTTTGGCGTCGGGAGGCCTATGCATGTTACGTTTTTGGAAGTGATTCTTGCTGTTCTGTGAGAACCATGGGTTGGACGAACACAAGATCTGTAAATGGAATGAAGTTCCCTCCTTTACCCAGCAGACTTCTCTAAAAGCCTCTCTGGAGGACTTGGGGACCCTCTTGAATGGTATGGGCTGGGCCATGGGGGGGGGCTGCCGTGGGAAGAGGATGTTGCTCCCCAATGGGCAGAGACCCCTTGCTGCAAGCAGAGTTGTCCATTTCTTTTGGTAGGGAAGCCATTCAAAGTCGGGCCGAGCCTCAAATGGGGGCGCAGTTGTTGTTTTGGGGTTGGTTTGCGAGTTTTGGGGTGTGTCTTTTTCTCCCGCCACCACCCTACAGTTCACAATTGCTTCCTTCACTCCCAGATCACAGTTCAGTACGTCCAGAAAGATGGTGTCGTCGTCCCAGTGCGTGTCCACACCATTGTCATCTCAGTGCAGCACGATGAGACCATCTCTCTGGATGCCATGCGCAAGGCCCTGCAGGAGCATGTCATTAAGGCTGTGGTTCCACCCAGATACCTAGATGACAATACAGTCTACCATCTTCAGCCCAGTGGCCGGTTTGTTATTGGAGGACCACAGGTAAGTATGTGTTCCCTCATAAAGTGTTGTCAGGGTGGACGTGAGGAAATCTATTATTGCTCCCCTTAGGCTCTCCTGAAACACATATTTATGTTATGACTGGTACTTTCCCCCCAAATCAAACCTGCAGGCATACCCAAAAGAAAAGAAACAAAAATTTCCCTCAGTCACAGTGGTTTTCAAGCTTTCTAATTTCAGGGTACCGTTTCCCATTGTCTTAGCCGCTGAGAAAACCTTGCATGTTTGCCATGGGACCCTTGTGCGTTGCAGAGAATTCTGAGGGTGCTTTTAAGGATACATATACAGGACACATCTGGACCTGATGGACATGACTGGACCTGATGGTCAGGGGCCCTTTTACCTTTTATACAGTGTAAGGGGACCCAGGTGGCGCTGTGGGTTAAACCACTGAGCCTAGGGCTTGCTGATCAGAAGGTCGGCGGTTCGAATCCCTATGACGGGGTGAGCTCCCGTTGCTTGGTCCCAGCTCCTGCCAACCTAGCAGTTTGAAAGCACATCAAAGTGCAAGTAGATAAATAGGTACCACTCCAAGCCGGAAGGTAAACAGCGTTTCCGTGTGCTGCTTTGGTTCACCAGAAGTGGCTCTGTCATGCTGGCCACATGACCTGGAAGCTATACGCCGGCTCCCTCGGCCAATAATACGAGATGAGCACACAACCCCAGAGTCGGTCACGACTGGACCTAATGGTCAGGGGTCCCTTTACCTTTACCTTTATACAGTGTAAACTTGCAATGATTTTATATCATTTATTTTCACGTATATTTACTTAGGGCTACACATAGTTCACCATAAAGGCAGGATCTTAAGTCCTAAGATGAAGTGTTTCTTAAACTTGGATTCCCCTGCTGTTGTTGAACTACAGCTCCCATCATCCCTAGCTAGCAGGACCAGTGCTCAGGGATGATGGGAATTGTTGTCCAACAACAGCTGGGGACCTGAGTTTGAGAAACACAGGGCTAAAGAGAGGAAATATGTGGCAGTTTTCTGGGGCATCTTCTTCTGAGGCCTCTTGATAGGTTGTTGTTGTTATCCATTTTGTAGCATTTGCCACCTTACCATCTCATTAAGATTTAGAAGTGACGCTTGCCATTGCAATATTGCAGGGGGACGCTGGAGTTACTGGACGGAAGATCATTGTGGATACTTACGGCGGATGGGGAGCCCATGGGGGTGGGGCTTTTTCGGGCAAAGACTACACAAAGGTGGATCGGTCAGCAGCATATGCAGCCCGGTGGGTTGCCAAATCCTTGGTGAAAGCCGGGCTTTGCCGCCGTGTCCTGGTCCAGGTAAGTTCTGGTTTTGTCCTCTTCCGCCCTTTTCTCACCTAGCAGCCGTCAACAGAAATGAAGCGGCGTGGCAGATTTGTGGCTGCCTGCTGCTGAAGCCATCAAGCCCTCCTCCTCCTCCTCCATCATTCCTCCTGCTGCAGGGTGTCTGAAGTACAAACTGCACTGTATCACGGCTAAACGTTACCAGGCAGAGAGCGGAAGCAAAGTGTGTGGCTGCTTTTTTCTGGGGGTAGTTATAGCCCTGCAACACCTACTTCCTGCTTGAGAGACATGGCTTCCTGTGGGGAACTGCTATATTAAGGATATCGTTGAGACTGTTGTATCTGATACCGTAGCTTCAGTATATAAGAAGCGGCTGTATACACAGGCAGGTCGGTAGCCCCTCTAGCCCTCTACTTACCTGAATTCCTTTTCTTACCTATATTCTTTTAAGCATAGAGAATGTAACAGTTATCTTAGCAGTCTTTGAAACAATTCCATAAGGAAGTTCAGCACACAACTGATGCAGTTTTATGTTTTATATGCATAAGCCTGTCACCACCACATGTCATTGTGCCTTCGCAAGAATGGATTTCTCCAAGCAAGTCTTCGCCCATTGCTTCAGTTATCAATTGCCACATACACACAGAGAGGTCTAATTGTTGTTTCTTCTCATCCATAGGTTGCCTATGCCATTGGCGTGGCTGAGCCACTCTCCATCTCGCTGTTCACGTATGGTACCTCCACAAAGCCCGAACAAGAGCTGCTAAACATCGTACACCAGAATTTTGACCTCCGGCCAGGCGCTATTGTGAAGTAAGCACTTTTACAAGGGGCTTTCTCTGTCAAGGGGGAAAAAATTTACTGCAGCACCCCCACCACACTGAAGATACAAAGCAACCAGAAGTACAGTGGTGCCTCGACTTACGAATTTAATCTGTTCCGAAGGCACCTTCATAGGTCGAAAAATTCGTAAGTCGAAAAGTGGAAACGCGATTTCCCATAGGAATGCATTGGAAACGGGAAAATTCGTAAGTCGAAGCAACCCCATCTAAAAATTCGTAAGTCGGAAAAAACCCGATCTACAACCGCCGTGGTTTCCATTAGGATGTCGAGAAATTCGTAAGCGTGCGGCCATTTGCCCCATTCGTAAGTCGAAAAATTCGGTTGTTGAGTCGTTCGTAAGTCGAGGTTCCACTGTATTAGACTACTGAATTTCAAACACTGAGAAGGCAAAATAGCAAATGCACTTTCTCATGTGTATCAGCTTTCTCCACTCTGGTTGCTTCCAACTAAATCCTGTTCCAGGATGGTGCAACATTCCAGTGGAGATCTAGTTCTCCTTATTTATGAGAGTTCAGCTCCTGCTCTTAATGGGCTCAGAGTTGCACACCCAAAGAACAGCAGCAAGACAACAAATGAGTTAGTTATGCAGTCCAAGGCAGTATCATAACATTTTAAGCAGTCATGGCTTCTGCAAAGCACCTTGGTAACTGTAGTTCACTGAGGATGCTGAGAGTTGTTACTTCCAGCGCTACAATTCCCAGAGTTCCCTGGGAGCAGGGCTTGACTGTCAAACCATGCTGATAATTTTTAATTTTATTTATATATGGCCATCATCACAAGATCTCAGGGCAGTTCACAGGATGAACTGTAGTTCTGGGAGGAGAACAGGGGTCTCCTTACAACTCAGAGAACCCTTAACAAACTACAGTTCCCAAGATTCCTTGGGGAAGCCGCGACTGTTTAAAGTGGTATGATACCTGCTTTAAATGTATGATGCAAATGTAGATTTGCTGCCTGGGAAGGCTCTAGCTCTGTGTTTTCCAAGCTTGGGTCTCCAGCTGCTTTTGGACTATAATTCCCATCACCCCGTGACCACTCGTCCTGCTAGCTAGGGATGATGGGAGTTGCAGTCCAAAAACAGCTGGAGACCCAAGTTTGGGAAGCACTGCTCTAGGTTCTTCCTTCTCTGAAAGGTCTGCTGTGGGCTGTGCAGTTCTTCCAGCTAGGGAAAAGGAGACCTGGTTTCAGATGTTAGAGAATCCCAGTACAGTATTGTCATCACAGACATCACAGGCTTTCAGGTGTTTCGGGCAGGAGTCCTTCTCATCCCTACATGGAGATGCAGGGGATTGAACCTGAGGTATGTTGTCTACCACTCAGCTACTGCCATAGACTGGCTGGATGTAGCAGAGTGATGGGAGACACCATCTGTGGAGCCCTCAAGGGAAGAAGGCTTAGAGTCCAGGGATTGTTGATGGGTGCTCAGAGGGAGAAGACTGGGAGGAGGAGGTGTCAAAAGCTGAAGGGGTATCAGGGCTTAGTGAGCTGGGAGAGTCTGTGGCAGAGAGAAGTCCAAAAGCAGAAGCAGGAAGAGAGGCCAAGGGGCTGCGCTGAGTCCGGCTGGCAAAGAGGCATGGATGTCTCCCCCTCCTGCTGTGACAAGCTCTCTCCCAGGACCAGGAGGGGTGTGAAGAGGGAGGAGCAAAGGCAGGCATGCCAGCGCAGTCTCAGATTGCTTGGGAAAAGAACTTAGGCAGGTGTGGGAAGGCAGGGACCTTCAGTCTCAGCAGCTGCTTCACAGGGGCGAGGCTTACCAGAGATGAGTTGCTGTGCTCATTAGGCCTGGACACTCCTGTGCGGATCCTGGTTTTTCTAGACTTAACTCCACTTACTTTGTGTGATTTGCTGCTGGCCCACGTCTGTCAGCCACGGCCCCTCTTTACAGAGGCCCGGTTCCTTCAACAAAGCCAGAATGGGCCATGAAGTGAATGATGGTAGGTGTTTCTAGGATACATCACAGAAAATAAACAGATGCTAATGTAACCAGAGAGAAAGGGGGATCTCTCTCTCTCTCTCTCTCTCTCTCTCTCTCTCTCTCTCTCTCTCTGTGTGTGTGTGTGTGTGTGAACGGGCACACACACATTCACACCATATCCATGGCAGCTGCTCTGCCCAACAAATATGTGGCCAGTAGCTCACTGAGTAGGCATCCTGGGCTTTTAAAACAGCTGTTCTTTGCAGCTGCTATTACGTGTCTCTGGTATTTTGGGCAGCCTCCATTCCATTCAGGAAAAATTAGCGCGCCCATTATCTAGCTGTACTTAATGACTTCTTCTTTCTCTCTTTGAATAAACCAGGGATCTGGATTTGAAGAAGCCCATCTATCAGAGGACCGCCTGTTACGGCCACTTTGGGAGAAGCGAATTCTCTTGGGAAGTACCTAAGAAACTGGCCTTTTAACAATCACGGTCCCATCCCCTGAGCTTAAGGGGAGAGGACTCTGTTATGAAAGGTGCTTCCACTGACCATCCTGGAAAATAGAGAAAAGTTGTTTTCATGGAAATCGACGCTGTTTGTACTCTTGACATCTCACCACACGCACATACAAAAGATGTTTCCTATTGCTGCTATTTTTGTTTTGTTCCACTTAGAAAAGGCGCAACATAGGACTTGGACCCACAATCAAAACGATGGAATACCAGCCTTCACCCCGACTTCTCTCCGTTCTTCTGTTCAAATGGGAAGAAAATATTCCCTCTGATTTCCATAAGCTACCTTACTACAACTGGACAATTAGAAATTATGGGGTCTAATTTCCTTTCTGCAAATATTTGGTACTGCAAATATTCCCTGGACTCTTGGTATGGAAGAGGATTTTGGGGCCTACATTCGACACATATTACCCCAAAGGGTTCTGTCAGCTTTTTTTTCACCTGCCTGCTATTCTCTTTCTTCTTCTTCTTCTTTTTTAAAAAGGAAACTCTTTTCTCTTTTATAACAGCACCGTGGCAAAACATTTTAGATGGGTACATGGCCAATGCTGTTTATCTATGAGCTTACATATTGGTAAAGTTGCCGCAGCCCATTCTAGGCAGGGCTGTTTTATATACAAAATGTTAGACGATTGCTTACAAGCCCCACGCCTCACCCCATTGGCTGAGCTGCTGTGATTTCAGGGAATGCTTTAGCAGGTCAGGGGAGGAACATTCGGCTAAGATGGGATGCATGAGCCAAGCGGGAAGGAGTTCCAGATGGGAGATAGCTGAGCAAGATAAGGAATACTAGGCCAGCAAGCCTTTTCCAAAAACCCTCCAACTGCTAGAAGGATGTTATGAGGATGAAAGCAAGCCTTTAGCAGCAAGAGAGTGGACCGTACCCTAGACCAAAAATAGAAATAGAAATACTTTGTCACTGTACCACTTGTTTACAGTGAGATTAAACAAGCCCCCCTTCCCCCAACAATCTCTTAGTCCTTGTCACTCTGGGTGCTGTCGTACTACCACCAACCCCTAACGTCAGCAGCAATGTTGCTGTCTTCCATTCAGCAGCCTCATGGCCCATAGGTAGAAACTATTCTTTAACCTGTTGGTGCGGCTTATCATGTTTCTATATCTCCTGCCCGAGGGCAGGAGATTAAAAAGGTGCTGGCCAGGATGTGGGTCATCCCTGAGAATGTTCCTTGCTTGGTCTAGCAGACTCAGGGGACATCCTGTGCTGTCTTCACCACCCTCCGTAGGGCCTCTCTGTCCATGGCTGTCAAACCAGCGTGCCACACCGTAATGCAGTATGAGAGAACACTTTCTGTTGTGGGCTGATAGAAGGAAATCATCAGTTGCTGTCCAACCTTGTTCTTTCTCGAGAAGGAAGGGAAACAGTGCCGGCCCCTTCACTGTGTGGAGAGGTATAAATGAAGGCAAAAGTCGTTGGCCAGGCAGTGTGGCCCATAGGGGAATAGATTCGGGATCCTCTTCAGAGAGGAAAATGTCTAGCACTGAATGGAAGATGGTGTGGGAGCTCCGTGGAGGAAGTGCAACAGATAAGCAAGAGCGCTTTGTGTTTTAGAAAGCTATGTAACGAGTGAGGTGGGTGGGCAAGTGGAAGGCCTGAATTTAGCATTGATACGAACCAATCATCCAGGCTGGATGCCCATAGCTTTTGCCTTTCATGGTGCCATTGAAAGAAGGGGGTTCAGAAAGTTCAGTTTCCCCCCTGCATCTCAGTGTTACCCAATTGTACCAGAAGAGCCTTCTGTCCGGATTCTTGACGGAACAACAGCCCTCTCTGGAATGGGATCTGGCACTTCTCATGCATCAGCAGTTCAGGATCTTAATCTCTGTATTTTACTGTGTAAAAGCATCATGTACACTGATGGTGCTATATAAAATTAATTATAACTATAATTTAATAATAATTAATGGCTGGCACTTAACCTGATCTCAGCATCCTCATGTGCACAGTTTGCTAGAAATGCTGTTTCTTCAACACTGGAAAAACTTGATATCCTATCAGTGCCTTTGTACAGGCCTCTCTTTGCATCCGGTTTGAGTTGTTCTCCCCCCACCCCATATATACACTTTCCCAAGCGATAGTCGCAACAATTTGTATGTCAAAGCGAAAGGCATTAAAGCATTCTGCCCCTTGCCGCCGTAGGCTTGAAGAACATTTGAGCGCAATAACAGGCACTGGATCATCATAGTTTGGATACGAAACAGGCAGACGGACTTAATCCTGACTTTTTCAAAGTGTTTTGAGAAGTTCTGAGGAGAAACTGCAACCCCAGTGTGAAGTCGGCGGCTGAGACACCCACTAGATGGCACTGTAACCCATATTAGATGCATCACATTCTGCAGAACAACCCAGTTCAATGGTGGATCGTTTCCTCTTCATTATTGGCAATGTTAAGAAATGCCAGCAGCTTAATATGACAACAAGGCAGCAGGTTTAGCAAAAGCGGGATTCTTTAGTCTGTCAGCAATAGAAGAATGAGCCTTAAGTAGAACATTGCTTTTAAAGAAAAGATGGAGGTTTTCCAGCTGAGGTAAATTTATCACCATGCGCCTCACTATTTTCCACACACCTTAACTGGCAGAAATCACTATTCCTAGATGAAGAAGGAAAAGCTTTAGTTTTCAGATCTGGCAACAAGATTTTGGAAAGCTTATTATTCAGGCCCTACAGGGCAACCCTCTTGTCAACAGTGAAAGAAGAAAGCACACCTTTAGGCTACAGCTTGAAATTGGTTTCATGGTGATCTCTTCTGCTGGGGGAAATCTACTTTAGACCACAAAGGACCAAGCAATCTCTTAAGCAAAACTGTCGGCACCCTCAGCAAGGCTTCTTGGAGGTGGGAGTTGAGGGAGCAGCCATGCCAATTATATAAACAAAAGCAGTTTTGTACCTGCAGGGCCAACCAACTCTCCACACCTTGGTTCTGTGCTCCTTTAGCCATCATTGCATGTCTCCACAAAGAACTGTACAGTGGTACCTCGGGTTACAGACGCTTCAGGTTGCAGAATCTGCTAACCCAGAAATAGTACCTCGGGTTAAGAACTTTGCTTCAGGATGAGAACAGAAATTGTGCGGCGGCAGTGGGAGGCCCCATTAGCTAAAGTGGTACCTCAGGTTAAGAGCAGTTTCAGGTTAAGAACGGACCTCTAGAACGAATTAAGTTCTTAACCTGAGGTACCACTGTAATTCAGTTAAACCTAGGAAGCCGCCCTTATATATTAAAGTCAGGTGTTTGGTTCACTTAGCTCAGTACTGGGAATACGCCATTGCAGATCCCTAGTCCCTTCTTACCATCCACAAGCCAATTTCCTGGTTCCCTAGAAGACAGTCTTAAGACTGCTATCCTCAGCCCACATACCTGGGAGCAACCTCCTCTAA
Organism: Zootoca vivipara; assembly: GCF_963506605.1. Classification (NCBI taxonomy): domain Eukaryota; kingdom Metazoa; phylum Chordata; class Lepidosauria; order Squamata; family Lacertidae; genus Zootoca; species Zootoca vivipara. Next base: position 80,230,205 of record NC_083280.1, read on the forward strand.
CACGGCGGGACTTTTGAGTAAACATTCATGGGACTACAACCCTGCTCCCAGTATACATCATTGTTTTCAGCGGGGTTTGCTTCTGAGCAGATATACCTTGTATTGCGTTGCAGACCTGCAGTGTGGACACGGGCTTCAAGATTCATGCTAGGAGGCTAGCGCTTGCATGCAGGCAAACACATTTAAGACACGTTTTTCTTTCATTTCCGCATATCTCCTTGCTGATCCAAAGTAATCTTCCCTATACCCACGAGGATTGTCCTCGGGGGGGGGGGGGAAGCAAAACAAATGTTGAATTTGCAGAAGTGTTTGTACTTATGCCTCTTGTGTGTTTTATGCAATGTGCTGAAGGCAAGGGGATCAAGGGGTGGTGGTGGTAAGAGAAACAACTCGAGAGGAAATATCAAATACAGTGGTACCTCTACTTACGAATTTAATGCGTTCCGAACGCACATTCGTAAGTCGAAAAGAATTGTAAGTCGAATCCCATAGGAATGCATTGGGAGAAAAAAATCGTAAGTTGAAGCAACCCTATCTAAAAATTCGTAAGTAGAAAAAATCCTATCTAAACCGCATCCAAGATGGCGGATGGAGCTCCGTTCGTAAGTAGAAACATTCGCAAGTAGAGTTATTCGTAAATAGAGGTACCACTGTAGCTGCTTTCCAGAACTCTTGATTCTGCCAAAGTTCAGCAACTCCAAAAACCGATAAACACTGCAAACGTTTAGGCAGAATCTTGCTAATATCACTGCCTGGTTTAAGAAATTATCACCTTGTTCTAAGAAAGTGTATTCACTTTCCTTTGCAAACTGCAGAGGGAGCTTGTGCCTTTCATAAAGGGGGAGAAAACTAAAAGTCCTCTTAACAAACTCCTCTACATACTGTATATTTTTTTGTCCCCCCCCCTCCTTCTACCTGCTCTGCTCATACTCCATTCATAGAAGTCCCTGCTATCAGCTATGAGACCTAAATAGAACACCTATGGTCAAAGGCAGTATATCTTTGAATGCTGGTTGATGGGGACAAACAAGGAATCTGTTAATCTCATGCCCTACTTTTAAGCTTTGCAGAGGCACTTGGTTGAGCACAATTGGAAACCAAATGTCTCTGAGAGACAAGTGACTTGTCCAAAGGTAAATACAAAGGATAGGTGGGGCTTGAGGCCCCAAACCCAGACCACCCCATCCCAACCTAATATTTGTTACTGCACTGTAACAATCACATCCATTTGGCAAATGACAAACTAGCAGCTTACCAGAGACCACAAACTGGATTCAAAAAACAGGTGGGGTGTTAGGACCCTCCATAATTTCTCTTCCAGTTACTTCCCCACCACCACCCAAGGCATCCAAATCCCATTCATTCCTACAACATTAAGTTTCGAACCAGACCCCAGGAATCTATATTTTCAACCTCGCCTCATCTATCTGCACCCTTCCAAAGGATTTCTCTTTCTAAAAATTAATCCTTATTTGCCCCTGTTTTGCCTTCTCCAAATACAAAAGTTATCCACCAGCCCTGTTTCTGTTCACTAATCTTCCTTAGATTCACGCAGGCGGCTTCATTTCCCTTTCCTTTCTCCTTTTCCCACCAATCACCCCATGCCATTGTGGCATGGAACTCATGCTATGTCAAAATGAACATAAGGAGAGACCTGCTGGATGAAACCAGAGGCCCATTTAGTCCAGCATCAGATTCTCACGGGGCTTGACCAGATGCCCATGTGAAGCGGGGGAACACAAACCTGCCGAGTAAGGCAGGATATGAGCACTGGATAAGGTGTTGCAACTGTCAATCAAGTTTTGCAGCTCAGATCTGCCCTTCCCAGCCTTGCAGCTCCCAGAGTAAATGAAGGCATTTTGGGTGGGATGTTCGACTGTCAGACCGACACATTGCGCCAGCAGCAATGTGGCCAAACCTTTTGTTAAAAACAAATTCTATACCCTATTTGTTTGCATCGCCAGTCTTTCCTTCCTGAAGGCTTTCTGGAGCGTATCCCTAGTTAAATACACTGTGTTTGCCAGACCACACGTCGGGTGAAAGACCGGCTGTGTGCTTTACGCTTCCGTTAACTTACATCAAGCAGAGGCTGATAAAATCAATTGTGCCGTTATGTTTCTTTCTCAGCACTGAAATAGTGGCGGCTGAGCCAATACAGCCACAGAACCTGCCACTCAGTTGTTTGGTGCCCTGTCGCTTTTCATTTCTCAGTTTACCTATTTAAGTTCTGTTCACAATCTTTCATAGTTTGCATTTTAAAAAAAGTCCTCACAAAAATTAGTCAGCGTTTCAGAATGCATTTTCCCCAGGCACATTTTTTAAATTCAATTTCCCTCAATACACATTTTCTCTCTCCATTTTTATATGTACAGTAATTTCCTGTCAAATGTGAGCTAACACTCTGCAGTAGCAAGAGGTGACAGGCAGCTGACTAGAGCCTTCTTGTGAAAGCAACCCCTGCAAAATCAACATCAATGTACATTCTCAAGATATAAGCTAAAGCCAGCTAACCCAATCTGCAAAGCCGGTGCTTTCCATTCACCTGTTTTCCAAATTGAAGTTAACAGTGTGATGTTAGCTGCATAAGCGCAAGGACCAGTAGGTGGCGATGTGAAAGAGGGCTAGAAGTCGCAAGTTGGGAAATGAATTTCTGCCTCTCCCAACACGATGTCCTGTGTCTCTTTGAATCCTATGTGGTGTCAGAATGGAGCTGTAAAAAAAATGTTGCTTGGGGGGAAAAAGAGAGAGAGAGACATTGCACATTCTTTTGTAGACCAAGAAAATCTTTAATAAAAATACATTTTTTAAAAAGAATGGAGATTAACTGCGGGAGAACACCTGGTTTCATTTTCCAGGAAGTGAAAATCCATTCCGCATTTTTTAAGGGTATCACAGAAGACTGACATTCAAAGTTAGAAAACATGACAAAACTAGAAACTGGCAAATATTGAATAAATAAGAAAATAAGATTGGCCATTGGCTTCATTAAACTGTCAAACATTGACTCATATTCCAAATGCACATTTTTACGACATGAGTACAAGAACTATCAATATCTGATTTCAGTATAGTGCCTCGCCACCATTAATAAGTTAAATGTAACAATTCTCTTTTTCAATACTGTTTGCAAGCAAAGTGCCATGAGCAATAAAGGTGTTATATGTGCAGAGTTAACAGGGACCATATGCCTTTTCTTTCCCTCGGTATCTTTTCATCCACTGATGTTCCCAAAGAGAAAATGGAACAAAGCAGAGAGGATAGTTAATTGGGCATTGAAAGTCTCAGATGTTTTATATCCAGGGTCCTGAATATTGGCATCCGTCGTTTTGCATATATCAGAGGAGGCAAAGCCTGCTCTACATTTATGATGGAGCTTCTCAAGCATTGTCAAGTCCCCGTGCTCATGCAGTCATCTTCAACGAGGCCGGCTAAACAGCTCCCTCCAAAGAGATCTGCGACAAGGTCTTCTTCCTGCAGATCAGCACAACAGCCGGAGGGAGGAACATCAGAAAGCTCATCACGAACACCGTGGCAAAGATGACCAAGGCAATTGTCCACGGTGCCAAGATGGTATCTACCATGGCTTTCTACCCGGCTGTCTTGGCTCAAACACGTACCTAAGGGAGAGGAAAAAAACAACAACCACCACACACCTCACATGAGTTTTCAAGACAGCTCCAGCAGCAATACCGACTAATACCTCAAAAAATGACGTGAAAAAGGAATAAGTCTGAATTGAGCGTTTTCAAAAGGTTGCCTGTTGATCTATAAAGGAAGCCCTTCCTAGCCAGCCCAGAACAGGAGGAATTTGAAGATCTGGGGAGCAGAGGGAGCAGAGGATCACTATCTATGCACCAGCCTCACGTTGTAAATAGTAAGTAGTTTCTGTGACCTGTGCTTGCCTGAAGACAGGGATGAGGAGCCTTGTGCAACCCGAGGGCCGCAACCAAATGTGGGTGGAGCAGAAAGTATGTACACTTTGCCTTTCTCACACAATCACACACCCTCCTCTTATCCTCCGTCCAGTCAAGCAAAAGGCATGATCAGAATCCAAGGGCAACATTCCAACCAGGCAAAATTATTCAAGGAGGGTGTTGTTTAAGCAAGGCCGGTGAGGGCTGTCACCTGGGGAGGTGTGTGGCTAGGGAAGCAGTCTAGCTTGGGGAGAGTCACATGGGTCAGACGAGGACCAGCCCACCCATGAGGCAGGGTGAAGCAGCCCAGTCGGCACCCTTGTGGGCTCCCTGCCCACCCCACAAGATCTTTCAGAAATGGGTGCTGATGCCTGAGCCGCTTCTCCATGGGTGCCGTGGAGGTGGGGGCGGCACTTTGTGTTTCATTTCAAGCAGCAAAATGTGACAGGCTGGCCCTGGATCAGACTGAGAGGCCTTTGGTCTCTGCGTGTGAGGTTTCTCACTCCTGCCTAATGGTCTGCTAGCCAGGAGAAAGGAAGAAAGAAGAGGACTCTGTTGAAAGCTGTATCCCTCCCATTTGTGTGTGTGTGTGTGTGGATAAAGATTTTTTCATGTAACCAATGAATCAGTTGATTATATTCAGATAAAACATGCATTGCCAAGGCCTCAGTTTTGGTGTTGCTCGAAGACTTCTTCTTCTTCTTCTTCTTCTTCTTCTTCTTCTTCTTCTTCTTCTTCTTCTTCTTCTTCTTCTTCTTCTCCTCCTCCTCCTCCTCCTCCTCCTCCTCCTCCTCATTCATATACTGTCTCCAGTGACAGCATTTCCCTGTTTCTCTCCCAACAGAGGTCATCATACAAGGTAGTTAAAATTAAGATTACCATGTTCTCTTGAAGGGAAAGGCAATTTTAAATATTTCCCCTCATTCTCTGTTACATTGGATTACATGCAAACCAAAATAGCTACACACACAAGAATGCCCTTAACTCTCAACCCCATCAATTAAAAATGGCAACTAGTGCTTTAAGGACTCCCTACCCTGGAATAAGCACAAGGAAGTGTCCTTGGATGGAGATTTTTTAAAACACTGAGGCATGACAACCAAAGCCAGAGAGAACTATATAGTGGAAGAAAACAAGTTCATTCTTCTGTCAACTAAAATGGCAGCTCAACACAAAAAGTTGGGGTGATATGTGAAGGAAAGAGAACACCAGAACATTAAGAAAACAGTCTCTTGTCAGGAAAGGTTGCTGTGTGAGCTTTTTTTTTTTTTAAAGTGCAACTTTCTTGGTTACCTAAGAAACATTGACAGGATTTGGGGAGCAGGGCAACTTAGATGCACTCTCAGAGCTTTCAGCCAGAAAACAAGAAGCAAAAGAATTGTTTTCAAAATGGACAAACAATGAATCTTGCTCAATGTGTAAATACTTAGAATGATCCATTCCTTCTCATTAATGACTTTTGTGTTGAGAATTCTGATACCACCATGTTTCTGTGGTCCATAAAAACAGATCCTGTTTGCTTTCCACTTGAAGATCTTTGTGCACATTGTCCTTGGAAATCTCGCTTTCCTTATTGTTTTACCTGCTGAGTATCCCCACTGGCAAATTGTGCAAGACTATGCTTGAGAAGGGAAACAATTCTTCCTGGAGATCAATTTGCACTTGGGACATACATGCAAATGATACATTGCTAAGTATGCAGGCATAATTCTATGGCTTTGGAATGCTGCTAGTCAATGTGGGTCTTCTTTTTCTGCACCACACCATCATTATATAACTTTTAAATCACATGAAATATTTTAATTGTGTAGCTCAGTGGTTGAGACTGCTGGCCTAATTTGTACGCCCTGCTACCATGGTGGCAGCATTTTTCTTCCCGGGGCCTTAATCTTTAAGAGTGTAGTCACATGAATGATGGCAGTCAACTGGTGAGCATGTCATGATTGAGATGATGCCACAACAGTACACAGCCAATTAGAACTGGTTATGTGCTGGTGTAACTGTGGACAAGGAAATGTCAGGTTCTGCACTTAGATAGGAAGAAGCAGCTGTACAAATATAAGACGGGGACACCTGCCTTGTCAGTAGTACACATGAAAAAGATCTAGGGGTCTTAGTGGACCACAAACTCAACAGTGTGATGCAGCAGCAAAATATAGTAATGCTATTCTAGGCTGCATCAAAGAAGTATCCTGTTCTGATCAAGAGAAGTCATAGTACCGCTCTACTCTGCCTCGGTCAGACCACACCTGGAGTACTGTGTCCAGTTCTGGGCACCAAAATTTAAGAAGGATATTGACAAGCTGGAACGTGTGCAGAAGAGGGCAACCAAGATGATCAAGGGTCTGCAAACCAAGCCCTATGAAGAACTGTTGAGGGAGTTGGGTGTGTTTAGCCTGGAAAGAGGAGACTGAGGGGAGAAATGCTAGCAATCTTCAAATATCTTAAGAGCTGTCACGTGGAAGATGGAGCAAGCTTGTTTTCTCGTGCCCTGGAGGCTAGAACTCAAACCAATGGACCCAAGTTACAAGAAAGGAGATTCCGACTAAATCAGGAAGAACTTTCTGACAGAGCTGTTTGACAGTGGAACAGACTCCCTCAGAAGGTGGTGGGCTCTCCTTCCTGGGAGGTTTGTAAGCAGAGGTTGGATGGCCATCTGTCTTGAATGCTTTAGTTGAGATTCCTGCATTGCAGGGGGTTGGGCTAGATGACTCTCGGGATCCCTTCCAGATCTGCAATTATACAGTTCTGTGATTCTATAAACAAAACACACACACACACACACACGGGAACTGCCACACAATGTTGCAAGGTGGTGCTTCTTTTCTGTGTTCCGGCAAGCCATGCTCTTTTCCAAAATATGCCATTCTATTTCATACTCCCTAAAAGTCAATCAGCATTCTCTCCCCCATGCTTAGGCCTCACTGAGCTGTTTTGGGTTTCCTCCCCTTTAGGGATACAGATATAGATATAGATTAGATACAGATATATCTAAAACCTCCTTCTGGTGCTTGGAAGTACCATTCAGAGAATCAGATTGCTGTAGAAATGTTGGGCGCAGATGAAATTTGGTTGCAAAGGGAGCAGACACCATGCAACATTTTGTGGACTCTGAGAAAATTGAGGCTTTTGCCCTTCACTTTCCGGCAATGAAAAAAATATATGGTTTTCTAAAAGAGGCTGTAATATTCTAGAAACATACGCTTTTGCCCAATCATACTTATGCAATTTGTTTCATAATCCATTGTTAAACTTCAAAGGACTATTTTTTGGAAATGTCTAAAAGGTCACTAGGTTCATTTTGCTATTGACTATGATAGCCTTGAGCTGGGCACAAGGCAGAAGGCTCTCATGGATCCTCTTGTAAAATGTGTATGATGAGCAGATGATTTTCATGATCATATTATATTATAATCATAAATATGTGTGACTTACAAAATCTGTTTTAGAAAAAAAACAGGATTTGTAGGATCACTCTCTTGGACATCCTTGTTAGCAAACTAAATATGTACTGTTTAATCATAGCTGAAAAGCTGAGCTTAAGAGTCAACCGTCTGTAAAACACAACAGTTGTTTCTTACTTTCATGGCAAACAAAGAGTTTCAGTTCCTTGTTTAAATTTTCTGGGTTCTTGTTTTTGCTGGAGCACAATTGCTTTACTCTTGAAGGATTCCAGACTCTAATGGAAATATTTTTCAGGTCACAAGTGATGGGGGGAGAGAAAGAACTAAGCATCTCCCTTCTGTCTGCTACTTCTCTGCTCAGAATTTCCCCGATTTCCGAAGTGGCTTGTCAGCTAAGGGCCAAAGACTATGACAGCGAGCAAGAGCCCTGAATGGATCTCCCAATATCTTTGTATTTCACTAAAAACAGTTGTTGGAATAGTGGGCTGATTTGGTTCATGGCCATTGCATAATCTCCAACTGCCCTGAAAATGCCGGGACCGTCACGAAAACCATTAAGCCACCACGGCTTCTCCCTATGTCATGCGGAGTCCCAAATTCCCATCTTTGTTGAGGCATGCTAACCAGAAATGGCTTCGCGTTGGGGGAGGCAGTAGGAAGAGAGGATTGCTGACTGAGGCCTCCCCCTCCACCACTATCACCTCCTTTGCCACCGTTCCTGGAAGTCAGAGAAGGCAAGGTGGGGAGAGACCATTGCTGGATCTGAGAGAGGGAGCCAGGATGGCCTGTGGAATAGCAGCAGTAGCAGCAGCGGGAAGAGGAGGATGAAGGGAGCATGAGGCAATGAGGATGCCATCACCATCCCCAATGTGGGAGGCTACAACTCTCCAGCCTGGCAGGCCCCACAGGTGGCCAAATAAAAAGGAGGAGGAAGAGAGCCAGGTCAGGCCTGAAGAGAAGGTGGTGGCTGGAGGAGACCCTGGGCAGGGGCAGGCCCTGGGGTGTGTGGGGTGATGGGGAAGGGTGGGGTGCAGGCAAGCCTCGAGGGGGGCTGGAATTTGAGGGGTGTGGGGAGGCAAGGAGGTTATCGGGGCCGAGAGTGGGGGCAGGAGCTAGCTGGGCTTCAGGTGGTGGTGGTTTGTGTCATGAAAAACTTTAATAAAGATATTAACATGCAAAAAATTGAATAAATCAGAAAATTAAAATTAAAAGCTCCCCTCAGCAGTGATACTGATGTAGAATAGAATGTACCAACTTTCATCTGAGGAATGTTGGAGGGTATGCCATTGTACCAGATGTGGGGCGGTGGGGTTTAAGTCAGTTGTTTTGCTGATTAATTTTAATTTCTATTAATTTTGTGGCAACAGGGTACATTCCGGACAGATTGCACAAACCATGTCAAGCTTGGCCCCACACATTTCTGTTGAACAATTCCTTGCAGCACTTAAGTTAGACCAGATGTAGCTAAGATGGTGCCCTCCAGTCAGAAGTTGTTGGACTACAACTTCCATCATTCCCCCAGTCATTGAACATTCTGACTGGGGATGATGGGAGCTGGTGTCCAGCTACACCATTTGCTTTCCCTGAGCTAGACCCTTCCTTGGGAGTGAACCCCACTGAAATGAGAGCAACTTCCACCTAGGCAGATAGGACTGAAGTGCAGAAGCACTGGCTTCTGCCCAGAATCATTGTGCCCGTTGTCATCAATATGGCAGGCTGATTTCCAGAATGCATTCGTTCATTGCTCTTTTGAGGGGGCCTTGCAGAACACTGTTATCTATTTCAATTAGAAACCATTTTGTGTGCGACGCTTTCTTTTCCTCTTTTCGTTTGAACAGCTATTCATCTCGGCAAGGAGAAACAATGCCTCGTCTATATTTCCTTTGTGAATGTGATAAGATAAAAATGGTACAAAGAAGCAGAAATACAGGTTGAGTACTCAGGAATACTCATGCGTTTAACATATTCATTAACAATTATTATAGCTGTGCACGGAAAAATATCAGCCTGAGAATCTACCTCGTTGTCTCAGATAGGACATTGCCTCAGCTTAGCTACTCAGGTCGACCTCACATTTCACCTCATATCCATGGCGCAAGATTAATTGCCTTGTTTTCCAAAGTCTGAAATTGACTACAATGGAACTATATACAGATGCCCATAACCTGTGCTGATTTTCTAGAAAAAGAGGTGCTGGAACTCGCCGTGAACACCTCCCTTGCTCTCTTACAATGGCAATGCCACTTACCTGAGAAGTGCTGGAATTGAATTCCAACAAATTCCAGCTGAAAAAAAGCCCTGCCTATAAACTTTTATTATTTTGTTGACATAAGTGGGTGATGTTTGCTGTCAAAGGAGCCTCTTCTGAGAGGTTAAAAATGTTGCGTTTCAGTGCAAATAGGCTCAGGGGGTCCTTGGCTACACACAGTTAAAGGCTTTTTTTAAAAAATAAAAAGGTTTGAGGACCTTCCCTGTGGTTTTGTAGACAACATGACCAACAACACTGAGGTGTCCCTATGCTTTCAGTAAGGAGGGTAGGTGCAAGGGTTAAGACACCATAGACCAAATAAATAAATAAAACAGGATTCAATATTTAAAAACAAACAGACACCACTCATTTTGCTCCAAAGTCACAGTCTTTCTACATCCCTCCCCAAACCACTGTGACAGGAAGTAAAGAAGAGTGTTGGCAAAGGAATCAACAGATTGAAATATAGTGCTGTCAGTCAAATATCTACATCAATGTAGATGCCTGATAAGCATCTCAGAGGAGGGCATTCTGGTGGGGAAAGGCCAACGCAGAAAGGTTCTCTCATTGGTTGCGACCTATCAAATTTCAGGAAGCAGGTGTCGGACAATTATTTTAGTGAAGCAGAAGCAGATTTAGGGAAGCGTGTGGAGCGTAGGGGTGTTACAGAGCATTTTAAGCAATGGCAAATTTCAAGTATTCAAAACCACATCACACTCACTATTCCACTGCAACAAAGCACTTCACCCTATCCTTAGAACAGCCCTATGAGGTAGGTACACACATTCTTGCAGACAAATGCTAGGTCTCCTGAGGAAATTCTGTTGTGTGGATGGGAAAGCAAAATGCACACCAGAGATGATAATCTTCCTGGTTCATTTCTCACTTTGTTAGCCACTCCATTGCGCTAAATTTATCATTTTATGATGCTGCATTAGGAAATGCACTGTGTGTGTGTGTGTGTTTTGCTTCATAGACATAATCGATACCATAACCATCCTGCAAGAATGACAGATGGGAGGATAATTTTGGCAGGTTGACTATTAATGATACTATTTATAACCGTGAATTGTTCATGCCCCATTAGGATGGCCAAATGCAAAGGAGAAGACAGATCCAGTTCTTTTAATAGCTGTGCAGACAGAACATTGCTGGTCTGCTTTGCATGCAAAGTTGAACCTACCCAAATTGCATCTTCTGCACCACTGTTAAAAACATTGGAATCCTACCTCGAGGTGTGCTGATCATTTTTCTTTGGGGCCATTTGTTGTGTAGAATTAAAAACCAAGCTCTCCTGAAGAGTATTTTTGTGGGGGGGGGGGGGGAGAAGCATCTCTGAAATTGCCTTAAGAGCAACACCGCATCATGTTGCATCTCTCCCAAGGCATTCTGGGAAGTGTGGCCAAAAGAAGCAGGGTCTTTTCACGAGGGTCTTTCCACAGCTTCCCACTAGGCGTATTTTGGTCAGAAGCCCACTAAGGTTAGGCAACAATTCCCTCTTCCAAATTTCAGATGATTCTCTTCTTCAAGAAAAAGCCCCAGAAATATCAGCCCCTGTTTTCACAGGGGAATAATATTTTCAGGCAAACGTGGGGAGGATTCTATCAGAATAGGTCACCAAACATTTATTTTAAACCTAACCTTTTAGGAAAAGCAAGGCTTCCATCACAGTAGTACCACACTAGGCTGTATTTGTTGTAGTCGAGAGAGACAGCTTAGCACACACAACACACACACAGTATAATTTAGAAGTCTGGTCTTTCTGGTCTTACCTGCTTTTATAAAATATTTTTGCCTCCACGTGCGGTTGATCTCGACTCAAGTTGCTCTTTGTTGTAGGTTTTTTTATTCAGGGTTGCCAAACTGAAGTAAAGCACATTTTCTTCCCGCAAAAGCTTCCAACTGTTTAATGAAGCTGTCAAAAAAGCAAGGGAGACTAGCAATCTCTAGGACACCAGGGATCAGGCAATAGCTGGTATTACTGTAGAAATAGACAACTATTTGGAGTAGAGTGCCCGTATCACCTCCCACCTGCTTGCTCTTAAAGCAACACCGTCCCTTTAGGGAAATTTCCATGCAGCTTTCCATCTGGTCCTGCTCTGGTTGCTTCCCACAGCTTGGGCAAAATACAAACTGGACAAGGTGGCTTTGCACCCCTTGGAGGTTTTACGAGAAGGGCAAATGAGTCATTGGTACATTCTCGTTAAAGCCATTTACATTGGAGGTGGCAGGGATGCTGCTATGATTGATGTTGTGCTGTGCGCCCGAAACAATTACTTTTCAGGAGCTGTAAAGACAACTGCTGAATTTACTGGACTCTGGATTTGCCTGTGATTCGGTTTCAGATTTCTAACTGAAAATTGCATGCATCTTTAGTGTTGCCAACTTTCCCACTGATTACCGTTTTATTGATTTCCAGTATTACAAAAGGAGGGAGATACAAAAACAAAATCCCAACTTACTCCCCTCCTCCCTCTGGGACGGATCAGTCTACAGTATTTAAGCTTGCCAAAGTCTAGTCTTTAACTGCATCTTGAAATGTGGTGATCATGTTTATTATTGTGTTGGGAAAAGCTTTGCCTGATGATTTCTGTACACCATACTGCTCCTAAGGGTACGAGAGCAAGCACTAGTTGTTCAGTTAATCTGCATATTAATTTGGCTGATGTAGAAATTCAATCTATTCGCTGCTTTGCGGGACATCCTCAGGAGAAGAAAAGGCTAAAGAGCAAACCCTATACAAATTCGGAGTGGAGTCCCTAAGACGGTTGGATGGTGCTTTGCATGCCTCCTTCTGGCAACTCCTGCTGCCAAGCTGGTGCAAAACGTATTGCTCTGCTTTCCTTTGGAGCACATCAGCGAGACCAAGAAGGGGGTCTTCTCGTCTGGGCAGCCCAGGCTTGTGCCCCAGGGAAGTCACTTCAGTGCAGCTAACGCAGCAAAAACAATGCAGGAGGCAGCAGATGTGAGTTACCAGTCTCTGCAGCCACAGCAGGTGCTGTGATTCCCCAGCAGTTTGGCTTCACCCCCAGTAACGCTGTGTCGTTGGAGGAGCCCACACAAAAGCACTCCCCACCCTGCTGCTGTCATACTTAATGGGTTCTTTGGTAATCCTAGGATTTGATGGGATGCTTTTATATTTAGAGATGGCTGTGTGAAAGTAGTTTTCCACATAGTTAACTTAACTGCCTGATAAGCCTGCTTCAGGTGGAATTCCCAGAATGAGGCAGGGAAGAAAGGAAAACCTCCTTTGTAGGGTTGTTATGGTCTGACTCAGAGGAGGTGCCTATGTATTTAAGATTCTAGTTCTGTTACAGAGATGCACTGCACCAACCCCTGCCGTATTATAATAAACAATAATAGATGTTTTTAAATAGCATCATTAATAGTCAACCTGCCTAAATTATCCTCCCATCTGTCGCCCTTACAGGATGGTTATGGTATTGATTATGTCTATGAAGCAAAACACCCTACCACATGTCCTAATTTAGTGCAATGTAGTGGTTGCCCCCTGGGTGGCTTCCATCATATATAAAACCACAATACAACAATACAGGGCTGCTTTCAGATGTCCTCTAAAGGTTGTATAGTTACTTATTTCCTTGGTTCAGAGGTTGCATAACTCCATACCCTCCAACATTTCTCTGATGAAAATAGGGGACGTCCTATGGAAAAGCGAGACATTCTGGGATTGAATCAGAAACTGGGGTGGCTTCTGTAAACACGGGACTGACCCTTGGAAAATAGGGACACTTGGGGCAGAACTACACTCATGGCTTTTTAATATTAAGGAAGGGTTAAAGAAGGGTTTTGATAACATATATGGACACATGACATCCTACTTTTAACATTCATAATGTGTTATTAAAATGTTACACCAGAGGGTGCAGCAGAGCAACCAGCAGCAGGGAAACAGCATTTTGATGGAAAAAAGTCTAAGGTAAACAAGTTTTAATTAATGAGTATGCCCTGTGACATTTTAGAATGACATCCTATATAATAATGTCCAAGTTGTCCCTGCGTCCAGTTGTCCCGTGTGTCCCTGGGGTACTGCGCATGTACCCCAGAGACACAGGGATTGGACGGAGGGACAACGGCCAACCGCCGCTCCGCCACCCGCCGCTCCGAAGCCCAGTCTCATGCTGGAGGTGCGCGGCGAGGCGGCGGGGGAAAGAAGCGCTCCCCCCGGCAGCCTTGCCGCGCACCTCCGGCATGGGACGGCGCTTCCTCGGCCGAAGCGGCAGCGGGCGCCGAGGGAAGCCGGCTTTGGCTTGGCGGCGGCGGGAAGAAGAGGAGGAATTCCTCCTCTTTTTCCCGCCGCCGCCAAGCCAGTCCCCAAGCCGAAGTGCGGCGCGGCGGGGGCTTTTCGCCGTTTGCCTTCCCGGAGCGAAGGGGGAGGCAAACGGCGAAAAGCACCCGCCGCGCCGCACTTCGGCTCGGGGACTGGCTTGGCGTGCGCGGCGAGGCGGTGGGGGGGGGAGAAGCGCTCCTCCCCCCCGCCGCCTCGGCACGCAGCGCCGGCATGGGACGGAGTTTCGGAGAAGGTCTCCGAAGCCCCGTCTCATGCGGGAGGTGCGCAGCGGGGGGGGGGGGCGGGAGAAGTGCTTCTCTCCCCCCCCCCCGCCGCCTCGCCATGCACCTCCCGCATGAGACGGGGCTTCGGAGACCTCCGAAGCTCCGTCCCATGCCGGCGCTGCAGGACAGCAGCGTTCTAGCGCCCGTTTTTAAACGGGCTGAATTCCACTAGTATCTAATATTGTTCTAATAATGTTAAACAGGTCAGTGTAGATCCAGCCCTGGAAGGTCTGTAAGAGTCTGGTTGTCCTCTTGGCCTCTGCAGGAATCAGTGTCCTTGGTGTCCGTTATTTGTTACATAGAATGTAAAACAATTTTGTAGAGGCAAGAAAAGGGGGGATATATGCACAGCATTGCCAAAATTAATAATCTGAATATCTGTGCAAATACCAACACAGGTGCCAGCGTGTCCAGTCGGGGAAGCGTGCTATTCAATAACATAGCAACTACCTTGAACAAACAGTTGTAAATCCCAGGCTGAATAAACAATTCAGGCATCAACAAAATGGAAGGGGGAGGATGATTTATGTGCCACGAAATAAAAGCAGTATTAAATCACCCATAACAGAAATGCTTTGCCCTGGCACAGGCTGAACAGGTGGAAAGCACATGCTATTTGGCTTGTAGAGAAACAAATGATATTAAGATAATGTTTTCCAATTTCCCCTCACCTTGACTCACCTGTAGCTCTGATGTATTACCTTTGAAGTGCCCTTCAACTCTGCAAAGCTGTTTCACTTTTTTAAAAATGTTTGTTTTGAAGTAGGTTTGCCAGCTGAACAAAATACAGTGGTGCCTCGCTTAACGAATGCCCTGCTTAACGAAATTTCCGCTTAACGAAAAGTTTTTTTCTAGCGGAGGTTGCCTCGCTAGATGAATTCGTTTTTTTAAAAAAATTCAATGCATTCCTATGGGATTCGCTAGGTGAATTTTTCGTTATAAGAAAAGACCCATGGAACGAATTAAATTTGTCTAGCGAGGCACCACTGTATATATATAGTCAGGCCTGCACCTGTGCTTTTAGCAGGCATGAACTTCATGAACCAGCCAGCGGATGTATTACTATAGAAGCGGGCTTCTACCCTGCAAAGCATTGTCACCATTTTTATAATGTTCATTTTGAAGTAGGTTTGCAAATTGACCAAAAAAGGAACCTCACCACAGCATCAGCATCTTCTCAGATCAGCTCATATCTCCCCTCCATACCCCATGGGCACAAACTTATGTCCTAGTCAGATCCCTCCCCCGTAACAACATTAGCAACAAATTCTAATTCTTAACTGACCATCCTATTTATTATCACGTTTTCAGTCGTGTCCCAGACATTCCAATTCTGCATCTAAACAAGGCTGACATTGACCCAGTTGGTTTAGCTCATCCTTTGCACTCAGAAAACATAAAGGAAAGCAATGCATTGTGCTTTTATTGATTTCCCTTCTTGAACGCAGAAAAAAAAAAAATCACAGACTTATCAAGTTACATATCTGATTAGTTGCTATAACCCACAATTACATAGAACCTTAAAAAGCCCCACACCCAACACCCTTTATTCAGATCTATGACAGCTCAGTTTAAAACTCGCAGACAGTGAGGCGGTACACATCGCACCGTTTATCATTCCAGGTGCCATCAGTGTACATTTCAACACATTTTTCTGCCCCTTTCCCTGTGGGCTCATTTTCATACCAGTTCGTATAATTCAGGGGCTTCCCGTTCAGGTACTGAAATTCCCCAGGAACATGCCCCTCAGTAATGCCCAGGTAAGCATATGTGTTAAAGGATTTAACAAAGCTCATAATAGCATCATTTTCCTTCTTGTTTGTCGGAGAAGCAATGGTGCCATGGGCTGCTTTGCAGATTCTTACTGAATTGTTAAAATCAGCTGTTTTTTCAGTGCTGGCAAACACTTTACTGCCAACTGTTACAATCTTTCCACTCAAAGCTAAGGCTGAAAAACAAAATGGAAGACCCGGTTAGTCCTATTAGACGACAGAAGTGAGCCAGCAGTAAATCACACTGTGCATGTTGAAGTTAACTCTTTATTACCAATAACAGGGTCTGCACAGGCTTGGCAGAGAGTCTGGTTTAACGAGCACAGGAACTCATTCTCAGTAGGTCTTGCCCCATGTATCAGTTACTAAGACTAAAGATTCCCACCTCCCCAAAGCCGTCTTCCTCTCAAGAGTCCACCCCTCCCCCCAGCAATCAGAGACTGCATCTGCGTGCTTGTCTTTGCTCCTCCTGCTTCACGCCTCTTCTGGTTCTGGGAGACCAGGGAGAGAGGAGTTGGTTGCAGCAAGAGAGGACGATGCCCCTGACTGTTCACCAGCCTGACTCATCTCTGCCTCTTGGCCTTCCTCCTCTCATTCTCCTGCTTCAGTTTCTGCCTCTCATTCTGGACTCCCCTCTGCCACAGACTCCCAGCTCACTAAGCCCTGTTCCCCCTCACCTTATGGAAGGAAGCAATTATTTAAATAAAAAAAAATGTACAGTACCTCTTTCTATGATGGTGATTCTGTATTTGATTTCCTTAAGGTCACCTTGCAGTTTAGGATCCTCTGATGCAGACAGACCTGTGAACAAAAGTGACAATTATTAGTTTATTTTGTTTTATCCGTTTGTTTCTATGGCACTTTGAAATTCACAAGACGAGAGAACAGTTTTTCTTAACAGCCGTCTTGAATAGGAATGGATTATATAAAAGTGGTGTTAAATCATTAAAAAAAGAGGAGTGCACCAAGCATATTGGTTTTGTTTTTCATCTGAAATAAACACTTTTTGCTGCAGTAAATGGACTTGTGATATATTTGTTATCCAGATTATGAACTGTTGAGAAATGTTTCTTATACATTGAAAAGAAAATGCTGGTTTTGTCTGACTATCTATCCAGGCTGCATTCCTGTGCATGCTTACCTAGGAGTAAGCCCTAATGAATATACTGGCATTTACAGTTCTGAGTAAACATGCCTAGTTTGTACTTGCGGAGCTTCTTTAAAAGACAGGTTGCCCAACATAAATGTGATGGGTATTGCAGAGGGTTCTAGTATGGACTGCTGCACTCATTCAGTTAATGTGGGGCAACATGGAGATCTTAGAAGTCCGCTGCATGCCTTGCACACTCTGTGTAATATTTCTGTCCCAGGATGTTCTCCAGAATCATTATGTAAGCACATCTTTGTTGTTGTTGGCATCCGTCTGTCTCGGGAGACAATGGAAGAGAGTATCTTCAGGGGCAAAGTCTAACAATTGGAGAGTTACAGTGCCTGCTGTGGCTGTAGAGACTGATAGGGGAGAGATATGTTTTATTGTTGGTGGGGCAAATGAAGGCGTCCATTTTTGCTGCTACAGGTACACTATGGAGTTTCTTAACTCTTTGTGTGCCTCCCACAATATATACTAATTTTGTATTCAAGGGCTGGGTTAGGGCAGCTATGGCAGCCAAAACACGGTTACAGAGAACCAAGAGGGAATCATCAGTTTATTTTGGGGTATCCCAAAGTTTGCAGATGTAGAAAAAATATCTTTTATGGGGGGATGCCTAAGAGGTAACCCAGCCCCATAGCCTGATGTGGACTGAGCATGCTCAGTGGGCACAGAATGCCTTGTGGAACTGGGGTGTGTGGGGTGGGAGGGAATATCCTGAAATAAGGCATGGCTGACATTGCATACTGAACATAGAATTGTAGAGTTGGAAGGGACCACGAGGGTCATCTAGTCCAACCCTGCAATGCAGGAATCTTTTGTCCAACGTGGGGCTCGAACCCACGGCCCTGAGATTTAAAGTCTCATTCTTTAGCGACTGAGGAGCACTCAACACTGCACCATCATCATTGATGATAATATAAATAACTCGTTCTCTGCAAATCCTCAGGAGTTCCTGAGAAGACAAATCAATCTGGAAAAAGAGGTAGATCGTTTGAAAACTCTTCTTTTTCCTCTATCATTTCACTGATCAAAGGGGAAGCCTGGAGGGGATAGCAACTGGCTGATGGACTGAGATTCTAAAACCAAAGAAGTGTTGTGTCTGGAGTGTTGACCTGATTCGGGCAGAAAAATTCATTTTGTTCAATTACTGTCAGCTTTGAACCCTGAATATTCTTGTGGAACGATTTTTGCAGAATGACTTTTGCAAGAGGGTAGTTTTAAAGCTTATGCTTCCCTCTGGTGGCATAGCTATATATTATCGAGTCCAGTGGGAATTTGATGCTGAGAATATACATTTGCACAGAACTAATGAACAGAGCTGGAGAATTACTTTTGCTTCCATCCACTGCCATCTCTCCTCCAGGCTCCTCAGTCTGGTCATGATACTTTTGTTCCTCAGGGCATAAATGTCTAAGCCATGGGTAGGCAAACTAAGGCTGAGGGGCCTGATCCAGCCCAATCACCTTCTAAATCCAGCCCGCGGACGGTCTGGGAACCAGCGTAGAATGTGTCCTTTTATTGAAAATGCATCTCTGGGTTATTTGTGGGGCCTGCCTGGTGTTTTTACATGAGTAGAATGTGTGCTTTTATTTAAAATGCATCTCTGGGTTATTTGTGGGGCATAGGAATTTGTTCATTTATTTTTTCCCCCAAAATATAGTCTGGTCCCCCACAAGGTCTGAGGGACAGTGGACCGGCCACCTGCTAAAAAAAGTTTGCTGACTCCTGGTCTAAGCAATTATGATTTTGCAGATTAGCAAACCATTTCATTGATGGGATTTCCTCAGCTACTTCTGGGAGATGACCAGAGAACCATTATTTCTTTTAAAAAAATATTCCCCTATGTACTAGTGCCAGTGCTTTTTCTCTCTCCAGAGGGTACTCAAAGGTATGCAGTACTGATACCTCTTTTTGTTATTGTTAAGTGTGGCACTTATTGTAACAACGTCATGGTTTTTCTAGAAAAAAAAGCACAGACTAGTACTATTAAGATTTACTACCTTATCCTCTCACCCCGATCATATAATATTTGTAGAGAGACAGAATAACAATGAATATTAATGGCTACCATCAAACCTCAATAAAACAGAGTTCAATGCATTTCATCACATCAGCTCGGACAGTAACTCCAAACACCAAACAGAGCACCATTAGCACAATAGACAGGTTTCAAAAACATTGTCGTTAAATTCATGATTTTTTTTTTTAAAAATCTAGTACCATAAAATATTGCTAGCACTTTCCATAGCTGCCAAGTTTTCCCTTTTCTCGCGAGGAAGCCTATTCAGCATAAGGGAAAATCCCTTTATAAAAGGGATAACTTGGCAGCTATGAGCACTTGCATGAAATCTGACTTCAATTACTGTACTGTGAAATTTTCCAACATCTAATCTCAACCTTAGACAAGCACAAAGGTCCGAATCAGACTTTTGCCTCCATGCACATAGCAAATTTATTTTTATTTTCTTTCAATTATATCCTGCCTTTATTCCACCATCACTGAAACCATTGTGGCATCCATGAGGTTGCCAAGTGGTCACCCATCCAAGCAGTGAGCAGACCTTGGCCTGCTTTAGCTTCAGCAAGGTGGCAGCTCCAAATATCTCCAAGCCTAATCCCAGGACTGGAAGAAGCACATGCTAGGGAGAGTAGGACTATGTCTGTTGGCTCCACCCTGATTCCATACAGCTTGTCACTTCTACTCCAACATCCGAGCATTTAGTGTGACCTCTGAAAAGGGGAGCCTACACACATAAACTGCCACGTCATTCATAAACTTGTGTGACTAGGATTTCCAGTCATACGAGAGACCAGGTGCGTACAGTTTGTAGTTTGATCTTTTTAGACGTTGCACTAAATGTGCATATGTTGTGGAAAGAGCTGGCAGGACATATGATGCCAGAGACAGGGCCAAGAGGCACACAGTTCCTTGTTCAACCTCCACACATGTAAAATCTACCTGAAGGCAAACACCTGAACTAAAATGCTATTTTAAAGATGATACTCATAATCACCTGGTATCCCATGATCTCCCTTCTCGCCTTGTCTGCCCTTTAACCCTTGCAGACCAGGGTGTCCAGGAGGACCTGGAGGACCTGTTGAAGTGAAAAATAGAAGGATGAAAACCTGGCACACACTTTAAAGACCATCTGCATTTATTTCACATTTATCTTTAGGACTAGGTAAATTAGAACTGACCAAAATGCAACAAAGAAAGAATTCTCTTTTGAGGGGTTTCAAACATTTGCATTACAAGCACAACACCTTAAAGGGGGTCTGCAGTATCACACTAGAATCTTATCCCTCTGTAAAATGTCAATTGCCCAGGGGCAGAGCAAGTGGGGGGCAGGGGGGGGCGGTCCGCCCCGGGCACTGCCCTGGAGGGGGTGTTGCTCTGGGCCACGCCCCCGCCCCTCCCAGGGGTGAGGCAAGGCTCCGTTGGTTGATTCACATGCCACTCAACAGAGTGGCTGCATCAGCCGGAGCCCTTTGGTTCTTTCTGCTCAGGCGGAGCGGCAAGGGGCGGGCCAGGGAGGGGCTCTCTGGCCCGCCCCTTGCCGCTCCGCCTGAGCAGGAAGAAGCAAAAGCACTATGGAGCGGTTTTCCACTGCCGCCGCTCCAGTTCCCAAATCATGATGCTAGAGCAGCAGCAGCGGGGGCAAACCGCTCCATAGTGCTTTTGCTTCCTCCTGCTCAGGCAGAGCAGCGAGGAGCAAAAGTGCTAAGGAGCGGTTTGCCACCGCAGTGCCGCCACTCTAGGATCGGGATCCGGGTGATGGAGCGGCCGCGGTGGCAACCCGCTCCGGCGTGCATCATGACGCGCGACGCATGCGTGCGACGGACGCCCTGCCCCCGGTGGGGTGCCTTTGGGTTTGCTGCCCCGGGCAGCCCGAAGGCTAGTGACGCCCCTAAAAAGGTAAAGGTAAAGGGGCCCCTGACCATCAGGTCCAGTTGTGTCCGACTCTGGGGTTGCAGCGCTCATCTTGGTCTATAGGCTGAGGGAGCCGGCGTTTGTCCGCAGACAGCTTCCGGGTCATGTGGCCAGCATGACAAAGCTGCTTCTGATGAACCAGAGCAGCACACGGAAACACCATTTACCTTCCCGCCGGAGTGGTCCCTATTTATCTACTTGCACTTTGACGTGCTTTCGAACTGCTAGGTGGGCAGGAGCTGGGACCGAGCAACGGGAGCTCACCCCGTCACAGGGATTCGAACTGCCGACCTTCTGATCGGCAAGCCCTAGGCTCTGTGGTTTAACCCACAGTGCCACCTGGGTCCCAGAGTGACGCCCCTACAATTGCCTTTTAGTTAAAAAGAAAGTTTGTACATTTTGGAGAAATGCTGGGAAAGGATAAGTTACTTGTCTGTAGTATTTGGTTTGGCCCCACATCCAAAACTGATGTGGATCAGGTTGTCCTGTAGGCAAACACTAACAACAAGAATAGGATACAGAAGCAATCTAGAGAAGCTGTTACCAGGGGAGCAGGGAGGGAATCCAAAAAAAGCCAGGAGTGCAGAAAAGCACAGGTCCAAATGGTACAGACCATGAGCTTTCCACATGGTCCAGATTCATGTGTCTTTTGATATGGCCTTCCAGTTTTACTCCATGGAAAGCATTTACAGTGGTACCTTGGTTTAAGTACACAATTGGTTCTGGAAGTCTGTACTTAACCTGAAGCGTACTTAACCTGAAGCGAACTTTCCCATTGAAAGTAATGGAAAGTGGATTAATCCGTTCCATACGGTCCGCGGAGTACTTAAACTGAAAGTACTCAAACCGAAGCATACTCAAACCGAGGTATGACTGTATTTGGATTTTAAGAACGTGGAAATCATTTTCTCTTGAACATATTCCTGTTAAATTCAGTTGTGAAACTCAGACACTTCGCATCCTCCTGCTCACCTCTCCCAGGCCCTTGATTATTTCCAAGCTTACCTATAAGTTGTGGACATGTTTGCTGAGCATCACCGGGTAAAAGCAGAGCAGCTGCTGCCACGAGGATATGAACCAACTGGGATGAAGGCATCCTTTTCAATCAGATAAATGAAGAGCCGAGGGGGGGGGGGGAGAGAGAGAGAGAGAGAGAGAGAGAGATCAGATGTAGGTGCATCACAATAATTTTATTCTGTAATTTCCTTGTTCACCATTTTATTTTTGGGAAGTGTGAATTGGGTAGTTTTGCCTTTAAACTGATTTGTATCCCCTCCATCCCTAGTTACAGCAATATAAAATGACAATATAAAAATCAATGAGGAAAAATTACAATCCAAAGAATAACGTGGAGCCATATCTATCTATCTATCATCTATCTCGTCTATCTCATCTATCTCATCTATCATCTATTATCAAAGGCCAGGGAAGCTAAACAATGATGATGCTAGTGACAACTTTGTATTGTATTACTTCAGGGTCTTGAGAAGCCGGCCCTGCTTTGCTTGCTCCCACCCTCCATCCATCCCTGACTCATTCTGTTGAGTGTTTTGGCTGCTACATGGAGTTCGCAAAAGGCAAGCCTAGCCACTGCCCCCAATGGAGCATGCACTTGTTATATGCTCTTGGTTCGGCTCATCCTTGTAAAGTTTACATTGATAAACTAACTTCCTCGTGAGAACATGGCGGCACAACTCAGAAGTAAGTGCCCGTAAGGATCCATTTATTATGGCATTTTTCTTAAAGATGACTTGATGCCCTTCTCGCCTGCATCTGTCTTCTTTATATAGGATTTCTCTACTGATTCTTGTTACGATGCTCTTAGATATTTTAAAAACATTATATATAAATGCTTTCAAAAAACAAATAGATATTCTCAATAAAACATGACTGGAATGAATTGAAAGAAGAGGGAAAATCTAAATGAGCACCCTAATTTTATTCATCTTTACCCAGAAGTAAATTTAACTGAGTCCAATGACCTTACTCCAAAGTAAGCATGCAAGCTGAGAAATGTTAATGCTACACTAACAACACAATCCATATATATAAGAAATTTCATGGTTAAATGGGGCTTATATGGGATTTTAGCCTAACACAGAGCAGTTTGACTTACCTTCTTCTTCCAACACCGAATACTACAGAAGCGCTAAATGGGTCCATTTATAGTATGTGTTATTTGATATATATGTTCATGTTAGATAGCGGTTGGCTTAACTGGATTTATCCCCCTCCATTTTATTTGCATAGTTGCTTCACTACATAAAAGACGGAATGGTCAACAGCCCATATTGATTCCCTAACTTTTTGAAATAAGATCTAACATAATGGGCAGGACAATGAACCTTTGAAAAATATTTCTGCTGAGGACTGTTTGCAAAATATAGGGTTTCTATACAACTTAATCTAATTAATAAATAATGATATATCCAGTGCCATTTTCCAAGCTGTTCTCTGTTGATCTCTATAAAACACACAACCTTTGTATATATTATTTCCCCACATGGTGTAGAATCTACACCCATGAAAAGATTTTTAGTAATCTGACACACCTGACCTAGAACATTCAACACAGGGAGACATACCAGCTCCTCTAGGTCAAACGCTCTGTTTTTCACCTTGACTTTGGGACAATGTCAACCAATAACCTACCACCGCTATGTTCTTCTCTGGAATTAAGGGGTATTATACAATGTCCAACAGGGTTTTAGTTCAGACATGGCACAGACCCCGCCCCTAGACACACACACAAGCCATAACAACAAAAAAACCTGACCTGGGAGATTTGTGAGAATGCCTGATTTATGCCAATCTTCCAGGTCAAAAACAAAAAGGTGTGTGTGTGTGTGTGTGTGTGTGTGTGTGTGAGTGTGTATAGGGGTAAGATTACAGAAACATTTATATAAAGACCCTTTATCGTATGTTTCCATTATCTGAGAGGAAGGTTCTTCCCTGTTTCCTGACTTCGGCTGGGGTAAGACCGGATGCATGAGAGAAAGAGCCAGCTCTGTGGCTACGTACAGAAACTATGGGATTTTCTTCCAATGGATGCCCAATGGACCCTGTCTTCTGTCATCTTGGTAAGAACTTTGCATTTAAAGCAAGCTTTGAGTTTACCTGCTTTGAATTGGTAGATGTTGATCCTATAGATTTTAGTGGTTTTAAACGACTGAGACAATCTCTAGGTAAAGGTCCAGTCGTGTCCGACTCTGGGGTTGTGGCGCTCACCTCGCTCTATAGGCCGAGGGAGCCAGCGTTTGTCCGCAGACAGCTTCCGGGTCATGTGGCCAGCATGACAAAGCTGCTTCTGGCGAACCAGAGCAGCGCACGGAAACGCTGTTTACCTTCCCGCCAGAGCGGTCCCTATTTATCTACTTGCACTTTGATGTGCTTTCCAACTGCTAGGTGGGCAGGAGCTGGGACCGAGCAACGGGAGCTCACCCCAGTGCAGGGATTCGAACCGCCGACCTTCTGATCAACAAGCCCTAGACTCTGTGGTTTAACCCACAGCGCCACCTGGGTCCGAGACAATCTCTAGCGTCTTTTAAATTGCTTTGTTGAGACAATGTACCTATATAGTATTTTAAATACTGAAGTGAGCTGCTGCTTATAGACAGTGCCACCACAGGCTCCCACCATATAAAGAACAGTGGGATACAAGGGGCTGTGCCTCTCTTCTGAAATACTGCTTGATATAGTATTTTATGACCCAAGCATTTTAATTTTGTGCATGTTTGCGGAAGAGTGGTGCTGAGTGGAGGAGTACCAGAAACATTCATTTAGATTTAGAAAGGGTGGGGGGGGCAGATTCCAAAGTGTGGAGAAACTCCAGGTTATAAGAACCTACTATTGCTTTAAGAAACACTGGGAACCCCCAGAGAAAGCAAAACAGCAACTGCCTCAAAGGATCAAAGAGTCAAAGCACAATCTTTGCATGTTTACGCAGGGGTAAGTTTCACTGAGTTGTGTCCAAAGACAGGATCCCACTGTGAGACAAAGACAGGACTCTGCTATGAAGTGGCTCAAAGGACAAGAGCCATCTTTGTGTGCCCTGGGGGCAGATGATTTTTACTAGCAATTTTTCGGCCAAAATGGTAAAGATCAACATTAGAACAGAGTTCAAAGTCAGCAATCCGGCTGCGGAATAAGCCAACACTGGATGAGCAATTGTGTTGTCATGGACCAAGCAACCACGACAAAAACTGCAAACGCAGACTGAGGAAATCAATGAACCCCATCCCTACTCCCAGGTAAACCGTGTATAGGATTGCAGCCTCCACTTCTCAGCCCGTATCTGTTGGGATCTGGTTTCAGAAACAATTTTAGATTGCTCAATTGAGTCATATGCGGCTAGGCAGAAAGCCCTCACGAATAAGCTCTCCAAGTACAGAGCTCTCTGTATTGAGGCGCCTTGTAAACAAAGCTCTGCTCTCTCTGCAGTGTGGAATTAAGCCTTTTACAAATAATGTCTCATAATAGAATTCCTCTCATTAAAAGCAACAGTACTTGGACAAGTTCCCAAGCACTCTTCAATGCAGCGAACATCCTGTTTCTCAAACATTCCATTGGAAATTATTCCTCTCGGCAAATACTGTTTACTGATTATACATGTAATATTTAATTAGCTTTTTCTAATGCACAGACTTTGGAGGAGGGCCAGTAGTTTGGCTCAGTTTCGTGGGTGGAAACAGCAGGCGTGCTCTCTCTCCTCCGCCATATGTTCACTATTCATATGTTTACTGAGCAGGGTCATGGGAGTCATGCATGCAGAAATTGTGATGCCCTTTAAAACCTCTGGCTGTCCACATATGTCTCTGTTGTTCCTGAACAGCCAAAAGGCCTGTTTACACACCACCTAGAGTGTTGTGGTCACCACATTTCCATAGCTGCTGCAACAGAGTTCCAGGTACACAGGGCTTTTTCTCAGCTGGAATTCTCCGGAACACTCTGGAACTCTCTTCCGGCACCTCTCAGGTGGGCACCATTGCCATTCTAAGAGAACAAGGGAGGCGTTCATGCTGAGTTCTGGCACCTCTTATTCTAGAAAAATAGCACTGCAGGTACATCAATAATATATCTTCAGCATGGCTATTTATAATGGCTGAGACAGATGTATAGAAGGGCAAACTATTTCCTGTCAGAACACTTCATTTTTTTAATCCAAATTTTCCTGTCAGTTTTGTCTTCCTTCCTCCTGTCCTTCTCTTTCTCCTAAAGATGCAATGGAAACTTTCTGGCCTATAAAAGGCTCCTTAAAAAGAAAGTAAAAAAGAAAGCAGCATACTGTATCTTCCCAAGGTTATGGGAAATCAAAAGCTATTGCTCTTTTAGGCTGATACTAAAACAAGTGTCCCTGAAGAAATACTGAACTCAGATTGCTGGCTATGCAAGAAATATCCTGGTAGCATAAGCTGCTACTTTGAATTTGCCAGGCAAGAATTCACATCAGCTTTTGGGGGGTGTTCTTGCTTCGGTCTGTTTTTTATTTTTATAAACTTATTTTTTTTCTTCTTCCAGTAGCACCTTAGAGACCAACTAAGTTTGTCATTGGTACGAGCTTTCGTGTGCATGCACACTTCTTCAGATATGTTGAGTTTAAATAGTGTAAATAGAACAAAAGGGAGACTAATAATAATAATAATAATAATAATAATAATAATAATAATCAAAAGCACAGCAATATTTGATATATCAGGATGCAACATTCAACATTCTGAAGGAGTGAGCCCATCAACATTTGCAGGCTCTTTAAAGGTTGTGCAGTGTAGAATAGTAGTCTCATCCTTGCTACTTCAATACACTTTATTAATGATTGACAGGCAAGTCCTCAAAGTACACCCTTCCTTCAGGCTAAGCTGTCCATTAACTGGCCATTGTAAACATAATGAAATACCATATTGGGTCACACATCTGCTGTTATCACAAGCACTAGAGAAGTGTGTTTGGACCCAATAGGCTCAGGGCATCATTAATCCAAATAGCAGAATTACAGGAAAACAAGCTTTTCCTGGACTGCACCATTTCAGAATATTGGGGGTGGGGAGTCACATGACTGCTGCCCTTGTCCTTCCTCACAATGGTGTAAGGTACTATTTCCTGACTGAGGGCTATTGTGACTGGAATCAGGAATCCCTGTCATCACTCTCATAGTAGAATCAGAAAATTGTAGAGTTGGAAAGGACACCGAGCATCATCTAGTCCAACCCCTGCAATGCAGGAAGCTCAACAAGTGGTTCCCCATTCAATTTGAAACCATACCAGACCCTGCTTAGCTTTGCAAATGGGATAGCAGTTTTATCCCTGCACCACTAGGATATTGGTTTGTTGGGGCTCAGCTAACTGAGAAACATCAGAATCGCACATGAGGAAAATTGTGGTTCATGTTCCATTATTCACTTGTCAAGTTGGGATAAATATACCACGTCTTATATTTACTAAATACCAATTAGATGTTTTATGAAATACTAGGAATTTATGCTGAGATCTATTTCTTTGTGACTGATGGTCAGCTACACCTGTGCCTTGAAAGCCCCAAATCCATGCAAAACTCACGAAAGACAACACATAACTTCACACTCATTTTCAATATATTTGAATATGCATTTGAACATCAATGATTGTGCTTTGCTTTAGATCTAACAGATAAATCTTTTTTAAAAATTATTTGTAAATGTTCCTAAGCATGGAAATCCTAATTTTCTTGATTCTTTGTGGCAGATGTTGGGGGGGGGGATCTGATTTTTATCTGCAGAACCACAATTCCCAGAAGCCAAGGCAGTCTTTGTTGGTTTAGGCTTGTAATGTAGATGGAGGAATCTGACTAGAATTCACAGACAGTGAGACGATACTGGTTGCATTTTTTGTCATTCCAGGAGCCATCCGTTTGCATCTCAACACAGTTTTCAGCTCCCTTGCCATTTGGTTCATATCGACGCCAGTTTGTATAATTGACAGCCATTCCATCTAAATATTCAAATTCGGCCGGAATAGGTCTCTCCTTAATTCCCAGGTAGGCATATTGGTTTTTCTCTTTCACAATCTCCAAAATAACATCATTCTCCTTTTTATTCATGGGTGTTGCAACAGAACCCCCAGAATTCTGGCATGTTTGAAGTATGGTTTCAAAATCCACTACCTGTGCATTGGTGGCAAATATTTTATGTCCTGCTTTGTTTATCATTCCTTTGAGAAGAAGCACTGCAACACAGAAGAAAAATCATGGTTATCAATTTTGTACTATATTGCAACAAAAATCATAGCTGCCAAGTTTTCCCTTTTCTCGTGAGGAAGCCTATTCAGCATAATTGAATTTCCCTTTAAAAAAGGGAGAACTGATGCATGCAAGCCAACGCTAGATTTTGTAGCTTCAAGTGAACACAACAGGGGAGTGAACTTCTCTCAAACCACTTTTAACTCTCTTGAAGCTATTGCTTGAAGTTACACAAAAGAAGATAAGTTAGTATTTCACGTGTTATTCGTTATGTTGGATTTCAGCAGTATTAGGAAGGGTAAAAACGAAGAGATTACCTCCTTCAAGCCTTAAGATTTTTTGATTCAGACTTCTGAGGACTTCCTGTACCTCTGGATCAAGAGAAGCAGGATGGCCTGTCAATTAAAATAATAAGAAAAAAAAACAACTGAGTTGAGCTGTGCTTCATTTGCTATAGCAAATCCAGTGTCCTTTCTGTAAATCATTTCTGGAGGACATGTGTTTCATTTTCTTACTTTCTTTTTTAAAAATGCTTTATTAATTTTGCAAAACAACAAACAACCAACAACAATCAACAAAAACAATCCAAGATTGATACATACTACAAAAAGAAAAGAAAAAAATTAGATTCATACATAACAGATTCCATTATGACTTCTGATCACCCCAACGTGGAGATGTGTTTCATTTTCAGTAGGGAATAATTCAGCCCATTTACACATTTGTTGATCTTGAATTTATCAACGACCACTGAAAAATCCCTTCTGGAGTAAGATTTATTGCTAGCATATCAAAGACAGAAATCTCCCTTTCGCCATCTAGTTTTAAGCTACAGAATAAAAACCTATAAAACTGTTAATGCATTTTCTTTTGTACAGTGTTAGGTGAGCCAATGAGTTGAACACAAATGGGAGTGTAACATCTGTAGCAGGTATCCTGCATGAATTCTAACCCACTTTCAAACTCATTGATTCCAAACAAGCCTAATCTAATTGTGATGAAATTAGCAGGTTACTTTTTATAGTCCTAGGTAAAGGTAAAGGGACCCCTGACCATTAGGTCCAGTCGTGACCGACTCTGGGGTTGCGCGCTCATCTCGCATTATTGGCCGAGGGAGCCGGCGTATAGCTTCCAGGTCATGTGGCCAGCATGACAAAGCCGCTTCTGGCAAACCAGAGCAGCGCATGGAAACGCCATTTACCTTCCCGCTGTAGCGGTTCCTATTTATCTACTTGCATTTTGACGTGCTTTCAAACTGCTAGGTTGGCAGGAGCTGGAACAAAGCCACGGGAGCTCACCCCGTCACAGGGATTCGAACCGCCGACCTTCTGATCAGCAAGCCCTAGGCTCAGTGGGTCCCTTTTATAGTCCTATGCACTACTAATTTTTTTAAAGTCCAAAATTAGCTGCCTATTCATAATATAAACATGAGGGTGGAGCTAACTCAATCAAAAGTCAGGTAGGTAGCTGTGTTGGTCTGACGCAGTCAAAAAAATAAAAATTAAAAATTAAAAAGTTGTCCAGTAGCACCTTATAGACCAACTAAGTTTGTTCTGGGTATACCCATAAGGCATTTGCTTAACCTCAACAGACATTGTACCCAAGTGTAATTGACAAATTAATCTGTCTCTGTCTCTGTAGTGAGCTAGATATTTCACTTTACAGATTGAAAGCCCTTGTCTGCACTGTGTTTGTTTATTTGATCTTGTGGCTGTCCTAGGCACAGATCACTTCTTGTCCAAGACCATACAGGAATGAAAAAGCTTAGTCCTTTACCTTTATAATACAGTGGTACCTCTACTTACAAATAACTCTACTTTTTTTCTACTTACAAATGGAGCTCTGTCTGCCATCTTGGATGCGGTTTAGATAGGATTTTTTCTACTTACGAATTTTTAGATAGGGTTGCTTCAACTTACGAATTTTTTCTCCCAATGCATTCCTATGGGATTTGACTTACAATTTTTTTCGACTTACAAATGTGTGTTCGGAACGCATTAAATTCGTAAGTAGAGGTACCACTGTAGCATGAATTGTGTTTTATTATGCTTGGGATATTCATTTATCTGAGTCGATTCAACATTAGCTTTGAGGCAATTAGGGATGGTTTCCATTTTGGTTCCTCTCAGTTTCTGATTTTTCCAAACTCAATTTCAGTTCTGCATTTTTTTTTTTACATCAGTTTGTAATTTATTTATCTTTTTTTTAAAAAAAAAATCCTCATGAAAATTCACCAGGATTTTGGTGCAAATTTCTCCTAAGATACATATTTTGTATGGATATGGATTGCGTAATATACACATCTTTGTGAAGCAATTTCTAATATAATGCATATTTGCAAGCATA
Source organism: Zootoca vivipara (assembly GCF_963506605.1). Classification (NCBI taxonomy): domain Eukaryota; kingdom Metazoa; phylum Chordata; class Lepidosauria; order Squamata; family Lacertidae; genus Zootoca; species Zootoca vivipara. Next base: position 80,260,758 of record NC_083280.1, read on the forward strand.
TTCATGAATATAGGCATCTTTATACATACATTACCCTAGTATATGCATTTTGTACACAGTACATTACTTGGCTTATATCACAAAATTGACATATCACAAAATTGACTTGACTTATATCACAAAATTCGGGGAAGAGTGAATGTCAAAAGATGACTGTGTTTCAGTTCACATGTTGTAATGTGAAATAGATAAAAATTTCTTCCTGATCCCTAAAAATAATAATTGTATCACTTAAGTGTACAGGGAAACTTGTCACAGCAGTTTTCCTGGCTCTCTTTTTATTATAACAAAGGTTATGCAATTCCTTTTTACCTTCTGGTCCTCTCTCTCCCTTTTCTCCTTGTTCACCTCTTGGCCCTGGTGGACCAGGAAGTCCATCTCTTCCAGTAGCACCTGGCAGACCATTAGGAGGGCCCATTGGACCTAGTAGGAAACACAAGAAGAAAGATATACAAGGCATTCCTTAATGGTACACTATAGAAGAAGTGGAGAATAAAGAATAATTTCAAGGCTGCAGGTGCCCTTCAAGGAAGCAGATTGCATTACAGTCTGCGTAACTCAATACTCTAGTCCAATCTCCTTGGAATGATGACTCAGAAACCAAAATCTTACTATAGTATCTCTTGTCCCTGAAGATATAAAAACCTTATTTCATGGGCAATAAAATATGATGACACATCAGCTAACCTTTTTAGTGTGTGCACACAAATCAATGAATACCTCTTAGTTGCTCAGTGAATATGTTGATCACATAAAAAGGGAACAATTTAGTTATTCTTTCTTTCCTAAAGTATTTTTTTGAAAGATTCAGGAAATCATTGTTCCAGTACAAAAGTGGAACCAAACTAAGAAGTCTCCTTTCTTGAATGCATTGCCTGATAATTCACACAGTTAACATTTTTTATTTGCTCGATACATTGAATTACACAATTCAATTTTGTTTATGACCAAGCATAAGGAGAGACATGAAGACAGTCTTCAAATATTGGAAGGGCTACCACACAGAAGATGGGGTAGGCTTATTCTCTGTCCTAAAACATTAGGAGAAATGAAATACTAGGAGACACTTCCAAACGGCAGTGCAACAATCTGCCTTGGGAGGTGGTGGGTCTCCTTCACTGAATGTACAGTATTTGAGCAGAGAGTGCTGGACAGCCGTCGGTCAGAGATGTTGTAGTTGTGTCCTACAAATCTCTGGTGAGTCACATTTTTCAATTCATTTTGGTGGGTCACAAGTTATGCAGACCTAATCTGAACATTACTAGAGACGAGTGGGACCACAGTTTCTTGAAAATACTATGACTTTAGTTTTCTTGTAATTCACAGCCATCTGTTCTCTATGGCAGGATCCTGAGAATGCCCTCATCAATCTTTTTAGGCCCACTTTATGTGGAAAATGGTCCCTGATCCCCACCCCAATTTTACCCAAATCATGTTCCCTCCCCATAGCTCTCTGAAAACTGTAATTAAGGGGGATATCACAAAAGGTAAAGGAGCTGGGCCTTTTTTGACACTCTGTTATTTGAACACTGATATGAATTGGTCTACAATCAGGTGTCTGTAAGGTGCAATACCAGCAATTTTTAATACTTGGCTTTGTATTATTATAATAACAAGTTGATACCTGGTGGTCCTGGATCGCCTTTCATCCCATCACGCCCATCTCTCCCAGGCACCCCACTTGACCCCGGAGTCCCCGGGATGCCTGGAACTCCTGCACATTTGTCTCCTGCCTGTCCAAGACATGGAAGAGTAAAGACAGCGACTACTACTGCCGCATGAAGGAACTGGGACACGACTTTCATTTCTGACCGGCTGTAAAAAAAAAAGAGCATACATTTAAAATAGCACAGCATTTCTCTCAGAATGAGCTCAGTCATATTATTCATTAAAAATGAGTGAAGGCCATTAGTTCTAAACTGTGAAACATCAAATGTTAAATAATTTTTGTTTCGGTCATTCAAAGTCGCCCCCCCCCCATACTGCTCATCTCGAACAAAGACAGACGAAGGTCAATATTACAAAAGGAAAAAATGACGATACAAGATGTTGCGATGAAATATTTCCAAATGATGATGATGATGATGATGATGATGATGATGTTTCAGCCAGTAATCTTGATCGCTAAATGCTAACTGAAGTCAACCTACCCTTGCGTTCCACCTGGATAGGAAAGAAAGTTCCAAACCATGCAATTTATACAGTGCAGCTGCCTAGTTGGCTTCATACTCAAATAGAAATTTGATATACACTTGTGGACGTAGATGGAAGTTTGGTAAGGGTGGGTTTGAAGGAGTCCTTGTTTTATTAATGCACTCCATTTGCTTGGCAAATACTTCAGATATTATGAAGGACCCAGTGATGACATTTCCCTTGAAAACAGGAGTGGGAAACACCTAAAGATTTGTTTAGCTAAACGTGGAGGAAAATCTGCAGGAATAAAGAGAATGATTCCAAACAACTGAAATCTCAATAAAAAGATATAAAGATTTACACATAGAGGGAGAGGGAATGCCATTCAAAAGATTGAAGAACTTACATGAAACTCAGTCCCTTTACAGTTAACACATCATGCTTTTCATCCTTTGGAACTGGTTTCCTGCAACACACTGCAGGGACATGGAGTGAAGGACCTTGTCCTGACTTGACGTTCTACAGGGGAGGTAACCTTAACATAAGGGTTTGTCAAACATATAGAAGAGATTCCAAAGAACCAGCTCCTTGTTCAAAGGATAAAAGTGGCTTAAAAGAGACAAAAGAAGAAAACCTAAGTTTTATTGACAAATTAGAAAATAACAATTCACTGGGTCTAGGTGGAGTCCACCAAAACATCTTATGGAACTCTAATGCGAAATTTCCAATCATCTAACAAAAATATGGAACATATCCCTCATGTTGGCCTTTGTACCTGAGGACTTGAAAGTGGCCAATGTACTGATTTAAAAGTGAGGGAGGGGAGAGCCAGGAAATATCAGGACAGTTAGCTTAATATCAGTTCCGGGTAAATTGCTGGAAAATATTACAGTGGTGCCTCGCTTTACGAATGCCTCGCACAACGAAAAACTCGCTAGACGAAAGAGTTTTGCGTTGCACGAGGCATTCGTAAGACGACAAAATTTTCTATGACCGCTGCTTCATCTTACGAAGCGCGGCCATAGAAAGCGGCAAAGGAAGATCAGCTGTCAGTGCCTCTCGCCCCGCACCCCAGACCTCCGAAGTTGCGTTCAGTGTCGGGGGAGGCAGGCAAGGCGGTGGCTGGGAGAAGAGAGCTTCTCCCCCCGCCGCCTTGCACACAGCTGGCATCAGACGGGGCTTCGGAGGCCTTCTCCGAAGCCCCGTTGCATGCCGCTGCCAGTTCCCCAGAGCCTATAGGAACACATTGATTAAGTTTCAATGCATTCCTATGGGAAACTGGGACTCGCTAGATGAAAAATTCGTTACACGAATTGACCCGTGGAATGAATTAATTTCGTCTAGCGAGGCACCACTGTATTAGAGATAAAATTATCAGTCATATAGAAGGACAAGTCCCGCTGCTGATAAGAAATCAGCATGGCTTCTGCAAAGGTTCCACTTGCTTTGCTAAAGGTTGAGATTGTCAGCAAGCGTACAGATAGCAATGATCCAAATGTCATGATGCATTTCAATTTTCAGAAAGCTTTTAACGTGGTTCTTCACCAAAAGCTATCAAGTAAATGTGGTAGCTATGGGATAAAATAAAGGGTCCCCTTATTGCTGAGAAATGGTTGAAAATAAATGGACAGATGTCACAACGGCCTAGCTCATTCAACGTTCTTTACTGGGATTAATGCTTTTTGACTGTTCATAAATGACCTGGAGTTGGGGTGAGCAATGAGGTGGCCAGAATTGCCCCTCTCCCCACATGCCATTTACCTTGTATGGAAAGCTTGGTAGTAAAATGCAACCAATTTTAACAGATATCTGGAGACTGCCTGTCTGTTGGCATTTACTGACTACCTTGGGAATTAGGCTTTGGTGGTCGCCTAATTCACTTTGGGTGACTTTGGAGAAATCTTGCACCACCTTGGGCAAAATCTGAATTGCCCCAAAGCAATACTCTTTAATTCTGACATCCTCTTGCCTACTAGTTATTTATTTGAAAGATTTCGTGTAAGCAATCTCAAGGTGGCCTTTGGTCTGATTCGGTAGGGATCTTCTGATATACTTTAGCAGCTCCCATAATGCTCCAGTCAGAAATAAATCGGGCCATTTGTGGTCCTCAGGACAAGTGGGTTAACATGATGGTTATGGGAATCCAAAGGAATCAGTTTTGTACTGACTTCAGTGGATTTGTAACTGGCTGACTGACTGAACCCAAAGGGTGCTCCTCAATGGCTCCTCTTCATCCTGGAGAGTAGTGACTAGTGGGGTGCCACAGGGTTCTGTCTTGGGCCCAGTCTTATTCAACATCTTTATCAATGACTTGGATGGTGGGCTTGAGGGCATCCTGAGCAGGTTTGCAGATGACACCAAATTGGGAGGGGTGGCTAATACCCCAGAGGACAGGATCACACTTCAAAATGACCTTAACAGGTTAGATAAGATATCTTTATTGTCATTGTCCCCTTGCGGGAACAACGAAATTACCCAGTTAGACAACTGGGCCAAAGGGAGAAATGTAAAGTACTACACTTGGGCAAAAGAAAATTGAAAGGCACAAATACAGGATGGGAGACACCTGGCTTGAGAGCCGTACACATGAAAAGGATCTAGGAGTCTTGGTAGACCACAAACTTGACATGAGTCACCAGTGTGATGCAGCAGCTAAAAAAGCCAATGCAATTCTGGGCTGCATGATTAGGAGTCTAAGATCTAGATCAAGGGAAGTAATAGTACCACTGTATTCCGCTCTGGTCAGACCTCACCTGGAGTACTGTGTCCAGTTCTGGGCACCACAGTTCAAGAAGGATACTGACAAGCTGGGACGTGTCCAGAGGAGGGCAACCAAAATGGCCAAAGGCCTGGAAACAATGCCTTATGAGGAACAGCTTAGGGAGCTGGGTATGTTTAGCCTGGAGAAGAGAAGGTTAGGGGGTGATATGATAGCCATGTTCAAATATATAAAAGGATGTCATATAGAAGAGAGTAACAGGTTGTTTTCTGCTGCTCCAGAGAAGCGGACACGGAGCAATGGATTCAAGCTACAAGAAAGAAGATTCCACCTAAACATTAGGAAGAACTTCCTGACAGTAAGAGCTGTTCGACAGTGGAATTTGCTGCCAAGGAGTGTGGTGGAGTCTCCTATTTTGGAGGTCTTTAAGCGGAGGCTTGACAGCCATCTGTCAGGAATGCTTTGCTGGTGTTACCTGCTTGGCAGGGGGTTGGACTGGATGGCCCTTGTGGTCTCTTCCAACTCTATGATTCTATGACTTCTGTATCTACATGTCTTTCCCTGTGGTAATTAGTGTAACCATGTACCACAAAGAGCAATTAACATTTAAAAATGTCTCACACAGGGAGAAGACATAAAGTTCAAGTGTGCCATCAGTTTTCTGGGAAACAATACTCTCAATGTGACTGTGAACAAAAAGGACACACTGTTCACTGCGTACTGCTCTTGATACCGTCATTCAAGCAGAAAGAGAACACTGCCTGCTCACCTTCAGCTGTTGAAGCTCACGTTCTCCTAGCAGAGAAGGTTGAATGGAACGCAGAAAATGCATTTATATCTCAGAATCCTCCCCTGCCGTGTTTTTCTAAAACTGCTGATCAAATAAGTGCTTTGTGAGTTGCAAAATGGGAACACATTTATAAAAGGAAAGAGAGCAGTAGATTAAACTCAGGTGTCCTTGTTAGAAGTACTCAAGTGGTCCAAGACCATAAACGAGCCAAACTGTTAGAAACAAATAAAAACCTGCTTTACATGCAACATGGGAAAGATCTTGAGATGCAGCTACATCCCATTCTTATTTCTCTCAACAAACAGTGAAAGCAGAATGAGCTTTCTGGAGAGATGGAGCTGCTCTGGAAGCAGCCACACTGCAGTTCAGTTCAAGCTACCCGTTCCTCTTCTGCAATGCTGTTTCATGGATAGCGCTAACTGGCTGGGCCCTGTGATACTATGATATCTCCATTTGCCTCTGAATCCCTGGAATGTGAACCTCTGAACGTGCTGGGCATTCTCACCAGCTGTCGCAGAAGCAGATGTAGGGCAGTGTGAGCGATACAGCCACATTTGGCGTGCAGCCGAGGAGGGCACTTTCTCAAAGCCCTGTAAGTGCTTGGCTTGCCCGGCTACAGGAAGGAGGCATGAGAGCTCTGACAGGCTCCTAGAGTCCTCTTGTCTCCTTCCCAAAACCGGGAAAACACACACACACACACACACACACACACACACACACACACACACACTTTTATTGTTTTTCTTTTTTCAAAAACACGAAATATAACAACCTTTCAAATACATATCAAATACTTTTGCTCCGCCTAGCATGTGGCTTCCCTCCAACTGGTTTTCCCATTTCTAATAAATTGTATGCGCATTTCAACTGCCAGTTTCTGTCCTTCAATATATATCAAGTCCCTTTTTTCCATGGTCAGATACTATTTTTACATTACGTTGCAAGATTTATTTCAGTCCTGCTAGTGTCTTCATGTTTTCCCAATAATCTTTCCAATACTCAATAGATTTACTCCAATCTCTTTGGAATTTCTGGTCGCCTTGGTTCTGTATCCTAACAGTCAGTTTGGCTAACTCCGCATGGTCCATCATATTTATCTGCCACTCCTCAACCGTTGGTGATTATTTTGTCTTCCACCTTTGGGCTAACAAAGTTCTTGCTGCCTTTGTGGCATACATAAATAATCTTTGGTCTACTTTTGCAATTTCTTCTCCCATCAGCCCAAGCAGAAATGCTTCGGGGTTTTTTTGGGGGGGGGGGAGAGTATATTTTAACATCTTTTTTTAGTTCATTGTAGATCAATTCCCAAAATGCTTTTACCTTGTCACAAGTTCACCACATAAATCCAGGAAAACACATACCGGGTTTGGGGAAGTGGGGCTCTAGGACCCTGCCAGAACCTCAATATTCCTCCCCAAAGCCCAGTTTGAGCCAGGCAAAAGGCTAGCATCTTTCTGAGAGAAGGGACAGCATAGCCTACCCACTGGAGAACTACCCAAGGTGAAGTTTGAGCATTTTTCAGATGTACTGTTGTTTACTTCAGCAAGGGTTGAGGGCAAGCTCTGTCGGCCTTTTGTTTTCTGCAGCACAGCTGACCCACTCCATGAGGTGAGTAGGGAATACTCTGTAGATGAGATATCCATGTTAAAATAAATATCCTTCTGCTCCATCTGTTCATGTAACAAAAAAATCTAAAAGATACATATGATATCAATATGTTAAATAAGATATCCTTTTCCATTGAACAATGATGCTCAGTTTCATCCCTGTGCCTTTTCTTCCATTATCAGGTCATTTTTGAATAATCCATCTCCTTGACTTTTGAATAATCCATCTCCTTGGCTATTATTAGTTGCCTTCTTCTTACGCCTGCAGGTCCCAATGATGGATATATTCTTGCAGTCTGCGTAATTCATAATTCTGCCTTCCAGGGTTTAATATAACCTGCTAATTGAAAGAAAATCTTTCACAGAAGAAGGATATTAGTCCATTGGTGCTAACCAGCTTTCTTTTTAGGCTTGTTTTTTTTTCCTGGATGAGAATTTTGAAGGAACTTTGATAATGTGGGTGCTTTAGACAGAGTCGTCCCCTCTATTTGCCAAGTTCAGAGGGTGGTCCTTATGTACCCAGAGGGCACCATACACGCTGCCTGAGGGAGATATCAGCAGGCTGAGAGTACTCAATGGTCATTGAAGTGCAGAAAATATTTAGGGGGGAAACCCGTAAAGGGCTGTGGGGGAGCAACTCTCAAAACAGCCCAATGAGAGAACTGAGCATGCCAACTGATTGCTATTGGGGAAATGGAAGACTTTGGAGAGGATGGATGTTGTACAGGCGCCTCCTCACTTATGTGGGGGTTACATTCCCAGGTACCATGTGTATATGTGAAATAGTGTATAGTGAAGAAGAGCATCTAAAAAGTCTGTAAACACCCTCTAAACCTCTGGAAACCCTTGAAAAAAAAAACCTTAAAAAAACAACAACAAACCAGCACCACTTACCAGATTGGTATGAATGGCGGCAATGGTGGCTCTCAGTCTTCCTCATCGCTGGAGGACAGTGTGGAAACGACAAGGGGATGATGCAAAGACTCATGGGATTGCAGTTGCAAAGGCTCCTGGGATTGCTAGCCATTTGGGTTTCTGTGCCATTTGTGCAGTTTTCCTGCTCTTTTTGGGTCTTTTTTGCACTCTTTGCCCCTTTTTGCACTCCATATTGATTTAATTATTTCTTGGCACCACGAGTACACAGTCGTGTGTGAGTCAAATGAGTGTAAGAGGAGAGATGCCTGTATTGTGAAAGAGGGCATGGGCTGAATGACTCAAACACATGGACAGCGAAAAGGAGCACTCCACCCTGCAACATTATGTTGCAGGTCCTCCTTGTTCCGTCCAGTGGTGGAGCAAGCCGATCGGGCACCTGGGGCAGTGTGCGTGCCCTGTGCCCAGGGGTGGGGCCAGCCGGGGCAGGATGCTACATGGGGCCTCTGAGGAGTCTGCCTGCCTCCTCCTCCTACTCAACCACCCTATAGTTGAGGGGGAGGCTGTGGGCGGACCGTTTGTGGCAGTGCAGAGCCTGCGGGCGCCCAAGCCAGTTCCCCTCAGTGGTGACACCTGGGACGGCCCGCTCCCACCACCCTCCTTCCTCCGCCCCATGTCCTGTCTCTATGTCCCATATGCTTCTCAGGACTGATACATTTGCTGTAAGTCAGTGGTGGTTTTTGTTGTGCACTTTGTAAGTTTTAGATGGCCATAAGCCTGGAAGAACAAATCTTCCCAACGCATATAGAGTTAGGGTACTATGGTGCTTACCAAACATCAAATCTCATCTCTTAAGCAGTGAGTTTTGCTGACTGGTGTTTAGGCAAGCAACTGCCTGTCAGCACATAAGAGGCCTATGACATACATCAAACAGGCGCCACCTCTCCAGGATTGCCAACTCGAGGAGCGCTATGGCTCTAGCCCCACCTGGGTGTCTAAGCAGAAGCACCTTTTCCTGGATCCCTTTAACAAAGAGCATAATACAGATTTGATGGATTATTTGGGCAAATCCTTAAACCATACTGTGAGGATTATGGCAATTTCCCATTTCCTGGTTGTAACTAGCAATATAGAGAAAAAATGGCTTTTTGAATTTTCATAATCACTCAAGAAATGACAGCTCTTCAAGCTTGCCTGTGGCTCTTCGCTCACCTTTATCTGAGACACACACTGAAGCTCCTTACACGCACACACGCACACGCACACACACACACAACCTCGTTTGAAAAACTAACTAATCGGAACTCCTGCAAGAGTTCCATTAGCACCATATGAACAGGCTCAGATTAGTGCTAATACAACAAATGTATAATTAAATGTGAAATTAAATGACCAGCAGGGACTTTCCCAAAAGCCTAACAGCTTGGAAGAGCAAGCAACATCCAGCCTTTGTGTCATTTAAGTTGCATTTAAAGAAAAGAAAAGAACAAGAGCCGTTCGTTCAGGCAGCAAAGTGTTCAGTACACATCTGAGTCATGCTGATAGCATTTTCCGAGAAGTAGCACATCATGAAGCGACTCAGGTGCCCTCTATTATCCCCTCTCCGAGATACTTTGGCGCCTTCTGAAAAGAACAGCTTGCCAACAATGAGCAATTAGCAGTTTCACCACTTTTGATTATATTTCTCTTTATAAAGCAACCAGACAACTTACAGGAAGTTGCTGTAAGGCACCTGAAGTGTGATGTGCACCCCCCCTCACCAGACGCCTTTGCAGCACATGGTCCATGCTCATTATGTCGCTCGCCTTCTGGATTGCAAAATTCAGAAAGGTGATGTTTAGAAGGGAGGGGGGCTGTGTGGGAGGCAGGCAAGAGTGGGTTTATCTCAGGGTGTGAGGCAGAGGAAAGGGGGAAAACTTCCCATACGGGAGCTGGGGAGATTCACTTATTTGTATGTGGATCGAAGATTATGGTATAATTAGAATAGAGGGGTGTGTGTGTGTGTGTGTTTTATTGTTTCTGTTGTCCTTCTCCTCTCTTTTCTTCCTTCCTTTGCCTTCCTCTCTTTTCTTTTGTTATTTCTCCTTCGTTCTTTCTTTTTTATTTCATTTGTTTTAGCTATAATTTCATTGTACAGTATTGTGAAAACTTTAATAAAAAAATTATGCGCTGGATTGCAAAATTCACAAGCAAAGACAAAATTACACTCACATGTTCCCCTTTGGGTAAAACACAGCTCTTCACTGGGGAAACAACCTCTATGAAATGATATAATGCATTATAAAGTTAAATCACTGCGACATTCTTTACATAAATGGAGCTTGCCATTCAAAAACCAAAAGCAAAAGGAAACAAACAAAAACAAAACTGATTTAACAAGGAACAACAAAAGCAGGGTCATGGGCGGGGGGAGGCTTGTGAAGTTGATCACAACTTCCCCAGGTCATCTGATCATCTGGAAATTAGGCTTCTATCCCTTGCTAAATAGAGGATTGCTAAATAGAGACATAAATGAAGAGTGTGAACTTGACTCTGTGAACTTCACCCTTCCCTGCCCAGCATGTACAGTATATCTATTTTAACAATGGTGAAATTCAGCCAATCAGTGCTTCTGGAAGTGACACAGGGTGCAGGATTAACCTCCCTCCCCAGCTTCCCCATCGAACGACTTCTTCTTTTCAGGGACTATGCTTACATAGCTATGGCTGCCCTGCAAAACACTCTACTGTACTGGATCAGAGAATGTTCAGACTATCCCCACAGAAAGAACATGGACATAGACACAAAGATGGTCTGCATATGCATGCAATGTGTCCTTTAAAAATAAAAAAATGGTAGTTCAGCATAATGTTGTTCAAACGTATTTATTTAGCACAGCTTGTCTTTAGACAGCCTTGTAGATGGCTGCCTGGGAGAATGCTGAAAACAACCCAGCCGTGTGGACAGTGCCTGAACGCATGAGTTTTTTCCTATGCAATCAACACCACTGCTCCCAGCACAGTGACATTTTTTTGGAAATCAACCAGCCCTGGACCATTTGGTTGTGCCATTTAAATATCCTCCCAGGCATGCAGGAGCTGCCCACATCTAAAGGCTTTCACACAGGGCTGGGAGTATGTTCAAGGGGCATTGAGTGTTAAGAAGAAATTGGCTTAATCTGAGCAGAAATATCTTCTCATGCTAATGTAGTAATCAAACAGGCTGATGAGGATTGGCCTACAGGGATTGTGGATAGCTATGATTATAAGTATTGAAATAAACTGAAGATAGGACTTCCAATGTTTCTAGAGCAATCCACCAAAATGAATAGGGTTTGAGTTCACACATTTACACATTTAAGTCAAACGGTGATAGGCTACAAATTACCCTTCTTTGAATTTTCTCCTTGTTAACAACTCTTGAGTTAATCTGTTCTTTTAAGTTCTGTACAAGTTCCTTCTTCATATTATTATGAATGCTGGACAAGTAGTGAGAGTTATGCAGGCTATACCTTTCGTCAGGTGAATTGTTTAGATGTGCAGTGAACATCTCTTTATGGAAACTAATTGTTGCAAGGCTGTCCAAATTGTGAAACTCATTTACATTCGATCTAGGCAATTCCCATTCTGGACAATTCCAGAACGGAGTTGGGGAAAGACTCATCTGCTCCTCCAGGGACCAAATTAGATTTGCTTATGAAGAGAACTATAGGAATGTTTTGGAAGCAGAGAGTGAGAGACGCGGCTTCCGGTTGACCGCGCCATCTTTGCTCAGACGGGGGTCCGATCAGCGGAGCGGACCTCGGCGCTTCAGAGGTGGAGGGAATTGCTCCAGCGAAGCAAAACCTCCTTAAAAGCCCCAAATCGAGCTTTTTGGGGACGGATTTTGCCTGGCGGCGCCAAAAGCGGGCTCTCTCCTCCCCGGATCGGCTTTGTTTAAGCCCCCGAGAGCAAGGAGGTGAACCGCGGCGGACAGGCTGACACTGCTGCTCTGAGAGCGCGAAGCTGCGAGTCTGGGAAGTGGAGGCGGCCAATTCTTCCAAGAATAATTAGCAAATGAATAGACTGTGAGTAATTTGGATTGTTTGGAATTTAAATTAAGGCAATTTGGATTTGGGAGAGAGGGGGGAAAGAGGAAGCCACCCCCCCCACGGTAACATAAGAGACAGTAAACAGAAACCCGAAGCCGTAAACAGAAGATCTTAACTTAAAAGGATCCCTCAAAGGCATCAAAGAGAATCTCCCCTAAATGCAGGGTGAAAGGGGAGAGAGACTGTGGTTGTGAGTGCCCTGCAGCAAGAGGTAAAGACTAAGAAAAACCTTTCTTTTCCTCGGGAGCCGGCAGCCCAGACAACCCAGTGAGTTGATCAGGATTTATAAGTCAATTTTTATTTCACTGTATTTCTGAACTTTGTGGAAATTCTTTTTTGGTTTAAATGTTTGTGAAATGTGAGTTCGAACTTTATTGTCAATAAGACTTGAAGAATGCAGCCAGCTTGTTAAAATGGAGTCGAGAAAATAAACTGTGATCATATTCCACCCCACGTGACAAGTTTTGACCTTGGCAGGATTGAACTATGTCAACAAAAAAGTGTTCCCCTGAGTTCCAGCGGTCTGTGAAAATATGGAGGCTTATAGAGGGAGTAAAAATTAGGCACGGGAAGATAAAATGGGAGTTTGATTTTTCAGTGATTTGAACATTAGGTGAAAATGATAATAATTGATTTATAAGTTGTATAAGATATAAAGGTGTATTTTTATAAAGTAAGAAACTGTTAAAGATGATAAAAAAGGGATGAAAACCGGGGAAGGGGGGGGGAGGGGAAGCCCACAAAATATGGTTTTACAATTATGAATGTAAGAAATTTTTTTTCTGTTTTGTACTGTTCTTTTTCTCTCTTTTTTTCTCTTTCTTTTTTCTCTTTTTTTCTATTTCAATTTTTTTCTTTTTTTGGTATGACAATAGATGGTTGGATGGATGTCCTCCTGCGTACTGCCCTGGTTTGCTGGAGCTCCCTGGTGGCAGGGGGGTGGCTTTGGGGTCAGGGGAGGGGGAGGAGGACAGAAATCCAAGCATAAAATGGACCATCTCTGACTGTTCACCTACATGGGATACTTCTGTGGCAGGGGAGGATCCATGTGGGTGGGTGGGAAGGAGGTGGAAAAGGTGTTTATGTATGTACCGTTTTCTTTTTTGCAGTTTGTAAAATTAATAAAAAGTATGTTTAAAAAAAAAACAGAGAGTGAGAGACGCAGACAGGAGCAGAAAGAGAGGAGCCAGGAGCTGCAGGCTGAAAGACCTCTTTGGTTTATAGGTATTCCACCCCCCTCAGTTTGATGTGAGGCAGTGGATTTGCTAAAGGCTTACAACGTAAATTTGCTCTACAAATTGCTCTACAAATATGCTCTACTCGTATTTTGGTAATAAACTCTAAATGCCGCATGTGTCTAGGGTTCCCCATTCCTGTGAAAAACCAACCACTTTGGTGCCAAACCTGGGCATCATGCATGCTAGAGAGATATAATCCTTCCCCCCAATTGAGAAAATGTGCCAGTCTTAAAGGAATTCTGTAGAGAATGCCTGTAGGGATTTTCTATTCTAGGACCCACTAGTTTCAGACTTGGTTTTGCTAAAATCAAATTGACCTATAAAGACCTACAGTACATAGCTTGAGACCTCTTTCATATATACCTACGGTAAGCCCCTAGACCATCTATGGAGGCCCACCTCTATGTGACCTTTCTGTCTGAACCACAGGAGATGGCCAAAAGGTAATGAGGGGGTTGTTGCCTAGGGAGGCTTGCCAGCTAGGTATGCTAATTTCCTTGTGATCTGAGCCTTAAAAAACCATCACTTGAAATACATCAGTCTCTGCTTTTATGGTGGTTGTGTTTTGCCCTATGAGATTTGTTCTAGTTCTCAGTATGATTAATGCAGGTGATAGCGAGTATCATTTCATTTACTCTTGGTTCTGATTTTGGGTTGCTTTGTTCTATTGATTTTAGTGTTGTGTTGACATACACAGACCTCCCCTCCCTCATTTAATCCCCACAACAACCTTGTGATGTAGGCTAGGGCTGAGAAGGCAGTAACTGGCTCAGGGTCACCCAGTGAGCTTCATGCCCAAGTGGGGAATTGAACCCTGGTCTCCCAGGCCCTAGTCCAACACTGTAACCACTGCACCACACTGGCTCATCTCTTTTAATACCTAACTCAAGAATCCAGAACCAATCATAGTCCTCTGCAGCATATATTCTCAGTGTACCTGTACTTAGAAATCAATTAATATACATTTCACACACTGCATGTGGCACTCTAGACTAGAGTCTAGACACTGTAGTATACAAGTATACTCTTGCTACTCCTAAAACATATAAACAGTTCTATTTATTCATCACATGGCTGCAATTACACCAGAACAGAATCTAGCACATGAAAGAGATTCATGAAAATACAGCTTTAAATTTGTGAAAACGACAACAGAAGGGCAGGTCTCCAGCCTTTCCAGGTGCACATCTCTAGGCATAGATGAGGCATGTTGATGAAGTTAAATGGTTTTCCACAATTAATAACATATTTGAATATTCTGCAAATTAGACTAATAAGGTTCGTGGGTGGTGGTTTTGCATATGGCACTCTAGCCTAAAATGGCACATCCGTCATTGAGGTTGGCAGACTGACAGGAGCCCCCTCCCTCAGGCTGAAAGTGGTGCAATAGAAGCATTGTTGCCCTCTCTATCATTCTGCTAAATATGTTTTGCAGCTTTTTGTAACATTTCAAGAAGCTGAAAAAGCCTTTTGGCCAAAGATTATTGTGGCACAAAAGCTGTGTGTGCAGAGCAGCAGAAAATAATCCTTCTGTCATGCTACTTTTAACTATCTTAGAAACCACCTCTCTCTCCGCCCCAAACTTAAAAACTGCAGATTTGTTGTGCTATTATGTTAATAACTGTGAGCACAGGCACCCACAGGGTTAGGCATCTTTTGGGGGGAGAAGTTACAGTTCACAAACAATCAGTGTTTTCCGTTCACAATCCAAATCGTTCCACAGTCCATCGTCAAGTACTGCAACACAGTCCTCTTTATTACCATAGTTATTGGGCTCTCCTTGTTTCCAATTTGTGTAACGTAGGGGTGCTCCATTCAGATACACGAATCTCCCTTCAGTCTGGATATCGTTGATATCGAGAAAAACAGCCTTCGAATTCCTCTTTACTATTTCTGCCAAGGCTGCATTTTCTGCTGCGTTCTTCGGGCTGGCAAGGGCTGCCCCTCCATTTTCACACAGTCTTTTTCCATTGGAGAAAGTTGCTTCTCCAATTGAAACAAAAAATTTCTCTCCGACTTTCACCTGCTGCAACATCACAACTAGACACAGAAAGAAAAGCACAACACAGTGAGAAGCACATGAGAAATAATTGCTGGCAGCCTGAATAGTAGCTGTTCCACACTTACCCACATGAGCACGATCCATCCAGAGTCAAGCACTTTAGACTACTATCAATTTGAATGGTAGACAATTGACTATATGCTTCCCTCTCCCAATGAAATAAATGGGATTTAAAGGCAATTAATTATGGAGAAGCCATGCCTTTTATAAACCTCCCCCAACTTGCTGCCCTCCAGATGTTTTGGACTACAGCCACAACTCCCATCGCCCCAGGTAGCAGGGCCAGTTGCTAAGGATGATGGGAGTTGTAGTCCAACAACATCTGGAAGGTTCCAGGCTGTAGGAGGCTGCTCTTTATGTTCATCAATATCCAACACGCTGAGAATCTCTCATTTTCCTTCACACCCCACCCACAATAATCAGTGCTTTGAGTCCCATTGTCCCACCTCAAAAGCAAAACAGATTAGCACCCACTCAGCACAAAATTTGTTTTTTCACACATACAAAATGTTGAACAAGCTGATTAATAATGGATCAATTTTGTTGGTTGTAGAATCTGCATGGGATGTCATGATCACCTCACTTTTTGTGTGGAGGGCATAACCTGGCTCCAAGTAACAAAAACAGATGAGAGGATAGTAGAAAGTTTGCAACATATGAGCTATTGACAACACAGACTGACTCCTTTATATGGGCAAATCTTAGTTAGGCCCATCAGCACTATACATTGAAAATTGTATTACACCATTTAAACAGTTATGGCTTCTCCCAAAGAGTCCCTGCGTACCTCACTATTAGCTTGTTGTTTTTGCACTCACACTCATACACACACACACACACACACACACACACACACACACACACACACACACACAACACAAGCAACCATTTAAACATAAATATAAAAACATGCATTGAAAATGCATATTCCATCTTACTCTTTTTGTACTTGCTAAGGTCAGCTTGAAGAGTCTGCACTTGCTTTTCCAAAGCAGTTACTTGTTGCTGAGTGGAAGTAATGTCTAAGGTGAGAAAATGAAGATATGGTTCATATGGTTAAGCACAGATAATTTATATTGGAAAGTTGCCAACCAGACCATTGCCAATTCCTGACTCTGTACTACCTGCTGTCCTTTGTCACCTGTGTATCAATTATTTTTATATGACATTTACATCCTGCCTTTCTTCCATAATATAGCTGAAGGCATTGGGGGTCCCAGGTGCCCTGGTCAAAGACTGACTAGATCCAGTCCTACTTAGCTTCAGCCAATGTTCCTGCATTATGTGCCTTCAGCCCATTTCTTGGGGCATGAATGCTCACATTCACAGACACAGGTAATGTAGCCCTTCCGCCTAAAAGAGAGATACAAAATGTAGTGAAGAAGGGAGATAGGGACAGCTTGTTCACTGTGGGCAGAAGCAAGAAGCATCAGGCATGAACTGTAGCTGCCCTTGCCAAACTGGTCTTCTCCTGGTGTTTTGGACTACAACTATCAGTGCTGGTTGTGGCTGATAGGAATTGTAGTCCAAAACATCTGGAAGGTGCCAGGTAGGTGAAGGCTGAACTACAGGAAAGGAGATTTTTGTATTTTTTTTTACTAATGTTTAATCCAATTATAGGACCAGTTCAGCAGCAGATTAAGCTGCGTAGGGAGGTCTGTGACTTTCTTGGAATCATTTCTCTTGGGCTCCTGTTGTGGTCCTAAAGGATCTACACTGGTTTATGGTGTATTTCCAAGCAGAATTCAAAGTGTTGGTGCTGAGCTTTAAAGCCCTAAACGGCCTTGGCCCAGTATACCTGAAGGAGCGTCTCCACCCCCATCGTTCTGCCCAGACGCTGAGGTCCTCCTCCAAGGTTCTTCTGCTGGTTCCCTCAGTGCAAGAAGCGAAGTTACAGGGAACCAGGCAGAGGGCCTTCTTGGCAGTGGTGCCCTACCTGTGGGACGCCTTCCCAGCAGATATCAAGGAGATAAATAACTTTACAACTTTTAGAAGACATCTGAAGGCAGCCCTGTATCGGCAAGTTTTTAATGTTTGATGTTTTATTATGTTTCCATATGTGCTGGACGCTGGCTGGGGCGGGGTATAAATAATAACATTATCATTAATTAATCCTGATTTACAGTAGATTATCCATGGAGTACTTTCAGATTTCTGTGGTTCAGTTTATACATCCAGCAGGCTCAATGTGGTTGCTCTATGTGGGTCTGCTGTAGCAGACCCACATAGAGCATGTTGCTCTCTGTGGGTTCATGCAGTGATGATAAGAAGACATCATTGTATAAATTTCCCTCTCCACAAGCTGCCCCTGTTTAAATGATGATGGCATCTTTAAAAGGTGCCACTTGAATAATGGGGAACAGGATGGCTCTGAATGCCCTAACCCCATTGTGACACTGGTTGACATAAATGGTGCTTCTACATGAACCCACTGATGTATTCCCAGATGCAATGGCTTGGGGACCCCAGGATGCATTTTGGCCCTATGATTTTTTAAGCTAAGCTTTCACAGAAGAATAATTATCATGCAAACCATTCACTGGCATTCACAAAGAAAAGGTTATGTTGCTCTTGAAGTGCCCATTCATGTCTTCCTGAAAGCAAAAATAAGCACCAGAGATTTGATTTCTTACCTGCCGTTTCTCCATTTTGTCCTTTCTGGCCCGGGGGCCCTGCAATTCCAGGCAATCCAGGAGGCCCTGCCTTCCCAGGAAAACCCTGTTGGCCCCTCACTTGGACGCCTTGTGTTTGAGAAAAAGAAACAGCTTTTGGATACTATTTCCCCATAACAAACAGCCAACAAGGAAAAAAGGGTGCTTTAAATAATACACATTCACACTCCTGATGGCAGCCTTCAAGTGACAAGATGTTCCTAGAGCTCACCTTGTACTCAGCTGATAATTGTGATTCTGTGTTGATGCCACTGCAAATCATCGTGATTGTTTATTCTCCTCCTGGTTCCTATATATTTACCCTGACTCCCCACCAATTCTGCGTAGATTTGCTTTGCTCCACAATCTCTCTTTCACTACACAGTGCATACATGCACTTAGCGCATACATACAGACCAGGCATATCTCCCTCTCCTACCTCCTCTGTCTCTCTCGCACATTTCACATATACACAGCTTCACATACAATTATACCTTCTGCCTCTCTCCCTTCCCCAGACAATGCTCTCTCTCTCTAACTCCCCCATCACATAGATCATCCTCTCTCTTCCCAAGAGGAACTCCGCACTACAAATCCGCCTTCAAACTGTCTGAGAAGCTCAGTGTGTAAATAGGTTTAGAACTGGTTGCTCTAAGCTCAGACTGCATGGCTCTAACAAGCCTTTCCTGTGTTCCTATACTAATAATGTAGGAACTTTCACTAGTGTAGCTAATCCAAGTTTTATTGCCTGTGTGTTCCGATTCATGTATGGAAAAGCACATGAACCGGACCTTTGGAGAGTTTGCAGGTAAGCCACTTTTAACTTACCAAGCATGTGGTCTTTTCTATGCTAAGGGAAGAGGGCATATTTCAAAGGTCTAACAGCCTATATTTACATGTTTTACTTTCCTGCATATGTTGTGATTTAAAATATCTGCTAGGGTTCACTCAACAAAGAGTATCAGCCCCAAACTGGGATCTCGGAATTCTCCCTTTTTTAGACCTATTTTTCCCTTGCCACCAACAGGGACAAGGGAAGCTATTCCGTCACTTCTCTCTTCCACCTCCAATGCTCAAAGAAAAGAGCCTGGAAAAGTGCTATGAAGCACCTAGCCACCACTCAAAGCAAAATCATCCAGGGTTTGCTTTTCAGAACCTTGCAGACAGTACGTACCCTGTCCCCATGCCTTTTGGGACCTTGGAAAACAGTATGACGACAATGTAGTGCAAATAGAGGAATGGGGGGAGAGGGAGAGAAGGGTTAAATACATAGCAACGTGTAACCACCCTGCCAAGTCACACACATACATGAGAAACCCAGCTGAGATATAGATAAGCTATCATAAGGTGCCAAAGATTGCCATATAACTATATGGAGATACCTTGGTCTCCCTTCTCTCCTTTGGCACCATCTTTTCCATCTCTTCCTGGTAAACCGGGTATTCCTGGGTTGCCACATGCCATTACTGTGCAAGTGTTTGTTTCAGAAGCAGTGGTCAATGCCGGCGATGTCCCCAGCATCAAGGTGATGAAAATTTGAAGATACATACCTTAGACAGATAACCAGTTAAGAGGAAATTATTTTGAGATCTTTTAGAAGTTGCCTATGGCCACTCTGCTGTTCTTCCTTTGCCAGCGAGAGAGGATTCTGCTTTGGCCTCTTAAGATGAGACTCTCAGAAAGCCATCAGCCCGCCTGTCAGTGTGTTTTGTGCCATTGGAAGGACATTGGTCAATCAATTTGAATTCTGAACAATTGTTACTTTACCCAAATGATCTTGGTGTTATAGCTGTGTGAGACAACTGCAAATGCTGTTGGAGAATTCTAGCTTCTGCACAGAGCTATAGTTCCCAGAATCCCTTGAAAACCGGTTTGAATATTAGTTTAAATGTACAGGCTTCCATGTGCGGATTACCTGCTGGATTGTGGGAGCAACTCAGGCTGTGTACACATTACTGGCTTAAAGCGCAGCTAGGTCATTGGTTATTCTCATTGGTTTGCGGAGAAATGCATCAAAATGCAATATTTAATAAGAAACTAGATACAAGATAGATTTAGACTGTGGCTAACACCATGTGTACCAAGTAGTGGGCATACCATGGGCATACCAAGTGTACCCAGTAGTACACATGTACCCAGTAGTACACATGTAGTTCCCAGTAGTGGGAATGCATTGGATGTAGAGTAAATGGAGGTATGTACACAGCCTCAGGTGTGTACATCTGAATGCAGATCCCATCTGTCCAACTGCATTGTTTCAGCTGCATGTGCATCTGAATGCAAATCTTCATCCACTTTGTTGCAGAACATTTAACAATGCACGAGTGGAGCTGTATTTCAGCATAGGTATAGGCATGCTCTGGTTTATATTTTTGCGATTGGAGGCTTAGTTTGTCTAGAACTGAGTATACACTTTCAGAACTGACGCTAAATACATTACTTCTGGTAAATGAGCCACCGTAGCCGCTAGAGGACTGTGAAAATTTGTGCCCCGGGCTTCACGTCAAAGTGCAAGTAGATAAATAGGGACCGCTACAGCGGGAAGGTAAACGGTGTTTCCATGTGCTGCTCTGGTTCGCCAGAAGCGGCTTAGTCATGCTGGCCACATGACCTGGAAGCTGTACGCCGTCTCCCTTGGCCAATAATGCGAGATGAGCGCCGCAACCCCAGAGTCGGTCACGACTGGACCTAATGGTCAGGGGTCCCTTTACCTTTACCTATGTACTATCTGAACAAAGGGGCACTTTGGTTGCCAGATGTGATTTCCCCCCATCTCTCCTACCCCCACTACTATAAATAGTATTTCAGCTGTCATACTAAAACAGATGTGTCAATAAGGGAAGTTGATCTGATTAATTGTCTTCCTTTGAACCAATCCATTGCTTAATCATATAAATTTAAATAAATGCCCGTATTACCAACTCTTCATCGCCAACAAAATAAAGCCTGTTGCATATTGTAAGGAAGACATTTAAAATTTTGGTTAGCATTCCCTGTCACAGGCAAACATCCGAACTAAAACAGTTTGATAAAAAGCATGCCTCTAATTCAGTCCCCCCAAATTTAGAGCAATTTAAAGTGGAAGGCTAAATCAACTAACAGCACACTCCTAGCTCTTTCTATTCCAAGTTAAGTCCTATTGAGTTCAAACTTGCTCACTCCCAGGTAAATGGGGTTAGGATTACATTCAGGCTTATTCTGAGAATGGGGAAACAGCAGATGGATTAAACTATTTTGTGGAACGGGAGGAGTTTAACAAGCAAAGTTTTCATCCAGCATTAATCTGAAGCAGCATTACTTACCAGATCCTCATATGTTTCCTTGATCAAGTGAAACAGCTCAGCTGATTTGAAGAGAGATGAAGGCTAGCCAAGAAAGGGGAGGATTTCTGTTCCGCTTGGAATGGTGGTGGTGGTGGGGAAATCTGTAGAAAAATCCCATAGATAAGTATGCTTTATTTTATCTCTGTGGATTGCAAAATTGTACTTTACACACCAGCACTTACTGGCACGACTTCATGCAGCGTTTCCGCATAACCTTTTCCCCGCAGTCAATTTACTGGAAAACAGGGACAAATTCTAGAACTTGCCCTTTCATATAATCACTGGAAGTGCTTCTTCCAGCAAATAGATCTACAGACATCTTATAGAATTGTGATACAGAAATCTGTTATATTATGAATTATAGAGATTCAGAAATCTAAAACGCTTTATACTTTTTGCAGCACTATCAGAAAGGTTGGGCTGTCAATCTATAACCATTTTTGAACCTTCTGATGAGTTTGTTCAGAGTAACCTTCCTTGTAAGCTCTCGGATAAGTAAGATAGGTGAAACCAAAAGGAAGTAAACATGTTTTTGTTAAAACCATCCAAGTTCTCCAAAAGTAATGATGATTAAATCTACATATGACCTCTCCATGCAGTTAAGCAGAGTTCCAGAATATCCAGAGAGGCCATAAAGCTCTTTGCAAAAGATTAAGCTAGCAGTGAACAGTAGCTTTAAAGCCAGTTGAAACGGAGGCAAAAGAGGGTGGGTGGTGAACAGTTATCTATCCTCGTTTCAACACTAGGCCCTGTTTCCAGTCACTGAGGATATTCCCTATTCAGAAAGGCTGAATGTGGCTGATGCCATCCCAGCTGTTACACCAGAATCTAAAGTGGAACCTGGGCAGTATTTTTTCTTTTTTTCCACCCTGAGAAGTATTTTGGAACCTAAAGGGAAAACACAAGAACAAAAAGAGCAAGCTCAGGTACAGTGGATGGCCACACCTGAGAAAGAAGAAGGGTGGATCTACACTCATGGTTTATAATGTTCAGGAAGGGTTAAGAAATGGTTTTCACAATGTAGATGGACACATTGTGTTCCGCTTTCAACATTCATAATGCATTATTAAAATGAGACACCAGAGGGCGCTGCAGAGCAACCAGGAACCAGCAGTAGGGAAATTACGTCAGGACAAAACAAGGTAAGAAACGCTTTTAAACTACAAGTCTGCCCTGTAACGTTTTAGAATGATATATCTAATATCATTCTAATAAAGTTAAACACGTCCCTTGTAGATCCAAGCGAAGTAAAACAAACCCCATTATTCTTCATTGAGCAGCAACATCATAGGATCAGGCACTGCCTGGAAGTAGGGTGGTTGTGGGTCCTACTTTACACAGGACCACCCTTTATTGAAAAGGGTCCTCTTTTGGAAGGGTGGCCTGATTCAAGTATAAATCACCATAAGGATGGAGAGCAGCACCCTGAGCAGCAGACTGAAGCAGCTCACCTGATCAGTCTTCCCCACAAGCCCATCATGGTGAGGTGTGCTCTGTTTATATCCAAATTATTGCAAGTTTTATGCAAATGTGTGTCATCTTTTGTACTCTTTTTTTTATGACATGTACATGGCTACTCTACCTGAGCGTCTTTCATGAATGTGGAGGGGACAACAAAGTATATCACAGGGTAACAGATTAATAGAATTGCAGAGTTAGAAGGGACCATGATGGTCATCTAGTCCAACCCCCGCAGTGCAGGAATCTTTTGCCAACATGAGGCTCAAACCCATGATCCTGAGATTAAGAATCTCATGCTCTACCGACTGAGCTAATTCAGAGTTTTCAGGTATAACTGCAGTACTGTAACTGGCAACAATACAAAAGCTTCCTTCCCACTGGTAATAAGTATTTTGTCTCCAACTTTATTTACCACTCCTGTCAAAGTGAAGGCAGCCTAAGAGAAGAAAAGTAATGGTTTACCATTCTGGGTTTATACAGTCAGATCTAAGGGCTTATTCACATGATGCACGTTAGGTAACCGAGGCTTGGAATGGAGACAAGAACATCTTGGGATGCTGCCCTGCAAAGCTCAGTCTGTTTAGCAACAAACGTTCCTCCTTCTGTTTCAATATTCATGTTACACAATGGGCTACCATAAGCTCTGTTGTGTATTGAGTCAAAGGATTTTATATCTATATTACTACTGTATGTATTTGCATTAGGGTAAAGTAACTGCCTTTTGGTTCCAGAAGGTCCAGCTACTATTGGTTCATTTAAGCTGCTGCATTTGGATCCTCTGTCTTATTGGTTTCCTCCAAAAGGCAGCACTGTGATTGCCTGATATTGTCCCCTCCAAAATGTATCCCTTTCTAGCTAGTCCCCCGTCCCTATACAGTGGTGCCTCGCTAGACGAATTTAATTCGTTCCACAGGTCTTTTCTTATAACGAAAAATTCGTCTAGCGAATCCCATAGGAATGCATTGGATTATTTTTTGAATTTTTTTTGCCCATAGGAACGCATTAATTGAATTTCAATGCATTCCTATGGGAAACCGCGATTCGCTAGACGAATTTTTCGTAAAACGAATTCGGCTAGCGAGGCAACCTCCGCTAGAAAAAACCTTTCGTTAAGTGGAAATTTCGTTAAGCAGGGCATTCGTTAAGCGAGGCACCACCATAGCTTTCCTCTCCTCAGAACTTAGTCTTGTTTGCTTTAATAAAGAAGTATTACTAGAGAACTGTCACCAGCATATTATGTCAAGAGAGCTGAAATCACGAAATCACAACACTCTCAACAGGGGATTGGGCCTTAAGCTTCTCAAACAGCAGCTCTTCATAGCAGACAGCAAGCCACCTTTGAAACCAAGAAGGATTTCTTTCTAAGGTAGCGTGTGATGTTTTGCAGAGAATCTGCTCAAGCTCTTTGGACCTTTGGCCCATGTTTGTTAGTGACAAATATAATCCATTGTCGTTGCCATGACACACATCACGTGGAAAGAAGGGGGGGGGGAATAAAATAAATGCACGGTAACCATTCTTACACGGGCATGCATCCACTAGTCCATCTTGAGGCTATCTGCTCCAACTGCCAGAAATCTTTTATTTTAAATGACTATTCCTTAATTCAAATCATGTTGGTTGCTCAAGGACATAGGGGAAGTTCCTTCTTTCAGAGACCTACCACTCCACTGTGTAGTATCCAGACAATACAGTATCAGGGTTCTGAAATGCACTTTAGATTTGAAGTTTCAGGAGGATCCAAGGCCTTAATTTGTTTAATTGTAAAATTTAATCCAAGATGGGCCATTGACCTGATCCAGCAACTCTTCTTGTGTTTTTGTTTGATCTGTCAGATGCTGATTGGAGTGGTTTTGTTTTGCTTTGCTTTGCTTCTATTGCATATTTGTTAAACCTTGCAACTCGGAGAGAGGGAAAGACTGGTACTCTCTATGGAGTGTTTTCTGAGGATGTCATTAGATGACAGAGATAACAAAGATGACCTTGAGATAACCTAGTGTTGGCCTTACCTGAAGTTGGCCTTACAGGGAACATGTGTTTGCCGATGAAAGTGTCATGCTCCTCAGCAAGATAGGGTGAGTATTTAGGGCTTTAACTTATAGTATTGTTCAGTCAGAGGGAAGATCCGAAAGACTCATACAGCTGACAGACTCATAATGTGACTCTGAAGGTGGCATCATAAAGAACCAGGACTTTTTTTCAGCCAAAACTTGACGAAACTCAGTTGGCCATCATTGCCATTATAAGAGAACAAAGTGAGTTCATGGTGAGTTCTGGGAGCTCTTTTTCTAGAAAAACAGCAGTGTATAGAACCATGATTGATTCGTTCATTTTGGCTGCACTTTAGCTCTTACTCATCACTGGAGTAAGTGAAAGGAGAAGACGGTTCAGGGAGGAGGGATGACATAGCATCATAGAATCATAGAGTTGGGAGAGACCACAAGGGCCATCCAGTCCAACCCCCTGCCAAGCAGGAAACGCCATCAAAGCATTCCTGACATATGGCCGTCAAGCCTCTGCTTAAAGACCTCCAAAGAAGGAGACTCCACCACACTCCTTGGCAGGAAATTCCACTGCCGAACAGCTCTTACTGTCAGGAAGTTCTTCCTAATGTTTAGGGGGAATCTTCTTTCTTGTAGTTTGAATCCATTGCTCCGTGTCCGCTTCTCTAGAGCAACAGAAAACAACCTTTCTCCCTCCTTTATATGACATCCTTTTGACATGGGATGCACCAGGCTGTGTGTGGAATGTTAGACAGGTGTGGAATGACTAATCTGTACTCCCTTAGTACCGTAGTACAGTAGTACAGTAGCCACACCTTAGAGCTGGCAATGTAACCCAATGAACTATGCCTCCATTCACAACATGGGCGTACCCAGGATCAAAACTAGGCGGGGCAAGGGGAGGGGCCAAGGCACGGAAGGGGAGGGGCCACAAAGTGGGCGGGAACAGCGAACTCGCGCTCCGCCGGGCTGTGCCCCTCCCTAGAAGCAGGGCTGGTGGGCGGAGGCGGAGCCCAGCCCAGCGGAGCGCGAGTTCAGCGTTCCCGCCCGCCGCGCCGCGCTCTCTGGTTCCCCGCCGCGCTTGGCCTTGCCAGAGGGCGCGACGGGGAGCTGGAGGGAGGGCGCAGCGCGGCGGGCGGGAACGGCGAACTCGCGCTCCGCCGGGCTGTGCCCCTCCCTAGCAGCAGGGCTGGTGGGCGGAGGTGGAGCCCAGCCCAGCGGAGCGCGAGTTCGGCGTTCCCGCCCACCGCGCCGCGCTCCCTGGTTCCCCGCCGCGCTTGGCCTTGCCTGAGGGCGCGCCGGGGAGCTGGAGGGAGGGTGCGGCGCGGTGTGGCGGGAATGGCGAACTCGCGCTCCGCCGGGCTGTGCTCCGCCTCTGCCCACCAGCCCTGCTTCTAGAGTAGGGCAGCTGCCCTAACTTGCCGCATGGTGGGTACGCCCTTGATTCACAAGATTACTTGCGAGTCTCCACATCTTGGCAACAGATCTTTTCACAATCATAGTACCCTCAGGGATCCAATATCCTTTTCCTTGCAATGTCTGTGGTTTATAAAGACATCTCCATTGACCTAATGTCTAGTAATAATACAAAACATTTAGGATTACAGCTAGAAGGCCTTATGCAGCATGCTTTGACAATGCACAGGAATACAAAGGAGGACAGATATTCTGCTATGCAAAGGTGCCTCACTTTTCCTAGGTTTTTCCTTATCCCCAAACTGGTGAGCAATAGGGTCCTGCTTCTGATGGTCAGAGGTTTAGCAGGGCTGTTGGCCTGGTTGAAAGGAGACAACAAGAGATAGCTAGTTCCGGAACAACCCAACCTATGTCCAAGCAACAAATAGCACAAACCTGGGAGATATGTCAGAGTCAGTAGCCTTGTAGGATCAATTGGAAGTCTTTTGGCCTCTTGTGTGGGTAGCTACCATTACTGCTGACCAGCTGAAATGATGGTGAGTGTTGTTGCTCTGCAGTTTCTTCCTTCAGCAAGCTCCATGCTGGTACAGAGAGCAACATTCCTGAATCCGAATACTAGAATTACTGGTATGATTCCTTGAGCACCTTATGAAATTATGCCATGGTCTGAGCTAGCTGGAGTAGCCTTTGTTATACGTTCTTGCAGGTGAGGAACAAATGGCAGATTTGCATTTTGGGGACTGGCTGAAAAGGCTCGTGGGCGTTCCAGTGTAGTTTTCTTGTTGTTACCATGGGGGCGGATGTTGCCTGAATGTCTGTGTACTCATAACCTGAATTTTTATTCTTGGACATGCTTTACAAGAAATCACACGCCTCACATTAAATTTGCCATATTCTTTATTAACACAGTCAGGTAAAGGAAAGTAGCAGACAGAGGGCCTTCTCGGTAGTGGCACCCGCCCTGTGGAATGCCCTCCCAGCAGATGTCAAGGCAATAAGCAATTATTTTACTTTTAGAAGACAACTGAAGGCGACCCTGTTTAGGGAAGTTTTTAATGTTTGATGCTGTACTGTTTTTAATATGCAGTTGGAAGCCGCCCAGAGTGGCTGGGGAGACCCAGCCAGATGGGCGGGGTATAAATAATAAATAATAAATTATTATTATTATTATTATTATTATTATTATTATTATTATTATTATTATTATTGCATCTTGAATATCACTTGTGCAACTCCCTGTTCAAGCTAGAGGGGTACTGAACTTGGAAAGAATTAGAACAAACTATTCGTTGACCTCACAAACATGGCCACTCCTGCACCTCCTGATTTTAGAATTCACAAATGACTAACCACTCAAGTGTGCAGCCTCTGTCATGCCATTTGCCATCCTCATGCATTTCTACACAGTCCTCATTGCCAAGATTATTTGGTTCTCCTCTGGCCCAGTTAGAGTACGCAATGGCGTCGCCATTCAGGTTCTCAAACCTGCCTTCTGTCGCCATGTCGTTGATCCCAAGGACTGCTCTTCTGTTATGCCAGGTCACTATTTTTTGCAGGGCGCTGTTCTCTGCCGCATTCCTCGGGAAGGCAAGTGCGCCACCCAGGCGCGAGCAGGTCTCACGCGCAGCATCATAATCACCTCTGGATCCATCTGTTTTGAATATCCTCTCACCAACCATCACGCCGTTGGGGGGAAGGAGAACTAGAAAGAGACAGGATTGCAAGGCTTTCAAATCTAATGCTGTAAAACGCCAGGCGCATTGGTGGTACGGGCAGCATTTTATATTTCAGTGGAAGGAGAAAGGTTCCCAGCGTGGTTTAAAGCAGAGGAGAGGATGGGAGTAGTGCTTGCACAACGTATGGATGGCCATTGGCCACAGGTTCCCCATCACTTTTGTGAGCTCAAATTGCATCAATAGTAAACTTGAGACGGCAAGAGCTGAGAAGACTCATTCTTTGTAGGTGAAAATTAAGGTATAATTATGATAGAGGGCTAGATATATATATAATTTTATTTTTTATTATGATTATGATTATTGATACTATTAATGTTCCTTATCTATCTTGTTCCCTTTAACTATTCTTGTTCTTTTCTCTTTTAATTTTGTCTTTCTAATTCTATTTGTACTAGGTATTTATTTTACTGTATAGTGAAAACTTTAATAAATTTTTTTTGGGGTGGGAATAGTCAACCTATCAGCCTATTTGGACAAAAGCAAACAATAACTTCTCTTTCTTACCTCTTTGAGTTTTGGTGATGGCAGCTTTCAAACCTTCCAACTCTGTTTCCAAGTCCCTTATTTGTGTTTTAAGGCTTTCCAGCTCTGAATGAGAAAATAGTTGCATTAGATTTCCTGATCAACTCCAAATTCCAGAAGTGAACTTTTTCAAAATATGTGTGGGTAACAATCTATGGCAAAGCTTTCATGTAGCTACAGAGCTGGCACAGATTCCCTCATTTGAGAACAGTGCACCTAAAACTATAATGAGCCAAGTGGTCCTCAGTTTCTCATTCTTTTAGGTTATTCAAACATTTTTTTAATGTACACAAGAAGCAGAATAAACTTCCTCCTCTTTCAAGAAGTCGAAGGGCGTTTGCCAACAGAAACAATAGCTATTCTCCTCTTCCAACATTCAGTATTTCTCTCCTGTTCTGCCTTCTGTAGGAAGGAAATGTAATACAAATAGTTCTTGACCTCACTCATCTTGGCTGGTTCACTTGGAAATTTTTCTTCAGGTGCAAATTTTGTTAACTTCCTGGAGAACTAGTTGCCCTCTTGTTTGGAGATGGAATTAAAATAACCTCATGTCAATAATTGCAAGTGACAGATTTGTGCAGCCAACTATGGGAAGAGAAAGAGACGTTTTTGTGGAGAATCTGTGCAAGTTTTTGCCCTGCAACAGGACAATAGTAGGTTCAGCTGAAGCACTCTGGGGAAAGGGGAAGGGAGAGGACTCAGAAAAACTGCCAACTCTTAGGGTTGGGACAGTGTCTGCTGTGGAGTTTCTTTTCTCCCAGAGCTCAGAAAGTGCTTCTGTCTGAGGACCAGTAGCCATGTGTGTTGGCTCTTAAGATTGCACTTGCGAAGGAGTGGTCAGTATTTGGACGTCATGTGGCTCCTCTTTTTGCACACACTGACACCACCACATCGGGGGAAGAAAGCTGACAACTGCCCCCCAGAACCCCTAAGTGAGAAATGTCCACATGTTTGCACCAGATTAGTAGTAACCAGGGCTTTTTTCAGCCGGAACTTGCCGGAACTCAGTTCCGACACCTCTCAGGTGGGCGCCGTTGCCATTATGAGAGAACAAGGGAGGCATTCATGGTGAGTTCTGAAAAATAGCACTGTTAGTAACAATACAGAAAACAGAGCATCTTTGTCCCTCATGGAATCACGACTGGCCCAGCAACCAAAGGGATATATTTCTTCCTTACTTCTTGACTTTGAGAAGTCTCTTTGGACTGTCAGCCGAAACTTCAAGTCTTTGTATCACATAATCATAATCTCAATATGAGGCGGTTTTGAAATTTGATCCTCAATATCCTTGCACATTGTAGAGGAAAACACTTTCTCCCAATCTATTTTCTTCCTGCTTGGCTGGAGCAATTGTAATTATGTTAATACTTTTTTCGTTTTCTTGCTAATTATGTGCCAGTTACGATGCAATTGATATTGGATGGACTACTAGCTCTCACCCTTGCCTACCTCACTGGGTTATTCTGATAAAAAATGAGCAAAATGGTGTCACATGCTTTGTATACTGAAAAAGAGCAGTCAGAATGAATTGTTGCCATCATCTTTGTCATAGAATCATAGAGTTGGAAGAGACAACAAGGGCCATCCAGTCCAACCCCCTGCCAAGCAGGAAACACAATCAAAGCATTCTTGACATATGCCTGTCAAGCCTCTGCTTAAAGACCTCCAAAGAAGGAGACTCCACCACACTCCTTGGTAGCAAATTCCACTGCCAAACAGCTCTTACTGTCAGGAAGTTCTTCCTAATGTTGAGGTGGAATCTTCTTTATTGTAGTTTGAATCCATTGCTCCGTGTCCGCTTCTCTGGAGCAGCAGAAAACAAACTTTCTCCCTCCTCTGTATGACATCCTTTTATATATTTGAACATGGCTATCATATCACCCCTTAACCTTCTCTTCTCCAGGCTAAACACACCCAGCTCCCTAAGCCGTTCCTCATAAGGCATCGTTTCCAGGCCTTTGACCATTTTGGTTGCCCTCTTCTGGACATGTTCCAGCTTGTCAGTATCCTTCTTGAACTGTGGTGCCCAGAACTGGACACAGTACTCCAGGTGAGATCTGACCAGAGCAGAATACAGTGGTACTATTACTTCCCTTGATCTAGATGCTATACTCCTATTGATGCAGCCCAGAATTGCATTGGCTTTTTTAGCTGCTGCATCACACTGTTGACTCATGTCAAGTTTGTGGTCTACTAAGACTCCTAGATCCTTTTCACATGTACTGCTCTCAAGCCAGGTGTCTCCCATCCTGTATTTGTGCCTTTCATTTTTTTTGCCCAAGTGTAGTACCTTACATTTCTCCTTGTTAAAATTCATCTTGTTTGCTTTGGCCCAGTTGTCTAATCTGTTAAGGTCATTTTGAAGTGTGATCCTGTCCTCTGGGGTATTAGCCACCGCTCCCAATTTGGTGTCGTCTGCAAACTTGCTCAGGATGCCCTCAAGCCCATCATCCAAGTCATTGATAAAGATGTTGAATAAGACTGGGCCCAAGACAGAACCCTGTGGCAGAACCTCCTGGTACTTTGCACATCGAGAAAAAGAAAAGTTTAGTCCACCCCTTTAGATTATAAATCTCTGATAGGGCTCATATTATTTTTTTATTTTTGTACAGTGCCTAGCTGTCTTGTTGCTGATGGCAACAACAACAGCAACAACAGCTTTTACCTGGAAGATTACTGTTTCCCCTTGATCCCTTTCCACCAGAAATCCCTTTCCACCAGAAATCCCTTTCTGAACCAGGAATGCCAGTTGGTCCTGCTGGACCCTGTAGTCCTTGAGGTCTTGGTAATCCTATAACAGAGGCCCAAATCAGTTAACTGATATGTGACTTAAAACAACAACAACTCTGTTTTATAGTGCCTATCATTTGAGGTTACGTAGACAGTACTCCACACTCTTTTGTCAGAACAGTCACCTTGTCTCCAGTGAGATTTTACTTAATAATTTTGCCTCAGAGATCTTTGGCTCCTATACTATTGTCCATTAGTTAAGTGCTGATACCATAGTCCTCCATATTCAGGCATTTATTAGTTGTATCTGTGGAAGGGCCACAGAGATGTAGGGAGCTGTGAAGCAGACCACCCTCTTCCTGCTTTGCCAGTCTGATTGGCTTCAGTACCAGCCACGAAGAAAGCAGATTGGTGCAGTGTTCATAGATCACAGAATTGCAGAGTTGGAAGGGACCCTGAGGACCAACCCGCTGCAATGCAGGAATAGGCAGCTGTCTCATATGGGGATCAAACCTGCAAAGTTGGCGTTATCAGCACCATGCTCTAACCAACGGAGAAATCCATCAGTTGGGATAGCTACCAACTATCCAGCTATCCCTCTGCTTCCCCAGTCCAATACCAGAAGCCTGATACCCTTTGCTAGCCTGAGCAAAGGACACTCAAGTCCACAGAACAGGGCGAGCGGCAGGACCTGGGTAGGGCCTGGCAAGATTGACTGAGAAGTCTGGTGGATTGCATTTAATCTGTGGGCTGGAAGTCCCTCAACCCTTTTGTAGCATTTGAACACCAGCTTGAGCATTGTGGCAGGCGCTTTTTGCTTATTTGATCTGCTATATGTATCTTTGTCTGATGTTAGTGCATGTGATGAAGTAGCTTGTGATTTACCTAAATTACAGTACTGTAGTTAGATATTCTAGCCTTATGAAATACTATATTACCGTAAAACAATTCTTCTTGCCATTGCTGCTATAAGGAACAGGAAGGTGCCCTCTCCCTCATTTTCTGACACAGGAGCTTTGATCTATTGTTGTTGGCTAAAAAAAGAGCACTCCCTGGAAAAGACCCTGATGTTAGGAAAGATTGAGGGCACTAGGAGAAGGGGACGACAGAGGACGAGATGGTTGGACAGTGTTCTCGAAGCTACCAACATGAGTTTGACCAAACTGCGGGAGGCAGTGGAAGACAGGAGTGCCTGGCGTGCTATGGTCCATGGGGTCACGAAGAGTCGGGCACGACTAAACGACTAAACAACAGCAACAAAAGAGCCCCCCCCCCACTTGCTCCAAGCTTGTATAAGAGAACAAAGTGGATGAAGCTAATACAGAAGTTATTTACCCCATATTTACCCCAAAGTGCACAAAAAGAGAGCGCACCCTCCCCATAAATGTTCTGGTACCTTGATCTCCCTCTTCTCCTTTTGGTCTGGTCTCAGAAGATCCACATACAACTAATGTACAAGCATTAGGAACCCATCCTGACAGAACAAGCCTTGGAGCAGAGCTGGTGGTTCTCTGCAGAGATGCTCCCCTTACCAATGAAGAAAGTATTAGAAGTATCAGCATTCTCTGGATGTATGGTCTAAAGTGGGGACAGAAACAAGCACAACGTCATTAGAAAAGAATACAACTTAAACTCTGGTTACATGCATACCATACACTGAAAGCACATGTCAAGCACATGGTTTTCTCCAAAGAATCCCGGAAACGGTAGATTATCACCCACAGAGCTACAGTTCCCAACACTGTTAACAAACTACAGTTCACATGATTCCTTTTTAGAGTCGTGGGCTCTAAAATGTGCTTTAAATTTATGGTGTGGGTGTGACCTTTATCCTAGTTAGCAGCTTCTGATTTTAAGAAGGAGATGGACAATATTTGACAGAGAATCGGAACAGATATGGAATTTCAGGATTGTGATTTCAGGTTCTGATCTGGAAAGACAAGGTTCAGCAAACCTTGTTGAAAGGTGAGAACTAGGGGAAACTGGGACCTTACAAAAGAGCGAGTTGGTGACCCAAAGATTAGAACAAGGGCCCCAAGGTCCTTACGTGTGGCACAAACAACGTCATTAGAATTGACAAAGAGTTAATTCACTGCTGAATCAGGCGAGGGGGTGCAGTTTCAGCACCATAGTACACCAGCCTGTTGTGCCAATCCTGTTATAACTTGTGCCACCTGTTCTCTACAGTCTTTACATGGTAAGGTTTGGATAAGGAAAATAAAATGCTAAGTATTTGTAATATGCATTGCTGCTTTCGTCAGCAATGCCCAAGTTTTGGATCCTGAAATCTCCCAGTTGCATCACTTGAGTTCTTTGTGTCAAAGCAAACAGGCTATGATCCCCCCCTCCCCCAGACAAATCATGCTGTCCTACAAGAAACTATTGTCAGTAGCGACAAGGGTTTACTTCCCACCCCATTCTTGTCCTTGAGTGCTAGCATGGTCAGCTGCAAAAGAGGGCTGGGCTCCTGTAGTTTTAATAGTTGTGCAAAAGTGGGGATTTCAGCAGGTGTAAATTGCATGCCCCTATCAGCTACACAAAGGTGTGGAAGCCCTGTCATGTGTTGCGTCTGTCCACCCTACAGAATACAGATATATACTTTCTCAAATCCAAATGAATGGGTGTGATTCCTTCCTATACAAAAACACACACATCATAACTGCTGCATCTCAGGGAATTGCTGAAGTGATGGTGAAATGCTGCCCCTATCTTGGGGCCTGGCTGCAACTCCTATGCATGCTTGCATGGGACTAAGTCCCACTAAGTACAGTAGGAACTTCCTTGTATAGAAAGACCACCAAGAAATACAGCACAGCCTCCTGGGGCCCCTGCAATATATGGTACCTTTTCCCACCTTCCCTTCACTCCCATTATAATCACAAGCATTTTGCTAATCTATACAGTAATCAAATGCATTTAGAGTATTTAGGTCCAATAAGTCCCTGTTGATTTTAGCACACTGAAAGAATAATACACAATCATTTATACCTGTTAGGATTCATTGTTTGGTCCATGTTTGGAGTTTATATCAAAAGTCCAGTCACTTTGTAATTTCCGTTTTGTTCCACAAAAGTCTTAGCAAGAATAATTTAGGAGGCATTCAGGATTCCATTTATAGACCAAGGGTTACGTAACAAGAGCTCATGTTTCTTATGCAAAGCATTTTAACCATAAATATTTTGCTTCAGGGTCCTCAAACTATCAAAGCAGGTCTGTTGCTTTCAAGTGGGACTTCTCAAGAGCATGGTTTCCGGGTTCCTGCTATAGCCGCTGTTAATCCAAGAAAGTGAAACACAAAGGAAGTATTGTCCAGTGGTGGTAAAATACATGGAGAGAACAATGGAGTTTGCCACTTCGAAGTAAACAATTCAAAACAAATTGTTAACTCATTACTTAACAATTTACAGTACTTGTTAAGGAGCAATTGCTTAAATCAATCCACTGGTGTTAGTGTTATGAGAATTATAAGGTCTAAGATATAAAATAAATGTACCAAGCAAACACATATATAAATATATAAACCACATGTCTGAAACAGTACAGGAAAAAGTCCTGAAACCATCTTGTCTCTCCGAAATTGAGCTCAAATGTTTCTCTGCAAGGAGGGAGAAAATTGGAAAAACCTCCCCAATGTCTCTTTGCTCACAAATCCTGCCTTAAGGGCACATTTAAGATATGAAAAGGGCGAGCCTGTGACCTGGACTCAGGAATTAAGTATTTATCATCACAAAAGAATAGCCAGGCTGTCCAGGTAAACCCAGTTACAGGTACCGGTAGGTAGTCGTGTTGGTCTGACGCAGTCAAAATAAAAATAAAAAATCCTTCCAGTAGTACCTTAGAGACCAACTAAGTTTGTCATAGGTATGAGCTTTTGTGTGCATGCACACTTCTTCAGATACACTGAAACAGAAGTCACCAGACCCTTATGTATAGTCAGTTATGTATAGTATAACCCCCCACCCCACCCTCTGACTATACATATATAATATGTATGTATTTTATTTAAGTGATTAATTAAAATCCATTTCCTGGGAGCAGCCCAGATACTGATCACGTTCTTATGGAGAAGTGATTGTTTAACTGTGAAACTGGTATGACAGCATTTGTGCTTGTAGACAAACTAACCCAACAGTGCAATAGTAGGCAGAGGTGACATTACCAAATATGGTTTTTATGATAACTGGTCTCCATTTCTTTCATTAATTCCTCATCCAAAGAACCTAGACCATCTTCTGTTTACTGTACTTTTTGGACAAGTATGTTAGACTGAACATCTTGATATTCCAGATTATCTTTGTTTAGATATCGTGTAACTGACTCTCTCCAAAGCTTAAAGATGGTTGTGCTAATTTTATAAGTATGTTGCCGTAATCAATACTATATGCTTGGCATTTGTAGATAACATCAGATGTCAAGGAAATAAGCAGCTATCCTATTTTTAAAAGACATCTGAAGGCAGCCCTGTTTAGGGACGTTTTTAATATTTAATGCTGTATTGTTTTAATACTCGATTGGGAGCTGCCCAGAGTGGCTGGGGAGACTCAGCCAGATGGGCGGGGTATAAATAAAAAATTATTATTTATGTATTTCCTCTCTCCCAATGTGATCTTTGGAATGTTTTGACTATTTTATGGCATGCTTACTGTTTCCTAACATTTTGCACTTTTTGAAACAAAAAATTCAAAATCTCTAAGAGCTTTACTGTATAAAGTGAACAATTGTTCTCCCTCCCCTTTCTAATATCATCTAAAAGATTTGAACATGCACAATATGTACACTGCTAAACTTTTCTCTTGTTTAAACTTACTCAAGTCTTTGGCTCCTTTTCATACACCTCATGCTTGTAGCTCTCTCTAATATTTCTCAATACCTACCATGGAACACAGAACTCCAAATGAGAGACAATGCCAAGATGTTAAAGACTTGAAATCTGAACATCCTTAAAAATGCTTTCTGAGAGTTGGAATTCCAAAAAGTGGGAAAAAAAATCCCTGAACCCTTGTTCCAGGGATAGAAATTCCCAAAAAGGTATGACAGCTGGAATTCTGAAAAATGCTGAAAACATGTTTCAATTAATCTGAAAATGCTAAAAATAAAAATGATTTGAGGGTTGGAATTCTGAAAATACCGCAGAATGCCTTGTGAGAGTCAGAATTCCCAAAAATCATGGGAAAGTATTCTGCGTGTAGCAATTCTGAAAATTTACAAAAAGGGTTTAAATTCATTGTGATCCTATAAAAGCTGGAAAATCTCTTTTCCCAATGCTGGCTAAGGGCATATATGTTCTCTCAAAAATCATTTATAAGCAGAATCATTTATAAGTTGAAAAGTTGAAAGAGCAGAAAGTGGGTTGAGCGCCCAGAATATTATTATTTTTTGCGATCAATGAGAAATGCTGTTCTCTTGGTATTTGTGTTGGAAGGTTTCCCTGCTGTAACCATTGTTTGCTGTACTGTATTAGTTTATTATTGAACAGCCCCCATCTGAAAGTGAACTCCATGGGACTTTAGTGGATATTCTTTTCCTTATTTTTCCCCTTCACCCTGATTTGTATAAGAATAGCTCTTGTAAAAGTAACAAACAAGGTGCCTTTGTACAGGTGTGTTTCCTTCCAGAACCAACTGCCACGCCTCATCCTGATCTTAACAATACAGTACAGTATTCCTTTCTTTAACCATTATTTGATCTTGTAAATTGATTACTCTTATCCATGACTACATTCTGGCTGGAGAATTGTTTATCATTATTTATACCCTGTGATATTGTACTGTTCTGTGTGCCAAACTATGGGGGGGGGGAGAGTTAATTTTCTAATTTCTGCAGATTTTTCTATGCTTATTGGTTCCTCATTGATGCCCCTTTCTCATATCTTAAAAGGAAATTTGATTCTACCATTTTGCTTTTAGGAAACAGAAGAGCCAAACATGTCCTGCTCATGGTTCTCTGGCTCTGTTCCTGGTACAGTAGTTACATGAATTTTCTTTTATACTTGCTAACTGAAAAGATTGATCTTCAGTGTTGCAACTTTCTGCTCCAAAGGGAAACAAGAAAGAAAAAGCTGCTTGTTGCTTATTCCTAGCAAAGTTTATGTCAACGTAAATGATATTCCTACCATTGGTTCATAATCATTCTCTGGTATCTTACAGGCCACATGAGCAGGAAAAGGGAAAATACTGATATTGCTATGCATTATGCTTAAATTGGATCAATGTGTTTGTCATAAAGTAACAACCCCTCAGATTAAGTGTATGTATATGATCTGATGGTTTTGTTGATATTTGCAGATTAATTTCCTTGAGTTGTGGGTTTAAATGTGTTCCCTACAAACACCAGAATGCCAGTCAGGGCTGTAGCATCGGGGGGAGTGTAGCCCTGGGCGCATGATTCTGAGGCATGTGAAGCAGGTGCCCAATGCAGAGATCCCCATTCCGCCTTGCCTGCCACCAGGGGTCTCTGGGCCCTGGAGCCCAGCCTGGCCTTGCCACCACAACCTTGGCCTCCTCGCTGAATGGCTACCTGGCCAGTGTTAGGGTGATGCATCCACCAAGGGCTGTCTTCGCCAGCCAGGCTCCCCCCGTGTGGGCAGGCAAGCGGCACAGTGCAGCCCCATGAACCCTCCATGACCCGCGCCTAGCAAACAGCGTCAGTGGCGAGGGCTGGGCTGGTGCCTAATAAAATGCACATTTGTATGTTTTTTTCCCACCTACAAGCATTTCTATGGCCACTTTACCCTAGTATATCCATTTTTGCACACATTACATGGCCGGAGAACGGCATTGTGAAAGTGCAGGTTTCAATGGGTGGCTTTCTTTCGGATCCTCTCACAGAAGGTAAAAGGTAAAGGGACCCCTGACATTAGGTCCAGTTGCAGACGACTCTGGGGTTGGGGCGCTCATCTCACTTTACTGGCCGAGGGAGCCGGCGTACAGCTTCCGGGTCACGTGGCCAGCATGACTAAGCCGCTTCTGGGGAACCAGAGCAGCGCTCGGAAACACCGTTTACCTTCTCACCAGAGTGGCACCTATTTATCTACTTGCACTTTGACGTGCTTTCGAACTGCTAGGTTGGCAGGAGCCGGGACCGAGCAACAGGAGCGCACCCCATCGTGGGAATTGAACCGCCGACCTTCCAATCGGCAAGCCCTAGGCTCTGTTGTTTAACCCATAGCACCACCTGCGTCACAGAAGGTAGGTCCTGCTTAAACCTCAGACGATTATTGCTGCTGAAACAACATTTGAACTCTGCCCTTGTGCACCCTTCAACCTGATCCCTGGGTGAAGCAGTGCCATATAATCCTGCAACTGTTGCCTTACCTCAGCCTAGACCAGGCACCCCCAAACTGCGGCCCTCCAGATGTTTTGGCCTACAACTCCCATGATCCCTAGCTAACAGGACCAGTGGTCAGGGAAGATGGGAATTGTAGTCCAAAACATCTGGAGGGCCAAAGTTAGGGGATGCCTGGCCTAGACCTTGCCCCAGCTCCCCATGTCTTGCTCTGTTTCCCCAAACCTAGATGCTTACCTGTAGCAAGAACCAACCAACAAAATTGCTCAAAACGGAACAGTTTGCTTCTTTTGAGTGAAAAAGGATGGTCCCCAAATCATATCAAGAGAGTGGCTGCTCAAAATTGTTTTAAAAGCAATGGAGCTGGGATAGCTCAGTCAGTAGGGCAGTCAGTAGGACTCTCATTCTCAGGGCTGTGAGGTATGTAATGATAATGAACTGGGACAGTAAAAACTGTTTCAATAATGGTCAAATATGCCCTCATATCATTAGCTAAACACATAGGTAAATGTTGTATCATTATCACTCTAAAACAGTAACTTCAATGTAAAATATAGTATAGAAAGGAGATACTTACAACAGTGATGGAACTGCATATTATTCCAAATGTAGCAAACCTACAAATTCAATGGAATAGTCCAATATACAGTCGTACCTTGGTGGTCGAAAGGAATTTGTTCCAGATGTCCGTTCAACTCCCGAAAATGTTCGACAACCAAGGCAACCAAGGAAGCTCCTGCTGCCAATCAGAAGCCACGGAAGCTGTGTCGGACGTTTGGGTTCCAAAGAACATTCGCAAACCGGAACACTCACTTCTGGGTTTGCGGCGTTCGGGAGCCAAAACGTTGGGGATCCAAGGTATGACTGTATTATTAGCTTCTTGGCCTCCATACTACCATACCAGCAAACCTACTACTCTTTGGAATTTGGTACACAAGGTGCCTGAAGTTCTCTAATTTGGTCAATTAAACAGCTTATTGAATGATTTCCGTATATATGAATGAAAAGGTTCTAAAAATTAGTAAGAAATTATAAGATAGTATAATTAGTTTAATTTCAAGTTTTGTACAACAGGAAAATAGAAAAGGTAAAGGCATGGGGGGGGAATCTTAAGTGTATATATGTAGGAGTGTATGGTGAACTGTATTGTATTTTGAACTGACATTGTTTTGTAATTCCCCCCCCAAAAAGACCATATATAATAATGTTATGTTATCAAGTAAATGCAATAAAAAATTAAAATTAAAAGCAAAAATAAAAATAAATAAACAGATTTTTGAATTCTGATTTAATACATCTAG
This sequence comes from Zootoca vivipara, assembly GCF_963506605.1. Lineage (NCBI taxonomy): Eukaryota > Metazoa > Chordata > Lepidosauria > Squamata > Lacertidae > Zootoca > Zootoca vivipara. The sequence goes on from NC_083280.1 coordinate 80,300,676, forward strand.
AAACACCCATAAAGACAGTCAGATCAAAATTCGCACATTATTAACCGAGCCACATTACATGAGATGTCATTCCATTTGCCATCTGGATACATTTCTATGCAGTCCTCTTCCACCCCATTGGGTTCTTTTGGTGCCCAGTTTGAATATTCCATTGGTTCGCCATTAAGATGCTTGAAGATGCCTTCTGTTTCCTGGTCATTCATTCCCAAAAATACTTTTCTTCCCATTTTTGCAGAGAGTTTCAGTGCAGCGTTGTTTTCATTTTCATTCCTTGGAGAAACAACCTGGCCACCGAAATGGTTACACGTCGCTTTTGAAGTCTCATAATCACCGTCATCTCCATTAATCACAAATAGTTTTCCTCCTACTCTTGTGCTGTTTGAGAAAATGTAACCTAGAATGGCTAACAGACAATACAATCAAAATTAATTATTTCAAATGTGCTTTCATCATTAATAGCCCAAATTTAGGACCTGGGCCTGATCCATACAGCAATTGCTGTACATTTAGTTGCTCAAATGAGTGGTTTGGTTGGGTTAAGGACTGTGTATTGTCAGAGGATGATATTAATGGCAATCCAGACATCTTTCATCAAGGTACACAAACAACTAGCTTACCTTTCTGGGTTTTGCTTGCGGTCAGCTGCAAAGCCTTCAGCTCTCCTTGTAAATCACTAATATGTGTTTTGAGCAGTTCAAGTTCTAAAAGGCAAAAGGGCAGTATTATTCTTGTTCTGTTTGTGTTAAAGTATAAAAGATGATAAAAGAACAACAAAGGAAGAATCTTCTTCGGAAGTGACAAATCTCAAATCCACCATTGACCTTCTCCCTGCCCCATTCAGTTTCTCATTGTCTTAATTCCAGAAGAGTGTTAGTCTTTGCAGCAATATCAGCAGTGTCTTGGCAGAACGTAAGGACTAGCAAATGTAATGTCGCACACATTTTTGTGGTTCAGAAGAGCTCACTTCATCAGATGCATAAAGTTGACAGTGTACACAATGAACCATCCATCAAGGAACAAGGAAACTATTTTCAAACTAAAACAAATCAGGTCAAGTCTGGTTCAGAGACTCCACCCACCTCCCTTACCTAACCATAGTGACTTTGAGGCCAGAATAGAGATTCCATATCAGACACTTGTTGGGATCTCCTTTTGCATATGATGGGTGGACTGGTTCACACTTTCCAACAGCTCCAGATAAGTGACTCAGGAGTGCAGGGAGTCACAACCAGACTCACATGGAAGCGTAACTTGTGTAAAGTATTGGCCTCCCTGGAAGCCCACGTATGTGGTCATTATGGTGTATACAATCGTAGCAGGCTGAAAAAATGGCACCATACTTCCTTGCTCATAGAATCATAGAACCGTAAAGTTGGAAGAGACCACAAGAGTCATCTAGTCCAACCCCCTGCAACGCAGGAATCTTTTGTCCAAGGTGGGACTCAGACCCACAACCCTCAGATTTAAGAGTCTCATGTTCTACCGACTGAGCTATCCCAGCTCATGTGTATGTGTATGAATTAGTAGTGCGACATGGGACTTTATATGAGACTGTTTGCTTTCATCAATTAGAATCTGCTTGAATCAATAAATGAAACATTTTTGTTGTTGATTGAACTCCCAGTTTAAAGGAAATCATGGGAGTACACAGCCCCAGTTTAACCAAACTGATTTTGCAGCTGTAATCAATTGGCCATTTTAATTCAGATGGATATCTAAACCAACTCTAGACTTTTATGCATTCATATTTCAATAAAGACATATCCTTTCCCATCGTTTGGAATGTTTTTCTTTTTGTAAAGGTAAAGGGACCCCTGACCATTAGGTCCAGTCGTGACTGACTCTGGGGTTGCGGCGCTCATCTCATGTTATTGGCCAAGGGAGCCAGCGTACAGCTTCCAGGTCATGTGGCCAGCATGACAAAGCCACCTCTGGCAAACCAGAGCAGCGCATGGAAACGCCGTTTACCTTCCCACTTGGAGTGGTACCTATTTATCTACTTGCACTTTGACGTGCTTTCGAACTGCTAGGTTGGCAGGAGCTGGGACCGAACAACGGGAGCTCACCCCATAGCGGGGATTCGAACCGCCGACCTTCTAATCAGTAAGTCCTAGGCTCTGTGGTTTAACCCACAGCGCCACCTGCATCCCAGCACCACCTGTGCTACATACATAGATTCTTATAAGCCTTGTGTATAGAACTCAGACAAATGTCAGTAAAATCTCTTGGCTTGTGTGTGTCTGCAGTTGTCCACATCCCTTACCTTTTCCTCCACAGTCACCTTTCTGACCACTTTCCCCTTTAAGGCCAGGAGGCCCAGCTTTTCCTGGGGGTCCCTGCATTCCTCGTAAACCTGCCATTTAATCCAATGGATAAACAGAAAAAGATGGACAGGTGAGAAACATAATGCATTATAGTTAAACATATGAATGCACCAACAAATTTGAAAGGATATTCTGCAGGAAACGGGAGGGGGGGGGTCTTCATTGTTGCCCAAGTGTGCTCTATGTTCCACCTCTTTGGAGGAGAGTGATCAGCAGTCTTTTCTAGATGTGTAATTTGGGATCACTGAGCTATGATTTCCTCCGAATACTGAGAGAGCAACCAAGATGATTAAGGGTCTGGAAACCAAGCCCTATAAGGAACAATTGAGGGGGTTGGGAATGTTTACCCTGGGGAAGAGGAGACAGAGGAGATATGATAGCTATCTTTAAATATCTCAAGGGCTGTCACGTGGAAGATGGAGCAAGCTTGTTTTTCCTGCTCTGGAGGGTAGGACTCAAACCAACGGCTTCTAGTTACAAGAAAGGAGATTCTGACTAAACATCAGGAAGAACTTTCTGACAGTAAGAGTTGTTCAACAGTAGAATAGACTCCTGAGGGAGGTTGTGGACGGTCATCTGTCATGGATACTTTAGTTGAGATATTTGCATTGCAGGGGGTTGAATATATAGCCCTCAAGGCCCTTTCAAAGTTTACAGTTCTGTGATTTTATGACTACCATTGGATAGCTCTTGGAAATTCCCTATGCCGTACCTTGCTCTCCTTTTTCACCTCGAGGACCTTCCTTCCCATCTCTTCCTGGCAGTCCATTGCTCCCAGGGATGCCTGGCAATCCATTGCTTCCATGAATAACCGTGCAGCCGGCTCGCACTTTCTCTTCACAGTTGCATGGCTCTGGATCTGACATTCTCACCGACGAAACTCCCAGCACAAGAATGCAGAGGATATGGCGTTGCATGACTCAATGATGAAATCTAAGGCAAAGCACAACAGCATTTGTATAGTTAGTTGAAGGCGACATCTCTGCCTGGGGCCATGCCAGATAGTACATCTGAGCTTACATGACTGAATGTTCTTCCCTACAGAGAGTTCCCCACACACAGCAAAAAAAAGGTCCTCAGTAGTCTTCTCTCACACAGCAGGAATTTGTGTGTAGGAATCTTTTTTTTCTCAGGGGCAAATTCTATCACACACTTGCAGTCTAGTTTGGTTTGGTCTGACTCAGATTTTGCCACCTCATAAGTGGGCCATTGTTATCCTAAGCTAAAGTGGAAACAAGATCTTACAGCGGTGGTCATAGGTTTCAAGTTGTGCAAGGCAAATACTTAAAACATAGATTAGGATCTTCAGATTTCTCAGTCAGGGTCAAACTAGTTGGCATGTTATTCAATGCTTTATCGCTTGTATGAATGTTTCCCCCCCCCCCCAAAAAAAAATAATAAATAGCAAGAGAAGAGTAAACCTGACTTCACCCGTGGTATAGGTTTCAATCATAGCTGCCAAGTTATCCCTTTTTTTAAGGGATTTTCCCTTATGCTGAATAGGCTTCCTCACGAGAAAAGGGAAAACTTGGCAGATATGGTTTCAATTCATGCAAATAGCACATTGCTATTTACTCCCATTGCCCCTCCCCAAATCAGAGTGAACATGAGGGTCTTTTGGGGTGGGTGGGTGGGGGAGAAGTAGCAGAAATGTGGCAGCAGGTCCTAGCATGATCCACAATGCTCAGGGGACATTAGTCCTCTTCAGGCAATTAGTGTCAAATGTGTGTAGGAGAAAGTCGGCCACTGGCCTTTTTCCATCGGCCTCTATTGCTGGAAGACTGCAGTGGTCGAGCCTGCTCTCTCTGTGTAGGCTCCCACACAATGTTGACATACTAGCAAGCCATTCCATGGCTGGGTACACACCATGGATCTAAAGCACATAACTTGCCCCCAAAGACTCATGGGAACTGTAGTTTATTAAGGGTGCTGGTGTAGCTAGCTCTGTGAAGGTTAACTAAAGTTTCCAGGATTCTTTGGGTGAAATCATGTGCTTGAAAATCCCAGTGTGTATGCAGCCAATGCCTGTTAGCAGGAAGCACTCTCTCATCCCTGTTAGCAAGAAGTAGAAATCTGCTTGCTCTTTCCATTCCAACAGCTTCATTACAGAGGTAGAGATGTATGTGTATAACAAACTAGGCCAGCAGTCACAAAACCAGTTAATCATCAGTTTCATTCCTGGAAACAGTTTGGAGTGGTTTCCCCCCACAAAATCGAAGGTTTGCTAGAAGTTCACCATAGGCGAGGGCAATTGACCTGTGACCCTCCAGGAGTTGCTGGACTCCAGTTCCCATGCTCCCTGTTTGGGGATGATGAGAGCTGGAGTCCAACTACCTCTGGACAGATGCCACGAACTGGCAGGACAACAGGGAGGAGGAAGGGGCTCCTGGTGAGGGGTGCAGCTGGGACTGGGACACATTGGGGCAAGCAGGGGATGGGGATGGAGAGGTTGGTGTAAGAAGTCCTTACAGGGTGATGGAGGGTGACAAGGGGGTGGGGTGGGGGTCAGTGCACAGGAACCAAAGCAGCAGGACCCACCACCAGAGCCAGAGGGGCCCCTGTCTCCATGAACTCAGAAAGCTCTAAGGCGTTGGGAACAGTGGGAGATGTTCTCTAGGAGGCAGGCAAGGGCCCACAGCCCAATTCCCTAGCTGGCCAGGTGGGGAGAATGTGTGTGATTCCTCTGCTGGAGTAGGCTTAGAACAGGTGAGGGTCATATTGCTCATCAAGCCCAGGTGCTGCAATCAGTATGTGAGGCACCAAAGGTAAGCAGAGCTGAGGTGCTGTCTGCTCAACTGCCCATGCGGAGGGACCTTGACTTGGATGCTCCTGGATTTCCACAGGACTGTTTTGGGTTTGACTCTGGACTGTACTGGATTGCTGGATTTTAGGCTTGGCTACTTGGATGGACCCTGAACCTCATTTCCTGACCTTCAGACTTTGGACTTCGCTTGTGTGGATTGACCCTTGGACTTTGAGCTTCGGACGTGGCACACTGATTTGCCGCCAGGTAGGCCAGGGGTTCAGGACACCCTACGGGGGACTGACTGCCCCTTTAGTATATGGGGGGGGGATTTGGGAAGCACCGATTTTGATTATTTTATCCCTGCACAAGAGTAAAACAAATGGATACCTATGAGGACAACTCTACCTTTGTTACAATCAGGGTGACAGAGTCAAGCAGAAATCTTGATAGGTTTGAATTTGAGACCTTAACCGATGGGGGAATTAGGCAGGTCACTCTAGTCTCTTTATTGCCCAATGTTTGACGTGACATTTATCCATGTGGGAAAGGTCGGCTAATCTGACTATACATGTGTGTTAAACTGCTCATCCTGTTCCTGTAAATAAGGAAATTGGTTTTTTTTAAAGGCCACTGTGGAGTGGGTTGGAGTATGTGCTGGGAAATCAAGAGTTCTGACATCTGGCAATGCCAGCAGCTTAGTTGATTCAGATAAAATGTTTATGTACACGAGAACAGAGGACGTGTGACCCTTCTGGAAAATCCATCTAGGGTGGCAAGCCAGATTTTGCCGAGTGTTTACCAACGGGGGCTTGTAGAATAGCAATGCCCTGTTGTTAGTCCTCAGGACTAACCAGAGGTATAACCAGAGGTATTTTGCCTTCAGTTATGGCTTGACACGGCTAATATCAACTGCTGGGCCTATTTATGTGTGAATTTAGCTACCTTCAGGTTTTCATTTGAACAAGTGAAGTCTCAAACTGCATAGGGGAGAACAGATACACAGCCCCCCCCGCTACACCCCAGTTTATATCATCACCACCCCAATTTTTGCGGGGTCTCCAGCTGTTTTTGGACTACAATTCCCATCATCCCTGACCACTAGTCTTGCTAGCTAGGGATGATGGGAGTTGTAGTCTAAAAAAAGCTGGAGACCCAAGTTTGGGAAACACTGGTTTATACTATTAGCAGCAAAATGGCTCCCATCATGCTAGTTGAGGTGGGGGTGAAGGGAGGGTTTACACACTGTGGTGTCCCCAGGGACCTTGTCTGTCCCTGTGCAAAGTCACAATGCACTCTGCTGTGGGGTCTGTCAGGCCTGGACCATTCAGACTCAAGTGTGTCAGGCATCCATCTTCTATATTTGTATGCCACGTTTCCACAGTTCAAACCATGCTCAAGGCGGCGTACATCATAACCCCCCCCCACAAATGTGCAACATAACAGCAGTTGTTGTTGTTTAGTCGTGTCCGACTCTTTGTGACTGCAGTAGTCCTAGACAGTAGTCCTAGCAGTAGTCCTAGACAATAAATACGGTTAAAAAGCACACAGCCAAACTAAACCATTTCCACATAAATCACAACAAGATCTAAAATAAAGATACAAATGAATAAATATCAATAGCAGCAACAACCCCCGCCCCAACAAAAACAATACCCAGCCCAAGAATTGGTTCAGCAGCCTCAGCTTCTGCAGCTGGAGTCAGTCCGAACTCCACCTTCCCAGGCCAGGTGGAAAAGGCCTACAAGGCAGGGAACAGATCTTCCAGGACTCACAGCCAAGTTGGTCCCTTCAGGACTTATTCTCATAATGGCAGTATCCCTCCATGTGACAATTTATTATTCGCTGTGGCAGGGATGGGAGACCTGAGGCCACCCAGATGTTGTTGGGCTTTAACTCCCAGCCAGCATGGCCAGTACTCAGGGATGATGAGAGTTGGGAGTTCAACAGCATTCGGATGGCCAATAGACTCCATTGGGGTAGGGGTTAAACATGCTCACTGCCCTTGTTGACCCCAGATGTTCAGTGCCAGGTTTGTTCCTATCTACATAGGCAAACGGCCCTCCAGATGGGACTACAATTCCCATCATCCCTCGCTAACAGGACCAGTGGTCAATGATGGGAATTGTAGTCCAAAAACATCTGGAGGACCGAGTTTTCCTATGCCTGGTGTAGTGCCACCCTTTCATATGAATGGCTGATCATTTGCCCAAGTCATACTGTTGCCTAAAATGGAGCTCATCCCAAGGGCCAGCGTGTTTACAGATCTTGTTGCACCATTCAGACACCAGTCCCATTTCTCCACTGCTCTCCACCCCCACCCTCACTGACCCACCCCAAATTAAGGCTGCCTCCTTCACCCTGCTGAATGCCACTCCTGACACTGATTTTGGCTTCTTGGTTGTGCTGGGTTGTAAGGAAGTGGCTTTTCTAAGAGCCGATTGCCAATTGACCCAAATCAGTCAGTGCTAATCCTGACTTGTTTGCTCTCTATATGTATAATGTGTTTGCAGAGTTGAAGCCAAGGTGCTGAACTTCATTTTTTTCACCCTCACTCTCATCCATCCAGCAGTTATTTATTTCTTGAAACATGATTGCTTTGTTCTTTGTTATTACTTTATAACCATGCCAGGTATTGATGGAGACTTCCAGTGTCAAGTTTCAAAATCCCACTGTAGCTTATTTTGTTGCCTGTTTGGGTGCATAACTCAGGAGTAGGAGTAATAAGCTTGGTCAAGCTGGATTTTATAGGAGAGAAATAAAATGAAAACATGTCAGATTTAATCCTTGGGGGTATTGGTAGTTTCGGCAAGTTCAAACTTACCTGTAGTCTGTATAAATAGCAGCATATCTATACGAAAAGTAGTGTCCCGTATGTATTTAACTGTTTAAGAAAATGAGCAGTAAGTGACCACGCACACCATAAAACAGCAAAATAAATAACTGTTGGCAAATACTGTCCTCCGACCCCCATATTACCATCTATCTTGGACCTGGTCCTCACCAACTGATTGACAAAGTGGAAGTACTGGGACCCATGGGAGGAAGTTTATCATGTCCTCTTGGGTTTTAGTATACAGACAAGGGAAGGTTGAGTGTAGTTGGACATGCAATCACAAATGACTTGAGGGAGGACATCCCAGTGGTAGGTACTACCGCTGAGAAGACCCATTTGTCACCATGTGATAACTGTCTGCTGGCCATGAAATGACCAATAGGGTCTCTTTGGAAGATCTTAAAGATTGGATTGTTCTGCACCAGAGTAGATAAGCTGTTGTAGTACATGGGGTTCCTGGGTAGTCTCCCAACCTGGTGTTGATCAAACTCAGACCTGCTTAGCTGCATCATGTTCCCCAGTTCATGCCTTGCCTCAAAGTCTATGGCATGGCACAAGGCCCCACTGTTCATTCACCAGGGAATACAGCCAACCTTGAAATACGAACTTCTTCTTTCTCTGGGATCCATCTTTTAACTCTGGCAAAAGTGATTAAGATTTTGGCACAGCAGCAACACAGCATAGATTAGCAGAGTATTAACATTGATTGCAGGTTGGTTTGTGAAAAGTCATGATTTATACAGCAGTGAAGGAAAAATTACCAGCTTACCTTCGGCAGATCCTCTCCGAGTATGACCTAGCAAAATCTGATTCCCTCCCAGCCCCATATCACTTAAAAGTGGTTTACGGCCTGGTGGATCCACCCACTCTCTATCCTCTTGTGTGAAATGCATCTCTTAACCCTATGTACAAAATATGCAGCAATGACTCTCAGCTGAAGAAAAGTCCAGATGAAGCAAGAACTATCTGGGGAAACTGCCAATATATCACTGAAGTTGCTATTTGTCAAAGCAAATCCCTCCCCTTCATTTTTAAAGCACAGAATTACACAACACTGTTGCAACATAGTATGGCAAAGTGGTCTATGGCTGCTGCTAAAAAGAAAAAAATCACTTTAGGGAAAGTTAGATTCAGAACTAAATCAAACAAACCAAAGGTATTTCTGTATATCTTTTATTTTAATTTTGCACACTCTTAGGCTGGATACACCAAAGAAGTGTTTCATTTAAACACGTTGTAAACTCATACAGGGAAATCCGGTTGGGAAAGATGGGACTCCACAGCGCCATCTGGTGTCGCAGCGTTATATCGCATATACAACACATATAAAACACTTTTTCTTTACCAATCTAGCTGAGTCCTTAGATTGAGAGTTTCATTCTGCACCCGCTATTTCAAATTTGGAAAAGTTGGCAAAAGTCCTTTCCCTGCATCTGAAGTAGTAAAATAGAGTTACCACTTCATGGGGTCATTTTTTAAAAAAATCCTCCATCCTTTCTTTTAAAAAATCAATACAAGTAGAAAATGAGAACATTAGGGCGAAGGCAAAGTAGGTGCTTAGAAGAGCTTTTGGAATATTGTGAGATGCATTAGTGAGGGTGTATAGATTTATTTCTGCCAACTGGTAGTCTCAGACCCTCCAAGTGCCCCTATTTTCCAGGGACAGTCCCAGATTTACAGAAGCCGTCCCAGTTCCTGATTTGATCAAATGTCCTGCTTCTTAGGACATCCCTATTTTCATTGGAGTAATGTTGAAAGGTATTTAGCCTTTGAAGGTGTCTGGAAAGAATTTCTATAACAGCACACACAGTGACACCAGCTCCCCCAGTGCCAGGTTTTCTGCTACTGCCTGTGTGGCTATTTGTGCCACATATTTAAAGTAGCAAAAATTAAATGAGAAGAAGCAGAGGTGTGGGGCTCTGCGCGTGTAGGATGCTGTATTGTACACACCTGCATAAGTGCACATTTGAAATATCCCCGGGGGAAATGCAAAAGAACAAAGTTGTTCCATAACAACTGTAACAATAATGGGGGGAAGTTGGTGAAGTATCTGAGATTTCAGAAAGTGAAAGGCCAGGAAATGGTGGAAATCAATGCCAAAAATGGAGGATGGACAGAAAGATTTCCCAACTAATTCTGCAGGTTAAGTCACTTCCAGTGTTCAGATGTCATAAATCAGGTTAGGGGAAAAAATTTTTTTGGAATAGACAAGTGGAAATCGCAGATGGAATGAGCAAGCAGAAATGCAGTGGGTTTGCTATTACATTGTGTGGCTTCATAGTGAGCAAGATGGTACCATAATGAGCAAACAGGCTATTGTGGGTTGTGTCTCTTGAAATGGATGCTTGAGTTGCGTAAAAAGAGGACTCTGTTAAAATACGGACCGAGTGGAGGAGATGGTTTCTCGCTTTGTACAGAAACTGGGGGCCAGTGGATAGTCCCCATTCTCTAACAGGGTTCTTACTGGATATTCCCAAATACGATCGGGGATCTTGCATGTCTTGCGACTGGGCAGAAGATTAAAGACTGGCAGCCAAGATTAAAACTCGCACACTATTAACCGTCTTTCTGTGCAGGACTTGTCATTCCACTTGCCATCCTGATAGAATTCAATGCAGTCCTCCTTCCCACCAGCATTGTTTGGCTCTTCGTTTGCCCAGTTGGTGTAATTTACTTCATTGCCATTCAGGTGGACAAACGTGCCTTCTGACTGCAAGTCGTTCATTCCCAGATAAGCTGCCTTGTTGTGACGAGCAACTATTTGCTGGATGGCTGCGTTCTCAGCAGAATACCTCGGAGAGGCAAGCTGACCACCGGCCTGGAAGCAGGTCGCTTTGGCTGCCTCAAAGCTGCCTTGGGAGCCGTCCGTTTTGAATAGCTTCTCACCAACACTTCGGCCATTTGGGAATAAATGAGCTAGAGGAATATAGAATCAGTTACACAGCTGCGTTAAGTTTTGGCTTCACTGAATGGTACTTGATTAGTTATTCCTCCTCAAGTGCAAGGCAGTCTGGGAAGGTTGTACAAAACGGAAGCTCTAGGTTGGGCTCTAGGTTGAGCTCTAGGTTGGGCCAAAGATCCTTGCATTGCAGGGGGTTGGACTAGATGACCCTCGTGGCCCCTTCCAACTCTGATTCTATGACCCCTGATCCTTTTAAGAGGATATAGCAGGGATTGAACTGGGGGCCTTCTGCAATGAGAAGCAATGAGAAGGTATGGTCTGATCCCTTTACTGGAAAAGGATTATACACATCCTTCTTCCATTCCAACTTGCATCTTGCCCAGAGGAAAGAATCACAGAACTTGATGGAAAATGTATTTTAAGCTTACATTCTAGCTAGCTAATGGGTGGCAAAGCACTCTCTACCACTTTTGTTGATTCATGTTGATGCTTAGTTTTTTAATATGAAGTTTGGGTAGTGTCTTTTAGGTTGAACCTTACGAGTTCACATTGATATTCAAGTACAGTAATCTTTAGTGTGGGGACTTATCGGAGTGCACTGTCTCTCTGCTGGTTTGAAATGCCCTTAGGAAATGTAAATCACTATAGTTAGAATAGGTGCTAAACCTGCTGTGACTTTAACTATATAATTATTTACAAATATGAATGGGAATCAGGTTTGCCATAAATCATACAATTAATGCTTTGGTCATATGAAGCTTAGCAGTTCTTCCCACGTCTAATCCTCATGTTCATGGCCAGAATCAGGTTTAACTCAACGATAGCAAATCAGAACTAATGACCTTATTAGCAATGTAGAGCCAACACAGTTGCCATTTTAGACAGTAGGGGGCTGTCTAAAATTGCCGCTGTTCTTTGTGTTGAATACATGCTATATGGTAATTTATGAACCTAATAGGTATCTAAAGCAGGGGTAGGCAACCTAAGGCCCGTGGGCCAGATGCGGCCCAACTGCCTTCTAAATCTGGCCCATGGACGGTTCGGGAATCAGCATATTTTTACATGTGTAGAATGTGTCCTTTTATTTAGAAGGCATCTCTGGGTTATTTGTGGGGCCTGCCTGGTGTTTTTACATGAACAGAATGTGTGCTTTTATTTAAAATGCATCTCTGGGTTATTTGTTCATTCCCCCCCCCAAAAAAAAATATAGTCCGGCCCACCACATGGTCTGAGAGACGGTGGACCGGCCCATGGCTGAAAAAGGTTGCTGACCCCTGATCTAAAGCCATTTGCACATAACAAAATATGTATTTTATCAAAGTAATTGTTGAACTGAAATACAATTAAGAGGTTTATCTTATATTTTTGAAATGTACATCTAGGGTTTTTTCTTTAATTTTGGGGGGGACCCCCAAGAGAGTGGGGCCCTAAGCTATAGCTTGTTTAGCTTATACGTAAATCTGGCGCGGAGTAGGATCAGCTGAGCTTCCTTCGTAACATACTAATCTATATAGAAGGAGATTGTTTTGCCCTTTTGGATGGGGAACCTTCAGACATGTAGCCCTGCCCTTGCCACTTGAAAGTGGTACAGTCCTGAGAAAGCTTACAATCTGTTGATTTTCTCTCTCTGAGCTTTAACTCCAAGAGCCAGAGCAGCTGGATTTAGGCTGCATCGTCATATTAAAATCAACATGTACCGGTAGGTCCCTCTGCAGGACACTTGATAGATAACTTCATGCGTTTCGCAGAAAATGATATCTGATATCCACATTCTTGCCCGTCCACTCCATTATCTCACCATTTTGGTTCTTGAGCATAGCATTTCTCAGAGCCTCTACTTGTTCTTTCAAATGGGCCACTTCAGATTCCAGGTGCTGAAGTTCTAAATGAGGTAACAATAAAGACAAAATTCTTAATATTGAGATGTAAAGCATATACAGTACTGAGAAAAGCATGACAGCCAGAGGAACCACCTCTGTGGTAAGCCACAAGTGCAGCGTCAAAAACCTCTGGATTCTCCGCCTCTGCTTCTCAGTTTTTGAAAAAGTACTTTAATAAACACAGGAAGTAATGCAGTTCAGAAGTCAAAGCTGCTGATTTAAAAACAAGTTGATGACCCCAGTTGTCTAACGAAACTATTTTTGCCTAGATTCAGGTGGGCAAGGTTGGGCTTGGGAAGAAATTGTTTGGTTCACATTTTCATGCAAACCTGCCTAATTGACATCTCCAAAAACCACACACTAACAAAAAAACTGGAATCCTATCAATCAGCTGTCCGGCAGCTGGTGATTGAGGCCATCTCCATTTCCCTTTCTCCACTAAATAGTTTGTTCTCGGTAGGATTCTGGTTTCTCTTTATTCTTTTTCTTTAGCAAACTTTTCCAAAAACACAAATTGGAGATAGATCAAAATTGAAGCAAAATGGGTAGAATGGGTAAGTATTATGAGGCTTAAGTCAGCTCAATAAATAGATTTCAGTTTGTTTGTTTGTTTGTTTGTTTGTTTGTTTTAAAGGACTATACAAATGCAGTCCTGGCTGCTCTGTGCAAATGCTGCAAATCACCACTGCCATCTATTAGGAACTTGGACCCACGTATCTTGTTTGAGATGTGATTGTTCTCACCTTGATTGGGGCGCATGTAAAGGATTTTGCCAATGTGGTTTCTCTAACAGCACTCTTAGTAGATCATGATGGAAGCATGATACTATATCAGGCATAGGCAAACTCGGCCCTCCAGATGTTTTGGAACTACAACTCCCATGATCCCTAGCTAACAGGACCAGTGGTCAGGGATGATGGGAACTGTGGTCCCAAAACAACTGGAGGGCCGAGTTTGCCTATGCCTATACTATATCCACTAAGTATGCTGTTATAGGAATCACATAGGTGGAGGCATTTAGGCAGACTTCCTAATAGGTGTAGGACGAACTGCATCAGCAACTGAGTACCTACCGGTATAGAGAGGGGAGTCTTAAACTACTGACATTGTTATATAATGAGCAAAAAAGCCAACCATTATTCCAAACTAACTGGCATAAAGCCTATTGTGGGCATTTCTTGGTGACACCTGGGGAAATACAGTGTGGTCAAGTCTTGGAGCCCCTGACCATAGAAATGCTCCTGTTATAGGTTTACAAAATGTGAATTTTATGAAACTGAAACAACCAGATGACCCTGGTCTGCCTAGGTCTTTGTACTGACAATCATCTTCTTTCAGATGTTCTCTGTGATGCAATCACAGTGTGTCTGGCTGTTTACTGGGAAGGTTGGTGGTTCGAGCCCACTCAGAGACTGCTGTGGGCAGGATCCCTGTATTGCAGGGGGTTGGACTAGATGACCCTTGGGGTCCCTTCCAACTCTACAATTCTATTATGAGTTTATCAGATCAGGTTTTCCAGAGTCAGGTTTTTTGAAGAATCATCAGGAAGTGGCATTTCCCTGTTTGGGTTGTTTTTGTTCTTTGGTCATTTGTTACTAGTTGGTTTAAATGCGCCCTCTTGTGGTATAATAGAGATATAGCCAAAATAAATGTGCAGTTAGTTTAGAAGTGATGGATTTTCTCATCCGTTGTCACAGGGAAATGTCGCCACAAGGTGAGATCTTTCTTTGTAATTATTTGTCAGAATAAATGTGCTCCCAGATACAGCCACCGTATTTGTTTGCTTTAGGTGGCTGTAGGTGGAATTATACCTTGATTTCAGGTGGCTTTGACTTTACTACTACCTGGTGAAGGAAAGTGAAACCATTGAGATGATGCCTTGTACTTTGCAAATACTCTTACATGAAAGCAGGTTGCATTCAGAGGTTGTCTCCTCAGTGTCCAGTATGATTTGTCCACCAGAGAAGAAAGATGGCAGATTAGCAGGTAGCTAATCTATGAATAGGCTCCTACCTCTTGCTCCATGGTCCCCCTTTGGTCCTCTTTCACCTACTAGACCCCGATCTCCTTTAGCGCCTTGAGGCCCAGCTTTTCCTGGAGGTCCCTGAATTCCTTGGGGCCCTAGAAATCAAGGGATTAATTGAGCAGGAATAACAGGACGTAAGAAATACGAATCCATGTTCAAGTTCTACAAGAACACCCGTTGCATGGACAAACATTTAGATCCCGATCAAACCTTGAGTGGACGGCCCAGTTCTGGCGGTGATGCGCTCATACTTCGGCATCAAATACAGAAATACTTGTTTCGAAAAGTTCTGACTAATGGCTAATGGTTTATTTTACACTGAGCCATGAAGCTCACCTCAGATTGCCTTATTGTAAGAATCAGCAGCTACTGACTGAGCCGTATCCATCCCATCAGGGCTATCATTGGTCCCCTAGATACCAAACCAAAGCCAAGGGGGGGGGGTATCCTCAAAAAGTGACAATTAGGATAGTGCCAGGGGAGGCAGAAATGACAGCGGTCTGGTTTAGAGACACACACAGAGTGGTAGCACCTCAATGCAGGTCACTTTGCTCCCTCCTCAGAATGGTTCCCAGTCGTGGTCCCTCCCCTCTTGCTCTAATTCTAAGGTGAAGTGGGAGAGTACAAACGCAGGCAGATAATGATCTGGAATTAAAAATGGCTGACTGCGCTGCAGAGCTCCACCAGGCGATGGGCCTTTTGAAGCATTGCTGCCTGGTTTGGCAGGGCTGGGGCCAATGTCCGGATGGCCAGCAAGTTTGGTTTGGCTGCCACGGTATTCAACTTTGATTGGTATCTGGTCAGTGTGTGCAGCGGGCGGTGCCGGATTTACGTATAAGCTAAACAAGCTATAGCTTAGGGCCCCACTCCCTTGGGGACCCCCCAAAAAAAACTAAAGGAAAAAAAAACCTGGATGTATTTTTTTCAAAATTTAGGGTAAAAAACAAATACGGTAAAATAAAAAACCTACATACAGCAACAGTATTTTGTGCTGTGTAGGCTCCTATGATGTAAGTAATGGGCCCCGCCTGCTAGCCTGCTCCCTAAAGTATCACTGGTTTGCTCATTTCTATATATAGGGTGCCTACATTCTGCATGGACTGGTTGCATGACAACATGTGCAAATTGCTTTAGTTACCTATTGTTGTTGTTTAGTCGTTTAGTCGTGTCCGACTCCTCATGACCCCATGGACCAGAGCACACCAGGCACTCCTGTCTTCCACTGCCTCCCGCAGATTAGGTCCATAAATTACCATATAGCATATATTCAACACAAAAAAACAGTGACTATTTGTTGTTGACAAAGGACAACTGGACATATAAAGGGCCCCATTACCTTCAGTAGCTTAGGACATCATCAAACCTAAATCCGGCCCTGGTGGTGGGGTAAAGAGGCTGGAGTGCAAGGGGCTGTAAACGTCGCCCCTGGGAAGGCGGCGAGCGGCCATTGCTGACCAAGGTCCTTACTACACAACAGTCATTTGTCTATACCAGGCATCCCCAAACTGCGGCCCTCCAGATGTTTTGGCCTACAACTCCCATGATCCCTAGCTAACAGGACCAGTGGTCAGGGATGATGGGAATTGTAGTCCAAAACATCTGGAGGGCCGAAATTTGGGGATGCCTGGTCTATACTGTAAGGATTGCTTGCAAAGAGAAGAGTATGGCATATTCCCATTCCACTAAGCCCATCCCTGACTAGTCTTTGTAACTGTACCTTGATCACCCTTGTGTCCTGCTGGACCCGGTAATCCATTGCTCCCAGGCATTCCAAGAATGAAAGGGCATGTGTTGTCCTTGCCTGCAGTGGGGACTGCGCTTTGTGAGAATGCCGCCGGCAAGAGAAGGAAGCCAAAAGTCCAAAGGAATCCCATGCCTAGAAAGTTGATTTTAGAAGAATGCATGCATAGCCTTTTCAGCAAGATCTACTGCAATTTTTTTTACGGAGAACAGTTCTAAAGTGATCCCAGTAAAACAGTTGTGTGAAATAATGATTTTGTTCGTCTTGAATGGAAAAAAAATGTTGTATGTAAGATATAATTTCAGGTACTTTTGAGTCGATTGGCAAATGCACATAAAGAGTAGCAACTGAGCATATTTGAATAAAGGCTCAGGGAATGTGTATCAATAGCACCAACAGGAGGTTTTGTACTCTGGATGTTCAACATGGCATAGCCTCCCTGTAAGTTTTGCACACATGTTGCACAACAGGGAGAGTTTCAACTAGGGTTGGCCAGTTCTGCATGTGTTCATTCATAAATCTGTTCCATCCCATTTCCTCTTTAAGATGTGACTTTTTAAAAAAAGAGATCTGCACACACACACACACACACACACACACACACACACACACACACACACATTTAAATACTTCCTTCATCTCAACATATGGATTTGTAGTTGCATTTTATGCTAAAATACATGTTTTATAATCCATTGTGGTAATTTTTTTAAAGTGAAATTTATTGGAGCTTTTCTAGTGCAAACAGCAAGCACAAACCTCTGATCAGGATGGGGACCATAGCAGGCCCCTCTAAAAGGCTAAGGCCCCCCCCCCAAGCAGTTTGTGATCTGAAACCTTCCCTGAACTTATTTGGTTTAGGAAGCCATTCACATTTGTGAATAGTATTTCACCTACCTCCGTTGCCCCAACACCTATGACTGAAGATGCTGTGGACTGAACCTAATGTGCTTATATACAAAACTGGCTTTGAAATGTCATAGGGAAAATGACAATTGGGGGATTGTGAAACTAATTGTGGTCAGAAAAACCTCAACCTTCTCTGAAAATGAAATTAGAAAATAAAAATAACAAGATATAGAAATGATGAGGGAGTGCATTGATTCAAAACCATACTAGAAAGATGTTATAGGTTCTGTTAACAGAGGGTAGAGGGAGCAATAGCTGCCAGGAAGGGCACTGCATGATTTCTTCTCAGGCGAGTCATAGAAAACCCATCTTCAAATGAAT
Organism: Zootoca vivipara; assembly: GCF_963506605.1. Taxonomy (NCBI): domain Eukaryota; kingdom Metazoa; phylum Chordata; class Lepidosauria; order Squamata; family Lacertidae; genus Zootoca; species Zootoca vivipara. The sequence continues at coordinate 80,318,358 of NC_083280.1, forward strand.
CTATTATTATTTTTAGAAGAGGCATCCCTCCTGTGTGAGAGTTTTCTCAGGATTGGCTTAGTGGTCACAATTTTTATAAGTGCTTGTATTAATCATCCTTAACATTTAGAAGGTCTTGAAAAATATTTTAATCTAATCAATTAACCAACTAAAGCCCACGCTCCTGTATCAGTTACTTGGGAACAAACCCAGTTGAAATGAATGAGACTGAATTCTGAGTAGACCCGCATAGGGTTGCAGTGTATAGTTGCAGCCCCAGTACACATGCAAATGTTATTTTATGTAAAGTATTTTAAATCCTGCCTTTCGTCCATATGGAGACAAGGACGTAGAACAACAAGGAAAGCAAATGTATAGTAGCACTAGAATTTTCAAGAAGATTAAGACTGCTAAAAACAATTATTGGCAATCATTTTGTGGCTGGAATCTGGCCGAAGCAAAATTACATGGGAGTTTTTTTTTTTTAATGAAGAACTCTCTCTTTCACTAGTGCATAGAGACAGAAAAAGGTTCCTATTTCCAGGATCACACTTACCTTCTTCAAGTCCAAATTTTGTTTCAATATTGGAAGCACCCCAGCGTCCTCTGTGTTTATCACTCAAGTGAGAATATTCTCTCTCTTTTTTCTTCTTCCACCCACTGTGTTTATCAGCTGAAATACTATGGAGCAAAGCTCAAGTCCCCACCCACCCCAGAGTACAAACAGTCTGGAGCTTCTACAGTGTAAGATAGGGTGGGTTTTGGGTCCACCCCCCAAGTTGTTGACCTTTGAGAATGCATTTTGCAGTGGCGTTTTTTTTTTTAAAGTACAATTCACATATCATTCCATAAATCAATAAGATGATTGCACTACAGTACAATATAAGCCTAGTGTCAACTTGCGGGGGATGGGGACGGGACCCACCTCAGTATTGAAAAACAGACAAGTTCATAGATGAGCTAAACAAAGGCAGCAAGTGTTGAGGTGGGCTGGATCACATATTGGTAGTCAACATGCTTCACGATCTGCTGTTCCTCTAATAATAATAATAATAATAATAATAATAATAATAATAATAATATTTATTTATTTATTTATACCTTGCCCATCTGGCTGGGTTTCCCCAGCCACTCTGGGCGGCTTCCAACAGAAGAATAAAATAATCGATTAAAGATTAAAAGCCTTCCTAAACAGGGCTGCCTTCAGATGTCTTCTAAAAATCTGGTAGCTGTTTTTCTCTTTGACATCTGATGGGAGGGAGTTCCACAGGGCGGGCGCCACCACCGAGAAGGCCCTCTGCCTGGTTCCCTGCAACTTGGCTTCTCGCAACGAGGGAATCGCCAGAAGGCCCTCGGCGCTGGACCTCAGTGTCCGGGCAGAACGATGGGGTGGAGACGCTCCTTCAGGTATACTGGATCGAGGCCATTTAGGGCTTTAAAGGTCAGCACCAACACTTTGAATTGTGCTCGGAAACGTACTGGGAGCCAATGTTTCATATACTGTAGTTCTTTTGATTCCATTCACAGGAGCAACTATTATTTTAGTAGTGTGCCAGTAAATATTGCCTCTGAGAGTCATGAGTGCCTGTCTCACATCAATGAACCCCCAAGCAGCTTTTTAAAATGCACTGCAGGAATGGGGCTTCAGAGGACCCATCTGAAGCTTAGCCATGTATTTTCATCCCCACCTACAGCACCATCCATGTTGTTCCCAAGCCATGGGTCTTCATTTTGCTCCGAGTGCTTATCCTGGAGTTCCTCAGGAAGTGAGGCCCCCCACTCTTGCCTTGAGGTGGGCAAGTGACCTAATGGTCGTCCCAGGGATTTGATCTAGAACCTTCTCTGGTGGCTTCCACCTGACATGGCAGGTTTCCCACTGCTTGGCACATCCCCATGTTGCCAGATGGTGGCTGTTGCCTCTCGCGCTTCTGCCAAGCCATCTTCCACCCACCTCTCGTGTATGGAGGGTAGGCTTGGGGTGGAATTCATTGACTTCCTTGAAAATTACTTGATCCATACGAAGGAGGTTTAAGAATTGAAAGCAAAAAAATCAAGAAAATCACTTGATGCAACTTTTCCTGGACTCTACCATTTCAGTCCATGTGAAGGGGGAAAGCACATGATGCTCCCCAATTTAAAATGCTCTTCTGCAAAGAAAACAGTGGAATTTGCCAGAAAGCACATAAGTAGTGTAATTTATTTTGTTAAGAAAGAACTGCCCTCCCCCCCACACTTTAGGACAGGTGAACAAACTGTAAAAAGATGTCATATTGCCCAGATTGCTAAAGCAGAATAAATTTTGTTCAATATTTGAACTACAGTTCTAGTCAATATTTGTTTTTGAGAAGGGCAAGTTAGCTTATCTTAAAACACCCTCTAGAAACGCAGTGAGAGACGTTGTTTGATTTACTGTGGTCAAGGCTGTACAGCTTTCGCCTTGCAATCATACATGTATAGCTTACTAACAATGCCCTAATATCAGAATAATATCAGTATCTGACGAAGTGTGCATCCACACGAAAGCTCATACCAAAATAAAAACTTAGTTGGTCTTTAAGGTGCTACTGAAGGAATTTTTTTATTTTGCTAATATCAGAAGATTGTTCATGTGTTCAGAAGAAGACCGAAGCATATATACTATGTCTCGTGTTCAGACTCATATTACAGCCTATAGTTGCAAAATATTTTCTCAACTGAGATCACTAACAAATTACCTACATATTGAGCATTCATCCTGATTTGTTTGCAGGGAGGTAAGATGATATCCTCTATTAACTAAGCAAAACTTATACTACCACCCCAAATTTCCAATCCCGGGGCATTGTCGTTTGGCTGAGTATGAACCATTAGCACAAATCCTTCTTATGTCCAATTCCACCCAGTTTATTTTTCATCAATGGAAATATAATCAGCATGAATTATAGTGCAAATGAGTCAGAAAGTGAAATCTAGCTGGATGCAGAGAATGTTGTGCAAAAATGTTGGGGAAAATGATGAACCATTGTGGCATTTAATATGTGTATATCTTTCCAACGTTTGACCAAATGTGCATCCCACAATGGAATAGAAAGACAGCATCCTGCATTCTGGTGTACGTCCTATTGGAAGCAATGGCGTAGCTGGTCAGTTTCCATGTTTGGGTGTGAATGCCAATGAGCATCTGATTTGCACAAGTGGTAGACCGTGAGAACAATGGAAAGCAGGTTCTGGCCAGCCCTCCTCAGTTCAATGATTCAGTACTTTCTAACCCATCTCTTCGTGAAGCTGAGGCTCCAATACTTTGGCCACCTCATGAGAAGAGAAGAATCCTTGGAAAAGACCCTGATGTTGGGAAAGATTGAGGGCACTAGGAGAAGGGGACGACAGAGGACAAGATGGTTGGACAGTGTTCTCGAAGCTACGAACATGAGTTTGACCAAACTACGGGAGGCAGTGCAAGACAGGAGTGCCTGGCGTGCTATGGTCCATGGGGTCACGAAGAGTCGGACACGACTAAACGACTAAACAACAACAACAACCCATCTCTACCTCACATAAATGCTCCTATGAATGCTTACTCATATGATGAAAATAGTTCTGTTTGCTCCAAGAATATCTCTTTTAATAAACAGTTTTGAAAATATAAATATAAAAATATCCTGTGCATGTAAAAAAAACCACCCACATCAAAAGCAATGCACCCCACTTAAAAAACAACAACCACCCACAAAGCATTTTCAACTTCAGATTTACAAGACCTCTCATTTCATTCTGAATGTGCGTCTTAAGCGGGAAAACGGATCATGATTTATTGATAAAAGCCCATCTACATAGTACTTTATACAGTAACACAAGCAAGAAGAAGCCCGAAGCTGCTTCCTCTCCCGCTCCTCCCCTCCCAGACACATCCCACAAAATGCCCTTACAACTCAGTTAAAAACAGTTAAAACACTAAAAAAAAAATCTTTTAATGATACTTTTAAAAATCAAATTAAAAGCAATTTAAAAGAAGAAGCCCTCTCTGCAGCAGTCCTTATAAAACCTGCCAGGCCCTGCCCTGGCCCAATGGCTATGTTATGCGTGCACATATGTCAATAGATTAAAGAAAAAAGGAATAACAAAATAATGATTAATGTCTACGGATAAAAAGCAAACACAGTATTGAAGCTTGTGGCTGGGTCGAGCTTTTTTTTTTTTTTTGGAACAGAGGGCCTAAAATTCACAGAGTAGTAGCCTCTTCTCCCCACAGGCCCGGTCGTTCCACTTTCCATTCACATAAACTTCTACACAGTTCTCCCTGCCCTTTTCATTATTGGGTTCTCCCTGCAGCCAGTTGGAGTAAACGATGGCATCGCCATTCAGGTACCTAAATTTCCCCTCCGTCTGGATATCAGTTACCCCAAGAAAGACCGACTTGTTATGCTGAACAACTATCTGTTGGACGGCTGTGTTCTCCGCAGCATTTTTGGGGGCAGCCAGCTGGCCCCCAGCTTGCAGACACTTTTGCTTCAGGTCATCAAAGTTGCCTTCATAGCCGTTGGTTACGAATACTTTGTTACCGACAATTCGCCCTCCCGGGAATGCTGCAACTAAAGGAAAGAAAGGGAGTGTGCATCAGGTTGATAAGTCAGCCGCTGCGTTTTGCAAAGCCAATAAACGGATGACAACCTCTGGTATTTGTATAACCCACAGAAATCTTGGATTTGAGTAATGCTTTTTAGCAACAAGGTGATTAATGCCATCCTATGTAGAAGCAAGAGAACCCTCATAGCACCTTGGCTGTGGCCACAAAGGTAGCAATTGAAAATTGATGGTGCACCTGGCTCTGGCCAGGCTACAGCACATTCAAAAGAAACGCCAGTGTTTACATTTTCTTCACCAAATTTTCAAAATGTTGCAATTGTTTTGTAGGAAAGGAAAACGGATCTTTAAAAAGGGGGGTTCGGATAACTCTGCAAAAGACTAGGGATAACCTACACAATTTATTCCCGTGCTTATTGAGCTTGTACTGCAGTCATAAACTTGCAAAGACAACGTTGCTGCTGGTTCTCTAATGCTACTGCAGGAGGCGATGGATGCATGTGCTGAAATCTAAGGGTTACGAGGAACACGCCTGTGCTATCACATATAATGTGCCCATATACATGTATGTTGGTGCTGGTTCTCTGTTAAGGGGCCAAAAGGAGTGAGGGAGGTGGCAAAATACAGTTCACAATTTTTCTGTTATGTGCAACATTTACCTTTTTGATATTTGGAGAAACTGGCTTGCAAGGCTCCTAGCTGCCCCTCTAGGTCACTGACTTGTTTTTTCATAAGGTTGACCTCTGAGAAATAATAAAACGACCATGATCTGCAAGATTCAGTACTGTAGTAATATGCGGTAAACAATATATTGCACACAGTATGGACGTGAAACGTTTTGTTAAACCAAATGCCACCTCCCCCTCCCTCTCCAACTTCCACCCACCCAGGAACTGTAAAAATTACCAGACAATCCAAATGGCACAACACAATAAACATGTTGTTGTCACAATCAATCAACTGCTGCCATAATTAATTAATTCATCATTCATTCATTAATTCTATGGAAATTTAAATAATATTATGCTATATTAAATACATAATCTCAGTGTAGAATCAACTGGAAATGAATTTGTACATTAGTGAATATTGGATGGTGATCTCTTACTATGTCTGTTTTGCTTGTGTGTTGGTGTATGCATGTGTGCATTAATGGTATGAATTAATTATACCATTAATGGTTCAGTAATATTAATGTCCATCAACGGTAAACGTTTGTTCTATTTCAAAAGAAGTCTTTGTTTATACAGAAACAGTGGTACCTCGGGTTACAGACGCTTTGGGTTACACGTTTTTAGGTTGCGGGAAACCTGGAAGTACCAGAAAGGATTACTTCCGGGTTTTGCTGCTTGCGTATATGCAGAAGCACTAAAGCACACTTTGCGCATGCACAGAAGCACCAAATTGCATCACACACGTGCACAGACACGGCGTTGCGGGATACGAACGCTGCGGGTTGCGGATGTGCCTCCATCACAGATTACGTCCGCAACCCGAGATTCCACTGTACATGTATCCATCACTTGCTCCCTCTTTCAGACCTTCTTGTTAAGGGCCAAACTAGAAAAAGTATTCCCACCCCACCCCCTAGAATGGTCTGGAATGAAATACACTCTCATTGGATTTGTGTGATTTTTTTTAAAAAAAGTTAGAGCCACCCTGATTGTTCCCTTAAACTTTCCCTCAATAAACAGAGATACAAAATTCACATAGGTTGTACCAACCCTTCACTGCGAAAAAGGGCACAGAAAGTTAAAAGACCAGCATTAATTTTTTTTGCTCTAACACTTTTAATGCATCGCTTTTAACGCCAACAACAGAAGGCTACGCTCCTTACCTGAGAGACCGCTGTCACCTTTGGCCCCTTTGTCACCTATAGATCCTTTATCTCCTTTGGATCCAGGAGATCCTGGTTTCCCCACTGGCCCTTGTGTACCGGTTGCTCCTTGTAATCCTATGGAGATAATAATAATAATAATAATAATGTTGTTGTTGTTGTTTAGTCGTTTAGTCGTGTCCGACTCTTCGTGACCCCATGGACCATAGCACGCCAGGCACTCCTGTCTTCCACTGCCTCCCGCAGTTCGGTCAAACTCATGTCCGTAGCCTCGAGAACACTGTCCAACCATCTCGTCCTCTGTCGTCCCCTTCTCCTAGTGCCCTCAATCTTTCCCAACATCAGGGTCTTTTATTATTATAATAATAATAATAATAATAATAATAATAATAATAATTTTATTTATACCCTGCCCATCTGGCTGGGGTTCCCCAGTCACTCTGGGCAGCTGCCAACACATATGAAAACATAATAAGACATATAAAATTAAAAACTTATTGATACAGGATTTTTTTTAAAAATAAATAAAAAACCCTAGCAAGTTAGTTGGTAGGTGGCTTCTGTCTTCCTATGCATGTTAACATCTGTTAACGGCCATAGCCAATTGGTTTAAAAGGTTGTATGCAGGAGCAGTGTGAACAAATCACCCATCTTTTCGTTTTGCTAACTGGAAAGGAGGATCAAAGGTTGACATTGAGCAGAAGATGAGCAAGGGCGTTACACCTGGCACCCCTGGGCCAGAGCCCTTGAGCACTGGTAAGATGAGTTACCATTTTGAATTTCCCACAGTGACATGGAATGGTCTGGAGCCTCGCGGAGGATTAAAACAGCACTCCCGGGGGTGGGATGGGGTGGAGAGTGAGTGAGCGAGTGCAGACATTTTCAATGCTCAGAATGCCCTGGACTGATTCTATATTAGGGGTATTGTGGGAAAATTAAAATGGCAGCTTTTTCATTGCAGGTGGAGTCCCACTGATGTGGGAGGGCATCCATCCCAGGGCACTTTGCTGAGGTCCTCCTCAAATTCAGAGCTAAATCTGGGGAGTGCCAGTTTCCTCCTTTTTTTAAAAAAAGTCATCTAAGTTAGTGACTAGCTAAAAATCCCTCAAACTAACTATGCACTACATCAAGAAGTTATTTCTGTTGTCTCTACAGAACCTTTCTCATGCCATAAAAATGTTTGTTCAGATGCACCTTTTCGTCCACACCACTTACCTCTTTCTCCTACATCTCCTTTCACTCCCTTTTCGCCCACTGGGCCTCTGTCACCTTTGGGCCCAGCGACACCTGTGGCACCTTTGGGACCTTGGGCACCAGTAGCTCCTTTCGGACCTACAGCAATATTGAACGGGGAGGGGAAAATCAACAAAAATGGAAGGTACTATGTAATGATCACAAATGCAAAAGTAGGTAAATAGTTTCAGCTCAGCCCTAGTTTGTCTATTATTCATCCATCCATCCATCCATTCCTATGCTGCCCTTCATCCAAAGTTCACAGGGAAGTTTACAATATAAAAGCACAAAAATACACACAATGGTAACAAAATACCAGACCACCCATCCGGTTTAAGAGGTCATAGATGGTTTAATTAGCCAAAGGCTGGGAGAATGCTTTTGCCTAAAGATATGTAACAAAGGTGGGAGAGCATTCCACAAACAGGGAGCCTGGTCTCATGTTGTTGCCCTCTGGGCTTTTTGTAGAGGAGGCACATGAAGAAAGGCCCAGATGGTGATTGCACACAGCTTAGGTTGGACATTCACACAGAAATGATAGCTTCAGTGTTTATATATTAACTTTGGTTTATACTGAGGATAAAAAGGCTATCCTGTGGCTTGCCGATCAGAAGATCGGCGGTTCGAATCCCCGCGACGGGGTGAGCTCCCTTTGCTCGGTCCCAGCTCCTGCCAACCTAGCAGTTCGAAAGCAAGTTAAAAGTGCAAGTTGATAAATAGGGAAGGTAAACGGCATTTCCGTGTGCTGCTCTGGTTCGCCAGAAGCGGCTTTGTCATGCTGGCCACATGACCTGGAAGCTGTACGCCAGCTCCCTCGGCCAATAACGCAAGATGAGTGCCGCAACCCCAGAGTCGGTCACAACTGGACCTAATGGTCAGGGTCCCTTTACCTTAGGATATGATACCGTGTTTCTCATATTATAAGACACGTCTTATATTTATTTTTTCCTCAAAAAAACACACTATGGCTTATTTTCAAGGGATGTCTTATTTTTTTCCTCCTCCTCCTGCCGTGGCCGGCATTGCTGCTGCTCCTATCACTATGTCTTATTTTCGGGGTATGGCTTATATTCCTTGAATGCTTAAAAATCCTGCTATGGCTTATTTTATGGGGATGCCTTAAAATATGAGAAACAGGGTAGTTAGTCACAACTTTATATCTAGGGGGTAGTCCTGTTAGTCTGGTATACCAAAACAAACAATGATGAGGCTATGGTATTGCAGAGCAGGGGTAGCCAATATGGTGCCCTCCCAATGTGAGATACAACTTACACCATCCTTGTCATTGGTTTTGCTGAATGGGGCTGATGGGCATTGCATTCCAACAACCTCCCATGTTAACTACCGCTGCCTTAGAAACTAGCAAATATATCATAGCATAAGCTTTTCTGGACTAGTGTCAGATGCATTTGATGAAGTGGCCTTTATCACTACAGCCAGAACATGACTTCAGAAGCTGGTTGTCACAGATCACAATCTTTTTGTGACTTCAGCCAATTGCCTAACAATGGGGGTCAAGCTGGAGAGCTGTCAGCCTATGATGTATTTGCTTGTTCTTTCATTGGCATCCACGATAGATGTATATATAGAGAGAAACATCAGAGGAATGGGCATTTTATGGTTGCTTTCTCCACTCATAGCATTTATAACTTGGAAACTGTACCATACGAAGTATCTGGACAAGAGAGTGAATGTGAACATTCTCAGTGTATTCTTTTAAAAGCTGTGACTAGGTTCCAAAAAAGCTACTTGGGCATGCTTAAGGACTTGGGCATACTTACTGACATTTAGGTCTTTTTACTTCTTTTGTTGGATGGTAGGTCTCCAGGGATATCACACATGGCTGTTTGAGAAGCAGAAGCCCCCAACCCCACTGGGTGCGCAGAAGTAGCTGTATGCTCCTTCGGATCCTGGCCATTGTGGTATATTGAACCCTCTAGCAGAAATCCAACTGTTTAGCACTTAGGATTACCTGTTTCTCCCTTGACGCCTTTTTCACCTTGTGGGCCATTGTTGCCTTGTGCTCCAGAGGGGCCGACGCTTCCCGGAGGACCCTGCAAACCTCGGATTCCACGCGGTCCTACTCAAAAGAAATAAGTTTTGTGAGCAGGCAGAGATATACACCAATGAGGAAGGTCTCTTGTGATGAGTTGCAGTGCACCAGGAGCTCCTGGGCCTTAGAACTGGGAACATTGAAATGTGCATGCCATTGTCCCAATCTGGTATGCCTCCAGAGTGGTGGAGGATGCTGTCCTACCACTAGTGTTGAAATAAGTTTCAACTGAAAGTCTGGTGAGGTTCTGTACATGGTCTGGGGTATGGGCACCATCTTGTCTTTCATCTCAGGCAGCAAAATGTCCTGGGCCAGTCCTGTACTGGGAGCAAGGGAAGAGGACCTTGGTGGGTTTGTAGGGGAAATGTTCGGTGCGCCCAATGGGCAGGATGGCCCTCTAACAAGACTTAGAGACAGGTGTGGATAAAAATATTTAAAAAGTTTGATTTCTTGTAATAATATCTAGCTTTTGTTGAACAATGCAATACAATTCCATTTAGTCAACAACACTCCTTACCCATTTCTCCACCATCTCCTTTGGGTCCTTGCTCTCCTTGGGTCCCCTTTTCTCCTTGTGGTCCAGCTGGTCCTATTTTTCCGGGAGGACCAAGAATTCCTCTTGGTCCTTCCAAACCTGGCATTAAGTGGAAGAATGAAAAGTGGGGTTATCTTAATGATAAAGCTTACATATGAGAGAAATGCAATACATAATAATCCAAGGAAGAAGTTTATTGAGAGGTGGGCCTTGTTTTTACGTTTCTGGAATGATGATATCTCCCCTTTTAACTTATGCATGATACTATAGAGCAGGCATAGGGAAACTCCAGATGTTTTGGGACTACAACTCACACCATGCCTAGCTAACAGGACCAGTGGTCAGAGATGATGGGAGTTGTAGTCCCAAAACATCTGGAGTGCTGAATTTGCCATATTTCAAAAAGTGAAAATCTGGATGGAAAAGTTGTTGAGCTTTTTTGGCCATAGTTGCAAAAACGACACTGCCGACATCGGTTGCCATATGTCTGCCTTGACATTTAGCCAATTTCCTCCCAGACACTGCTTCTGACTGCAGTATTCCAGGTATGTCTGGGGAATTCTGGACGTATGGCAATCCTAAAGTTAGCCAAGGCAGCTACATTCAAGGTGGCTGTGGCTGTTGCCATTCATCCACCAGATGACGTTGCCCTCCCCTGCCTATATTTGCTTTCTCCTCTTCTGCCCTTTTCCTTCTCTGTTTGGCATCATGTCCCTCTTGATCCAGTGAGAGGAGGAGAAATGCAGAATATCATGCAGTTTTGCACTTCTGTCTCTCACTGTTGATGGACCTGCATCACAGTCTTTGCAGGATCAATTTGAAATCTTAAGATTCATTTTAATATTGATGTCATGCTACTTTGCTTTTAAGTTGTCTTGGTAGAATTTTTACGCTGTTTGCATGTCCAGGTGCCGTGACTCTGCTGCCCCTACCCAGTGGAGAAAAACCAGTCAAGACACATTCTTTTGAGTTGAATAAGAGCACAACTTTATTGTAAGAGGTTTGGCATAGGCATACTATGCCTTCTATAACAACCAGCTCACCTGCTGGAAGCATTTTCTCCATGGGGTCTACCCTGAGGCAAGGAGGTCCTATGACTTACATCAAATAGGTATGTCCCCGCCAGGATCTCCACCTTGAGACTATGACTCTAGCCCCCACCTGGGAATCTGGATAGAAGCACCTCCTCCAGGATCCTTTTAACAGGATGCCCCTTTCCCTTGGACTAAGGCTTTTACCCTCAGGTGGTGGTTTAAGCACTGGATAAGCCTAAGTCATGGTCAAAGAAGAGGTTTTCTTAACATTTAAAACCAACTGATACTTATCACTAGGAAATTAGCAATGTAATTGGGGGTCATCATAGAATTGCATCATAAGCTGTTTATGCTTAAATTAAGTGAGATTGCATGGTTTGCTGTCTTTCCCCCCCTCAGTGTGTGAATGAAAGCTGATCCTCAAAGAATGGAGACTCTTAAGAAGTCACATTTTCCATACCTTGTTCTCCTTTGTCCCCTTTTGGTCCTTGGACTCCATCTCTCCCATTTATCCCTGGTAACCCTTTCTCAGCTGGTCCACATACAACCAGTGAGCAGGCATTCCGATCCAAGTTCTGTATAACTTGCGGTGACCCCTGGAACAATGCTGGTGAAAATTGCGAAGCCAACACAGAGAGTGTTAGAAGCACCAGCATTGTTCAGTGGTTTGACCTGGGGGGGGGGGAATTTAAAGGGATAGAAAGAGGAGAAAAGAATTAACCCAAACCCAACCATACCAATTATAATGCACTGCAATGAAATGAAGACTGGCTATATGAACAGAGATTTAATATATTGTGGGTCAAGTCTTGTGTAATAGATTGAAGTAGGGGATTATGCACCATTTCCAACACTCTTTTAATTTTCTTTTGTTTCATCATCTCTTGAACAGCTACACACAAGAAGAAAGTTTTTTTTTTCAAGGAAAGAGAACCCATTGGCCATGCTGCCTTGGGCTGATGAAAGTTGGAGCCCAAGAGCACCCAGAAGAGGCCTCATGCCTATCATAATAGCTAGCACCTATATGATTACTATTAATATTGTCAATAATAATAATAAGAATAATAATATAACCAACCCTTCGCCAGCAGGTCCAAGGGTGTGCTTTAAATTCAGTATTATAAACAGGTTTCCAAAATAAATAAATAAATATTTTGTGATACAAAACTAACAAACAAGGAAAAGTACGTATAGCGTCTCCACTTTCAATTCATAGTCTTTTTTCATAGTTCATTTACATTCAGTATTAGACACTATTGCCATAGACTCTGGGGGAAAATAGAAGGGAGAGAGAAGGTTGTGGGGTGATGATCTTTTCATTCTATTGCATAGGGTTTCTGCAGGGTTTTTGTGTCAGCGTCTCATGGGTAGGTCCTATATTTATATGGTTATATGTTTTTATTGGCATTGTGAGAGACTGGAGGGTCCGGGGTTTGGTTGGCTGTGTTCAGTTGGTTGCAGTGTGGTTTATTTTCATGTTAGTGTGCGGAGTTTTTTTGTTGTTGTGTCAAGTTAGCCATATTGGTTTGTAAGTTGTTGGCCAGGGGATAGGTCAGTTAAAGCAAGCTACAATCTCAGGTATGAGGTGTGGGTGTCCTGAAACCACATATCTCGGGTGTCAAAGCGCAGGGTATAGAGACATGTATTTAGCATTCAACAAAAACTGTATAGTGAAAGTGCCAGACACACCTCTTCACATAAGGCACATTTCAAGATCCCATTTAGGGAAGAATAAGATTCTGCACTCTACTAGGGATGGGATTTTCTGCAAATCACTGTGTCAAGCTTATCTGCATGGATCCCCCCCCCCAAAAAAAACACCCCTCCTACATCACTCCTTGATCTTGGTGAGAAGTGGGCTATTTATTTATTTTTACTGGTTCTGCTAAAAATTCAAATAAGACTCACACATATTAAATGCATTCTTATGCGTATCATATTACACACGTATTGGGTGCTTTTCAACCAAGTTTTACTCGGAGACTAAGTAGTGGAACTAAATTAGTCATGTTCAGCAGGTGTGCTCTGAGTAAAACTTGGTTAAATACCAATTGTTATTTGCATATATAATCAGTGTTTCCTAAAGTAGCAAGCACATAAAGAGATCCATAAAGGAATGAATGTAACTGTATTAAAATATGCATGTATTATCTTTATAATACATGCAGAAAGATAGTACAGTCGTACCTTGGATCCCAAATGCCTTGTGAGTCGAACGTTTTGGCTCCCAAACGCCGCAAACCTGGAACTGAGTGTTCCAATTTGTGAACGTTCTTTGGAACCCAAACTTCCTGCAGCCAATTGGAAGCCGTGCCTTGATTGTTGAACGTTTTTGGAAGTTGAACAGACTTCTGGAACAGATTCCATTCGACAACCAAGGTACGACTGTACATTGGACTATTCCATTGAATTTGTTTGACTTCCAAAGTACCACTGTACTGCATAGGGTTAGCAGGCATTAACTAGGCTTTGGGAAGGAGGAGGGAGGACTCTAGGACCCTGTCAGGGCCCTCACATCTCATTCCTGAAGCAAGTGTTTACTAGGCTTTGGGAAGGAGGAAGGTAGGCGCCTTCTTGCCTCTGCACACTGCGTGGGGGAACCGCATCCAGTTCCAGGTTCAATCTCCAGCATCTTAAATCTTGGAAAGTGGCTGCAAGTCAGTGCAAACAATACTGAGCTAGATGGACTGATCTGATTCAATATACATTGCCCTCTGTAGCTGGAGATGCCAACAGCCAAACCTGGGATTTTCCCATACAAAGCATGGGCTGTACCACTGATCTATGGCCCTTCCCCTATTATGCTTCAGCAGCATCTCTGGGCTAAATTGAGTTGATCAGAAACATGAAGCCAGAAGGTTATGAAGGGGATGCTGACACCAGGTGACTATATGCAAAACAGTCAGTTCCCAGCTCTAACTAAGAGGGTATCTCAGCCAGTGGAACTTTTATCACCTGGGTAGGGCAATCTGTACTTGCCAAAATACCATTTCCCCTGCCATAATTATAAAAGGAATAGAAATGCCTTCTTCCTTTACAGCCGGACGTCCGAACAATACATTCAAAAGGACAATTTGCCAACTGCATTTAAATCAGGGTGTTAAACAAAATGGATCAAGATACTAACAAATTACATTGCTGTTGGACACAAAATCAACTCGTCGTTAAATCTGGAGCTAATTATTAGATAAGCGCAGGCAGATGTGAAAGTCTGATATGGAAAGCACTTAATAATCAAAGGATGGATTATCAATGAAGAGAGAGTTAAGGCGGCAGATCTAGCTCTGGTTGAAATTAATCAAATCCATGGAGCACAATGCAATCTGACCAGTTTGAACAAGGAACTGGCGGCAGTCTTCAGTATCGCATGTATTTCAATCGCATAGCCATCATTAAGGAAGGGCAAATTAAAAATCTACTCACTCACTTTGACGTTTCTGGTGCTCTACAAAGGCCTGGACAGGAATCATCCGTTAGGAGTTCAGCCTTCCTTTTATAGGCTACGAGTTAAGTAACACAGGCTTTGGTTTCTCAACCATGTGACCTCACAGGAAACTTATAGGCAATTTATAACACTCCGGGAGCTGTTGGCCTCTTTCAACGTTGTGTAGCTGATAAGACATGCACAGAACAAAGGATGGGATTTCCCATGGCTTGCAAAATGTAAGGAATTTGTATTTTGGAGCAAAAGGGCTGGGGGCTCAAATATGCATGAATGTTATGCAGAACGTTATGCAGAATGTTATGTTTTGCCAGTAACAGGATTCAATGGTCAGGGTTTCCCCAGATGTGGCTAATGACCCCACTGGAACCAAAGAACCATAGAATTGTAGAGTTGGAAGGGACCACGAAGGCCATCTGGTCCAACCCCCTGCAATGCAGGAATCTTTTACCCAAAGAATATAGGGTAAGTGGTGGTTGAGTGGTTGACTCGTAGCTGAGTGTGTGAACAGACTCCATGGAAAAGCATTGCATTTGAGGCATTGCCCAGTGATATGAAAACTTGGAACTGGTTCATGCATGTTCAAGCTCTGATGACTGCAACATCAGACAAGAACAAGTGTCATGTCCTGCTCCTAGTCTGGTTGGCTGGCTCCTTTGGGAAGCAGGATGCTAGGCTAGAGAGGATGTTGGTCTGATCCAGCAGGTTTTATATATCCTCATGCTCTCAGAGCATAGGTAGCCTGCAGATGTTGTGGACTGCAGCTCCCATCAGCCTCAGTCAGCATGGCCAATAGCCAGGTATGATAGGCGGTGTAGTCTAAAACATCTAGAGCAGGGGTTCCCAACAAAATTTTCTTGAGGACCCCTCATCGAGCCGCTATTGTGACAAGGACCCCCATTAATTCCTAATCCTAAAATTAAAAAGTGAGAGCCAAATTAAGAGTCTTTTTCTATTTTTTCCAGTAAGCTTAACACTGATCTTGGAAGGGTTAGGTTCAAGGGACGCGACGATTTAGGTTCAATGGACACTGACAAGATCGGTTCGAGAGTCACTGACTTACTTGCTTGAACATCAAATGCATTATCTTCCTCTTCATCTGTAGGTCTTTGTCGTTTTAACGAACCACTTTTTAACCAATGGTCCATTTTTAACTATGCGAACTGTAGCTTCCGCGAAAAACGCTTTGTTTACTGTTTTGCAAAGAGGCAGCGTGCGCCAGGGAGGAGGGAGGGGAATGGAGAAGACAGGGTACCTGCGCAGTAGCGCACAAATGAATCCGACGCGCGCAAAGCATCTTGGGGAGGTGAGTGTTAGTAGAATGCGCACGCTGCCTCTTTGCAAAACAGTAGTGTTTGTAAAGCGCCACCTAACGGCATACAGCAGAACTACTGCCTCTATCTAATTTTAGTTTTGCGCTAGACTCTGCTCATGCAGGAAGCGGCCAGAACAAAAAATCTGTTATCATACGAAATATATTTAATATTTTTTTTATTCTAATAGCATCTTGCGGACCCCTCTGGCATAGCTCGCGGACCCCTGGGGGTCCGCGGACCACCTGTTGGGAACCACTGATCTAGAGTGCACCACATTGGCTACCCATCTTAGACCATGTGGCTATCTAGTTTGGCAACCCCAGATGCTCATGGGAAGCCCAGAAATGAGGCTTGAATGCAATAGTGCTCTCCTCATGTGAATGGACCATCATAGATGGTCTCATACACGTTGCTCATTGGAGTCAGGCTACATGTTAGCCTGCCCATCAATAAGTGCTCCAAGATGTAAAGTTGCCTTATTCTAAACCTGACCATCCATCTTTTTCATGCTGTACTGTCTACTCTCAATGGCAATAGCTGATCCAGTTCTCAAGCAGAGTTTACTCCAGCTCTATTACAGTGGTACCTCTGGTTAAGAACTTGATTCATTCCGGAGGTCCGTTCTTAACCTGAAACCGTTCTTAACCTGAGGTACCACTTTAGCTAATGGGGCCCTCCCACTGCCGCCACGCCACCGCTGCACGATTTCTGTTCCCATCCTGAAGTAAAGTTCTTAACCCGAGGTACTACTTCTGGGTTAGCAGAGTCTGTAACCTGAAGCGTTTGTAACCCGAAGCGTTTGTAACCCGAGGTACCACTTACTAGAAATTGTTTAAATCACCTTCCTGAATCTTGGGTCCCCAAATGTTCTCAGATTACAATTCCCATCATCCCCAGCCAATTCAGCTAATAGTCAAGAATGGTGGAATGTGCAATCCAACAACTTTGGGGGACATATTGGGGAAAGGTTTTCTAACTATGTATGGTAGAGTTTGAACCAGGGGTAGCTACTTATCCGCGAATAGCATTTACATCACCCTTGTGCTATGACTCCTCCTCGCCATTATGCACATGAAAGAGTGACCTTTTCTGTGGTGTTTGATCTATGATACCTCATTCAGACATGCAAATTGGCACTTTATGTAACATGTGATTGCCATTAATGACTTTTGAAAAAGCTGCTTCTCGCGCATCCAGTTTGGCAAGATTTTGGCTCGCTTCCAACTCCTCCCCGTAAAAAGCATGGCATAGCTGAATAACCAGCTCCACCGTAGCAAATTGTTGTGCAACATCATGTACTTTTGGGAGTGCTTAAGGAACTCCAAATATGTTATAATCACCACGGGTAATCCTGCCAACGCCCCTTTGAAAGAGAGACACACACAGTTTTTTCACACAAATATTTTCTTCAACAACAGTATTTCACCAGGCATTCTAAAGCTGATCCATTTCCATAAGCTTTCTGACCCCTCCTCTCCCTGAGCTCTGAGTCTCCAGCTTTAAAAATCAGCGGTTAAAATGGTGCTCTCTGAAACAGCAGTATATTAAGTACCTGGCATGTGCTTATGCATTGTTTGCAAAATCCATAGCTTAGTACTCTGTATAGAACTTTTTCAGCATATTTCTGTCTCTTGCAAAAACATTTCAGCAAAGTAAATGGAACCTCAACCTCTCATTTCAACAGTCGCAAAGCCCCAGGACCACCCTGTAATTTCTTTCCTCTGCGTCCATACTTAAATCATGGCATTTGCTACCACAAGATGTGGTGATGGCCCCTAACATGGATAGCTTTAGAAATATTCATGAAGGGTAAGGTTATCATTGGCTACTAGTATGCCTTGGCATACCAGTTGCAGGGAATCATGAACAGGAGGGGGCTGAGTGGCTGAGCTTGGATAGCTCAGTTGGTTAGAGCATGGTGCTGATAAGGCCATGGTCGCAGGTTCAATCCCCATATGGGACAGGTGCATATTTCTACATTGCAGGGGGTTGGACTAGATGATCCTCAGTGCCCCTTCCAACTCTACAGTTCTATGACTACATGAAATAAAAGTGAATTCATGTCCTGATTGAGGGCTTCTTAGAGCTATCAGATTGTGGGAACAGACTGCTAGATGGGGCCTTTGGTCTGATTCAGCAGCACCAAAGTGCCCCAGCTACTCTGGACAGCTCCCAACAAAATTTTGCTAACACTTTAAAAAGTAATGCCAGCATTTTGAATGAGAATTTTTTGTGTGTGTATGTGTGTGTGTGAGAGAGAATGGACATTACATTGCCAATGACCCATCTAGTCCAGCATCCTGTTCCCACAGTGGCCAAGCAGATGCCTGTGGGAAACCAGGGAGCAGAAGATGAGCACAACATCAATCTCCCCTCCCATGGTTTCCAGCAACCGTGGAGGTAGAGCCACAACCATTATAGTTAGTCACCATCGATAACCTTCCCCTCCATAAATTTGTCTTTTGAAGCCATCCAAGCTTGTGGCCGTCACTGCCTCCTGCGGGGAGCATGTTCCATAGTTTGACTTACGCACTGTAGGAAGAAGTACTTTCTTTTTTCTATCCTAAATCTCCCAACAGGAACAGCACCAGTCTATTATATCCTGGGAGGGAATTCGAAAGGGAAGATTCCACTGTCACTGTGGTGTAGTGGTTAAGAGTGGTAGACTCGTAATCTGGTGAACCAGGTTTGATTCCTTGCTCCTCCACATGCAGCTGCTGGGTGACCTTGGGCTAGTCACACTTCTTTGAAGTCTCTCAGCCCCATTCACCTAACAGAGTGTTTGTTGTGGGGGAGGAAGAGAAAGGAGAATGTTAGCTACTTATGTTAGCCACTTTGAGACTCCTTAGGGTAGTGATAAAGTGGGATATCAAATCCAAACTCCTCCTCCTCTTCTCCTTCCTCCTCCTCCTCCTCCTCCTCCTCCTCCTCCTCCTCCTCCTCCTCCTCCTCCTCCTCCTCTCTCTTCTTCTTCTTCTTCTTCTTCTTCTTCTTCTTCTTCTTCTTCTTCTTCTTCTTCTTCTTCTTCTTCTTCTTCTTCTTCTTCTTCTTTCCTCTTCTCCATGTTGAGCTGTTGAGGGATAAATTTCAATTGTATGTTATGTGTGGGCAAGCAGGCTAGTCAGAACTTTTGTGGGCAAGTAAGGTTTGGTTCATTCGAGCCCTAGCCAGGGAAAATCTCAGGTAAGGTTTGAGTAGGGGCAGCATCTGAAAGGGACAAATGACACTCCATTATTGGGTGTATTCTGAGCTCACATAACTATTAAACCTACCAGTAATCTGGGAAATGGTTTTACCACTAATACCACTTTTGCCAATAAGGTATTCTTTGTCTTCCGCATGTCGTATATCTATGGCCGACAATGACCTGCTGTGATGATATTTTAATTTTAAAGTGTTCTTGGCATATGGAACTGGTTCAAAGGAAAACAGTCTGAAACTGGAGGAACTCTCCAAGATAAAGGAATCGTTTCTGCAAATAAATCCGCGTGGGCAAAGCCAGGGAGGGCGTTGTTATATAGGCACAAGCATTCCGCCCTTCCTGATCCAGTTGCAGAATTAGACAGCTATTATAGATATAATATGATGAAGAATGGCAACTGGTGTGGAAGTAAGGAAATAAGGAGATAAGTATTGTATAATTACATGGTTTCATGCCTTCCTTGTTTTCTTGAGTCTTTCCCCAACACTGAGTCAACAGAGTTTAATGGGCTTCACCAGTTCAAAACAACTGCTGCACAGTAAGGATTATCCTTGTTATTTGTCTAGAAATTTCCAATCTTCTCTTCCCCCACTGATATTAATAGCTTTGCAGGGTGGGGGAAGTCCAGTCGTAGTATGAGGAAAGGCCTTGTCAGCTCTGGCGCCAGCTGTCGGCATCCACAGGCAGCTGCTAAGACCTCCATACAAAAGCAGGACTCACTGTCACTGAAAGTATGGCATGTTGGGAGGCCAGGCATGTGAGCCACCATTTTAAATTTCCCATAGTTCCCTGGACTGTTATGGTGGGTACTTTCAGGCAAGCACAAATGAGTGGGGGAGGATGCAGCTAACATTGCTCCCTCCCTCCCTCCCTCCCTCCCTCCCTCCCTCCCTCCCTCCCTCCCTTCTTACCTTGCACTTCTGGTACAAATTGTGACTCAATAACATTTCCCACTTGAACATTATGTTGTGAACCCATGATGTTGTAAACCCCTTAATGTGTCTTGAACCGGTGACAGGATGTCAGGTGGATTCAGCCCATGTGCCATCAGCAGGGCCAGCCTAAGATGTTGTTCTACCCGAGGCAAAGAACAAAATAGCCTCTCCCAGAAACCAACTGGAATGTCAGTTGGGTTTTTCTTCTTCTTCTTCCAACGCTGGCAATGGGGAAATTCTTCATGGCACTTGAGGGCAGCAGTCTAGTTTAAGGGGTCCAGGACTGGCAACGTTGGACACAAAACTCTGTCCTATATAATAGGGGGGCATAACTGGGAGGCTGCAGGCCATTGCCCACACCCCACTGGCAATATCTGCTCCCTAAGGCAGTTTCTGCACTCTTCATAGTAATAGGCTGGCCCTGGTTATCACCTGGGTCTACCTAAAGGAGGAACTGTAGGGAGACCAGCCAAGGAAGCCTCCTTGTATTAAAAAAACCCACTGGGACCCACCTTGCTTGCTATTCTGAGCTGATCCTGCCATGCTACAGATTGCCTTTGCCATCCTGACAATCTTCATTCATCTCACCCTGCCTTCAACTACATAGGATCTGCCCAAAGTGCCTTAAACCCATGCAATGTCTTATATAAAGCATTTTGTGATTGTCTCGATGCGTAGGCAGGAGAAATGACACATTAAAGTAAATAAATCCTAACACGGACCTTCGTTGGGGAAA
The DNA here is from genome assembly GCF_963506605.1 of Zootoca vivipara. Classification (NCBI taxonomy): domain Eukaryota; kingdom Metazoa; phylum Chordata; class Lepidosauria; order Squamata; family Lacertidae; genus Zootoca; species Zootoca vivipara. Next base: position 80,339,220 of record NC_083280.1, read on the forward strand.
CATATATTTTTTCTGCACACACCAACCTTTGCTATTGGTGGAGGCGCAGCCTGCCTCTCTCCAGCTGGCAGTGACACAATGTTCCTGAGAGAACAGAGCAATTCTTCTCTGAGTAAATTAATACCTTTGTGAGATTTAGTGTTAGGAGAAAAGCACGGCTCAATTTACCTGCATGCAAATTAAATCAGAGAACCCCAACCAAACTAGAGATCCCATTGTACCATTATGGGGGGGGGAGTGTGTGAGAGAGAGTGGGGGCCTATTCTGTTTCTTTTCCCTCAGGTTCAATTGACAGCACCTTCATAACACGAGTGATATAAGGGTAACATAGTCAGGCCACCCAGCAGCAGAAACAGAACAGTGTGTGTCTGTAAAGGCAAAGGGACCCCTGACCTATTATGTCCAGTCGTGACCGACTCTGGGGTTGCGGCACTCATCTCACGTTATTGGCTGAGGGAGCCGGCGTACAGCTTCCAGGTCATGTGGCCAGCATGATAAAGCCACTTCTGGCAAACCAGAGCTTCCTGCTGTAGCAGTACCTATTTATCTACTTGCACTTTGACGTGCTTTCGAACTGCTAGTTTGGCAGGAGCAGGAACTGAGCAACGGTAGCTCACCCAGTCGCGGGGATTCGAACCGCCGACCTTCTGATCGGCAACCCCTAGGCTCTGTGGTTTAACCCACAGTCTGTAGATGTGTACAATTCGGTAATTTTAGACTCTAGTCTTAGTGGCCTTCCTGTGGTGTGGGCCATGCTCCTTAGTTGGTAATGGGTATTTACTTTGTGAAGTTTTTGTTGAAAAGTAGTATGTTGATAGTTTAAAAAAAACAAAAAACAATAATGCTATACTATCTTTTGGGGTATTTAGGTAAGCATGATGTGGGGTATTTAGATCAGGATTTGGAAGGCCTGCTTAGTTATTTGGTAGCCCTGGGTACCCAAAATGTGAAGTGGCTTTCAATAACACACTCAGGTAGCCCTCCCTCCCTCAGCCAATGAACAATTTCTATAACACTGAAGGGGACCCTTGTCCATGGATATATACTTAATGAAGTTTCTCCCCTTCCAACAAGCCTTTCTGCGTTGCAACTATTTTCCACTGTTTTTATACATTTTTTACACTTTTCTGGTTTTATGTGCGACTGTTGCATTTGTTTTATAATAACTGTTCTACAATAATTGTATATTTGATTGCTGTAACCCAACCTGAGTCATTACTGTAAGCAGAGTTGCCAGCTTCTTAGGGTGATTGAGGGGGCCCAGCTTGACATCCTGATGTTGCATGTGCAACGTCACATGATGTTCCGACGTTGCGCATGCAACATTGCCAGGAGCCGGGGCGGAGCTGAATGCCCTCTGAACATTGAGGGGGCCCAGTCTCCTATAAAAAAACAAAACACCATGGGGGGAGGGGGAGAAAATGCTATGATGGTAAGGATGGGTAAGAAATCCAATAAGTAAGCAAATTAATAGTGTGTGCATGTACAGCTCTCTCTGTATGATGTCAAGGTAGGCGGGGTATAAATAAATTATTATTATCATTATCATTATTATCAACCAGTTTTCCAACCACCATGGGAAAAAGGGGCTGTATATGCGCAGGTCCCCTTCAAACTGATGCTGCTTGCACATCATTCGGAGGTGTGGCTGGTACATGCAGCAGCATTTAGTAAGTGTGGTTAGCTGCATGCATTCTCAGTGCCTGAATGAACCACAAGACACATCAATCCACCCCAGATCTGATTTTTGTTTTGGTTGAAACCAGTGCTATTTTTCACGGACGTCACCACAAACACCTCCTTCACTCTCTTAGAATGGCAATGGCGCCCACCTGACAAGTCCCAGCTGAATAATAATAATAATAATAATAATAATAATAATAATAATAATAATAGCCCTGGTTGAAACCCTAACAAATGTTAAATCACATTCCTGAACCCCTTCACTTCGGCTCCTTCAAATCATTACCCCAAAGAAATGATGGTCTTTAAAATGTTTTTCATTGCCCCATGGAGTCTTGAGCTGTGCTTGCCAGCTATTTGCTGAACATTGCAATTTGACAGTAAAACGGAGTGTTTTGTAAATCTTTATTTCTGCTCTGAATAAATCAAGACTCGTTCAATACTTGCTTGAGCTGACAAGCAAACAAAGAGCCTCCTGGCAGTCACAGAGGCAATGGATTGAAAGCTTTAATAATGTATATGGGAGAGTGTAAGAAAACAAACTTGCACATTCCCTGGAGACGACTTTTTTTTTCCATTTTACTGGATTCTGTCACTATCTCTTATTCAAAGATCTTAACTGGAAATAGGACGTGTTTCTTGATACGTTGTGCTCTGATTCAGAAAACGGTTGTAGGTGATTTTTCACAAGCCGTAAGGTTTTCTCCATGGGAGATGCCACTTCAAATAAGGGTAATAAAATAGCAAAAAGTGTATTGCTTATTTCTCCTTCAAACATGTCACAAAACTGAAAGGAGAGCAATGCTTTGGGGTTTTTGTTGGAAGTCTTCATGCTGAAATAAATATACAGTCGTACCTTGGTTCTCAAACAGAATGTGTTCTGGAAGTCCGTTTGACTTCTGGAACTGTTCAAAAACCAAGACATGGCTTCCGATTGGCTGCAGGGGCATCCTGCAGCCAATCAGAAGCTGTGCCAGATCTTCAGCTTCTGAAAATTGGAACAGGCGCTTCTGGTTTTCGATTGTTCAGGCGTTGGAAGTGTACGAGTTCCAAGGCGTCTGGCAACCAAGGTATGGCTGTAATTGGTTAGTAAGAAGCTGAAGCAAATGTTTTCCAAATATGCACTTCAAAAAATGGCATCATAGGAGCCAACTCCTAGGGGCTGAGGTCCCTTCACTCCCCCATAAAAATATTTGAGGGGGCTAGACCCCCCAAAACTTGATGGGCATAGCCATTCAAATGGAGTGTGTGCCGTGTCATGTAATCAATTATGTGGGGCAGGCCTTACCTGTCTGTGTGGTCCCCCCCCCATATTTTATTCAAGTTAGCACCCCTTAATGGCATGCTTGACACTCTCTAAGAAATTATTATATACAACACACACAACCTTTAGAGACAATGTTCAGAATAAGATGCAAATGTGCCTACTGATTATTATGACTGGGTTGTCTTTATACATTTTAATTGTACCTGCTTTGATTGCGTTTTCTTGGAGGAGTGGTTGGTAAATATAAAACGAACAAATGGGTGGTTGATGACACTTTGAAGCATGATGACTCTATTGGACAGTGTCCTGGGAATAACGACTAACTGATGCAACATGAATGCTGTTAAGTATATACGCTAAGGAAGCCTGGTGTGAGTTTCAAAAGATGTTAGCATTTTAGTTTATGTATTGTTCCAGAATGTGGGACGTAGGTTGGCCTGGCTTAACAGAAACTGGGGTGTGTGATATGAAGTAGGTTTATCTTTCCTAGGTGTAAGCTTCATACATGATCAACAAAACACATATCAAGTGTACCAGAGAAGCTCAAGCAATGCCTTTTATTTATTTATCACAATCATTTACTTCCCATCCTTCCTTCAAGAAGCTCAAGGAAGTATACATGGGGGCTTCCCAAAGTTATCCTCACAACACAGCAAGGTAGGTTAGGCTGAGAGTCACCCAGAGGGTGAGACTTTGAACCTAGGTCCTCCTCGTCCAACACTCTTTCCAATTAACACCACAGTGGTTCTGAAGTTAGGGGATAAAGGAAAATTCACAAACCATCAAGAGCTTCTCTCCACATGATGTGGAGTGCCACTTCCCCTCTTTGTCAGCTTTCGCACAGCTCTTAGATCCGTCAGAGTTGTTTGGTTCTCCAGCTGCCCAGTTTGTGTATCCAGCAGAATTGCTGCCCATAACATAAGCGGATTTCTCATGCCTCTTCAACACATTCTGCAAAGCGTTGTTTTCAGCCTCCTTCTTTGGAGAAGGAACATGACCCCCAGCTGTGAGACAAGTGGCACTGAGCGTTTCGAAGTCCCCTTCACCAAGATTTGTGGTGTATAACCTTTCACTGCCAGTTCCAAAAGTGCGAGCTGGAAATACAGGACACAATCATTCCAATAATTTCAAATGCTCTGCTGCTACAAGTGGGTTAATATAGACCCCCAATATTCACTATGGAGCAACTTAAGTGAAAGACCCAAGGACCTTATGATCTGAGATCAGATGAGGAGGACGGCAGTGGGAGAAGCAAAGGGCAATGTGCCTTATTTAAAGAGTAGGAGGTTAAAAATTAAAACTGGCAATGTTCTGAAATGCTATGAGTCTATTTTCAGCAATTTGTAAACACTGTTTCTGGGAATCCTGTGTTACGTTGGAAACTAACAGGAACTCAGTAATGGCAGGCAAGATTGAGTGCTTGACCAATGCTTCCTCCGCAATCTGTAGCTGCAGGAGAGCTTTATGTGCCTGGGGGAGGACATTCTGTGCAGCCACAGTCTAGAAATTGTCATTGGTGGTATCCTCCATATGCTGTTTTTTAGTTATTAAATTTAGCCCATAATTCCTGACCATTGGCTACACTGGCTGGGACTGATAGACCCTAGTCTATCAACACCTGGAGGGCACTATGTTGACATTCAAACCCAATGACACTCTGAGCCATTCAAACCCAAGAGCATAACCCAGAATCTCTGGCAAGACACATACATTTCTCCAATGAAAATAGGGACATTCTAAGGAAAAGTGGAACATTCTGGGATCAAATCAGAAATGAACGGCTTCTGTAAATCTGGGACTGTCCTGGAAAATAGGGAAGTCTGGACACAATGTTTCTACAGCATAGACACTGTACCTTCGGACAATTGTTTCCTCATCAAAGTGTGAAAATCACTAGCCTAGACCAGACATTATTTTTATCAACATTTCAATACTGTGTTAACTCCCAAATCCTAAATACATTTTTTAAAAAAATCTTTAAAAGCTGGCAGCAAATATAACATACTGAGTGTAATTCTAAAGTGGACTACTTAATGGAAATCCTCATTGAAAAGAAGCTAGGATTCTGGGAATGGTTTGAGGAAAATAGCATACTTCCAGCTGCCTTACCGTTATGGACTGAATAGAAAGCATCTCTAACTGTGTTCACTTTTATTTCCAAACGTTTCACGCTTTCTTCCAAAACGTGTACTCCTGAAAGGGAAAACAATATCACTTTCACTGGGACTTAACTCTCCAAGACAAATATCCAGGAACATTTACTGTTCCTTGGGCTTGCTGTCTTTTCTTTCAAAGGATTTCTATCCATCTGAAGAAATCCCATTAGCTATTATGCATGCATTATACCTATCTCTCCGGGTTTTAAAACTCTGAATACACTTTTCATTCTTCAATTGAATCCCCTAAGTTCAACATATGTCTAAAGAATATATGGATCTGGCTTACGCAAAACCAGACAATTGCCCCATTTGGTGTATTGGCTATGTCACCCGCAGCGGCTCTGGTCTAACTCTTATGAACAGTAAGTGCTAGTAAACCTATTTCTGGATTGTCCCACTTTAGGTAAGTTACCGCACATCTGAGTGCTTCTTCAAAAAGAAACATTCCTTGCACACAGAAAGCTATAAGGCAAGGCCCAGCCTTGATTTGTTGGCTTCTATGTGCTGTGATTTATTCATTTTTTTTAATAGTAGAGCAACACCCGAGTCCCATTCTACAGTTTCTGAGATGGTACAGTCCAAAACAGGTTAACAGCTTTTGAGAACTAGATCTCAGGTAGAGGTCTTTGCCATCTCTACTGCCTAAGATCCCTTTTTGATTGGAGATGTCAAGAACCAATGTTTTTGTATCAAAAGTCTGTGTTGTACCCCTGAACTACCGGTATGTCTGATCCACATGCTTATTATACGAACGTACTTTCTTTCAAATCCTCCTCTGGGGTTGGATGTGAGCTGGTCAAAGATGTTCCCAGAAGAAGAACACTCAATGCTAGAAACAGACGCATCTTTCAGACTGTCTGAAATATATAAAAGAGAGAGAGAGAAAGAGAGACAATGAGTATGAGAGCTGGTGGCAGTGGCAGCCTACCAAGTTTCCTGTTCATTATTGTCCTGTGTTCTTGACTTTGAATTTGGTCTGCAGCTACAGCTAGAGACTATTATGCTGCTCCACAAATAGGATTTTTTGTTTTGTTTTAAAGGGTTTCTAAATGTCCATTCATTTTCCAAACCTGTCGCAAAACACTTGCTGCTTCACTATAGTGTAGACCTGAAGGAACATCTTCACCTCCATCGTCCACCCTGGACACTGAGGTCCAGCTCTGAGGCCCTTCTAGTGGTTCCCTCACTGCGAGAAGTGAGGTTACAGGGAACCAGGCAGAGGGCCTTCTTGGTAGTGGCACCTGCCCTGTGGAACACCCTTCCCATCAGATATCAAACAGATAAACAACTATTTGACTTTTAGAAGACATCTGAAGGCAGCCCTGTTCAGGGAAGTTTTTAATGGTTGATATATTATTGTGCTTTTAATATTTTGTTGGGAGCTGCCCAGAGTGGCTGGGGCAACCCAGTTATATGGGCAGCGTATAAATGAGTACAAATGCTTTTAGCCAGGCCTGGCAACCCTGTGGCTTTCCAGGTGGTGTTGGACTACAACTCTCATCATCCTGATGCTTAAGCTGTGCTGACTAGGGCTGATGATGGAGTCAACTTTAGAGTCTAACTTTTATTGTTCAGGTACTTTAAGCACAATCAATCCAAAGCTAAGTCTGGACATGTGTAGAAGCAACTTCCTGTGCCGGCGCTGCCTGATTTCCGGTGCCCAGACATGGTCAGAGCGGCACCGGAAGTCGCTTCTATGCATGTCTAGACATGCGCAGAAGGAGCCTCCCTGGCAGGTAGGAAATCGGGGGATTTACGGGATTTTTTTCTATTCGGGATAACGGAGGGAAACGGATTAAAATCTGGGGGTTTCCCTTGAAAAACGGGAGACTTGGCAGCTATGCTCACTGATCACAACAGAAGCGAGTAAAGCACAATCTTACCCCTCGCTTTGAAACAAATGGGATTAAATAGTGCTTTAATTTTGTGTGGTTGTGCTCTATGTGCTCCAAGGCCTTTTCTGCTTTTTAGTATCTCTGTATTCAAAACATTGCTGTTTTGTCATATTTTTATTTCTCTCTCTGTGTGCTCTTTTAAAAAGTATGGGAGGCTGCTGCTGCAGATGGTAACAATAAAATAATGATGGGGATTTTTTAAAACACACACACACACACACACACACGTGTATCAAATCCATCTTTACCACTTTTGCACCCAGACCTTCCATCACAATGATGTACCTGGGATTTGTTTTATGCCATTTTATCTTCACAACAATCCAGAGATGTGTAAATTGGCCTGAGAATTAGCAACTAGACTTAATATCATACATTTCATGAGTGAGTGGAGATTTGAACCCAGGTCCTTCAAGTTTGTTCACTACAGTACTACCTTGTTGCTATAGAAATATACCACTGGTGTATAGTATTTGCCAATGTTCCCTGGGTAGCAGGCACTATTTTTAAGAACATTCAACAGCATTAAACAGTATCTGATTGCATTCAATAGATCACATCCAAGGGTAATTAATATTTGACAGCTGACAGCTTGTAAGGTTAAATATTTGAAGACTGCCCAACATCAAAACAATCAAGAGATGCCAACAATACTAAAAATGCAATCCTCTGCATGCTTACTTGGAGGAAACCCCACTGAACACAATAGACTTACTTCCAGGCAGTGTACAAAAGGATGACTCTGCGAAGCATGCAGATTTCTAATTCAAAATGTACAAGCCAAAGCTGGAAAACTATTCACATTGTGATTATTTGTATTAATCTGTTCAAAATGGCAGAAACAATGACAGTGCAGACATAATACTTAACCATGGTTAGCAATAATTATGGTTTGCTGCCTTAAACTTGGTTTAACAAGATACGTGATGAAAATGGGGGTTTAACTTATCAGGCTGAGCCCCCCCCCCCAAGGTTGTATATAAGGATACATCAGAAAGACCATCTTGTCTCCATAGAAGGAGAGTTTGGAGAGGTAAGAAAAGTTACATACGGTAATCAGGGATTGTTCAGTGTATCTGTAACACTTGAACATATCATGGTTTGCAGCTTGTTCAAACCATAGTTGCACAGCCTGGTTTGAATGCATAGAACGTACACAAACCATGGTTAGCAAGGCATCTTCAACCTATTAAGTCAAACTAAAAAATAATAGGTCTTGTTTCACAGGGCACTAAATAAAACAGATACTACATAAATCATGCATTCTACCCCATTCATAAAACTGAGCAATTCCATACTGAAAGGAAATTTCAGCTAGGATGCTTATTAGAAACCTACAATTCCTGATTAAAACAGCAGAAAAAAAGAAAATACCATAAGATTACAATTCCCAACTTACTCTGAGGTATCTGATGCTCTGGCTGGAGGTTCACTGAGAATAATGTTTTCATCACACAGCGGTCATTTTATATTTAAAATAACCTGCTGATTGAGCAATGTGAGGGCTGAGCAAACCGATTGCTCAGGAGGTCCTTATGGTAAATTACAGCTGTTTGTTTAAGAACAGTTTGGTCTTTCTGAGCATTGCATTATTTAGAAATTCTGAAAATCTCCCGACAGCCACAGACCCAAAAGCATGAGGAAACAAATGTGGGGAATATGAATTTACCTGAAGATTTCTCAATGCAGTGCAATGCAGGCATGTTTTTATTGGCATGGAAGCAGAACCCATCCCAGAGACATGCAATAAATCCAGTGTTACACAATCTGGGTGGCAAACTAATGCCCTTGGGACAGGCAGACAGGAGTTGCTCTGAAAATGTGTCTAGAGCAGACTTCTCCAACCTGCGGCCTTCCAGGTATTTTGGACTATTTCTCCCACCATCCCCAACTATTGGCTATCCTAGCTGAGGCTGATGGGAGATGCCCCCCAAAACATTTGTAGGGCACCTGGTTGAGGAAGGCTAAAATAAATAAAGGAACAGAGAGATATAGCATGAAAAATGATTAGGAGAAGGGAAGCGTGCCGTAAATAGTAGGAAGAATTTTGTTCCCTATTTTTGTTTTTCTACTTGTTTTTTTTCCTTTTCGTTTTTCTCCTTCCCTTTTTCTATTTTTTTTGTATATATTTCCGGAAATTAATTTGTTATTATGTAAGTCAATTATTATGATTTTGTATTTATCAGTTATATTATGTTGGATGAGTGGATTTGATATATATATGATTTATATGATTTATTTACTGGTGATTACCTACAAGTTCTGTAAACATTTTAAAGATAAAAAAGTATATTTAAAAAAAAAATTAAAAAAGAGGAAGGCTAACCTACAGCGTCTGGTAGTCTGGTAGTTTCAGAGCAGTGCTTATTCTGAATGGTCTGGTTCAGGGGTCCTCAAACTAAGGCCTGGGTGCCGGATGCGGCCCAATCGCCTTCTCAATCCGGCCTGCGGACAGTCCAGGAATCAGCATGTTTTTACATGAGTAGAATGTGTCCTTTTATTTAAAATGCATCTCTGGGTTATTTGTGGGGCATAGGAATTCGTTCATTATTTTTCCCCCAAAATACAGTCCAGCCCCCAGCAAGGTCTGAGGGACAGTGGACCGGCCCCCTGCTGGAAAAGTTTGCTGACCCCTGGTCTGGTTCCAATATAATGCTAAATCATGGTTGAAGTTAATCACAGTTAATAAACCATAGTTAAAGCTGAGGTGCCTGACAAATGATCACTTAAAGCTTGGGTTTATCATGTCACAAAACAGTTAAAAGCACCAGTGAGAGCACCTGATTATTCAGAGTACAGTGGTACCTTGCGGATGGGATCCGTTCTGGAGCTCCGGTTGGATCCCAAGGTTTCCACAACCAGAGGGACCGCTTCTGCACATGCGTGCACGGCGGTAGATCGCTTCTGCACATGCGTGTGCGGCGAAACCCCAAAAAATAATTCCAGGTATGCTGCGTATGTATCCCGAATGATACGTAACCAGAGCTGAACGTAAGTAGGGGTACCACTGTAGTTGGAGTCCACCCCCCCATATTTTCATTTGCTAAACCGAGGTTTAGAAAACAAGTACAAACCTTGGTTAACGAGCAGCTTGAAACCACAGTTAAACTGCTGGGGTGGGTCTATGCATAATGTTAAACCATGGTTTCCTAAACTATGGCTTAGCGTTATGTGTGAAACAGGCCAGTGAGGTGTTTAACCAATCAGAGCCTTAAAGCAGACACAACACTGCAGAGATAAGAGAAATGCAAAGCTGTCCATTCAGTCCCATGTCTTGATGAGGATGTGAATTGTCCCTTCTCTATCAGAATAGATTTTCTGAGGAGTGCAGAAGGGTAACTCACTCCCCTCTTCAGTTGATCTTCGTGGATCAGCTGGTTGGGGGGGGGGGGTCTGTACCTGTGTGTGCTTACTGCTTACTGTATATATGTATAGGTTTGTGACCCTGAGTGAATTCAACCCTCAATACAAAAAGAGTAGTTACCCCCTCCTGCACACCTGAAAGTTCTTGTGACAAAAGCCCTGGTTTTTTTTAATCCTGAGAGAGTCTATCTACTCAGTGTGCTAGTAAACTGACCACAACCCCCACTCACAGTACTGTACATGGAAATCAAAATCAAATGTTTGGGGCCAGAATTAATCTGATTTTTAATATAGAAGTTATGAGTTAAGCAGAAGGGCTTTTTACATAAGGGACTCAGGGAACCACCAGGGGTCAGAGAAGAGCCAGGGCAGTCTCTAGCAGGTCGGCCGCCCTGGCGCTGAAGGGCAGAGATCGCTCCGGTGCCCCCGCCCTCGTAGGGCACAGCATGGTGTCCGCGCGGCGCCCTGCCTACCGGCCCAGCGCCCTGCCGCACCGCGCCACCGGGGGTCTACCTAGAGCCGGCCCTGCTTGGACGCTGCCAGAGCCCCAGCACCTAGCGCCTGGCAGCTTCCTCTGGAAGGTGGGACTGAGGCTCAGGAGGAGTTGCAAACCCTTAGGGATGTTGTAGAGATGGCTGCTCCAGAGGAAGAGTTGCAGAGGGCAGACCCAAGCACTTGAGAGGAGGAGGCTCCAAGAGCCACAGCGCCGGCCCCTCACTGACCAGCTCTAGTGGAGAGGGTGCTCAACCACCACCCTCACCCTAACAGAGGAGGGGGGCAAAAAGGAGGGAACAACGGAGGTGATTCCAGGTGCCCCAGGGGTTATGCTGACATAAATCACGAAGGGAGGCGCTTCTGGATTCTGAATCACATTAGTACAGTCATGCCTTTTGATGCTCTGTCTTGTACATATGTATATAATAAAACCCTGTAAAAACCAAGCACGGGGTTTGGAGCCGCTTACTCGTGAGGAAGCTACACACGCCATTACAATACCAGCATACATTTTTTTAAAGGAACAGAATCGTGCAGTTGGAAGGGACCACAGGGGTCATCTAGTCCAACCCCCTGCAATGTTCCATTCATTTTCCCATATTGAGAGGAAAGTTCTGAAGGCAAATTCTACCAAAATCAGCTGGACATCCTTAGGATTTCTCTTCACACATTTGTGTAGTGGGCAGAGAGTGAAAGGGGCATTGGTGTGTGCGTGTGCATGGAGATATTGTGGAGGGGACGACTGCACATGCACCCCATACAAACTTTGCACCCTCATGTGTTCTTTGGAGCACATCATAGACACAGTTAAGGCAAGGTTAACATGCTTGTTATAAATCTAATCTGATTTATTCATTACTGTGGACCACAACTCCTATTATCCCTGATCACTTGCTGGTTAGGGATGATGGGAGTTGTAGTGTAGCAACATCTGAGGACCCGAGATTGAAAAAGGCTGCTTTAGGCTTTGAACTGAGCCAAGGAAGAGACGTTACGTAACATGGCTTACTTAAACATTTGTTTTAGTTCAAAGCTAATAGGCATGAACCAGGAAACTCTTCACTACGGATTAATGATTCTTCTTTTCTGGGAACTTATCTCCTGTAACTAGGGAATTTTTTTAGACATATTTCCCCAAAGCAATGTCCACAGGATTTCGCACCTTGCTTAATACTGAACGGAGCTATTTCTGTCTCGTCCTTTGGACATAGACATTTGCAGCAGTGTCTGTGAGCATTTGGGAAAGAGGGCTGGCCGTTTGAGGCTTGGCAGGCTTCCATGTGTAGCTGCATTTTCCGAGGATTGCACATTGATTTACATCAACCACCAACAGGGCTGGCCCAAGACAAAATGCCCCCATCACCACCAGGGGACAAGGAGGAGAATAAAGGGGAATAGAGATCCTATATTGGGATCTTCTGCCCCCATGGATCTTGCCACCTGGCCCTAGCCAACAGCCACTGCAATTTGTGTGCAAAACACAAGCACATATAAATATAGCTAAGCAGATCAAATTGCAAAAGTAAATAAAAAATTATATACACTTTAAAACTCAGAAAGGAGCACTGTGGTCCTGATTTTAATAGCAGCTAATATATGTTTGTCAGTCTTGGCTATCACCAGCCTGTCTTAATCTGCAAGGAAAATAGAAAGCACTGCAAATAAGGCCAGTGGAAGTGATGATATTCCAGCTGAACTATTTAAAATTTTAAAAGATGGTGCTGTTAAGGTGCTACACTCAATATGCCAGCAAGTTTGGAAAACTCAGCAGTGGCCAGAGGATCGGAGAAGATCCATCTACATCCCAATCCCAAAGAAGGGGTGCCAAAGAATGCTCCAACTACCGCACAATTGTGCTCATTTCACACGCTAGCAAGGTTATGCTTAAAATTCTACAAGGCAGGCTTAAGCAGTATGTGGACCGAGAACTCCCAGAAGTGCAAGCTGGATTTCGAAGGGGCAGAGGAACCAGAGACCAAGTTGCAAACATGTGCTGGATTATGGAGAAGGCTAGAGAGTTCCAGAAAAACCATCTACTTCTGCATCATTGACTACGCAAAAGCGTTTGACTGTGTTGATCACAGCAAACTATGGCAAGTTCTTAAAGAAATGGGAGTGCCTGATCACCTCATCTGTCTCCTGAGAAATCTCTATGTGGGACAAGAAGCTACAGTTAGAACTGGATACGGAATAACTGATTGCTTCAAAATTGGGAAAGGAGTACGACAAGGCTGTATATTGTCTCCCTGCTTATTTAACTTATATGCAGAATTCATCATGCGAAAGGCTGGACTAGATGAATCCCAAGCCAGAATTAAGATTGCCAGAAGAAATATCAACAACCTCAGATATGCTGATGACACAACCTTGATGGCAGAAAGTAAGGAGGAATTAAAGAACCTTTTAATGAGGGTGAAAGAGGAGAGCGCAAAATATGGTCTGAAGCTCAACATCAAAAAAACCAAGATCATGGCCACTCATCCCGTCACCTCCTGGCAAATAGAAGGGGAAGAAATGGAGGCAGTGAGAGATTTTACTTTCTTGGGTTCCATGATCAATGCAGATGATGACAGCAGTCACGAAATTAAAAGACACCTGCTTCATGGGAGAAAAGCAATGACAAACCTAGACAGCATCTTAAAAAGCAGAGACATCATCTTGCCGACAAAGGTCTGTATAGTTAAAGCTATGGTTTTCCCAGTAGTGATGTATGGAAGTGAGAGCTGGACCATAAAGAAGGCTGATCGCCGAAGAATTGATGCTTTTGAATTATGGTGCTGGAGGAGACTCTTGAGAGTCCCATGGACTGCAAGAAGATCAAACCTATCCATTCTGAAGGAAATCAGCCCTGAGTGCTCACTGGAAGGACAGATCCTGAAGCTGAGGCTCCAATACTTTGGCCACCTCATGAGAAGTGAAGACTCCCTGGAAAAGACCCTGATTTTGGGAAAGATTGAGGGCATAAGGAGGACGAGATGGTTGGACAGTGTTCTCGAAGCTACCAACATGAGTTTGACCAAACTGTGGGAGGCAGTGGAAGACAGGAGTGCCTGGCGTGCTCTGGTCCATGGGGTCACAAAGAGTCGGACATGAATAAACAACTAAACAACAACAAATCAGTGGGATGCCCTGGATGAGATAATAAAAAGGGGGTGATGAGCTCTTTATGCACATTTCTGTACAAATAGCAATACCGAAACCATTGTTTCAGCATTACCATCTTCATGTGGGCACATAGAATCACAGAACTGCAGAGTTGGAAGGGGCATTGAGGGTCATCTAGTCCAACCCCCTGCAATGCAAGAATTTCAACTAGAGCATCCCTGACAGATGCTTCTGCTTAAAAACCCCTAGCAAAACCTGAACACAGTCTGGGAAAGGAAAGTACATTTTATGGGTATTCTCTTGAAATATACACTGAGAAATACTGTATCTCCCCACAAACAGGGATGCTTCCCTAGTTGGGGCCAACCCTACCGTTAGACAGAATGAGGTAGCTAACCTAGACAGCTGATTTTGGAGTGTCATATAAGGGCAGCAGCAAATTGATGGCTATTTAATTCAATGTACTTTTACTGCTAGGGAGGGGGAGAGGCACTTATAGGATTTTGGGCCCCAGTCCTTCAAGTTTTGCAGCTTGAGCAAAGAAGGCAGCTTTTGCTACTCCAGTGCAGGAACCTAAATCTCTTGAGCCAAAAGGAAGTTTCAAATTTTCTGCTCTCAGATTGCCTAATTGTTTTCTTGATGCCATTGTATTCTTGATGTGTCTTGTAAGCCGCTTCCAACCAATAGGCTAGCTGGGGTGATTTAAGACACTTGTTTGCAAGCTCCAAGTCTGCAGCAAGGTAAACCAATATATGTGAAATGAAGGATTTTGTAGTCAAATCGAACACACTGGCAGGGATTCTCTCATTGTGAATATCTGCATGGCACAGTTTACTATTCACATACTTTACCAGACATTTGAGTTGTGTTTTTGGCTAGCAACATGGATAGTGTCGTTATATAACTTAATCACTAGGTAGCACTGTACTTAGTGCTTTCTGATATCCTATTGCTGTTCTGTGTTGGAGAGAGACAAACAAGTTCTCGTCTAGACTCCTGACTGGCGCGGCCTTCTAAGTCTTCCATGAAAGTTGCTAAGAGATGGCTGGCAAAGAGAGCCAATTTGGGTATCTAGAATTTATGTCCTCCTCGATATTTATAGCGAGACCCGTCTCAACACACTATTCCTCATCCTTTCTATAGATTTAATCTTCATAAAGAGCTGTTATCCCACTGATTCTCACTATCCCATCAGGTTCCTAACATCCCCATTACATCAGTGCTCTCTTTTAGTACTAAGCACTCCATTATCACATCCCCACCCCCATTTTCCTTTTACGTGGTTTTTCCCCCTTGATTCTTTGGTTTCATTAATCATGTCTTTTTCTATGCTCTTTATAAAGTTCTACCTTGTTTCTTTTCAGATGACCTGAACTTTTGCTCTCTCTTCTTAAAAACATATTTCCCTCCCACTGTTCTCATGCTGGTAAGCAGTTCCTAGATGATGCAAGATACGGAACAAAGCAGTGACTGTGTGTCCCCATAATGTCAACACATATTGTGAAACACAGGGATTTTTGAGGTGTGTGCGCGCGTTTGCATGTGTTCTCGCTCGGACTAGTCGTGCACTTTCTGGCTCTACAAAGAATTTCAGCGAAAAAAGAAATGTCAGCAAAGCAACAAGAGACCTGCTTCTTCCACATCCAGGGCCAGTCTCTGCATGTGAATTACTGAAAGTGGAATAGATTTTCTCCCAAAGTAACCTAATGTATGGGAAGATCACACCCATGGCTGAACCTTTTCGGAATTTGCACCACAGTTATGCTCTGCGGCTGACAAACAGGGAATTAAAGCTTTTTATGTGAGAGCTATATAACATACACACCAGCACAAGACTGCAGCTTTCAAAACTTGTTGCGGACCTGAGCTTCTGGGTTTTCAACTATTATTATGCAGAGCATTCTACGTATGAATACCATGCAACATTCTGGCCACCGCAACTCAAAAAGATGTTGCAGAGCTGAAAAAGGTGCCCAAAAGGGCAGCAAAAATGATCAAATGGTCATTGCATACTCCCTAAGAGGAAATGCTAAAGCAACTGGGGATTTTAGGTTTTGATCAGCAGGGCAGGAGGGAAAGATTGCTGGAGGAATGATAAAAAGTTAATAAAATTATGCATTGGGGTAGGCAAAGAACTGTAAACCTCTCAGCCCAGGCAATCACCCTGATGCAAATAATCCCTTTCCCAGCCATCAGATCAATCATTTCATGAGCAGGGTGGAGCACAGCCCTCTCTTTAGCTAAACTGCATGGATCAGAAGAGGGAGGGCTATGTGTCTGTGGGTGTATAAGTTGGGGTGGCCACACCCACTGCTGCTATGCAGCCTCTGGAGCAGGCATCCCCAAACTGCGGCCCTCCAGATGTTTTGGCCTACAACTCCCATGATCCCTAGCTAACAGGACCAGTGGCTGAGGAAGTTGGGAATTGTAGTCCAAAACATCTGGAGGGCCGAAGTTTGGGGATGCCTGTTCCGGAGGATTGAGCAAGGGTGAAAGGTCTGCAATTCTTGAGCTAAAACAGTAGCTCAGTCGGTAGGTCATGAGACTCTCAATCTCAGGGTTGTGGGTTCAAGCCCCACATTTGGCAAAAAATTCCTGCATTGCAGGGGGTTGGATTGGATGACCCTCATGGTCCCTTCAAGCTTTACAATTCTATGATTCAGTAATGACTGAGTAACGTTGGAATGAAAATAAAATTTTAAACACAATCTCTCCTTGCAACGGTAAGCAGTAGCTTTTGCCCACTATCCTATAAATGCACTAAGATAGAGATGTTAGCAACAGACATGTTTATGTGGATGCAGTCCATTCATTTAATGCATCTGTTTGGTGATTAATCAATTACTAGGTTGCCAGACTTAATGTATAAGCACCAAAGAAGCATTTTCAAAAAGCACCCTATATTCAAAGAACACGCAATCCATGCAAACATTTAATACAATTAACTCGTTTGAATGCAGACAGCTGTTCAGTTTGCCTCAAATGCATAAAGCATTTCTCCGGTTTAATCAAATGTTGCTCGGTATTCTGGGTGGTGTTTGTGCCTATCAACTACTTACATTGCTTGTTGTCATTTGAGCGTCAAGCAATTATACTGAGACTGCCAGGAGTATTTGGTTACAGGTCTGTACCCCAAGATTGCAAAGAATGTTGAAGGTAAACCTCACCTGTGATTTTATTTTAGGAGTACATCTAAGTTTTAAGTCTATCTAAAGTATGAATGCAAAGAGCACATGCACACACATACACCCAAACCACATAGGTATGCTCATTGATAAGCCAGAATTGGCTCTGGCTTCTTTTCAAGTGAACATCTGACACTCGGCCAACCCAAGCTTGCTATTTTAGACTGCGCGAAATGGCCGTTAAAGGAGAACATCTATAGACAAGGCAATTGACAGGAGTGCTTAATGTAGTTCCACCAGGCTAACTTGGCAAGATCACAGAAATTTCTTAGGACTGTCAGTTACAGGAAGGTTTTAACTCCACAACAAAGTAAATGAACCCTCTGTGCCGAGAACAATACTGCTCCTGGGAGATCTGAAAGCTATTCAAACAGTTTAAAGTTAATGTTCTTTTTGAAATGGAAAAGCCAGTGAGAAGCCCCAGTCCACTGACAATCAAATTACTAATCTGAAGTCAGCAGAAAAATATATGACAAATAGAACTAAAGCAAAGAGATTGAAACGAAAATAATCACTCTGCAAGGAACTAGGACGGGTACATACATTTACCCTGCCAGTTATTCACTTCGTGGGTCAGAGGCATATACTGTATATCCAACTTTCTCCTGCACCAGCACAATGTTTTCATTGATATAGCTCACCTGTGTGGGGTAATTAATAAAAGAATGAGCTGGATTCCGACATCCAGAAACAAAGGGCAAGCAGAGTAAGAGAGAGAACCAGAGCAGGAGATTCTTAAAGTCACGAAAGCTGTGAAACCTTTTAAATGTCACCACCAGAGCTCCCCCATTTCTACTCCTCTTAGCACTGAGCAGACCACACAGCTTTGTAAGTTTTAAAATGCTTTACTTACAAAGTTCTCAAAGTCAGGTTCATGCATTTATTTTTATGCAGCAGCAAGTAAACACAGGCAGAAATCTTGGGATGCAAAACGAAGTGAAATAGCTATAAGCACACAGTCTGAACTTGTACGGTAGTGACCAAGGTCAGGCATGTCCTATTTTGGTGAGCTCCCATGGCAAATGAAAATGAACAAAGGAGGAAATTTGATTTCCTTCCTCCCAGGAGATGAGGCTTACACACGTAAAATCTTTTGTTTGATCATACTCATCATTTGCTTTAGCAGGGGGTTGCACTAGATGACCCTTGGGAGCCTTCCAACTCTAAGATTCTTTGATCAGGCTTACACACTCATAAAACATGCTTTTTTTAAAAAAAAAAAGAGTAACAACATGTGTCATTTCTAGGTTAAAAATGAATGTGAGGCCTTAGAAAACCCTGTCCTCACAAAAACTGCACATTCGGCTTTGCAGATAAATTGAGAACCATATATACCCATGGTGCATACCAAAGAGTAAATTCAGACAAAAATGAAATGCAAAAAGTACAGCAATGCTTACAGCAAAAGATCTGTAGTGACCAATTAAGAAAGGAGCAAGATTTTTGTTTTTGTTTTGCAATCCCTACTTTAAAGTTTCTTCGTTATGGATCATATTGTGGGCCCAGGAGATAATAGCTTCAGGCTTGGATCAGGAGACAGGAGGCCTAGGTCAAACAAACATACAACTCTGAACCTGACCAGACTACTATACAGATGGAACAGGTCTAATGAATAGTGGGATGACCTGCACATGGTAATTCACTGGGGTCAATGCTCAGACACCCATTATCTCTCACCCCAAGGAATGGAAGTAGAGACAGTCTTTGGGGTGGTATAGCAACCATATCATACATCAATGTGCTATACACTGCACCATATAGGAGCCCAGTTGAGCGGTCTCATTCCTATGCCCAAATAGCCTGCACTGTGCCTCTTTGATAGCGAATTAAGTCTATTCACTGAGTACATGAGACAAGCTTGCTTGGGCATTCAGATTGGCTCGGTTCACCCATAATGCTAAATTAAACCATGGTTTAGTGTGAATAGGGACACGGGTGGCACTGTGGTCTAAACCACTGAGCCTTGGGCTTGCCAATAAAAAGGTCGGCAGTTCGAATCCCCGTGACGGGGTGAGCTCCCGTTGCTCGGTCCCAGCTCCTGCCAACCTAGCAGTTCGAAAGCACGTCAAAGTGCAAGTAGATAAATAGGTACTGCTCCAGCAGGAAGGTAAACAGCATTTCCATGCACTGCTCTGGTGTTGGTGTTCCGTTGCACCAGAAGTGGCTTGGTCATGCTGGCCACATGACCTGGAAAAACTGTCTGCGGAGCGGACAAACGCCAGCTCCCTCAGCCTGTAAAGTGAGATGAGTGCTGCAACCACAGAGCCGTTCGCGGCTGGACTTAACTTTACCTTTAGTGTGAATGAACAAAGGTGTGGGCTTCCAGAGAGGGTTGCATTTGTGTTGCTTCTCCTTGGATCATTCTGCTGTTGTGCTGAACTAAGCTATGGCTTTGCTTAGCATGTTGTCTGAACCTGGGTTCGTGGTTCAGCTCTCTTCAAACAAACCAGGAGCTGTAACCAAGGTTTGCCCCGTTTTTAACAGTTAGGTTAAACTGTGTTATTTATCTCTTAGGGTGCTTGAGACCACCCTGTCCTTCACAGTTCATAGAATCATAGAGTTGGAAGCGACCACAAGGGCCATCCAGTCCAACCCCCTGCCAAGCAGGAAACACCATCAAAGCATTCTTGACATATGCCTGTCAAGCCTCTGCTTAAAGACCTCCAGAGAAGGAGTCTCCACCACACTCCTTGGCAGCAAATTCCACTGCCGAACAGCTCTTACTGTCAGGAATGTCTTCCTAATGTTTAGGTGGAAATTTATTTCTTGTAGTTTGAATCCATTGCTCCGTGTCCGCTTCTCTGGAGCAGCAGAAAACAACCTTTCTCCCTCCTCTATATGACATCCCTTTATATATTTGAACATGGCTATCATATCACCCCTTAACCTTCTCTTCTCCAGGCTAAACATACCCAGCTCCCTAAGCCGTTCCTCATAAGGCATCGTTTCCAGGCCTTTGACCATTTTGGTTGCCCTCTTCTGGACACATTCCAGCTTGTCAGTATCCTTCTTGAACTGTGGTGCCCAGAACTGGACACAGTTGCTGGGCTTATCTCAAAATGGAGGAGTTAAAAGGTGGCCTACAAGGACACAAAAGGACACACAAGGATCTGCCCACCATTGAACTTCAAAATGGCTAGAATACATCAATATTTTAGTTGGAACAAATATTTTTTATGTGTGGGTTGAGGTAGTAAAAAAGGAGTGGGGAGAAGAAAGCTCCCTTTCAGAAGCAGAATGATGGCCCACAAAGATTCATGCAGGTGTTGCAGATTGTATGTATGTACGCAGCCTTCATAGGAACAGAGGAATTGACATATCAAAAGCCCCCAAATAACGGGTGTTTCCTTTCAAATATTATCCTCTTTTAAAGGGGGCTTTATTTTTGTATCTCCTTAAGCTAGCATTTCCTCCTAGAACGGCACCGTGTATAAGTCAGAGTTTCTGCTGCAGTTTCTATAGTGATTACGTTCTTACTTAAGGATCCAAATGTTCCTGCCTAGAAAGACAGCAGGCTGCCCTGGAAAATACAGGCAGCATTTAAGCACTTCAGGCATGTTGATCTAACTCAGTAGCAGACCTTGAGGTCTCAAATTTCAGCAGAGCCCCTGTGCAATGCCAAAATTTGCCGCCCCTCTGCCTCCACCACTCCATTCTACATCATAGTTGCGATGTCCCCTGTGCCGAGTGCGGTTGAACCAGTCACACTCCCCTAAATCTGCCTCTGTCTAAATGGATCAAAGGCTGCAGCCTCATGTTAACTTGCTTGGGAGTAAGTCATGAATAATTCTGCCAGACTTAAACGAGTCTTTGTAAGCAGGAAGGGTTTCTGGCTTAAATGAAAGACTTTTTAAAGGATGTGGTCCTTGAAAATGATGCTGCCTCTTCTGCAATGGAAACACTGAACACTGATTTGATGTGTAAACTCAGTGGGGCAGAGACCTATCTTTTTCATATAACTCTGTTGAGTATCATGTACTTAACAAGTAAATAGGACCCAGGTGGCGCTGTGGTTAAACCACTGAGCCTAGGGCTTGCTGATCAGAAGGTCGGCGGTTCGAATCCCTGTGACGGGGTGAGCTCCCATTGCTTGGTCCCAGCTCCTGCCAACCTAGCAGTTCGAAAGCACGTCAAAATGCAAGTAGATAAATAGGAACCGCTACAGCGGGAAGGTAAACGGCGTTTCCATGTGCTGCTCTGGTTCGCCAGAAGCAGCTTTGTCATGCTGGCCACATGACCTGGAAGCTGTCTTCGGACAAACGCCGGCTCCCTCGGCCAATAATGCGAGATGAGCGCGCAGCCCCAGAGTCGGTCACGACTGGACCTAATGGTCAGGGGTCCCTTTACCTTTACCTTTAACAAGTAAATAACTCCCTTCAGACAACTGGATGAACAATTGTAGTCTTAGGATACTTCATGGGAAATGATTGCCTAGATCGTGTTATCAGCTTAAAATTGACCCAAGGGTGATTCCGCTTTTTAAAATGGCCCACTTTGAAGGAAATGACTTATAGCAAATACATTCACCAGAGACGACAAGCAGAGATTATCACTAGGACTTGACATGGTCAGAAACACAGATACCATGAAAACAGATTAAAAACTACCCACATAAATGTGCCTATGGCACAAGAACTATTTTACAGTAAAGCATAGGAAGGAGGAAAAGGCAACTCAAAATAACAATTTATTAAGCAAGGAGAAGAAGAGGATCATTTTGCAAGCATGGCTGAGTAATTCAGCTACTTATAGAACAGAACCTTCCCTGAGACAGCATTTAAATAACTCTGTTTTCTGTATACTTCTCACTGCCACTGCTGATGAAAATGGGAAAAGAGGGAGGGGGTTACCTGAAAAGCTCATAATGTAGAACAGCTGCAATCCTTTGCTTCTGAAATAAATTTGACATTTTTTGCTGAGCAAGAGAGAGCAGCGCAAAAATTGCCATTCCAGTAATGTTGCAATTAGACAACAGGGAATTAATGGAACCACTAGGGGGCACTCTAAACCAAATATTTCATGGGATTTCAACTGCGGAGCACTTGTCAATTATCCATTTCTGTCACCTGGCTGAATCCGAATCCAGCTTCTATTGACAAGCTGATTGCACTTTCTTTGTTATCCCCACAGTGCCTTTTTAAGGCCTTGCTCTGCTATCAGTCCACATCTCTCTCAGCTAAATGCCTTCACCAAAAGCAATCTTTTAAAAACACAGGAAAATGGTTCCCTTAGCTTCATTCATTCATTCATTCATTCTTGCTTGTTGCTTGCTTGCTTGCTTGTGGGGGAAGTTAACTTAAAAGGGAAGGGAAGGCAGCGAAGGATTTTTGAAGGAACAAATTTCACCTTTGCTAAGTGAACAATGGAGTCTGAAGATTATATTCTAGAAAAGTGGTGGCTAAGAATTTTTTAAAAAAGGCAGGGGGAGCCCTCTCATTGGAGAAACGTTGGAAGCTATGGAGTTACACAACCTCCAAGCCAAGGACATGAATAACTTTACAACTTTTAGAAGACATCCAAAGGAAGCCCTGTATAGGAAAGTTTTTTTTTTAATGTTTAATGTTTTATCAACCATTTTCCAGTGGCAAATCAATGTTACAATGGCACATTGATGGTAGGCTGATTCAGCATCCGTGTCACCATGGGGACTGAGCCACTTTCCCAGTCATTGCAATTTACCAGTTAACCATCTTTCAACCCATTCCAGGCAGGATGAACTTTTTGCACCACTCAAGAGGTCACCTCCTTGGGAAATCACAATAGTTCAACCTTTAATAATCCCACTTGCCAATCTGCCAGAGGTGGGTGGGTGGAGGGTGAGGAGGCGAGTTTGACAAACCAGAAGGAAATGAAATGGAGTGTGGAATTATCCACCCATCCATCAAATTAACCAATGTTGGTCCATGCTTTGGCTTCATTCTCAAGAAGAATGAAAAATGCAGACCTCAGAGCAGCCCACTTAATTACTTTCTTTCGAGCTCAGTCTTCCCTAACCATATTATTTACTTATTTGTCTATTTGAAAAATTTGTGCTGCCTTTTGGCCAAGGAGATGCTCCTCTCTATGACCGTGGCGGCTGGCTGTGGCCTGGTCTCAAGGGGTTCGTCTTATTCCTGCGCAGCCGTGGGTGGGTGGGATATCAGGTGCCACCCGTCCCAGCTGTGCCAGACCTACAGGGATGGCCCAATCATCAGGTCCATCAGGCACGGGGGGTGGGTGGGTCAGAACCAGGCCTGCCCCTGCCATTTTTAACAGGGCAATGCCATGTAAGCCACTTTTTGGGGAGTTCATCATGGGATTTCCCACCCACCCAGTCTGTTAGGGCTCGCTCAGTAAGGGAGCGGAAGAGTTTGCGTATTTACCTTGCTATGGTTCACTCAGTCGGCATACTCGGGGCCAGGGAGCAATTTTCTCCTGCAAGCAAACAAAACAGGAGAATTTTCTCCTGCAAGCAAAAAAGCCAGTTTGCAGGTTTTTGTGATTTAACAAAAAATTAAATCAATCTTCAGCATGGTAACTGTAGCTTTCAAAAATGTTTCATTTCGATTTTATCAGGATGAGCCCAAACGTAGCAGTATTTGAGTTGGACTTTGTCCCCAGTGAATTATTATTTCATGAGGAACTAAGGAGTAATAAGACGCTACCTAAAATTCATGAGCGGCAAAGTGCTTTAAAATATAGATGAAGAAATATTAGAATGAAGTCAGCTGAAGAAACGCCAGCTGTTACCTACAGTCCCGTTAGCCTCAGTGCAAGGAGGACATGGCTTATTTCTTGCTGGCGCTGGACAAGAAACAGGCAAATTGCACATCTTCTTTCCTCAGCGTTAGTGATAATATATTCTAGGTTATACCCTACTCATCATTCCATACTTCTTGTTTCACACAACATCCACCCATTTCTTCCACTTGCCCTTCATCTTGCATATGACAAAAAATTTCTGAGTCTTGAAGGTGGTATGAAAGAGTTGTTGACCATGGTGAGTATTCTCACTCCATTATTACCTCTGAGAGAATAGGTGTTACAGGTTTTGGGGATATTTCAAAGCCTGTTTGACCAGAGACAACAGTGTGACAAAAGCTTATGTGTATGTACTGCGCGTTAAATGCAACAGCGCCTTTACCATGTAACTTTCAATAATGCCCCATACCACCCTCTTATACGTTGTTGTTTTTCTTCAGCTGTGTTTGTGAATTGTGTCAGTCAGAACAATTGCATGATAATGGCCCATGAATGGAAGCTTCCTGGCTGTGTTCTGCGCTGTTTATAGAGGAATTTCTAATAGAAATTGTTACAGGAGGGGTGGGGGAGCATGCTGGGTAAATGGCCACCTGAAAAAACACAACTCTTAGAAAACTTCCCTAAAGCCAACGGGCAATTTCCACGGTTAATCCATAATTACATTCATAGGTAATTATGATATGCTTAGGTAAACCTGCACAGTCAGTGCGCTGAAGTGCATAGATGCCGGACTGCAATAGGCGAAGTCTGGATTCAAACCCTCATTCAGCCATGAAGCTCCTTGGCTAGTCACTTTCTCCCACCTTAATCTGCCTTACTGAAGGGGGCATTGCGAGATGCTTAAAGGACACAGGGGTGATGCCTCTGCTTCCCAAGGAGTTGTGAGCAGAAGACTTGGGTGAGGGAGGCGATATGACAGACGTGCTTGTAAGTGTTCAGTCTGAGAGGGAAATTGGCTTCTAACTCCTACTAAGAAGGTTGGAAGCATGGATGTGGAAAGACTAGCTAGCACTTAGAGCAGGCGTCGGCAACGTTTTCCGGCCATGGGCCGGATCGTTTCCTGACATGCGCAGAAGCCATTTTTGGCACCACTCGGTGAGTCCCAATGCTGCGCTGCGCTGGTTTAGCGCAGCAGGGCGCAGTGGCCGGGCGGCTCGTGGGCCGGATAAACGGCCTCCGTGGGCTCCATCTGGCCGATGCCTGGCTTAGAGCTTCCAGGTTTTAACAGGATGTGCTTCAGAATCTAATGAAAACTTAATGAAAATTCTAAATTCTATTTTTTAATAAAAACAAATAAATGTAGATACATATATAATAAATTGTGTAACTTCTCAAAATGTTTCTCAATATCTACAACTGTATTCTCTAAACATTTGTTAATGATCTATCTAAAAAGGGTAAAAAGACCCCCCCCCGAAAGCCAACCATTAAGCTATCAAAAATAGGAGAATCTTACTCATATGGCTGTGCTTAGTGGTGCTCAATGTGGATTGACAAGGCAAACCAGCCTTCCTTCCAGCCTTCCTTTCTTCCTCTACCCAATGTGGTACTTAAGTGGTAGAAAAACGCAACTGACCAGACACAGCTGTATATCTCCTTCTGCAGGCATCTCCTTTAGTTAGATGAGCTTCCTCTTTGAAAGGAGGATGGGCAAAAAAAAAAAAAAAAGAAACCAAGAAGCCAAGTGTTATGTGCCTTCTTTGCACAAGGGTTTCTATGCAGGAACCACCACCATGATTGTTCAAACATGTGCTTTATGTATACCGCTCACTGAGACAGCACTACCTGCCTGTGCATTCAGAGACGAGAGTATTCATGCTGAATCTGAACAGTTTAACTTGACAGGCCGCTATAAAATCAGCCACTGACAAAGGGTACAGACATTGTGGTTTGCTGACCCAAATAAGATGCCTTACATGGCATCAAAAGAAGATCCTTAGAACAGCATCAAACCCCAAGGACTGTCGACTTTTTAGAATAGCAATGTGAGTGTGGTGGGGGAACAATGGCCTTTTATAAAGCTATGAAAAAACTCTGAATTCTAAACAACAAATGGCTGACCTGCGAGGACACAATGTTACCTAGGAAGCAGCACCCCCATGAATAAATATGGACAGGTATTAAAAATAAACACCATTAAAATAGCTCCCCTTTTTTATTTAGCATAACTTCTTTTATGAGGGTATTTGCTCTTGCTTTGGTGTGTGTCCATGACAGCAGTCTGTATCTAATACGGGACTCAGAAAAACTCAGAATATCTGTTCCCTCAGGGGAATCAGTGCTCCAGCTTCACATTTCTAATGTTGCAAAGAAAGCTCTGTGATTTTGAGAAGTGCACCCCCACCAGAGTCCCCAAATATCCATCATCAAGTTGAACTTGGAAATATGCAGGCTAGTATAGAACTCAGGCAGCTGTTATGCATATTTAGCTAAATCATTGTTCTTAAATAAAGGCTGACATATATGACTTGGGGCCAGTTTATGAACTCAGTGGAATTCTATATGGTTTTAATTGTTGTTTATATCATTGTGCACCACAGGGGGGGTGAGAATCTTTGGATCTGAAAAGGGGAATACAGTATAAATTAAATCCACCAAACCAGTTTTTAACTTTTCCCAGGACTGGACCATCTCAAACTGCAAGGGCAGGGAGCTACATATAGGGATGCCCCCATAGGAGTAAAACACTGCCAAATATTCTCCAATTTCAATTTGGAGGGGGGGGAAGAGTCATGATTTATGTGAAACATTTTCTAAAAATAACTTTCCGCTGCTGCTACTTCTCAGCACTGTTTTCTCCCGCCTGCTGTTTCTTTCTCCTTCTTGGATTAGTCACATGGATAATCCTAAACCACCAGGGATAATACAGTAAATGGGAAGATAACACAAGAGTACTGTTTCAAGTTTGGCTATGTAAGAACATCATCAAAGCCAGTGCTTCCTGAGATAGTCACATGACCCCACTCAATCAAGCATCACACAGTGAACTGATAACATCACAACAACACCAAGCCTACCGTATCAGGATTTGGCTACTACACGATGATATCACTAGAATACATTAAGTCAATTGAATAGAAATAAAATTGAGAAGAGTTTAGCCTTAGATTTACTTGTATACATGACACTACCACATCTGGGAGAACGCTAACCTCTTTCTCTGACTTGCTATTGTTCCTTTGTAAAGGGAAACCCCCTTCCCCCAATTGGGAAGCATTCAGGCAAGTAATTCCACACACTAGCTATAGTACTGTCCAGGTTGAGCCTCTATCAAATATACACTATTTACATAAACATACACATATCCATCTGTAAAGCAAAGTATAGGATCAGGCCTCCTTGGGTTATGTTTAGCAGCTGCTGTTATTAATATCTTGCATTTATAACGCACAAAGTATTTTTCAAAGCAATGCCTATGCACCCAGATTCAAATTTGGGAGTTTCAGTTTCACAGTTCTATCTCTGAGCCATTACACCGCACCAACTCGCACTGGCTAAAATAGAGGAAAAGGTTATAACTGTCCAAATTTCAAACACTTTGCTGTCAGGCTCTACCCAAAGATTTTGGTAAGGGAGAGCAAAGACTTCAGTAGAGATGGCAAAATTCTCAGCAAGATTCACCCTTGGATGTATTCAGAATTAACTTCCCCAAGTTTTGGGAGAAATGGCACACATGGCGTCAGGTGTTTGCTACTGGTCTAATTAGACCCATGCTTTCCCCTCCAAAAAAAGATGCTGGAAGAGAGATAGAAATACCCAGAAATGAAATTATGGAAGAGAATGGCTACAGTGAAGATTGAATGTGGTTGATGTAGAATTAGAATATCTAGGATAGGGGACTTTGATCTTCATGGCTCCTTTCAGAAATAAGGCAACATGGACACAGCAATGCCTTTCTTGAGATATGTAATAAGCATCAGAAGTGGTGCTTTTGTTCCCATGTATGGCGATTATGGAACTTCCATCTCTAAGGGGCAGAAAATGTGTGTGATTGAACAAAGGATTCCCTTGACAGCAATGCAGTTAAATGCTTCACTGGCCCAACACGCACATCCCTCCAATCATCTGTCACTCCAACAGTTTCAGCGACATCAAGGGAATGCATCTCACAACCAGAGAGAAAAGCAAAAAAGCAATTCCACAGCATGTTACAACAACTGAAGGCTTGTTCACACAATCGGGGACCTTCAGGCAGAAGGAGAGATTGTCCAGAGCTTTGTGTCTGGATGTCTCTGGCATGCTGATACCACCTAGCTCTACACAGTATTACTTTAACTAAGCAAGCAGGATCAGTTGCCATGGTTCTGAATGGATGTCTGGAAGCTGTGGCCAATGTGGATGAGGGTGGATGAGAAGTTGAAATGGAACCCAGAACGGAGAACAGAAGCAATGATAGCTGGAGCATCGATCTGGATGGATCAGTTTATTTTTCTGGTCCATTTCAGTTTTGCATGTTATGTCCCATTTCCATATCGATTTGATGTTTTTAAAAATGAGATTTTGCACACATTTTAACCAAAAACCAAATATTGCTTGTATATGCAAGCATTTACATGTGTTTTTTGGTAAATTAAAAAAACACACACACACAAACACAAAATATATCACAACATTCAGAGAAGAGGGAAAATCAAAGGGTAACTGCATTCTGATCCATGTAGTAGTCTGGGAAGCATGAATCTGGTCAGTTTTCTTAGAATTTTCTGACCAAATAGGTCCCCTGGCATCTCTACTGGATCGCATATATGTGCTATGCTACTGCATCAGGGGCACTTCTTGGGCATCCTTCTGGCATCCTGTTCTGTTGGATAACCAAGTGGCGGCATTAGCCAGGGATGCTTTTTATCAGCTTCATGTGATACGGTATGCTGGCTTCCTCCCTTTGTTTCAGAGACATGGCCTTGCCACAAGGGGAGTGTGTTCCTGTTGGTTACCCTGGACTTCTCAATGGCTTCTGATAAAATCCATATGCTTCTAAGCCACTCTTTTATAGTGATTCTGATTCTTCCTGGTGGGTAGGTTTGAAGAAGTGGTATTGACAGACAATGGCTCATCCTTGTGACATTTGACTTACAGGGTTCTGCAGGGTTCCATGTTGTCCCCCCCCATGCTGTTTAAGCATCGACACCAGAGGTGGGAAACCTCTGGCTTGGTGAGGGGTGTGAAATGTCTCCACCTGACCCTTGGGAATCCCCCCATGCCACACTTTTCCTTGGCTCTGTTCCACACCCTCCCCAAGTGCTTTGCCTTGACCGGAATGTGTCACTGAACCATGAAAATGCCTTTTGTTAGCCTGGATGGAGCATGGGTATGTAGAAAACTCTGGCCTTTCCATAGCTGAAATGCAGCCTGCTGTGCAAAAGTAAGAGTCACGTCCACCTACTTTTTGCTCTGGTCTCATCCAGCATCAGCACCAGGCATCTGGCCCCTGGAAGGCTGCCCTCAGGATGAAAAGGGACCCCAATCCCTGAGCTCCATGAAACTGTTGGGATATGATGTCCAAAGCTTCAGGGGTACATCTATCAATGTAATCACGATATGCACACACTCATGATAACAGAGAAATGGATTATGGAGAAAGCTAGAGAGTTCCAGAAAAACATCTACTTCTGCTACATTGACTATGCAAAACCCTTTGATTGTGTCGACCACAGCAAACTATGGCAAGTTCTTAAAGAAATGGGAGTGCCTGATCACCTCATCAGTCTCCTGAGAAATCTCTATGTGGGACCAGAAGGTACAGTTAGAACTGGATATGGAACAACTGATCGGTTCAAAATTGGGAAAGGAGTACAACAAAGCTGTATATTGTCTCCCTGCTTATTTAACTTATATGCAGAATTCATCATGCAAAAGGCTGGACTGGATGAATCCCAAACCGGAATTAAGATTGCCGAAAGAAATATCAACAACCTCAGATATGCTGATGACACAACCTTGATGGCAGAAAGTGAGGAGGAATTTAATAACGTTTTAATGAGGGTGAAAGAGGAGAGCACAAAATATTGTCTGAAGCTCAACATCAAAAAAACCAAGATCATGGCCACTGGTCCCATCACCTCCTGGCAAGTAGAAGGAGAAGAAATGGAGGCAGTGAGAGATTTTACTTTCTTGGGCTCCGTGATCACTGCAGATGGTGACAGCAGTCATGAAATTAAAAGACACCTGCTTCTTGGGAGAAAAGCAATGACAAACCTAGACAGCATCTTAAAAAGCAGAGACATCACCTTGCCGACAAAGGTCTGTATAGTTACAGCTATGGTTTTCCCAGTAGTGATGTATGGAAGTGAGAGCTGGACCATAAAGAAGGCTGATCGCCGAAGAATTGATGCTTTTGAATTATGGTGCTGGAGGAGACTCTTGAGAGTCCCATGGACTGCAAGAAGATCAAACCTATCCATTCTTAAGGAAATCAGCCCCGAGTGCTCACTGGAAGGACAGGTCCTGAAGCTGAGGCTCCAATACTTTGGCCACCTCATGAGAAGAGAAGACTCCCTAGAAAAGACCCTGATGTTGGGAAAGATTGAGGGCACAAGGAGAAGGGGACGACAGAGGACGAGATGGTTGGACAGTGTTCTCGAAGCTACGAACATGAGTTTGACCAAACTGCGGGAGGCAGTGGAAGACAGGAGTGCCTGGTATGCTCTGGTCCATGGGGTCACGAAGAGTTGGACACGACTAAACGACTAAACAACAACAAATATCCCAAGGCTTTGGATTGGGCTTAGTCATGGCTGCTTTTAGCTGGATTGGGGTTGCTATGCAGTACCAGTCAGTACCAGTCAGAAAAGAAAGTTCAGTGAAGGATAAGCAAAAAAATCAGTCTGAAACTTCTAGTGCTAGCCAACACCAATATACAAATTTGTTTTAAAAGCTGAAGGTCAGATCTGTGATGTTTTAAAATAATAATTTCAGCAACCCAGGAAACTGGCTGACAATGGTTATCTACTGTGATTCACCAGTCGATAGTACAGACCCACATTTTATATCCCCTAAAAGGTACCAGCTCCTTCAAATATTATTGGATTCTGGCAACATGCCACCAGTGTGGAAATGGAATAATTGCTACTGGTTCCTTTTTGTTCTTTAAAAGCTTTATATCTGACACCTGCAGAGCCTCATATAAGATAGGAATTCTGTTGGGGGTGGCATTTTATGCCTTTTTACTTTCGCTATAAATTATATCATGGCTAGATGCAATTAAATGAGATTTTACACCCTGGAACCACTTTTGGAGAGAAGAGGTTATTTATTCAGAAAGAAAATTAAACTTGGGCAATCACTTCTTAAGATCTCCCAGTTAGTTTTTTTTTTTTTGTATCTGCATGAAAATGCAAAGTTCCCCGGGGTCCAGTTTCTTCTCCTGCTCAAGCCAGGTGCAAGGTCATAATTCTGTGTTTGCCATCTCACAGTATGCCAGCATGGAAATGAATGAACGTGTCGGCACCTTCTCCCCAGGAGCAATTATGATAACAAGCTTAATTTTCCGAGAGCTGCTGAGCATCTCAGAAAAAAAGGAAAGCTGGCCGCCATCAGCACCTACTGGTTTTCCCTACCAAGATAACAAGACTTAGGTTTGAGAGATTGCTTGGAAGTCCCTTGAATAAGCCAACATCTTAGGTCCCTTTACCTTTACCTTTTAAGCCCCCACGGCCCCTATGCTCCAAGGTGTTTTCCTCTAACTAAATTCTTTTCTGCCACTTGGTTGCTTCACTGGCTACCTCTGAGAAGTTGGTTGCTGCAAAGAAAGGTTAGAATGCCCTTTAATCCCAATTTTCAAAGACCTGTCTCTCTTCCGACTAAATAGCCATTCCTTGTGAAGGAACGTCCTAGGGTCTTTGGTAACTAACTCACAGGCAGCCTCTCCCTCTGTGGCACCCACACAAAGTGAGAAAAAGTCAGCTCAGCTCCTTCTATGGATCAGGATGCAATGAGGTGTATGAAAGGCCAAGCAAGGGTCAGGAACAACCATTGTCTTACTGTCAGAACACTAATCACTCTCCCCCAACATCAATCTCCCATCGCTGGTGGCAGAGCAAATTCCAACCAGTGAATAGAAAGTTAATTTTCCACATATCAGTAAATACCGACCAAACCCATCAGTTCCCAGGCAGTACTTGGGAATGAATGAGAAAATGAAACATGGCTCTGCTTCCAGCAGATAAAAAAACTATATCTATACTATTCATTTATATTACACTGAATTTTTCCTGGGAAGTAATTGCTAGCAATAGACACTTCAAGAGTAAAGCCAAGGGTAATATTTACTGCACAGAGCAAATATGCACAAGGTCTGGGTAAGCTGCAAAAACACATTAAAACATCCCATCGTTAAAAGAACAGATTATGGATTTGGAGATCTCTCATGAAATGATTCTTTATTTCAAAAACAAGAGACAAAACTGAAATAATGCACTTCATTCTCCAAGGCAAAAATGCGGATGCAGGAAAGGGATCTCCTACGCCTAGATTTGTACATTGTCTGCTATAGGTTTTCTCTCTGCATGGTGCAGGAATGGGCAACTGCCCCTCCTTACTATCTAGGAGAAAGTAATGCAAGACCCCAGCAGATATACCCTAATTTATTATATTTTCACTCTTCTTCTTTTTAGGTGATGAATTATGTGGCAGTGCATAGGAAGCTCTGCGCAGAGGCCCTGCTTCAGATGTGCTTTAAGGTCTTTCAGAAGCCCATCCCTTTCCATCCCATGAAGAGTTGTTCTCTGGTGGGAAACATACTTGAGGTCAACAACTGTGCTCACCAGCACACTCACAATGAGAATGTATTATGACCTGGCAAGCGCATTGTGGTGAGGACAAAGTGATGGGTAAGGGCACGTTTTTAACTTGGTTCTGAGTTTCTCACTGCTTCTGAGCACTTCCCAAACCCAGTATGACTGGCAAGAAGAGCTTTCACCCCCCCCCCCCGGCAACATTGAAATAGCTGCAAATAGGCAAAATCTCTATGAGAACTTTTAAGACTAGGATGCAATTATTCACTTTGAATGTCAACTGGTTCCATTGCCATTTGGAATGTGAATGCTTCAGACTTGTTTGTGTCTCTTGTCTTGACAGTAATGCTTTTGGTTGGTGTGGGATCTCAAAAGCTGTTGATTGTCAAACTCTACCACTGCATTGTTCGTGAGTCTTGGTGAACTCCCTTGGGAGGGGCTAGGGGTGTGGTTAAAGGGACAAAAAATTAGAGAGAGGTTTCTGGTGTTCTCTGATGCTCTCTGAGATGCATGTACTTTCCACTGCTTTATCCTAATTCCACCTATTTGACAGATTTTGAAGCACATAACTTGTGTTAATCATAGTACATTTTGATCTTCACATTTTTTCTGCCGATATTTTATTGGTATACATTAGTTTGTTGGCTAGCTAAATATGGTTGCTTTTGTGATCATCTTTCTCATTTATCAAAGGATGTTTTGAGTGTGACATGCTTAGGGAAATTTAGGGTTTCCCTGGGAGTGACTGCCATTGAACTTAATGAGATTTACTTCTGTGTAGATCTGAGACATAGGAGGAGCATTCAACCAGTTACTTAGTTGAATGTTGTCATTTTGCTAGCTACCAATATAAGTGCAGTTCTAATCAGGTCTATCCAGAAGTTAGTCTTACTGAATTCAGTGTGCCTTACTCCCAAGCAAATGGGGCTAGAATTGTAGCCTTCGGCAATGTTTTGATACATTTGGTGTATTTACATATTTGGCATATTTACATTTACAATTGTTGCAGAACTGACATTTTGATGTTTGGGTTTACAGACTCTGAACTGCTTTGAGCATAATTTATATAGGAAACCCGCATAAGAAGAAAAACAAATCGTTATGGACCCTCTAACAATTATTTTTGGATATGTAAATATGTTATACCCCCCCCCTGGTGATAGGGAAATGATTATTGATCTAT
This sequence comes from Zootoca vivipara, assembly GCF_963506605.1. Taxonomy (NCBI): domain Eukaryota; kingdom Metazoa; phylum Chordata; class Lepidosauria; order Squamata; family Lacertidae; genus Zootoca; species Zootoca vivipara. The sequence continues at coordinate 80,373,028 of NC_083280.1, forward strand.
TGACAATTATTGCCTAATTATTTATCACTTATAAATGGGAACAAATATTATGCAGTATCTAAATAATATTCCTCTCTGAATTTTCAAATAATAAACTAGAAGGTTTTTGCTGATGGGGTGTGGGGGCCTTGAACCAGCCTAGATGCATGTAAAAAAACAAAGTTTCACCGTTTCCCCACCCCAAAAAAAGAATAACTGTGATTGGAGTGCCCTGGAAAAAAGATTTACTTTGATTAAAACCTAGATCTGTTCATCCAAATGAAAGATTTTCCCTTACCTCTTCTGTTCCTTCCCACTCAGGCTTAAAGCATTTTCTGGGATAGCTTAATTTGTTTTGCTTTTTAAAAGCGCAGTGTTTGGAGGGCACACAAGTCCACAGAGTGACTCAGGGCTTTTGAGACACCTTTTAAATGATGCAATTTGACTTAGGAATGTGATAAACTTGCCTGAATTGTTCCCATCTGACTCATAATTCGGAAAGCAACAGAGCTGATGCACAACCCCTAATAAATACATTCAGAATACATAAAGTGAAAAGGACCTGTCTCTGGAACTTCCTACAGAGTATCAAAGTGCTGACTGAGCAGACTGAATGTTTCTGCTATAGATGAACCCGGGAGGGTAAAACTAATAAGAACCAAAGATAATCAAATTTAATTTTTAAAAGGAACAATAAAACAATACTTAATGTAATCCCCAAACCATAAAATCTGGATGCACTCACAAAATCAGCAACAATTTAGCAATTTTTTTCCTTGCTAAATTGCAATGAGAGCATAAACTAGACTACAAGGAGGAGTTGCGGAATGGGTAGCTCCCCTATCAAAACTGATTCTTGTTTCAGTTTTTAAACTTGCATGCAAAATGTAGCTTGAGTATAGACGACATGGTACAAATTTGATGCAATGAATTATGAATGGAACATCTATATAAAATTCCTTTGTGCTGTGCACAGAAGTGAAGGCCTGGTCCTTTCTCCATCATGACCTCTGCACAGCCTTTCCCACAGAACAACTTTGTGAGGTGCATGGTCTCCCTCTTCTTTCAAACTGCAGGGAGCTAGTGATCAGGGGTGTAGGAAGGGGGAGCAGTGGGGGCAGACTGCCCTGGGTGTCCCTCACTGAGGGGGGTGACATTCAGTGCCCGCAATTCCCAAGCCTACACCAAGCCGCCGGGGTAAGGGGGGAACTGCGCCGCTTTATCGACATTCTCTACTCAAAATTATCAAAATACATTTAGAAGTGCATATTGTGAGGAGAAAACGAAGTTCAGAAGTGCATCATCTGAGAGAAAATTGTATTTAAATCTGGGTTTTCATGAAGATCAAACACATGGCAGATCAATGCAGAATTTGGCACAAGCAAAAGTAATCCAGGTCTGAAACAGATTGATTTCCCCACTCGCAACACAATGTTTGCTTCTTCCACAAAGCCTTCAGATTTACCCCTCTGTCCTCAACCAGCAGGTGGCGCTGCGGGTTAAACCACAGAGCCTAGGGCTTGCCGATCAGAAGGTCGGAGGTTCGAATCCCCGCAATGGGGTGAGCTCCCGTTGCTCGGTCCCAGCTCCTGCCAACCTAGCAGTTTGAAAGCACATCAAAGTACAAGTAGATAAACAGGTACCGCTACAGCGGGAAGGTAAACGGCATTTCTGTGTGCTGCTCTGGTTCGCCAGAAGCGTCTTAGTCATGCTGGCCACATGACCTGGAAGCTATACGCCGGCTCCCTCGGCCAATAATGCGAGATGAGCGCGCAACCCCAGAGTCGGTCACGACTGGACCTAGGTCAGGGGTCCCTTTACCTTTTTAACTCAAAGAAGCAGGATTCAGGTAGCAGAGCCTATCCCAAAGTTAAACCTTTAGGAATCTGAATGACTCAAAATTCATGGCTGTGTCTGCCAAAACATTTTGGGGGGGAGGGGGATAAGTACTTTAGATGAGCTAAGTGCTTTTCAAAAGCATTGGATCTGGCCACATGACCTGGAAGCTGTACGCTGGCTCCCTCGGCCAATAAAGCGAGATGAGCGCTGCAACCCCAGAGTCGGTCACGACTCGACCTAATGGTCAGGGGTTCCTTTACCTTCACCCTCAACCATAATTAAGGTTAACTACATATAACTGCATTTGTTCACATTCAGACCCCATATTACCCAGTTCCCCCCTCCCTATTGCTCTCTTCTGATCTGTTACTCTTGCTTATCCTCACCCATAGTCTCAACTTAGATTGAAAGCACTGCACAACAGGGGCTTGTTCTTTGCTCATGTAACATTGCAAAGTGATAGATGGTCTATATAAATAAAAGAATAAGAACCATCATACATATTTGTATACAGTGGGGAAACTCTGCTCTTTAAATGCATCCACCCTGTTTACAATTGATAATGCCACATGTTTATTGTGCCATTCAAATTCCAATAATTTTCATGCCTGAGCCTAAAAGTGAAATATGACAGCTCTAAAAGTCGCATGCCTCAGATACATCAGCATGATGCTTAAACGTTCCAAACCACGACAGGAGGAAACCAAGTCAGGCTTCATGTTTTTAGTCTCCTTAACCAAGATTGTTAACTGGGAATGACTCCACACTAGCAAACTATGTCGCAGTTGTATCCAGAAAGTGAATCACTTTAAAATAAATAGATTTTAGAATGGAGACACATTGATTTGATGGATTCTAAAATAGAGAGAAGTTGAAGCAAAAGGTAAGCGAGAGGCAGGTGTGAGAAATCACCAACCAGCCAGCATGAAAAAACTTGAAAGTCTCCTTTCTCTGTGTGATAGAGCCTCATAAATAAAAACTACCAAGAAGTCTGTAAATTTAATTTTAATACCAAAATACGCTGGACAGCCAGCACCTGCCATTGCTTCACTTCCCCAGTGAAATATTAAATCAGATGCTTGATAAAATGCCAGAAGACCAGTGCTGTAATGAAAAGGAACACTTGTTAATATTACATCTGCCACTATACATTATATCACCTCAGCTAAACTATGGTGTTTTAGGATGATATTAGTAGCAGACTGATTTAATTTCAGTTTTAAAGGGGGAATATGCAATTTTAATTCCATTTACTTAGGTCAGTGCCAATTTCAACTTAGAAATGCCAGGCAGAAAAGGAATGGACGAATGAGGTGGCATGATTGAATATTGATAAGTCAATTTTTAATTTATCAAGGTTATAGAGAGGTGCTCTGCTTGCACCGCATACCAATGAGGAGCCTCAAGAGCTGAGAATTGGCAAAGGGTGTCACAAACTGTACTCCAGGGCTGATGGAATGACACCGTGCTGGTCGTAATATTAGTGCTGGAAACCTAGAATGGAACTGTCGCGTGCAGAAGGCGAGGTAACTTGCAACAGGCCCCAGCCTCCAAAAATGGCACCTGTGTTGCATTCTACACCTGCATAACATGCAGAAAGTCTTCTCTCATTGGCTCCTGACAATTGCTGGAAGTGTAAACAGGTAGCTGAATCTTTCTTTCGTACATGGAGGTCTTCTAAAAAAGCGAGGGTATTTTGGGAAATGATACCCAACGAGATTAAAAAAAGGTTTAAAATGAGTATAACAAACAAACAAACAAAACCCTGAAGTGTTTTTGTTAGGGATTACAGGGGCAGAAATTATTGATGCTTTTGAATTATGGTGCCGGAGGAGACTCTTGAGAGTCCCATGGACTGCTAGAAGATCAAACCTATCCATTCTTAAGGAAATCAGCCCTGAGTGCTCCCTGGAAGGACAGATCGTGAAGCTGAGACTCCAATACTTTGGTCACCTCATGAGAAGAGAAGAATCCTTGGAAAAGACCCTGATGTTGGGAAAGATTGAGGGCACAAGGAGAAGGGGACGGCAGAGGACGAGATGGTTGGACAGTGTTCTCGAAGCTATGAACATGAGTTTGACCAAACTGCGGGAGGCAGTGCAAGACAGGAGTGCCTGGCGTGCTATGGTCCATGGGGTCACGAAGAGTCGGACACGACTGAATGACTAAACAACAAACAAACAAACAAACAAAACCCTGAAGTGTTTTTGTTAGGGATTACAGGGGCAGAAATCCCCCACCCCAAAACTGTTGAAGTTGTTAATGTATGCAACAGCAGCAGCTAGAATTCTTTATGCACAGAAATGGAAGGAGGAAGAAGTTCCCACCAAAGAAGAATGGATAAGTAAGATAATGAATTATGCAGAACTGGCAAAAAAAATAATAGCAAAAGTAAGATAATCTAATGATGTGTGTTTTATGGAAGATTGGATGCCTTTTTCAGACTACTTAAAGAAATACTATAGTATGATGAACTCGTGAGCAGGATTTGAGCTATGAGCCACAGAAGTAATTAGATTATTATACTGTGGTTGTGATTTAATAGATGTTGTTGTTGTTGTTTAGTCGTTTAGTCGTGTCCGACTCTTTGTCTGTTGTTTCTCTCCTTCTATCTATTAAAATATGGTCTGAAGCTCAACATCAAAAAACCCAAGATCATGGCCACTGGTCCCATCACCTCCTGGCAAATAGAAGGGGAA